>NC_056760.1:30450000-31652500 GCF_018687715.1 Carya illinoinensis
CCTTCTAGCTGTATTTTTCTGTCCCAAAAAGTGTTCTCCAGTCAACAGGTACGTTCATAGAGTGAAAAATCCCTTTTATATGGTGTGACGGCGGAAAACCTTAGATCTGTCAAAATACGATATTCGCTCGAGCGGGGTGTCGAGCGCACATCGAGCATTCGACTCTGCCTGATTTTGCTCGAGCGTCCCATCGAGCGTTCGACTCTGCCTGATTTCGCTCGAGCGGCCAATGTCTCCGCTCGAGCGATCTTTGTTTTTCGCAACCCGCTCAAGCTGTCGAGCGGCAATCGAGCGTTTGAATCTGCCTGAATTCGCTCGAGCAGCGAAAAGCCTCCGCTTGAGCGATCTTGTAAAATCTGCAATACGAAATTTTGCAAGTCATCAGGGTCTCAAATTTTAGTCTAGGATTTCGTCATGTTTTGGGGAGGGAATTTAAAGGATGTAACTTGCCATTTCAAGGCAAACATTTTATTTCGAACTTTAATTGTGAGTGAGTTTTCTCCACTTGTTCTTAATTGAACTCTTGAACTTATCAAAAGTAAATCACAACCTTTGTGGCATTTCTCTCCTCGTAATTTGGGTTCTTGAGATTGGATTTCAACGGGTCTAGATTTTGATATAATCTAGGCTCTTGAAACAAGTTCTCAACACGTCTAAATTCTCCATCCATAGATTTGAGTTTGGCGTTCTTGGGTGAGTTTTTAAATTGATTGTGGGTTCAAGGGATTCTCTTCCCGCGTGTTCACATCAATTAGTATTGATCCAAGACATGTCAACTGAAACAAAGTCATGCAAAATGCTCAAGTCACCGCAAATCCGCACCTCAGTGCATCTTCATGTGTGCATTGCAACAAATCGGCTCCAAGCCCATCCCTTTTGCACCATTTCCTCATTGGAAACTTCACTATTTACATCCCACATTAACCCTCCTAGTTTACTTCTTGCATCCGATGAATTAGCAGCAATAAACCCAGTCTTCTATCTCATTCTTTTAGTTGATGCCCCACATACACCTTACCATTGGTTTCCGTCAAACCCAAGACGTGTAACAAGCCCCAAGGTTCACATCTAGCCATGTTTAAGCTTCTAGCTAGAGTTAAAGGTCAACAACCAACATACACATGATTATTCATCTCTAAACCATGCTTTGTGCCTAATTTCCCTTTCAATATTCGTTCTCACCTTTTTTTCCTTAAACCTTGTTGCTTTTATTGTTGTTTCTCATCATTCCTGGGTTGAATTAGAAGATTGTTCTTCATCCAAGACATGTCGATTGAAGGAGAGCCGGGTAAATGACCAAGTCACCACAAATCAGCACCTAGCTGCCCCTTCATGTGCATGGCGACAAATCGGCCCCTAGCCCACGCATTTCGCAATATTTTCGCAAGAGAAATCCCACTACTCACACTCCACATTAACCCGCCTAGTTCAGTAATAGAATCCGACGAATTGCCCACCCAGATAGATGTCTTTTATTTCATTCTTGAAATTGAAGGCCACATACACCTCACCATTGGTTTCGGTCAACCCCAAGAAGCGTAACAATCTCCCAAGGTTTACATCTAGCCACTGTTAAGCTTATGACTTGAGTTAAGGGCAATAATCGACTTCCACATGATTATCTATCTCTAGACCATATTTTGAGATTAATTTATCTTTTAATATTCTTTCTCACCCTTTTTATCTTGACCTTATTGTTTTCATTGTTGTTTTCCATCATTCTTAGACATGTTAATTGAAACAAGGCCGTGTAAATGCCCAAATCACCGCAAATCGCCACCTCGGTGCACCTTCATGTGTGCATTGCAACAAATCGGTGCCAAGCCCAAGCCTTTTAGACATTTCCTCATTGGAAACTTCACTATTTACACCCCACATTCACCCTCCAAGTTCAATTCTAGCATCTGATCAATTAGCAGCAAGAAACCCCGTCTTTTATCTCATTCTTTCAGTTGAAGCCCACATACAGATTACCATTGGTTTTCATCAAGCCCAAGACGTGTAACAAGCCCCCAAGGTTCACATCTAGCCATGTTTAAGCTTCTAGCTAGAGTTAAAGGTAAACAATCAACATACACATGATTATTCATCTCTAAACCATGTTTTGTGCTTAATTTCCCTTTTAATATTCTTTCTCAACTTTTTTCCTTAAACCTTGTAGCTTTTCTTGCTGTTTTTCATCATTCTTGGGTTCAATTAGAGGATTAGTCTTTATCCAAGACATGTCAATTGAAGCAAAGCCATGTAAATGCCCAGGTCACTGTAAATTGGCACCTAGGTGCCCCTTCATGTCCATTGCAACAAATTGGCCCCTAGCCCACGCCTTTTACACCATTTTCGCAAGAAAAATCTGATTACTTGCACCCCACCTTAACTCGCCTAGTTTAGTAACAGCATCCGACGAGTTGCTTCCCAGACAACTGTCTTTTATTTCATTCTTCCAATTGATGCCCACATACATGTTACCATCGGTTTCCATCAAGCCCAAGAAGTGTAAGAAACCCTCGAGGTTCATAGCTATCCGTGGTTAAGCTTCTGACTCACATGCAATAATCAACTTACACATGATTATTCATCTCCAAACCATGTTTTTAGGTTATTTTCCCTTTCAATTCTCTCTCCTTTTTTTTATCTAGACCTTATTGTTTTCATTGCTGATTTTCATGATTCTTAGATTAAATTAGAAGATTAGTTTTGATCCAAGGCATGTCAATTGATGAAGCAAAGCCATACAAATGCCCAAGTCACTGCAAATCGGCACCTAGGTGCACCTTCATGTGCGTTGCAACAAATAGGCCCGAAGCCCATGCCTCTTGCACCATTTTCTCAAGGGAAGTTTCATTATTTACACCCCAGAATAACCATCCTAGTTCAGTTCTTGCATCCGCCGAATTAGCTACAACAAATCCAACTTTTATTTCATTTTTTTTCTTCCAATTGAAACCCACAAACACCTTACCATTGGTTTCGGTCAAGCCCAAGAAATGTAAGAAGCCCCCAACGTTCACATCTAGCCATGGTTAAGCTTATGACATGAGTTAAGGGCGATAATCAACTCACACATGATTATTTATTTGTAGACCGTGTTTTGAGATTAATTTATCTTTTAATATTCTCTCTCTCCTTTTTTTACCTTGACCTTATTGTTTTCATTGTTGTTTTCCATCATTCTTAGATTTAATTAGAAGATTAGTATTGATCCAAGACATGTTAATTCAAACCAAGCCGTGTAAATGCCCAAGTCACCGCAAATCGCCACCTCGGTGCACCTTCATGTGTGCATTGCAACAAATCGGCGCCAAGCCCATGCCTTTTAGACATTTCCTCATTGGAAACTTCACTATTTACACCCCACATTCACCCTCCAAGTTCAATTCTAGCATCTGATAAATTAGCAGCAAGAAACCCCGTCTTTTATCTTATTCTTTCAATTGAAGCCCACATACAGCTTACCATTGGTTTCCGTCAAGCCAAGACGTGTAACAAGCCCCCAAGGATGACATCTAGCCATGTTTAAGCTTCTAGCTTGAGTTAAAGGTCAACAATCAACATACACATGATTATTCATCTCTAAACCATGATTTGTGCTTAATTTCCCTTTTAATATTCTTTCTCACCTTTTTTCTCTTAAACCTTGTTGCTTTTATTGTTGTTTGTCATCATTCTTGGGTTGAATTAGAAGATTGTTCTTCATCCAAGACATGTCAATTGAAGGAGAGCCGGGTAAATGACCAAGTCACCACAAATCAGCACCTAGCTGCCCCTTCATGTGCATGGCGACAAATCGGCCCCTAGCCCACGCATTTCACAATATTTTCGCAAGAGAAATCCCACTACTCACACTCCACATTAACCCGCCTAGTTCAATAATAGAATCCGACGAATTGCCACCTAGATAGATGTCTTTTATTTCATTCTTGAAATTAAAGGCCACATACACCTTACATTTGGTTTCGGTCAAGCCCAAGAAGCGTAACAATCTCCCAAGGTTCCATTCTAGCCACGGTTAAGCTTATGACTTGAGTTAAGGGCAATAATCGACTTCCACATGATTATCTATCTCTAGACCATATTTTCAGATTAATTTATCTTTTAATATTCTTTCTCACCCTTTTTATCTTGACCTTATTGTTTTCATTGTTGTTTTCCATCATTCTTAGATTTAATTAGAAGATTAGTATTGATCCAAGACATGTTAATTCAAACAAAGCCATGTAAATGCCCAAGTCACCACAAATCGCCACCTCGGTGCACCTTCATGTGTGCATTGCAAGAAATCAGCGCCAAGCCCATGCCTTTTAGACATTTCCTCATTGGAAACTTCACTATTTACACCCCACATTCACCCTCCAAGTTCAATTCTAGCATCTGATAAATTAGCAGCAAGAAACCTTGTCTTTTATCTTATTCTTTCAGTTGAAGCCCACATACAGCTTACCATTGGTTTCCGTCAAGCCCAAGACGTGTAACAAGCCCCCAAGGTTCACATCTAGCCATGTTTAAGCTTCTAGCTAGAGTTAAAGGTAAACAATCAACATACACGTGATTATTCATCTCTAAACCATGTTTTGTGCTTAATTTCCCTTTTAATATTCTTTCTCACCTTTTTTCCTTAAACCTTATAGTTTTCTTGCTATTTTTCATCATTCTTGGGTTGAATTAGAGGATTAGTCTTTATCCAAGACATGTCAATTGAAGCAAAGCCATGTAAATGCCCAGGTCACTGCAAATCGGCACCTAGGTGCCGCTTCATGTCCATTGCAACAAATTGGCCCCTAGCCCACACCTTTTACACCATTTTCGCAAGACAAATCTCATTACTTGCACCCCACCTTAACCCGCCTAGTTCAGTAACAGCAACCGACGAGTTGCTTCCCAGACAACTGTCTTTTATTTCATTCTTCCAATTGATGCCCACATACATGTTACCATCGGTTTCCATCAAGCCCAAGAAGTGTAAGAAACCCTCGAGGTTCATAGCTATCCGTGGTTAAGCTTCTGACTCACATGCAATAATCAACTTACACATGATTATTCTTCTCCAAACCATGTTTTTAGGTTATTTTCTGATTGAGCTGAAATATTACATGTTTTAGCTATTTAAAACCAATGTATTTTAAATTCTTCATGACATTATTATTGGTTTTAGATGGAAAAATAGTTAATAAGCATAAATACGAGTTGCGATTTTAAATTGATTGATATCATGTTTATGCTTAATTTTATAACTATGATGTAATTGGGCAATATTTCCTCACATATATAACATATTTGTGATAATCTATTTTTTATTTTAATTTATGTTTGAGTGTTATCTACAGCTTGAATAAAATTCACATGGAAGATGACTTTTCAGTTGGTGGTGGAGCTGGTGGAAACGTGGAGAGACCGGAAAGTAAAAGAAATAAAAAGCAAACACAAAGCCAGCTGAAATGAAGGAAAATAACCGAAAGAGATGGAAGAAGAAAACTGTCAACATTTACGGAAAGAAAGCAGAGGGCCGGCTAGCTGGAGTGAGACCAGCTGGTGAGAGAAGGGGAGTTTCCAGAATTTAGTGTGTTGTGCCGTAATTGAAGGAGAGTGGGTGAGTGTAGTCAACCAATGGTGCTGGAAACGGCACTAATCTGATTACGTAATGGCACTAATGTGAGGCATATATATATATATAATGCTGGACGACAAAGAGATACAAGGAGCACATGGGAAGAGAGTTAAGTGGGGAAAGAGGGAAAGTGAAAGAAAGCATGTGAGATGTGTGGGGTTTGTTTGGTAGAGAAAGAAAGTGCATGAATATAGTGAGTGTGGTGGGGTCGGTTTGGTAGAGTATAAGAATTGTGAAAGAAAAGAAAAAAAAGGGGTGACCCCTCTAGCTGGAGTGAGACCAGCTGGTGAGAGGGGAAGTAAGCGGTTTGGAGAAACACCGAACGGTCTGGGAGCTACAGGAGAAAAGAATTTTATTTTTACGTTGGAGTGGACGGGGTTGAAATCGCTGGGGGGGCGAGCTGAAGGGAGACCGGCTTGGTGAGAGAGGGAGACGTGTTACGTGGGACATAGAGAGCTGGTTCTTTTCGACTTGCAAATGATGGTTCTTGAAAGAAATATGGTGATTTTTCGTTTGGTATAGCTGGACGGCGAGTGTGGGAAAGGAGAGCAAGAGGCTTGAACGGAGGGATATATATTTTTCGTCGGAACCACCAGACGGGAGAGGAGTTATTTTGGTTTCTAATTTCTCTCTAATTTTATTTTATGATTTGAGTTATTCTCTTTGTTTCATTGTATTTTATTTTAATTTTATCCTGAACAATATTACTATAGTATTTGCAATGAATATGTTTGGCTAAATTTCCATACTAAGGTTAGAGGTGAAGTTTAATGATTTACATATAGTTTCCGAATCGACGTAAAATCTATTTTGCGAGCTTGATTGATTGAAAGATTTTATTTGGATAATTTGATTATCTATATACTCGTCTTGATTCATTGTGATTTCCGAATACAGTGAATGCTTGAGGAATCCCTGTGGTATTCAAATAGATTTATAAATATTTTAATCATCAATTGTTCATGCTCGATCATAAGCGTCTGTTTTTCTTGATCTTAAGTGCTAAATCTTCCAATTAAACGGAATCATTATTCTAGTTTAATTGAAGTAAATCAATCGGAAACAATATCATAAATTATTAGACGGATCCTCGAAACCTTAGTCTTTCTCCACATCTTTATATTAGATTGTACGTTTCTTTTAATAATTTCGTTTCATCGTCTGAATTCATTTTCTTTATCACAAAAGTCAATTCCTGTGGATTCGATCCTGTAAGATACTACAACACCTGTATACTTGCAGGTAAAACTGTACTAGATTTTTGATTCAGTAATTTGAGTCAAAGTTTAGTCGCAACAAGTTTTTGGCGCCGTTGCTGGGGATTGCAACGTGTGATAATTTTTTAGAAAGAAAGAAAAAATTTTTAGTAATCTTTTGCTAATTGTTTTTCATATCCTTTCTGCAGGTACGATTTGTTTTCCAGAAAAGAGAGCATGTAACATTGCTTCCATCTTCATACAATTTGATTGAGAAGAAAGGACGTTGTGGAGCTTTGAACCTTTTCACAGCCTGGGTGACATCTAATCTTTTTCCCTTCGCTCTGTTTATTCTTCATAGTCTTTGATTTTCTACTCCTGTTTGTATGACTGGTTGGACTAGAGACCATACATCTCGACTGTTTAGGACAGAATCATTGACATCTTTTAGCTCTGCATCATCTTCTGTAGAATCATCATCAGACACTGATAGCATCATGGCTGAAAATGAGAATCATGATAGAGAAATGGAGAATCAAAACAGGACACTTAGAGATTATTTGCAACCTGTTAGAGCTAGCACACCCTCATGCATAATTCAACCTTTGAATGCAAACAATTTTAATTTCAAACCTGAAATGATTCCATTAATTCCACATTTTCATGGCATGGATTCTGAGAACCCTTATTTGCATATCAAAGAGTTTGAAGAGGTTTGTTCTACATTCATGGACCGGACTTGCACTAAGGAGGTTATAAGGCTTAAGTTGTTCCCATTTTCTTTAAAAGATAAAGCTAAAACATGGCTGAATTCATTGAGACCTAGAACCATACGTACATGGCAAGAGATGCAAGCAGGATTTTTGAAAAAATTCTTCCCAATACAGAGGACAAATGCTTTGAAAAGACAGATCATGAATTTTTCTCAAAAGGATTCTGAAACTTTTTATCAATGTTGGGAAAGATTCAAGGATCTATTAGATTCATGTCCACACCATGGTTATGAATGTTGGCGTGTGATTAGTTTTTTTTTATGAAAGTTTGACACCTAAAATGCGCCAATTTGTACAAACCATGTGTAATGGAAATTTTTTTGACAAAGAGCCTGAGGAGACATTTGAATATTTTGATTATCTTGCTGGAAATGCCCAAACTTGGGACACAACTGATGTGCATGATAGGTCTAGGCAAGTAGAGTCTAGTCATGGAAAACATACTTTGAATGAAGATGATGATTTGCGTGCGAAATTAACTTTGTTGCCTAGAAAAGTGGAAGCCGTGGAATTGAAGAAAGTAAATGAAGTGCATGCTGTCCCTAAATTTTCTGAGAAGGGTGACATATGTGAGGATCGTGGGCATTCAACTGATGAATATCCCACGATCCCTGCTTTCAAGGAAGTGTTATTGGACCAATCTAATGATTCTGGTCCTTACACTAATTCTTATGATCCAGGATGGAGGAGCTACCCAAATCTCAGTTGGAGGGGTGACCAACATGTAACTTCAGCAACCTTGGCCCCGGAGCCCTCTCAACTGGCAATTCAAGCACCTCCAATGCAAAAGAAGGGATTTGAAGATACAGTTCAGCAGCTGAGTACCCAAGAGGAGGGTAAATTTCCTGCACAGTCACAACCAAATCCACAAGGGCAGCCTCATCAAGTGCAAGCAATAAGTGAGGATCCTACCTTAAAGTCGGTCAAAGCGGTGACTACTTTAAGAAGCGATTCTTCTGTACCACTTCAAGAGACTGAGCGAATACCTTCTAAATGGTCCACCCAAAATAAACGTCGGTTTCTCTCCGAGCTAAGAAAACAGTTTCAAAAATTTTGCAAATCCCGATGGAGTGGGCCGTACATTGTAAATCCCAGGGAAGTGTCTTGATTTGCTTTTCCTTCTTTACAGTTTTCTTTACTTGCTTTGTTTTTATTTGTTCGTTTGCTTTGATTTTATATTTCATGTTGAATGTTTGTTTTGCTTGCTTAGTTCTGTGCACTTCGTTCGATTCATTGAGAACTATGTCTCTCACTAGTTGAGGGGTGTGGACTGAAGAAAACGGTGCGTTAGTAGACACTGTAGATAGTTGAAAAAATATTTGGATCCATCCGTGACCTGACAAGAGTGGCTGGAGATTTGAAAAAATCACCTGATGTTGTTGAAAAACGTGATTGAAGGCTCCGAGTTTCTAAGAAATGTCATTTCACCGAAATCACATTACTCTTTGACTTGGATGATAGCTCGTCTGGTTCTTTGTGCTATCTCTATAAAATCAGTCCTGAATTTCATCAAATCCGCATCAAGTTTTCTTCTCATCTCTATAAACTCATCTGCATTCTTTCAACATTCTCGTTTTTAAGCCTTATTTTCTTCTGTCAATGGCTCATTCTTCAAGCATTTCTCTAGATCAATCCATGAGGCATTCTGCACCTCAACCTCCTGTCCTTTCTGCAGCTACCATTAGTGCCATGTTGCAACTAGAGAATAATAGTATGGCTAATAGGTCAGACTCCGATGCTATTTACGACCTGGTGAGTCTTGGGACTCACTACTCATCCTCCATTGTTGCTTTTTTCCAGAGGGTACAAGCCAAAAACCAAGAGGTTGAAAGGCTTAAAGAACAAATTGTTGTACTTCAACGAATTTCTCAAGAGTCTCACATAAGGGAAGGAATCGAAAGGCAGAAGAATAAACAGTTGAAGTCTCTTTTAGATTCTTCATTCCGCTTGCCAGCTCCCATGGCTAAGGATGACCTGATGTTGTATGAAGAGCATGAGCGTCTCAAGCAGGAGGCTAAGAACCTCAAGTTTATGTAAAAAAAAAAAAAAAAAAATTCTTTCTTGCGTGTTTTGCATTTTGTTTATTTTGTTTTGAGTCCACTACTCTGGAGGATTCTGCTTGCTTTTTGCATTTTGCATTTTGTTTGTTTTGTTCTTTTGCTTTTTGTGTTTTTAACTTTGACAGAAATCTACTCCTTGCGTACGCTCGAATATCTCATGTGAATTTTTCCTCTCTGTTTAATCATTTTCGTCTCAATATATGTTCTACAGTGTTTATCTTGCTCCAATTCATGTCTGTATAACATACATTATCGAATATTCAATTGCTGAACATTGAGGACAATGTCACATTTAGTTGGGGGGAGGGTTTTCTGTTGAAAATTTAGTAGTACCTAATAAAAAAAAAAAATTGTGAGGGACATTGAAACAAAAATGATTAACACACACTTCTGGCATTTTTGTGAAATTTGAGTATCTTGGTGGAGTAGTTGAGCAGAATTATTTTGTGAAGATTTATTTTCAACCTTAAGCATAGAACATGACTTATGATGCATCATATTTTGTTGAGGAGTGGCTTGAAACACCGGGATGCGATATTTACAAAAATGAGAATTAGTTTGATTTGTATAGAATGAAGGGCAAGTTTTGAAAGAACATTTTGCACATGCTTACACTTGTAGTGTTCCTCATTAATGTTCATTGATTTAAAACAGGAGAAGTAAACTGCAGGACTACCGAGCCTTATAAAAAAAAATAATAATGATTAAAAAAAAACATAAAAAAAAAGAGAGAAAAGAAAAAGGAAAATCGTGTAAGTTTTCCTAAATAAAGGGCTAGAAATAGTTACCCAAAACTTTGGGGATTGAATGTTCAACCTTTAAATAGAGTTAGCGTGAAAACTGCTAGTCCCTTAGGCTTTGAGGTAGTTAGAATCAATAATGATTAATCTTAAGGTTGAAAAATCCTATGATAAATCATGTTTATTAGTGAGGAACACACAGAAGTTTAGCCACACACACATATCCGAGTTCTGAGACATTTGCCCTAATTCTATGTGAACAATTGTTGAGACTTTCCTTGTGGATACAACTCCTGGTGTTGAATAGTCACGAATCAATTTTTTGTGAGAATTCAGAATTATGTTTGATTGTTTTTGTTTGAATTTCGAGCTTTATGAAATTTTCATCTCAATTAATTTTCACTATTTTGCTCAAGGATTAGCAAAAAGCTAGTTGGGGGGTGTGATTGAGCTGAAATATTACATGTTTTAGCTATTTAAAACCAATGTATTTTAAATTCTTCATGACATTATTATTGGTTTTAGATGGAAAAATAGTTAATAAGCATAAATACGAGTTGTGATTTTTAATTGATTGATATCATGTTTATGCTTAATTTTATAACTATGATGTAATTGGGCAATATTTCCTCACATAAAAAACATATTTGTGATAATCTATTTTTTATTTTAATTTATGTTTGAGTGTTATCTACAGCTTGAATAAAATTCACATGGAAGATGACTTTTCTATTGGTGGTGGAGCTGGTGGAAACGTGGAGAGACCGGAAAGTAAAAGAAATAAAAAGCAAACAAAAAGGCAGCCGAAATGAAGGAAAATAACCGAAAGAGATGGAAGAAGAAAACTGTCAACATTTACGGAAAGAAAGCAGAGGGCCGGCTAGCTGGAGTGAGACCAGCTGGTGAGAGAAGGGGAGTTTCCAGAATTTAGTGTGTTGTGCCGTAATTGAAGGAGAGTGGGTGAGTGTAGTCAACCAATGGTGCTGGAAACGGCACTAATCTGATTACGTAATGGCACTAATGTGAGGCATATATATATATATATATATAATGCTGGACGACAAAGAGATACAAGGAGCACATGGGAAGAGAGTTAAGTGGGGAAAGAGGGAAAGTGAAAGAAAGCATGTGAGATGTGTGGGGTCGGTTTGGTAGAGAAAGAAAGTGCATGAATATAGTGAGTGTGGTGGGCTCGGTTTGGTAGAGTATAAGAATTGTGAAAGAAAAGAAAAAAAAGGGGTGACCCCTCTAGCTGGAGTGAGACCATCTGGTGAGAGGGGAAGTAAGCGGTTTGGAGAAACACCGAACGGTCTGGGAGCTACAGGAGAAAAGAATTTTATTTTTACGTTGGAGTGGACGGGGTTGAAATCGCTGGGGGGGCGAGCTGAAGGGAGACTGGCTTGGTGAGAGAGGGAGACGTGATATGTGGGACATAGAGAGCTGGTTCTTTCCGACTTGCAAATGATGGTTCTTGAAAGAAATATGGTGATTTTTCGTTTGGTATAGCTGGACGGAGAGTGTGGGAAAGGAGAGCAAGAGGCTTGAACGGAGGGATATATATTTTTCGTCGGAACCACCAGACGGGAGGGGAGTTATTTTGGTTTCTAATTTCTCTCTAATTTTATTTTATGATTTGAGTTATTCTCTTTGTTTCATTGTATTTTATTTTAATTTTATCCTGAACAATATTACTATAGTATTTGCAATGAATATGTTTGGCTAAATTTCCATACTAAGGTTAGAGGTGAAGTTTAATGATTTACATATAGTTTCCGAATCGACGTAAAATCTATTTTGCGAGCTTGATTGATTGAAAGATTTTATTTGGATAATTTGATTATCTATATACTCGTCTTGATTCAATGTGATTTCTGAATACAGTGAATGCTTGAGGAATCCCTGTGGTATTCAAATAGATTTATAAATGTTTTAATCATCAATTGTTTATGCTCGATCATAAGCGTCTGTTTTTCTTGATCTTAAGTGCTAAATCTTCCAATTAAACGGAATCATTATTCTAGTTTAATTGAAGTAAATCAATCGGAAACAATATCATAAATTATTAGACGGATCCTCGAAACCTTAGTCTTTCTCCACATCTTTATATTAGATTGTACGTTTCTTTTAATAATTTCGTTTCATCGTCTGAATTCATTTTCTTTATCACAAAAGTCAATTCCTGTGGATTCGATCCTGTAAGATACTACAACACCTGTATACTTGCAGGTAAAACTGCACTAGATTTTTGATTCAGTAATTTGAGTCAAAGTTTAGTCGCAACATTTTCCCTTTCAATTCTCTCTCCTTTTTTTTATCTAGACCTTATTGTTTTCATTGTTGATTTTCATGATTCTTAGATTTAATTAGAAGATTAGTCTTGATTCAAGGCATGTCAATTGATGAAGCAAAGCCATACAATTGCCCAAGTCACTGCAAATCGGCACCTAGGTGCACCTTCATGTGCATTGCAACAAATAGGCCTGAAGGCCATTCCTCTTGCACCATTTTCTCGAGGGAAGTTTCATTATTTACACCCCAGATTAACCATCCCAGTTCAGTTCTTTCATCCGCCGAATTAGCTACAAGAAATCCATCTTTTATTTTATTTTTTTTCTTCCAATTGAAGCCCACAAACACCTTACCATTGGTATGGGTCAACCCCAAGAAACGTAAGAAGCCCCCAACGTTCAAATCTAGCCATGGTTAAGCTTATGACTTGAGTTAAGGGCGATAATCAACTCACACATGATTATTTATTTGTAGACCGTGTTTTGACATTAATTTATCTTTTAATATTCTCTCTCACCCTGTTTTATCTTGACCTTATTGTTTTCATTATTGTTTTTCACCATTCTTAGATTTAATTAGAAGATTAGTATTGATCCAAGACATGTTAATTCAAACAAAGCCGTGTAAATGCCCAGGTCACCGCAAATCACCACCTCGGTGCACCTTCATATGTGCATTGCAACAAATCCGCGCCAAGCCCATGCCTTTTAGACATTTCCTCATTGGAAACTTTACTATTTACACCCCACATTCACCCTCCAAGTTCAATTCTAGCATCTGATCAATTAGCCGCAAGAAACCCCGTCTTTTATCTCATTCTTTCAGTTGAAGCCCACATACAGCTTACTATTGGTTTCCGTCAAGCCAAGACGTGTAACAAGCCCCCAAGGATCACATCTAGCCATGTTTAAGCTTCTAGCTTGAGTTAAACGTCAACAATCAACATACACATGATTATTCATCTCTAAACCATGCTTTGTGCTTAATTTCCCTTTTAATATTCTTTCTCACCTTTTTTCTCTTAAACCTTGTTGCTTTTATTGTTGTTTGTCATCATTCTTGGGTGGAATTAGAAGATTGTTCTTCATCCAAGACATGTCAATTGAAGGAGAGCCGGGTAAATGACCAAGTCACCGCAAATCAGCACCTAGCTGCCCCTTCATGTGCATGGCGACAAATCGGCCCCTAGCCCACGCATTCCGCAATATTTTCGCAAGAGAAATCCCACTACTCACACTCCACATTAACCCGCCTAGTTCAGTAATAGAATCCGACGAATTGCCACCTAGATAGATGTCTTTTATTTCATTCTTGAAATTGAAGGCCACATACACCTTACATTTGGTTTCGGTCAAGCCCAAGAAGCGTAACAATCTCCCAAGGTTCACATCTAGCCACGGTTAAGCTTATGACTTGAGTTAAGGGCAATAATCGACTTCCACATGATTATCTATCTCTAGACCATATTTTGAGATTAATTTATCTTTTAATATTCTTTCTCACCCTTTTTATCTTGACCTTATTGTTTTCATTGTTGTTTTCCATCATTCTTAGATTTAATTAGAAGATTAGTATTGATCCAAGACATGTTAATTCAAACAAAGCCGTGTAAATGCCCAAGTCACCGCAAATCGCCACCTTGGTGCACCTTCATGTGTGCATTGCAAGAAATCAGCGCCAAGCCCATGCCTTTTAGACATTTCCTCATTGGAAACTTCACTATTTACACCCCACATTCACCCTCCAAGTTCAATTCTAGCATCTGATAAATTAGCAGCAAGAAACCTCGTCTTTTATCTTATTTTTTCAGTTGAAGCCCACATACAACTTACCATTGGTTTCCATCAAGCCCAAGACGTGTAACAAGCCCCCAAGGTTCACATCTAGCCATGTTTAAGCTTCTAGCTAGAGTTAAAGGTAAACAATCAACATACACGTGATTATTCATCTCTAAACCATGTTTTGTGCTTAATTTCCCTTTTAATATTCTTTCTCACCTTTTTATCTTAAACCTTATAGCTTTTCTTGCTATTTTTCATCATTCTTGGGTTGAATTAGAGGATTAGTCTTTATCCAAGACATGTTAATTGAAGCAAAGCCATGTAAATGCCCAGGTCACTGCAAATCGGCACCTAGGTGCCGCTTTATGTCCATTGCAACAAATTGGCCCCTAGCCCACGCCTTTTACACATTTTCGCAAGACAAATCTCATTACTTGCACCCCACCTTAACCTGCTAGTTCAGTAACAGTAACCGACGAGTTGCTTCCCAGACAACTGTCTTTTATTTCATTCTTCCAATTGATGCCCACATACATGTTAACATCGGTTTCCATCAAGCCCAAGAAGTGTAAGAAACCCTCGAGGTTCATAGCTATCCGTGGTTAAGCTTCTGACTCACATGCAATAATCAACTTACACATGATTATTCATCTCCAAACCATGTTTTTAGGTTATTTTCCCTTTCAATTCTCTCTCCCTTTTTTTATCTAGACCTTATTGTTTTCATTGTTGATTTTCATGATTCTTAGATTTAATTAGAAAATTAGTTTTGATCCAAGGCATGTCAATTGATGAAGCAAAGCCATACAAATGCCCAAGTCACTGCAAATCGGCACCTAGGTGCACCTTCATGTGCATTGCAACAAATAGGCCTGAAGGCCATGCCTCTTGCACCATTTTCTCGAGGGAAGTTTCATTATTTACACCCTAGATTAACCATCCTAGTTCAGTTCTGGCATCCGCCGAATTAGCTACAAGAAGTCCATCTTATATTTTATTTTTTTTCTTCCAATTGAAGCCCACAAACACCTTACCATTGGTATGGGTCAACCCCAAGAAACGTAAGAAGCCCCCAACGTTCAAATCTAGCCATGGTTAAGCTTATGACTTGAGTTAAGGGCGATAATCAACTCACACATGATTATTTATTTGTAGACCGTGTTTTCACATTAATTTATCTTTTAATATTCTCTCTCACCCTTTTTTATCTTGACCTTATTGTTTTCATTGTTGTTTTCCATCATTCTCAGATTTAATTAGAAGATTAGTATTGATCCAAGACATGTTAATTCAAACAAAGCCGTGTAAATGCCCAGGTCACCGCAAATCGCCACCTCGGTGCACCTTCATGTGTGCATTGCAACAAATCCGCGCCAAGACCATGCCTTTTAGACATTTCCTCATATGAAACTTCACTATTTACACCCCACATTCACCCTCCAAGTTCAATTCTAGCATCTGATCAATTAGCCGCAAGAAACCCCGTCTTTTATCTCATTCTTTCAGTTGAAGCCCACATACAGCTTACCATTGGTTTCCGTCAAGCCCAAGATGTGTAACAGGCCCCCAAGGTTCACATCTAGCCATGTTTAAGCTTCTAGCTAGAGTTAAAGGTAAACAATCAACATACACATGATTATTCATCTCTAAACCATGTTTTGTGCTTAATTTCCCTTTTAGTATTCTTTCTCACCTTTCTTCCTTAAACCTTGTAGCTTTTCTTGCTTTTTTCATCATTCTTGGGTTGAATTAGAGGATTAGTCTTTATCCAAGACATGTCAATTGAAGCAAAGCCATTTAAATGCCCAGGTCACTCCAAATCGGCACCAAGCTGCCCCTTCATGTCCATTGCAACAAATTGGCCCCTAGCCCACGCCTTTTACACCATTTTCGTAAGACAAATCTCATTACTTGCACCCCACCTTAACCCGCGTAGCTCAGTAACAGCATCCGACGAGTTGCTTCCCGGACAATTGTCTTTTATTTCATTCTTCCAATTGATGCCCGCTTACATGTTACCATCGGTTTCCATCAAGCCCAAGAAGTGTAAGAAACCCCCGAGGTTCATAGCTAGCCGTGGTTAAGCTTCTGACTCACGTACAATAATCAACTTACACATGATTATTCATCTCCAAACCATGTTTTGAGGTTATTTTCCCTTTCAATTCTCTCTCCTTTTTTTATCTAGACCTTATCGTTTTCATTGTTGTTTTTCATCATTCTTAGATTTAATTATAACATTAGTCTTGATCCAAGGCATGTCAATTGATGAAGCAAAGCCATACAAATGCCCAAGTCACTGCACATCAGCACCTAGGTGCACCTTCATGTGCATTGAACCAAATAGGCCCGAAGCCCATCCCTCTTGCACCATTTTCTCAAGGGAAGTTTCATTATTTACACCCCAGATTAACCATCCTACTTCAGTTCTTGCATCCATCGAATTAGCAACAAGAAATCCATCTTTTATTTTATTTTTTTTTTTTTCCAATTGAAGCCCACAAACACCTTACCATTGGTTTCGGTCAAGCCCAAGAAACGTAAGAAGCCCCCAACGTTCACATCTAGCTACGGTTAAGCTTATGACTTGAGTTAAGGGCGATAATCAACTCACACATGATTATTTATTTGTAGACCGTGTTTTCACATTAATTTATCTTTTAATTTTCTCTCTCACCTTTTTTTATCTTGACCTTATTGTTTTCATTGTTGTTTTCCATCATTCTTAGATTTAATTAGAAGATTAGTATTGGTCCAAGACATGTTAATTCAAACAAAGCCGCGTAAATGCCCAAGTCACCGCAAATCGCTACCTCGGTGCACCTTCATGTGTGCATTGCAACAAATCGATGACAAGCCCATGCCTTTTAGACATTTCCTCGTTGGAAACTTCACTATTTACACCCCAGATTCACCCTCCAAGTTCAATTCTAGCTTCTGATAAATTAGCAGCAAGAAACCCCGTCTTTTATCTTATTCTTTCAGTTGAAGCCCACATACAGCTTACCATTGGTTTCCGTCAAGCCCAAGACGTGAAACAAGCCCCCAAGGTTCACATCTAGCCATGTTTAAGCTTCTAGATAGAGTTAAAGGTCAACAATCAACATACACATGATTATTCATCTCTAATCCATGCTTTGTGCTTCCCTTTTAATATTCTTTCTCACCTTTTTTTCCTTAAACCTTGTTGCTTTTATTGTTTTTTGTCATCATTCTTGGGTTGAATTAGAAGATTCTTCTTCATCCAAGACATGTCAACTGAAGGAGAGTCGGGTAAATGACCAAGTCACCGCAAATCAGCACCTAGCTGCCCCTTCATGTGCATGGCGACAAATCGACCCCTAGCCCACGCATTTCGCAATATTTTCGCAAGAGAAATCCCACTACTCACACTCCACATTAACCCACCTAGTTCAGTAATAGAATCTGCCGAATTGCCACCCAGATAGATGTCTTCTATTTTATTCTTGAAATTCAAGGCCACATACACCTTACCTTTGGTTTCGGTCAAGCCCAAGAAGCGTAACAATCTCCCAAGGTTCACATCTAGCCACGGTTAAGCTTATGACTTGAGCTAAGGGCAATAATCGACTTCAACATGATTATCTATCTCTAGACCATATTTTGAGATTAATTTATCTTTTAATATTCTTTCTCACCCTTTTTATCTTGACCTTATTTTTTTCATTGTTGTTTTCCATCATTCTTAGACATAATTCGAAGATTAGTATTGATCCAAGACATGTTAATTGAAACAAGGCCGTGTAAATGCCCAAGCCACCGCAAATCGCCACCTCGGTGCACCTTCATGTGTGCATTGCATCAAATTGGCGCCAAGCCCATGCCTTTTAAACATTCCTCATTGGAAACTTCACTATTTACACCCCGCATTCACCCTCCAAGTTCAATTCTAGCATCTGATAAATTAGCAGCAAGAAACCCCATCTTTTATCTTATTCTTTTAGTTGAAGCCCACATACAGCTTACCATTGGTTTCTGTCAAGCCCAAGACGTGTAACAAGCCCCCAAGGTTCACATCTAGCCATGTTTAAGCTTCTAGCTAGAGTTAAAGGTCAACAATCAACATACACATGATTACTCATCTCTAAACCATGTTTTGTGCTTAATTTCCCTCTTAATGTTCTTTCTCACCTTTTTTCCTTAAACCTTGTTGCTTTTATTGCTGTTTTTCATCATTCTTTGGTTGAATTAGAGGATTAGTCTTGATCCAAGAATTGTCAATTCAAGCAAAGCCATGTAATTGCCCAGGTGACTGCAAATCGGCACCGAGGTGCCGCTTCATGTCCATTGCAACAAATTTGCCCCTAGCCCACGCCTTTTACACCATTTTCGCAAGACAAATCTCATTACTTGCACCCCACCTTAACCCGCGTAGCTCAGTAACAGCATCCGACGAGTTGCTTCCCGGACAATTGTCTTTTATTTCATTCTTCCAATTGATGCCCACTTACATGTTACCATCGGTTTCCATCAAGCCCAAGATGTGTAAGAAACCCCCGAGGTTCATAGCTAGCCGTGGTTAAGCTTCTGACTCACGTACAATAATCAACTTACACATGATTATTCATCTCCAAACCATGTTTTGAGGTTATTTTCCCTATCAATTCTCTCTCCTTTTTTTATCTAGACCTTATCGTTTTCATTGTTGTTTTTCATCATTCTTAGATTTAATTATAACATTAGTCTTGATCCAAGGCATGTCAATTGATGAAGCAAAGCCATACAAATGCCCAAGTCACTGCACATCGGCACCTAGGTGCACCTTCATGTGCATTGAACCAAATAGGCCCGAAGCCCATGCCTCTTGCACCATTTTCTCAAGGGAAGTTTCATTATTTACACCCCAGATTAACCATCCTACTTCAGTTCTTGCATCCATCGAATTAGCAACAAGAAATCCATCTTTTATTTTATTTTTTTTCTTCGAATTGAAGCCCACAAACACCTTACCATTGGTTTCGGTCAAGCCCAAGAAACGTAAGAAGCCCCCAACGTTCACATCTAGCTATGGTTAAGCTTATGACTTGAGTTAAGGGAGATAATCAACTCACACATGATTATTTATTTGTAGACCGTGTTTTCACATTAATTTATCTTTTAATTTTCTCTCTCACCTTTTTTTATCTTGACCTTATTGTTTTCATTGTTGTTTTCCATCATTCTTAGATTTAATTAGAAGATTAGTATTGGTCCAAGACATGTTAATTCAAACAAAGCCGTGTAAATGCCCAAGTCACCGCAAATTGCTACCTCGGTGCACCTTCATGTGTGCATTGCAACAAATCGATGACAAGCCCATGCCTTTTAGACATTTCCTCGTTGGAAACTTCACTATTTACACCCCAGATTCACCCTCCAAGTTCAATTCTAGCTTCTGATAAATTAGCAGCAAGAAACCCCGTCTTTTATCTTATTCTTTCAGTTGAAGCCCACATACAGCTTACCATTGGTTTCCGTCAAGCCCAAGACGTGAAACAAGCCCCCAAGGTTCACATCTAGCCATGTTTAAGCTTCTAGCTAGAGTTAAAGGTCAACAATCAACATACACATGATTATTCATCTCTAATCCATGCTTTGTGCTTCCCTTTTAATATTCTTTCTCACCTTTTTTTCCTTAAACCTTGTTGCTTTTATTGTTTTTTGTCATCATTCTTGGGTTGAATTAGAAGATTCTTCTTCATCCAAGACATGTCAACTGAAGGAGAGTCGGGTAAATGACCAAGTCACTGCAAATCAGCACCTAGCTGCCCCTTCATGTGCATGGCGACAAATCGACCCCTAGCCCACACATTTCGCAATATTTTCGCAAGAGAAATCCCACTACTCACACTCCACATTAACCCACCTAGTTCAGTAATAGAATCTGCCGAATTGCCACCCAGATGGATGTCTTCTATTTTATTCTTGAAATTCAAGGCCACATACACCTTACCTTTGGTTTCGGTCAAGCCCAAGAAGCGTAACAATCTCCCAAGGTTCACATCTAGGCACGGTTAAGCTTATGACTTGAGCTAAGGGCAATAATCGACTTCAACATGATTATCTATCTCTAGACCATATTTTGAGATTAATTTATCTTTTAATATTCTTTCTCACCCTTTTTATCTTGACCTTATTTTTTTCATTGTTGTTTTCCATCATTCTTAGACATAATTCGAAGATTAGTATTGATCCAAGACATGTTAATTGAAACAAGGCCGTGTAAATGCCCAAGCCACCGCAAATCGCCACCTCGGTGCACCTTCATGTGTGCATTGCATCAAATCGGCGCCAAGCCCATGCCTTTTAAACATTCCTCATTGGAAACTTCACTATTTACACCCCGCATTCACCCTCCAAGTTCAATTCTAGCATCTGATAAATTAGCAGCAAGAAACCCCGTCTTTTATCTTATTCTTTTAGTTGAAGCCCACATACAGCTTACCATTGGTTTCTGTCAAGCCCAAGACGTGTAACAAGCCCCCAAGGTTCACATCTAGCCATGTTTAAGCTTCTAGCTAGAGTTAAAGGTCAACAATCAACATACACATGATTACTCATCTCTAAACCATGTTTTGTGCTTAATTTCCCTCTTAATGTTCTTTCTCACCTTTTTTCCTTAAACCTTGTTGCTTTTATTGCTGTTTTTCATCATTCTTTGGTTGAATTAGAGGATTAGTCTTGATCCAAGAATTGTCAATTCAAGCAAAGCCATGTAATTGCCCAGGTGACTGCAAATCGGCACCGAGGTGCCGCTTCATGTCCATTGCAACAAATTGGCCCCTAGCCCACGCCTTTTACACCATTTTCGCAAGGCAAATCTCATTACTTGCACCCCACCATAACCCACCTAGTTCAGTAACAGCATCCAACGAGTTGCTTCCAGACAACTGTCTTTCATTTCATTCTTCCAATTGATGCCCACATACACGTTACTATCGGTTTCCGTCAAGCCCATGAAGTGTAAGAAACCCCCGAGGTTCATAGCTAGCCGTGGTTAAGCTTCCAACCCACGTGCCATAATCAACTTACACACGATTATTCCTCTCCAAACCATGTTTTGAGGTTAATTTCCCTTTCAATTCTCTCTCCTTTTTTGTCTACACCTTATTGTTTTCATTGTTGTTTTCCATCATTCTTAGATTTAATTAGAAGATTAGTCTTGATCCAAGACATGTCAATTGATGAAGCAAAGCCATACAAATGCCCAAGTCACCGCAAATCGGCACCTAGGTGCACCTTCATGTGCATTGCAACAAATAGGCACCAAGCCCATGCCTCTTGCACCATTTTCTCAAGGGAAGTTTCATTATTTACACCCCAAATTAACCATCCTAGTTCAGTTCTTGCATCCGCCGAATTAGCTACAACAAATCCATCTTTTATTTTATTTTTTTTCTTCCAATTCAAGCCCACAAACACCTTACCATTGGTTTATGTCAAGCCCAAGAAACGTAAGAAGCCCCCAATGTTCACATCTAGCCATGGTTAAGCTTATGACTAAAGTTAAGGGCGATAATCAACTCACACATGATTATTTCTTTGTAGACCGTGTTTTGAGACTAATTTATCTTTTAATATTCTCTCTCACCCTTTTTTATCTTGACCTTATTGTTTTCATTGTTGTTTTCCATCATTCTTAGATTTAATTAGAAGATTAGTATTGATCCAAGACATGTTAATTCAAACAAAGCCGTGTAAATGCCAAAGTCACCGCAAATCGCCACCTCGGTGCACCTTCATGTGTGCATTGCAACAAATCGGTGCCAAGCCCATGCCTTTTAGACATTTCCTCATTGGAAACTTCACTATTTACACCCCACATTCACCCTCCAAGTTCAATTCTAGCATCTGATAAATTAGCAGCAAGAAACCCCGTCTTTTATCTTATTCTTTCAGTTGAAGCCCACATACAGCTTACCATTGGTTTCCGTCAAGCCCAAGACGTGTAACAAGCCCCCAAGGTTCACATCTAGCCATGTTTAAGCTTCTAGCTAGAGTTAAAGGTCAACAATCAACATACACATGATTACTCATCTCTAAACGATGTTTTGTGCTTAATTTCCCTCTTAATATTCTTTCTCACCTTTTTTCCTTAAACCATGTTGCTTTTATTGCTGTTTGTCATCATTCTTGGGTTGAATTAGAGGATTAGTCTTTATCCGAGACATGTCAATTGAAGCAAAGCCATGTAATTGCCCATGTCACTACAAATCGGCACCGAGGTGCCGCTTCATGTCCATTGCAACAAATTGGCCCCTAGCCCATGCCTTTTACACCATTTTCGCAAGACAAATCTCATTACTTGCACCCCACCATAACCCACCTAGTTCAGTAACAGCATCCGACGAGTTGCTTCCAGACAACTGTCTTTCTTTTCATTCTTCCAATTGATGCCCACATAGACGTTACTATCGGTGTCCGTCAAGCCCAAGAAGTGTAAGAAACCCCCGAGGTTCATAGCTAGCCGTGGTTAAGCTTCTAACCCACGTGCCATAATCAACTTACACATGATTATTCCTCTCCAAACCATGTTTTGAGGTTAATTTCCCTTTCAATTCCCTCTCGTTTTTTGTCTACACCTTATTGTTTTCATTGTTGTTTTCCACCATTCTTAGATTTAATTAGAAGATTAGTCTTGATCCAAGACATGTCAATTGATGAAGCAAAGCCATACAAATGCCCAAGTCACCGCAAATCGGCACCTAGGTGCACCCTCAAGTGCATTACAACAAATAGGCCCCAAGCCCATGCCTCTTGCACCATTTTCTCACGGGAAGTTTCATTATTTACACCCCAAATTAACCATCCTAGTTCAGTTCTTGCATCCGCAGAATTAGCTACAAGAAATCCATCTTATATTTTATTTTTTTTCTTCCAATTGAAGCCCACAAACACCTTACCATTGGATTGGGTCAAGCCCAAGAAACGTAACAAGCCCCCAACGTTCACATCTAGCCATGGTTAAGCTTCTGACTTGAGTTAAGGGCGATAATCAACTCACACATGATTATTTATTTCTAGACCTTGTTTTGAGGTTAATTTATCTTTTAATATTCTCTCTCACCCTTTTTTTATCTTGACCTTATTGTTTTCATTGTTGTTTTCCATCATTCTTAGATTTAATTAGAAGATTAGTATTGATCCAAGACATGTTAATTCAAACAAAGCCGTGTAAATGCCCAAGTCACCGCAAATCGCCACCTCGGTGCACCTTCATGTGTGCATTGCAACAAATCGGCGCCAAGCCCATGCCTTTTAGACATTTCCTCATTGGAAACTTCACTATTTACACCCCACATTCACCCTCCAAGTTCAATTCTAGCATCTGATAAATTAGCAGCAAGAAACCTCGTCTTTTATCTTATTCTTTCAGTTGAAGCCCACGTACAGCTTACCATTGGTTTCTGTCAAGCCCAAGACGTGTAACAAGCCCCCAAGGTTCACATCTAGCCATGTTTAAGCTTCTAGCTAGAGTTAAATGTCAACAATCAACATACACATGATTACTCATCTCTAAACCATGTTTTGTGCTTAATTTCCCTCTTAATATTCTTTCTCACCTTTTTTCCTTAAACCTTGTTGCTTTTATTGCTGTTTTTCATCATTCTTGGGTTGAATTAGAGGATTAGTCTTGATCCAAGACTTGTCAATTGAAGCAAAGCCATGGAATTGCCCAGGTCACTGCAAATCGGCACCGAGGTGCCGCTTCATGTCCATTGCAACAAATTGGCCCCTAGCCCACGCCTTTTACACCATTTTTGCAAGACAAATCTCATTACTTGCACCCCACCATAACCCACCTAGTTCAGTAACAGCATCCGACGAGTTGCTTCCAGACAACTGTCTTTCATTTCATTCTTCCAATTGATGCCCACATACACGTTACTATCGGTTTCCGTCAAGCCCAAGAAGTGTAAGAAACCTCCGAGGTTCATAGCTAGCCGTGGTTAAGCTTCTAACCCACTTGCCATAATCAACCTACACATGATTATTCCTCTCCAAACCATGTTTTGAGGTTAATTTCCCTTTCAATTCTCTCTCCTTTTTTGTCTACACCTTATTGTTTTCATTGTTGTTTTCCATCATTCTTAGATTTAATTAGAAGATTAGTCTTGATCCAAGACATGTCAATTGATGAAGCAAAGCCATACAAATGCCCAAGTCACCGCAAATCGGAACCTACGTGCACCTTCATGTGCATTGCAACAAAGCGGCCCCAAGCCCATGCCTCTTGCACCATTTTCTCGAGGGAAGTTTCATTATTTACACCCAGATTAACCATCCTAGTTCAGTTCTTGCATCCGCCGAATTAGCAACAAGAAATCCATCTTTTATTTTATTTTTTGTCTTCCATTTGAAGCCCACAAAAACCTTACCATTGGTTTCGGTCAAGCCCAAGAAACGTAAGAAGCCCCCAACGTGCACATCTAGCCATGGTTAAGCTTATGACTTGAGTTAAGGGCAATAATCGACTTCCACATGATTATTTATTTGTAGACCGTGTTTTGAGATTAATTTATCTTTTAACATTCTCTCTCACTCCTTTTATCTTGACCTTATTGTTTTCATTGTTGTTTTCTATCATTCTTAGATTTAATTAGATGATTAGTATTGATCCTAGACATGTCAGTTGAAGCAAAGTCATGGAAATGCCCGAGTCACCGCAAATCCGCACCTCAGTGCATCTTCATGTGTGCATTGCAACAAATCGGCTCCAAGCCCATGCCTTTTACACCATTTCCTCATTGGAAACTTCACTATTTACATCCCACATTAACCCTTCTAGTTTACTTCTAGCATCCGATGAATTAGCGGGAATAAACCCAGTCTTCTATCTCATTCTTTTAGTTGATGCCCAGATACACCTTACCATTGGTTTCTGTCAGGCCCAAGACGTGTTAAAAGCCCCCAAGGTTCACATCTAGCCATGTTTAAGCTTCTAGCTAGAGTTAAAGGGCAATAATCAACATACACAAGATTATTCATCTCTAAACCATGCTTTGTGCTTAATTTCCCTTTTAATATTCTTTCTCACCTTTTTTCCCTAATCCTTGTAGCTTTTATTGTTGTTTGTCATCATTCTAGGGTTGAATTAGAAGATTGTTCTTCATCCAGGACATGTCAATTGAAGGAAAGCCAGGTAAATGACCAAGTCACCGCAAATTGGCACCTGGCTGCCCCTTCATGTCCATTGCAACAAATCGGCCCCTAGCCCTAGCATTTCATAATATTTTCGCAAGAGAAATCCCACTACTCACACTCCACTTTAACCCGCCTAATACAGTAATAGAATCCGACGAATTGCCACCCAGACACATGTCTTTTATTTCATTCTTGAAATTGAAGGCCATATACCTTACCATTGGTTTCGGTGAAGCCCAAGAACCGTGACAATCTCCCAAGGTTCGCATCTCGCCACGGTTAGGCTTATGACTTGAGTTAAGGGCAATAATCGACTTCCACATGATTATCTATCTCAAGACCATATTTTGAGATTAATTTATTTTTTAATATTCTTTCTCACCCTTTTTATCTTGACCTTATTGTTTTCATTGTTGTTTTCCATCATTCTTAGATTTAATTAGAAGATTAGTAATGTTCCAAGACATGTTAATTGAAACAAAGCCGTGTAAATGCCCAAGTCATTGCAAATCGCCACCTCGGTGCACCTTCATGTGTGCATTGCAACAAATCGGCACCAAGCCCATGCCTTTTAGACATTTGCTCATTGGAAACTTCACTATTTACACTCCACATTCACCCTCCAAGTTCAGTTCTAGCATCTGATGATTTACCATCAAGAAACCCAGTCTTTTATCTCAGTCTTTCAGTTGAAGCCCACATACACCTTACCATTGATTTCCGTCAAGCCCAAGACGTGTAACAAGCCCCCAAGGTTCACATCTAGCCATGTTTAAGCTTCTAGCTAGAGTTAAAGGTCAGCAATCAACATACACATGATATTCATCTCTAAACCCTGTTTTGTGCTTAATTTCCCTTTTAATATTCTTTCTCACCTTTTTTGCTTAAACCTTGTAGCTTTTCTTGTTGTTTTTCATCATTCTTGGGTTGAATTAGAGGATTAGTCTTTATCCAAGACATGTCAATTGAAGCAAAGCCATGTAAATGCCCAGGTCACTGCAAATCGGCACCTAGCCCACGCCTTTTACACTATTTTCGCAGGACAAATCTCATTACTTACACCCCACCTGATGAGTGTGCGAAAGTGCACTCTAAATACCCTATTATTGGACTAAAATGCCAAAATGGGAATAGAAATCATGGGAATTAATGTGTATTCTTAAATTGAATTTCTATTTTCGTCGGGATACTCCTAAGCAGTTTTTTTATGTCTAATTTCAGAGTTTTTAAAAGAGCAAGTCAAGCCCAGTCAAATTCAAAGGAGGACATCCATGGGATTTGAGAGCAATTTGGAAGAAAAGAAAAAGAAAAAGAAAATCACAAAATGAAACCACAAGAAGTCCAAGTCCGAAATTCGCTAGGAGACAGTATGGACATACTTTAGTCTTTGACTGTATCTTTTTACTCACATATCAGATTGATGCGATTCTTGAAGGGCGTACGTGGCTGCCAAGATAAGTCTTAAAATTTAGGCTATTTTTTTATGCGAAAATTAAGAGGACATTAGGGTTTCTTTCCTACCCTATATAAGCATATCATTAGCATGAAATAGGGAGGAGGAGGAGGTACACGAGGAAGATCTAAAGAGAGGAGAAAATCACTTCCATTGCCACCGTTCACTTCAGTTTTCTCTGGAGATTTTTGTTGTCCAGTATATTTATAGGTAACTAAATTCTCAAGTAGGGCTAGGGATGAACTTGCACATTAGATGGTATTTCTAATTTATTTTTAATTCATGTATTTGATTTTCAATTGCTAAAACTCTTTTATTTTATCGTTCTCAATTCATCGTTAATGTTTTATTCTCCGAATAATCATAGAATTTATTCTGTTTATGGATTTAGTCATGCTTTTTCTATTGAATAGATTAGTTCTTTGATTATATTTGGATCAATTATTTATCTATATTGATTTAGTTTTTTTGCTACAATATCACTCCCTGAGTATATTGTCGTCATTGGATTTTCTCAATAGGGGGTAGTAATTAATGTATTTTAAAAGTGGTGAATGTTTTTTCAAAGGGTTAAATTTGATTTATAAATCTAAACCTTCCGATTGGGAATTTCGTAAATTGAGCTCCTAATTGAGTTATCCAATGAATTAAGAATAATTAAAATACCGGATTTGTGCAAAGGATTCCCGACGCTCTACTGTTTGTCAAATTTGAGTATTTTTTCTATTAATCACTTTGCTTCACTTTAATTTACATTTAAAATTAATCTTTGTTCTCCATTACTTATTTAATATTTTTCTTTAGTTTTGATGAGTGTGTGAAAGTGCACTCTAAATACCCTATTATTGGACTAAAATGGCAAAATGTGAATAGAAATCATAGGAATTAATGTGTATTCTTAAATTGAATTTCTATTTATGTTGGGATACTCCTAAGCAGTTTTTTTATGTCTAATTTCAGAGTTTATAAAAGAGCAAGTCAAGCTCAGTCAAATTCAAAGGAGGACATCCATGGGATTTGAGAGCAATTTGGAAGAAAAGAAAAAGAAAAAGAAAATCACAAAATGAAACCATAAGAAGTCCAAGTCCGAAATTCGCTAGGAGACAGTATGGACATACTTTAGTCTTTGACTGTATCTTTTTACTCACATATCAGATTGATGCAATTCTTGATGCATTAGAAAGATATCTTAAAGGGCTATAGCTTTGTCTCTAATAAGGATTTCCAAATTCGAACTCCTGAAGGGCGTACGTGGCTGCCAAGATAAGTCCTAAAATTTAGGCAATTTTTTTATGCGGAAATTAAGAGGACATTAGGGTTTCTTTCCTACCCTATATAAGCATATCATTAGCATGAAATGGAGGAGGAGGAGGAGGCACAAGAGGCAGATCTGAAGAGAGGAGAAAATCACTTCCATGGCCAACGTTAGCTTCAATTTTCTCTAGAGATTTTTGTTATCTAGTATATTTATGGGTAACTAAATTCTCAAGTAGGGTTAGGGATGAACTTGCACATTAGATGGTATTTTTATTTTATTTTTAATTCATGTATTTGATTTTCAATTGCTAAAACTCTTTTGTTTTATCATTCTCAACTCATCGTTAATGTTTTCTTCTCCGAATAATTATAGAATTTATTCTGTTTATGAATTCAGTCATGCTTTTTCTATTGAATGGATTAGTCCTTTGATTATGTTTGGATCAAATTATTTATCTATATTTTTTTGCTGCAATATCGCTCCCTGAGTATATTGTCGTCATTGGATTTTCTCAAAAGGGGTAGTAATTTACGTATTTTTTAAAGTGGTGAATGATTTTTTCAAAAGGTTAAATTTGATTTAATTTTGGTTTATAAATCTATATCTTCCGATTGGGAATTTCGAGAATTGAGTTCCTGATTGAGCTGAATTATTGCATTTTTAATGCTTTTGGAACCAATATATATTAATTCTTTCATTACTTTATCATTGGTTTTATATGGAAAAATGAATAAATCAAAGTTGTACTTTTAATTGATTAAAAGTATGAATTTCTGCTTTAATTTTATCAACTGTTGATTACTATGGATTATAGTACATATCGCTCGAGCGGAGGCATTTGGCCGCTCGAGCGAATTCAGGCAGAGTCGAATGCTCGATGTTCGCTCGACAGGCCGCTCGAGCGAATTTAGGCAGAGTCGAATGCTCGATGTTCGCTCGACACTCCGCTTGAGCGAATATCGTATTTTACAGATTAGTGTTTATTCCGCCGTCAGAGTATATAAAGGATTTTTTACATCTTATGGCCGACTCTTGGCCTGGAAAACTCTGTTTTGATTAGAGAAACACTTAGAATTCATTTTTCCTTTGATTTTCATTCAGATTCGGAGAGGAGGATTCATACAATCGATCATTCACGCAGCTACACAATTTTCACTGGATCATTCACTCACACTGCAGCAGATTGAAGAACTCCTTGAGGGGTCCAATTGCTACTGTAGCTCATCCTCCTCCACCGCTTCGAATCTTCATCTCCATTCAATTGGCTTGATTGCCATCAACATTAAGAGTTCAACATCAACATTAAGGACAAGAAAGGAGTTGAAAACGTGGTAGCTGACCACCTCTCTAGATTGCCATCATCTTCTTCTTCAAATGTTAGCCTTCCTCTTGATGATAGTTTCCCGGATGAGCAACTGTTTGTGGTTGATAGAGCTCCATGGTATGCTGATATTGTCAATTATCTGGTGACTGAGCGAATGCCTTCTGAATGGTCCACCCAAGATAAGCGTCGGTTTCTCTCTGAGGTACGACACTTTTATTTTGATGATCCATATCTTTTTAAATATTGTTCGGACCAATTGATTCGAAGATGCATTCCTGATGATGCGTTTTCTTCGGTTTTGAGATTTTGTCATATGGGTGCATGTGGTGGTCATTTTTCAGCCAAGAAAACAGTTTCAAAAATTTTGCAAAGCGGTTTTTACTGGCCTTCCATGTTTAAAGATGCTTATAATTTTTGCAAGGCTTGTGAGCCTTGTCAAAAATTGGGATCCATTAGCAAAAGAGACATGATGCCTCTTTCCCCTATTCTTACTTTAGAAATTTTTTATTGTTGGGGAATAGACTTCATGGGACCTTTTCCAGTTTCTTTTGGAAACACATATATTCTATTGGCTGTGGATTATGTTTCAAAATGGGTGGAGGCCATTGCTTGCAAAACAAATGACCATCATGTTGTCCTGAAGTTTTTGCAATCTTTGTTTGCTCGTTTTGGCATGCCAAAAGTTATTATAAGTGATGGGGGTTCTCATTTTTGCAATAAACCATTTTCTACACTTGTGAAGAAATATGGTATTACACACAGAGTTTCTACCCCTTATCACCCTCAAACAAATGGGCAAGCTGAATTGGCAAACAGAGAGATAAAAATTATTTTAGAGAAAACCATCAAGCCTAATAGGAAAGATTGGTCAGTTAAACTTCTTGATGCTTTGTGGGCTTATAGGACAGCTTTTAAAACAAATCTAGGGATGTCTCATTATTGATTAGTTTATGGTAAAGCTTGCCATTTACCTGTTGATATTCAGCATCGAGCTCTTTGGGCCATAAAACATGTTAACATGTCACTTGATGAAGCTTCAGGGTTGAGAAAATTGCAGATCAATGAATTGGATGAAGCTCATCGGAATGCTTATGACAACGCTCAGCTTGCAAAGGAACGCATGAAAATTCTGCATGATCAGAAAATTCATCCAAAGCATTTCACACTTGGCCAGGAAGTTCTTCTTTACAACTCTCGCTTGCATATTTTTCCTGGAAAGTTGAAATCTCGATGGAGTGGCCGTACATTATAAAGACCGTTCATCCTCATGGTGCGGTAGACATTGTCAATCCGAAGAATGGTAATAGCTTCACTGTCAACAGACAACGTCTAAAGTCATTTATGAAGGTCTTTGATCCACATGAAGAGATCTTGCTTGTGCAAGACCCCAGGGAAGTGTTTTGATTTGCTTCTCCTTCTTTACAGTTTTCTTTACTTGCTTTGTTTTTATTTGTTCTTTTGCTTTGATTTTATATTTCATGTTGTTTGTTTGTTTTGCTTGTTTTTTCTGTGCACTTTGTTTTCTTTCGTTCGACTCATTGAGGACTATGTCTCTCACTAGTTGGGGGTAGCATGTGTGCACAGTTTAAAAAAAAACATAAAAAATAAAAAAATAAGATTTGTGAAATTTGAGCATCTTGGTAGAGTAGTTGAGCGGGATCAATTGTGAAGATTTATTTTCAAGCTTAAACATAGAGCGTGATTTTTGATGCATCATATTTTGTTGATATGTGGCTTGAAACACCGGGATGTTATGCTTATTGAGATGAAACCTTGATAAAATTTTTGTAGAACGAAAGGCAAATTTTGAAGGACATTTTGCACATGCTTACGCTTATAGTGTTCCTTATTTACCATTCATTGATTTAACACTGGAGAAGTAAACTGCAGGACTACCGAGCCATGCCAAAAAAAAAGAAAAGAAAAAGAAAAGGATTTGAAAAGATTAGAATGAAAAGAAAAGAAGAAAAGAAAAAAAAACAAAAAGAAAAGAAAAAAAAAAGAGAGAAAAGGAATAAAGGCAACTTAGTGAACTTTCCTAAGTAAAAAGGTCTAGAAACAGTTACCCAAGACTTTGGGGGTTGAGTGTCCAACCTTTAAAAACAGAGCTGGTGTGAAAACTGCTAGTCCCTTGGGCTTTGAGGTAGTTAGAATCAGTAATGATTAATCTTAAGGTTGAAAAATCCTATGGCAAATCATGGCTGGTAATGAGGAACACACAACCGGTCTAGCTCCACACACACATTTGAGTTCTGAGACATTTGCCTTAATTCTATGTGAAAGATTGTTGAGATAGTCTTGGTGGGTATAACCCTTGGGGGTTGAGTAGTAACGTGTCACTTTTGTGAGAATTCAGAATTGTGTTTAATTGTTTTTGTTTGAATTTCGATCTTTATGCAATATTCATCTCAATTAATTTTCACTATTTTGCTCAAGGATTAGCAAAATGCTAGTTGGGGGGTGTGATTGAGCTAAATTATTGCATTTTTAATACTTTTGGAACCAATATATATTAATTCTTTCATTACTTTATCATTGGTTTTATATGGAAAAATGAATAAATCAAAGTTGTAATTTTAATTGATTAAAAGCATGAATTTCTGCTTTAATTTTATCAACTGTTGATTACTATGGATTACGGTACATATCGCTCGAGCGGAGGCATTTGGCCGCTCGAGCGAATTCAGGCAGAGTCGAACGCTCGATGTTCGCTCGACACTCCGCTCGAGCGAATATCGTATTTTACAGATTAGTGTTTATTCCGCCGTCAAAGTATATAAAGGATTTTTTACATCTTATAGCTGACTCTTGGCCTGGAAAACTCTATTTTGATTAGAGAAACACTTAGAATTCATTTTTCCTTTATTTTCATTCAGATTCGGAGAGGAGGATTCATACAATCGATCATTCACGCAGCTACACAATTTTCACTGGATCATTCACTCACACTGCAGCAGATTGAAGAACTCCTTGAGGGGTCCAATTGCTACTGCAGCTCAGCCTCCTCCACTGCTTCGAATCTTCATCTCCATTCAATTGGCTTGATCTTTTCAATTCCCTACTTGCTATTTCATTTCAGTTTTGAGTTTCTGAATTATTTTGGAGAATTTTGATTTAGACGTTTGAGTAATTTATTTGTTATTCATTTAATTCATGTTATTTATTTTTATCGTTTCGTTAAGCTTTCATTTTAATAGTGATTATAATTACGGTGGTTTAATTTGAGAATTTGTGATTTGAATACAATGATGAACCCTAGAACATTGATTTTGGGGCTTTTCAATTTTCAGTGCATGTTTTGTCAATTACTTCCTAATTTAGTTTAATTCTTAATTTAGTTTTATTAATTTCTGAGTATTAATCTATTAGTCCTTTACGTTCCAATCCGACAATCAAAATCTAAAAAACATGAATCTAGTCCATGACTAGTACCCCTTTCCATCCTTTGCACATACCATCATTTTATTTTCTCTTTGTGAAGTTTTTCACCTTTTTCAACGAGTTTGATTTTTAAGTAAACTTTCCCTGAGGAGACGATATAGGAATTTATTCCTAATTATTACACGACATCATCCTGCACTTGGGATAGCTTTAGTGCTACTCATTTTTGAGTGAGTCAGTTCCTAATTGAGTTATACAATAAATTAAGAATAATTAAAATTCCAGATTTGTACAAGGGATTCCTAACGCTCTACTATTCGTCAAATTTGAGTACTTTTTCCGTTAATCACTTTACTTCACTTTAATTTACATTTAAAATTAATCTTTGTGACGCCCCCAAATCCCACGTACGGACACGTGGAAATCGAGACATCGGGATGATGACAACACGGGTCACCACACTATCGCCAAGTGCCAAGTGTGTGTACATGCAACAAGTGTGCAAACAAAAACACGCAGCGGATAATAAAAGTCTTATAACTAAGTACCAGAATTTTTCTTTGTTTAATACAAACCCGATTAAAACATACATAATAAAATGTTACAAGCCTTAAATATCGTTTCAAAACCAAACTACAAGGCATAAAACTCCAAATCAATACTCTGGCGGGGCTGCCTCCTCGGGCTCAGCCTCCTCCTCCTCCTCGACATCTGCATCAAAGTCTACGGTACCAAAATGGTACTGCAGGTAAGTAAAGATCTAAACGCCACAAGATAAAAACATATTAAACTCAAACAATATGCATGAAAGAATGCCAAATGCACATATCCCATAAATCCACATTTTTTCCATGCACGGCAAAAATCCCATTTGGCCCCAAAAACATATTACTTTCCAACTCACGCCAAAAGTCTCATTTGGCCCAAAACCAACTCAATTCAATATCCAATTAATCCGAATGCACCATGACCTCCCTAGGGGTCATCCGCACACCCTGGCTCCCATCGTCACACCACGAGTAACGACCATGCATGTGACTTCGTAACGAGCGATGCCCAATTTTGTGCCCAGTGCGTACGTAGCCAAGCATCCTCTAGCCCTCGCCAGCAAAGGGCCACGGAGTCGGTACGAGAGCGTTACCATCCCGCCCGCTCCCGTTGTCGCCCAGCAACAACCCAAGGGACGTCACTCAGTATATTATACTCCCGAGTGACCAGAGGAGCTCCACCGAGATAATACCCCATCCCGGCTTGGGGTCGTGATACTCACGCACCCGAAAACCCATTTACATAAATAACACCGATTTTTCTCAATTTAATAAAATGCACATGAATGCACCATGCAATGCACACCTCAAGACACAATTTATCAACAAATCACAACATCAACAAACAACTCCGTCCTCAATTCATCCGACCCCCGACTCCTCGAACTCAGTCCGGAATTAACCAACCAGTCAAAGAATTTATTGTAAAAGCAATAATATATTTAAATCTAAAATAGAGTTTGGAAAATACTTACAGCGCTATATGATAATTTGTGAAGGATCACGACGTTGCAAACGGCGGAGAAAAAGCAACGTAACAGTGTAAAATACACTGTAGCCATGGGTTGTAAAATACCCACTTTCGAACGGGGACAAACCAAGGCTTGAAATTGATAGGGAATGGCCTAGAGATGTTTATGAAGCTAATGGAAGTGAGATTTGGCCGTGGGTGGCGGTGGAAGCGAAAAAATGGCAAAACGGAGTTGAGCTCGTGGGAGCTGGTTCGACAACGGATCAGGGCTGGAAATGGGTGGTTTAGGATGGCAAGAGGTAGGTGATGAAGTGGTGAAGAGATGGTGGCCAGAGGTGGAACGACAGAGGCGGAAATGCACAAAAACCGTGCGGCTTGGAGGGGCTCTCGGCGGCAAACGGCAGCTCGAATGGAGGTGAAATTTGGTGGGGAGGTTCACCGGCTGGAGGGGAAGGTTTCTGGGTGGGTGGTGTAGGCCACAGTGGCTGGACGGCGGTGGTCTGGGCTGAAGAAGCAACCAGCGACAGAGGAGAGAGAGAGAACGTGCAGCGCGCGGGAGAAGAACGGGGAAGAAGAAAGAAAAAGAAGAAAAAGAAAAGAAGGAAAGGAAAAAGAAAAGGAAAAGAGAAAAAGAAAAAGAGGAAAGAAAAAGAAAAGATGAGGAAAAAAAATGAGGTCCAATCCTCACCTCCGGAGTCCAAAAAAACTAATCCGACGAAAACAATTTTTAAAAACTATAAAACGACTAAAATAATTTAAACACCACATCAAACTAAAATAAATTCAATTAAAATACAGTAAATTAAAATAAAAGAACTAATATTTTAATTAAATTAAAATACTCCTTCAGTGAAAATACACGTAAAAACAGGGTATCACAATCTTTGTTCTCCATTACTTATTTAATATTTTTCTTTAGTTTCTTTGTTCCTCTTGCTATTCTTTTAATTTGTCTCCCTGTGTAATCGACACCCCAAAGCTATGCTACAACTACCACATTATTGTTTGGGCGTAATCAAATTTTGGAACCGTTGCCGGGGAGACAATAGAAGAATTGTGAGATAGTTTTTCTTTTCAACAGTTTGTAAAGCTGGTAACTTCGTTCTCTCTTTTAGCTTGCTGCATCTTTATTTTATTTTCTTTTTCTTTTTGTAGTTTTTTTAGTGTTGCATTTTTCTCTACCTTGCATGCACAGGTATAGAGACGCCTTGGGTCGGTTTGCTTTTAGACCTGTGTTAGAGTCATAGTTTAATTTTTCTGATCATTTGTTTGATAATTCTTCTAATTCTGAGAAAATGAGTGAACACGAAGATCAACACACTAGGACCCTTTAGGATTATCTCCACCCTACACGCACAGCCACACCATCATGCATCATGTTTCCAGCTAATATTCGCCAATTGGATTTTAAAACAGGGATGATACAGTTATTCCCTAATTTTCATGGCTTGGAAAATGAAAATCCATATGTGCACATTAGGGAGTTTGAGGAAGTAGTTGCGACTTTTCATAGTCAAAATGCAACTGATGACATTGTGAGACTTAAGTTCTTTCATTTCTCTTTGAAGGATAGAGCTAAGAGTTGGCTATACTCATTGAGACCACGATCTATTGGGTCATGGAATGAGATGACTCAGGTCTTCTTTAATAAATACTTTCCCCAACATAAGACCAATGCTTTAAAAATGCAAATCTCCACCTTTGTACAAAAGGACATTGAGACCTTGTATCAGTCTTGGGAGAGATTTAAGGAGCTATTGAGTCATGGGTATGAGAATTGGCGCTTAGTGAGCTATTTTTATGAGAGACTTACACCTAGAGAGCATCAATTTGTGGAGATGATGTGCAATAGTGAGTTCTTACAGAAAGATCCTGATGATGCCATAGAATACCTCAATGAGCTTGCTGAAAAAGCTCACACTTGGACTGGACCTAGGTGCTACTGAGAGCACAAATAGGTCACGACCTACAGGAAATCTAAGTGGTGGTGGAATTTACCATCTCAGGGAAGAGGATAACCTAAAGGCTAAGGTTGAGATGCTCACTAGGGAACTAGAGGTGTTGAAGACTAAGGACTTAAAGCCAACACACGTGGCTAATCATACAGAGTCTTTTGGACCATGTTTTTACATTGGCTGAGATGAGAGGGATGTATGAGGAATAATGTAATGCCTTAGGTATGTACAAGAAGCCTTTTAGACCTTTCTTTGATACCTACAATCCTAGGTGGCGTAATCACCCCAATTTTAGTTGGAAATCTGAAAAACAGCAGCCTACACAACCCTCTAGATCATATCATGTGCCTTCATCTTCTAGGAGTCCTTTAGAAGACACTTTGCATGCTTTTATTGAGGCACAAGGTAAGACTAACCAAAAGTTTGAATCTTTGATTACGCAGGTTGTTGAAGAAAATAAGGAGATAAAGAGCCAAGTGTCCAAATTGATGAGCTCCTTGAGTGTGAATGAGCGAGGTAAGTTTCCTTCTCAGGCTCAATCCGTACCACATGGTCAACACATGGCACATGAGAATTTGAAGGATGTGAATGCCATTATGACACGAAGTGGTAAGTCATTACACATCCCAACAATGAACAAATCAGAGGATGTGGAAGAGAATCAAAGCAATAGTGGTGCCAAGCTGCCCAGAGAAGCCGAGGTAATAAAGAGCCCAGTTAAGGTACCATTTCCTCAAGCTTTAAAATCTGGTATGCGGACTTTGGATTCTAGTAATGAAAATTTGGAGAACCTCAAGCAGGTAAAGATTAACCTTCCTCTTTTGCATGTTATTAAACAAGTTCCCACTTATGAAAAAGTTCTTAAAGATTTGTGTACAGTTAAAAGGAAGCACCATGTTAAGAAGACAGCATTTCTGACAGAGCAAGTTCGTGCTCTAATTGAGCAGCGGATTCCTCCCAAGTACAAGGATCCTGGTTGCCCAACCATTGCATGCAGCATTGGAAATCATGAGTTTGGGCAAGCTTTGCTAGATTTAGGAGCTAGCGTGAATCTAATGCCATATTCTATTTATTTGCAGTTGGGGTTGGGAGAAATCAAACCAACCACTGTGGTATTACAATTGGCTGACCGTTCAGTCAAAGTACCCCGAGGTGTGGTAGAGGATGTTCTAATTCAAATTGATAAATTTTATTATCCTGTTGATTTCCTAATCCTTGACACTACCTCTATTGTTGATACTACTTCTAAAATTCCTGTGATTTTAGGTAGGCATTTCCTTGCCATTGCTAATGCTCTTATTAATTGCAGGAATGGGCTCATGAAGCTTTCTTTTGGAAACATGATTCTCGAGGTGAATATCTTCCATATTGCAAAACAGCCAGAAGATGATGACGAGAGCCACCATACATACATGATTGACTCACTCATAGAAAGGGAAGTTTCTATAGCTCATGATTTTGACCCCCTTGAGTATTTTCTTGTTAATTCTGAGTTTGATTCTATCAGTAATTCATTTGATGTAGTTGATATTTGTGCTACCTTTGATTGAACTTAGGATTATGGCACTCGGGCATGGCAACCGAAGTTTGAGGAGTTGCCTGAGAAAGAGGAAAAACAAATTCCTTCAAGTGTGGAAGCACCCAAAGTTGAACTGAAACCTCTGCCTAAGGGTTTAAAGCATGCTTTCCATGGTCCAGGTGATACTTTTCCTGTTATTATCTCATCTGAATTATCTGAGTCTCAAGGTGAGAAATTAATTCGGATCCTAAGTGAGCATAAGTCAGCCTTAGGTTGGAGCATTGCTGATATAAAAGGTGTTAGTCCCCTGGTCTGTTCTCATAAAATTAATTTGGAGGAAGGAACTAGCCCTCGTAGAGACGCCCAGCGTAGGCTTAATCCTACTATGAAAGAAGTGGTGAAGAATGAAGAATGAAGCTATTAGATGCAGGAATCATATATCCTATTGCTAATAGTAAATGGGTAAGTCCTACACAGGTTGTTCCTAAGAAGTCAGGTGTTACTGTGGTGAAGAATAACCTGGGAGAGCTAGTCCCTACAAAACTTGTGACTGGGTGGCAGATGTGCATTGATTATAGAAAATTGAATGCTGCCACCCGGAAAGACCATTTTCCTCTCCCTTTCATGGATCAAATTCTTGAGTGTGTGGCTGGTCATCCTTTCTATTGTTTCTTGGATGGTTATTCTGGTTATTATCAAATTGAAATTGCATTAGAAGACCAGGATAAAACCACTTTCACTTGTCCTTTCGGTACTTATGCTTTTCGTAGAATGCCACTTGGATTGTGTAATGCACTTGCTACTTTTCAACGTTGCATGATAAGCATTTTTAGTGACATGGTTGAAAATTGCATGGAAGTTTTTATGGATGACTTGACTATTTTTGGATCTACTTTTGATGCATGCTTATTGAATTTAGAGAGGGTGTTGACTCATTGTGAGGAGAAGGAATTGGTTTTGAATTGGGAAAAATACCACTTTATGGTACCTTCAGGCATTGTGTTAGGGCATATTATTTCTTCTAGGGGGATAGAGGTAGATCAATCTAAAATTGAATTAATCTCTAAGTTGCCTACACCTAGGACAGTAAAGGACGTGAAATCCTTTCTTCGTCATACGGGCTTTTATAGGAGGTTCATACAGAATTTTTCCACCATATCTAGACAACTATGTGACCTCCTAGCTAAAGATGCCCCATTTGAGTGGACACAAGATTGTCAAGAGGCCTTTAAAATGCTAATTGGCAAGCTTACCTCAGCACCCATAATGCAGCCACCTGATTGGACTTTACCTTTTGAGATTATGTGTGATGCAAGTGATTTTGTTGTAGGTGCTGTACTTGGACATCAAAGGGAGGGAAAGCCTTTTGTCGTTTACTATGCTAGTAGAACTCTAAATAGTGCTCAGATGAATTACTCCACCACTGAAAAAGAGTTGCTAGCTGTAGTGTTTGCTTTGGATAAGTTTCGTGCTTACGTGATTGGTTCTCCTATTATTATTTTTACAAATCATGCAGCCCTTAAGTACCTTCTTACAAAGAAGGATGCTAAGGCACGATTAATATGATAGATTTTACTTTTGCAGGACTTTGACATCACCATCAAAGACAAGAAAGGAGTGGAGAACGTAGTGGCTGACCATCTCTCGAGGCTCACATTTGAGGATACCTCTGACCACCTGCCAATCAGGGATGATTTTCCCTATGAGCATTTACTATCTATTACTTCTCTACCATGGTTTGCTCATATTGTGAATTATTTGGCTGTAGGTGAGATACCCGTGGATTGGAGCGCTCAGGACAAGAGGAAGTTCATAACTGAGGTACGTAATTTCTATTGGGATGATCTTTTCTTTTCAAATACTACTCTGACCAAATTTTAAGGCGTTGCATCCCTGATGAAGAGATTGCTAGCATCTTGGAATTTTGTCACTCTCAAGCTTGTGGGGGCCACTTTTCAATGAAGAAAACCGCTGCAAAAATTCTGCAGTATGGATTTTATTGGCCCACCATATTTAAGGATGCAAACATCTATTGTCACTCATGTGAAAAGTGTCAAAAGTTAGGAGTTATATCCAGTCGTAATATGATGCCCTTAAACCCAATTTTAGTGATTGAAATTTTTGATTGTTGGGGCATTGATTTTATTGGACCATTTCCTCCTTCTTTTGGATATCAATATATTATTGTGGTAGTAGATTATGTGTCAAAATGGGTAGAGGCAGCAGCTTGCAGGAGCAATGATAATAGGACGGTAATTAAATTTCTCAAAGAGAATGTGTTATCTCGATTTGGTACACCACGTGCTATCATTAGTGATCGGGGTACACATTTTTGCAACTGTTCTTTTGAAGCTTTGATGAAAAAATATGGAGTGGTACATAAGATCTCTACTGCCTACCACCCCCAGACAAGTGGATAGGTAGAACTTGCAAACAGGGAAATTAAGCAAATTTTAGAAAAAAGGGTCAACCCAGATTGCAAAGATTGGTCTTTAAGACTAGTTGATGTGCTTTGGGCTTACCGTACAGCTTTCAAAACTCCCTTAGGCATGTCACCTTATAGGCTTGTTTTTGGGAAGCCTTGCCACTTACCTATGGAGCTCGAGCATCGAGCTTATTGGGCCATCAAGCATTTCAATTTTGACATGGGAGAAGCAGGTAAGCTTAGAAAATTTCAGTTGACCGAGTTAGAGGAGTTGAGAAATGATGCTTATGAGAACTCTAGAATCTATAAGGCTAAAATGAAAGCGTTTCATGATAAAAATATTTTGATAAAAACGTTTAAGCCTAATGATCGAGTGTTTTTATATGATTCTAGACTCCATAAGCACCCAGGAAAACTTCGGTCTGGGTGGACTGGCCCTTTTGTAGTAAAGAATGTTTTTGTAAATGAGGCAGTAGAAATAGAAGATCTTAAGGATGGTCAGATCTTTAAAATAAATGGTCAACACCTTAATGTAGTAATTGATAGGCAAGTTCCTGAAGTGGAAGACATTCCACTTGTGGATCCAGTCTATCGACCTTGACCACACCACCCAGGTATGTTTTTCTTTATTTATTTTGTTTTGGTTTGTTCTATTTTTGTTTTCTCTTATTTTCTTTCTTTTCCTTTTTGTTTGCTATTGTTTTCTTTGTTTTTGATTGCAGGATAATTTCATTTCGTCATTTCAGGTTACCATCTTTGGTGCTTAGCGAGCTACCATCGTCACTCATCAGGTGTATTCTACCATTTTCAGTTACTCCTCATTCAATTTTGATTCTTAAACATTGAGGACAATGTTTCATTTAAGTTGGGGGGTGGTGGTGCAAATTCAGTATTTAAAATGCTTGTTGGAACTCTGTGGCATATTTTTATGTGTCAATTTTTTTTTAATTTGCATTACACGTGCATCATTTTCACATGTGTACTCGTTCTCATTCATAGCCATCTTCGTGAATTCACCAAACCCACCATAATCATTTTTGCTTAAGCATTCACAGAACCCTTAATGCACTTATCCAAGTTTTGTGATAAGATGGTGGTTTGACACATGTAGCTAGAGAACTCTTTTGCTTAAGTATTCATGTGAGTTTGGAGAGGATTGAGAGCATACAAATACAGTAAATTGTGATAAGCATTCATTGATCTGTTGAATTGGGCACTTCTTTTGAGAACATCATTATATGGTTTGTGGTACGATGGTGAATATACTTGGGATACGATGAAGGTCAACTTACGATTAACGTTTGAGCCTTTCAACCTATCCCTGTCCATCATAGACCCCTAGTAGCCAACTTTGAACCAATAAACACATGTAGCCTTTTTTTTTCATATGCCCATATCATCCATACCTCTCCACATTGGAGTATAACCTATACACTGAATTTCTTACCCTTTTTACTTCCAAGTGTATACTAGGTGTGGAATTTGCATTCTCTTTCTTTTATTTTATCATTTTTAATTAAAATAGAAGAAGAAGAAGAAAACAATAGAAAAAAGAGAAGAGTACAAGTTGCAAAGTGTTCAATTAAGTGAGCTCCGAAAAAAAGAAAAGAAGAAAAAAAAAAGTTGGTAGAGATGGAAAGAATACAAAAGTGACATGTGTTTGTCTATCAAATTGTTGAAAAAAAAAAGAGGAAGAAGAAGGAAAAGCATTATTATTTGATGATCTGAAAAGTTGGAGAGTACATCAAGTGAGAAGTGTGGTCTATTGAGATATTTAATAAAATTCCCTTTGTATGTACTTGGAAGTTTTTGAATCCCTTTCATTCTTTTTTTTCATATAGCCCCGAAACCAAGCCACATTACAACCTTTTGTGTTGACCGTTATGATCCTAAGTAAGCTGTTGGAAAGACTGGTGGAAGTCTCATTTGTTAGTGTTCCTATCATAAGATCAATGTTTGCTTGTTGCTTGTACATAATTGCCTAATTTTTCATGAGAGTGTGTATACACCCATTGTCAACTCCATAGAGAGAGCCCTTACACGAAACACTATTATACCCGTGAGTTATGGAGTTGAACCTTTTGCTTGAGACATTCTTGATGTTGCATGTGTCAAGGTTAGTAGTAATATGGTTATGGCTTGGAGAACACACACACACTCTGTGGATGGCTATAGGTGGATTGATCTTGATGGGTTATTGGATTCCTTAGATTGTTTTGATATGTGAATTTGGAAAGTGTGACTTGATGGCCTTTATGTGTGATTTTCTTTGGTCTCTTTCGTTGTTTTGACATGAAAATTGCTAGGGACTAGCAATGAGTAAGTTGGGGGGTGTGATGAGGGTGCGAAAGTGCACTCTAAATACCCTATTATTGGACTAAAATGCTAAAATGTGAATAGAAATCATAGGAATTAATGTGTATTATTAAATTAAATTTCTATTTACGTTGGGATACTCTTAAGCAGTTTTTTTATGTCTAATTTCAAAGTTTATAAAAGAGCAAGTCAAGCCCAGTCAAATTCAAAGGATGACATTCATGGGATTTGAGAGCAATTTGGAAGAAAAGAAAAAGAAAAAAAAATCACAAAATGAAAGCACAAGAAGTCCAAGTCCGAAATTCGCTAGGAGACAGTCTAGACATACTTTAGTCTTTTGACTATATCTTTTTACTCACATATTGGATTGATTCAATTCTTGATGCATTAGAAAGCTATCTTAAAGGGCTATAACTTTGTCTCTAATAAGGATTTCCAAATTCGAAACCTTGAAGGGCATACATGGCTGCCAAGATAAGTCCTAAACTTTAGGCGATTGTTTTATGCGGAAATTAAGAGGACATTAGGGTTTCTTTCCTACCCTATATAAGCATATCATTAGCACGAAATAGGAAGGAGGAGGAGCTACAAGAGGTAGATCTAAAGAGAGGAGAAAATCACTTCCGTGGCCACCGTTCGCTTCAGTTTTCTCTGGAGATTTTTGTTGTCCAGTATATTTATAGGTAACTAAATTCTCAAGTAGGGGTGTCAAATCGTGTTAACAGGTCGTGTTCATGTCGTGTCAAATCGTGTTAACGGGTCATATAGGTCAACCCTAACCCGACCCGTTAAGCTTATCATGTCAAAATTTCAAACCCTAACACGACCCATTAACATAACGGGTCGTGTCGTGTCAACCCGTTTTGACCCATTAATAAATATTACGAAATATGTTTTTTTTATAAGTAAACAAATAAATTAAGAAAATATTACGAAATAGGTTAATACGACACAATACAACTCATTTTAAACTATTTATGTAAATGGGTTGAATAGGCCCGAAATTAACCTTTTTAACCTGATTAAATTTAGCATAATTTTATATAAATGTTAAAATTACAATATCTATAAAAATTATAAAACTAATTATAAGTCCAAAACTACAATCCAAATAATAAAAATATTGAAATTGAAATTCTAACAATTTTATTTTTAGATATAAGGGTATAATTGTAACTTTAACTTTCTTAACGTGTCATAACGGGTCAACCCATTATCAACCCGTTAATCAATCGTGTCTTAACAGGTCAACCTGTTTTGACCCGAACCCATTAAGGCTAAACCCTAACCCGCTATTATCGTGTCGTGTTCGTGTTTGGTTAACGGGTTGTGTGACATATTGCCACCCCTATTCTCAAGTACGACTAGGGATGAACTTGCACATTAGATGTATTTGGATCAATTATTTCTATTGAATGGATTAGTTCTTTGATTATGTTTGGATCAATTATTTATTTATATTGATTTAGTTTTTTTGCTGCAATATCTCGCCCTGAGTATATTGTCGTCATTGGATTTTCTCAATAAGGGTAGTAATTAATGTATTTTAAAAGTGGTGAATGTTTTTTTAAAGGGTTAAATTTGATTTAATTTTGGTTTATAAATCTATACCTTCCGATTGGGAATTTCATAAATTGAGTTCCTAATTGAGTTATCAAATGAATTCAGAATAATTAAAATACCGGATTTGTGCAAGGGATTCCTGACGCTCTACTGTTTGTCAAATTTGAGTATTTTTTTCGTTAATCACTTTGCTTCACTTTAATTTACATTTAAAATTAATCTTTGTCCTCCATTATTTATTTAATATTTTTCTTTAGTTTCTTTGTTACTCTTGCTATTCTTTTAATTTGTCTCCCTACGGAATCGACACCCAAAAGCTGTGCTACAATTACCGCGTTATTCTTTGGGCGTAATCACCACCTTAACCCGCCTAGTTCAGTAACAACATCTAACGAGTTGGCTCCCAGACAACTGTCTTTCATTCTTCTAATTGATGCCCACATACACGTTACCATCGGTTTCCGTCAAGCCCAAGAAGTATAAGAAACCCCCGAGGTTCATAGCTAGCCGAGATTAAGCTTCTGACTCACGTGCAATAATCAACTTACACATGATTATTCATCTCCAAATCATGTTTTGAGGTTAATTTCCCTTTCAATTCTCTCTCCTTTTTTATCTAGACCTTATTGTTTTCATTGTTACTCTTTCATCATTTTTAGATTTAATTAGAAGATTAGTCTTGATCCAAGGCATGGCAATTGATGAAGCAAAGCCATACAAAATGCCCAAGTCACCGCAAATCGGCACCTAGGTGCACCTTCATGTGCATTGCAACAAATCGGCCCCAAGCCCATGCCTCTTGCACCATTTTCCCAAGGGAACTTTCATTATTTACACTCCAGATTAACCATCCTAGTTCAGTTCTTGCATCCGCCGAATTAGCTGCAAGAAACCCATCTTTTATTTTTTTTTCTTCCAATTGAAGCCCACAAACACCTTACCATTGGTTTCGGTCAAGCCCAAGAAATGTAACAAGCCCCCAAGGTTCACACCTAGCCATGGTTAAGCTTATGACTTGAGTTAAGGGCGATAATCAACTCACACATGATTATTTATTTGTAGACCGTGTTTTGAGATTAATTTATCTTTTAATATTCTCTCTCACCCTTTTTATCTTGACCTTATTGTTTTCATTGTTGTTTTCCATCATTCTTAGATTTAATTAGAACATTAGTATTGATCCAAGACATGTTAATTGAAACAAAGCCATGTAAAAGCCCAAGTCATCGCAAATCGCCACCTCGGTGCAACTTCAAGAGTGCATTGCAACAAATAGGCGACAAGCCCATGCCTTTTAGACATTTTCTCATTGGAAACTTCACTATTTACACCCCACATTCACCCTCCAACTTCAATTCTAGCATCTAATGAATTACCAGCAAGAAACCCCGTCTTTTATCTCAGTTTTCAGTTGAAGCCCACATACACCTTACCATTGGTTTCCCTCAAGCCCAAGACGTGTAACAGGCCCCCAAGGTTCACATCTAGCCATGTTTAAGCTTCTAGCCAGAGTTAAAGGTCAACAATCAACATACACATGAGTATTCATCTCTAAACCATGTTTTGTACTTAATTTCCCTTTTAATATTCTTTCTCACCTTTTTTCCTTAAACCTTGTTGCTTTTATTGTTGTTTGTCATCATTCTAGGGTTGAATTAGAAGATTGTTCTTCATTCAAGACATGTCAATTGAAGGAAAGCTGGGTAAATGACCAAGTCACCGCAAATCGGCACCTAGCTGCCCCTTCATGTGCATTGCGACAAATCGGCCCCTAGCCCACGCATTTCGCAATATTTTCGCTAGAGAAATCCCACTACTCACACTCCACATTAACCTGCCTAGTTCAGTAATAGAACCCGACGAATTGCCACCCAGATTTAATTAGAAGATTAGTCTTGATCCAAGGCATGTCAATTGATGAAGCAAAGCGATACAATTGCCCAAGTCACCGCAAATCGGCACCTAGGTGCACCTTCATGTGCACTGCAACAATCCGGCCCCAAGACCATGCTTCTTGCACCATTTTCTCAAGGGAAGTTTCATTATTTACCCCTAGATTAACCATCCTAGTTCAGTTCCTGCATCTACCAAATTAGCAGCAAGAAATCCATCTTTTATTTTATTTTTCTTCCAATTGAAGCCCACAAACACCTTACCATTGGTTTTGGTCAAGCCCAAGAAAAGTAAGAAGCCCCCAAGGTTCACATCTAGCCATGGTTAAGCTTATGACTTGAGTTCAGGACAATAATCAACTCACACATGATTATTTATTTGTAGACCGTGTTTTGAGATTAATTTATCTTTTAATATTCTCTCTCACCCTTTTTATCTTGACCTTATTGTTTTGATTGATGTTTTCCATCATTCTTAGATTTAAATAGAAGATTAGTTTTGATCCAAGACGTGTCAATTGAAGCAAAGTCATGGAAATGCCCAAGTCATCGCAAATCCGCACCTCAGTGCATCTTCATGTGTGCATTGCAACAAATCGGCTTCAAGCCCATGCCTTTTACACCATTTCCTCATTGGAAACTTCACTATTCACATCCCACAACCCAGACACCTGTCTTTTATTTAATTGTTGAAATTGAAGGCCACATACACCTTACCATTGGTTTCGGTCAAGCCCAAGAAGAGTAACAATCTCCCAAGGTTCACATCTAGCCACGGTTAAGCTTATGACTTGAGTTAAGGGCAATAATCGACTTCCGCATGATTATCTTTCTCTAGACCATATTTTGAAATTAATTTATCTTTTAATATTCTTTCTCACCCTTTTTATCTTGACCTTATTGTTTTCATTCTAGTTTTCCATCATTCTTAGATTTAACTCAAAGATTAGTATTGATCCAAGACATGTTAATTGAAACAAAGCCGTGTAAATGCCCAAGTCACCGCAAATCGCCACCTCGGTCCACCTTCATGTGTGCATTGCAACAAATCGGCGTCAAGGCCATGCCTTTTAAACATTTCCTCATTGGAAACTTCACTATTTGCACCCCACATTCACCCTCCAAGTTCAATTCTAGCATCTGATGAATTAGAAGCAACAAACCCCGTCTTTTATCTCATTCTTTCAGTTGAAGCCCACATACAACTTACCATTGGTTTCCGACAAGCCCAAGACGTGTAACAAGCCCCCAAGGTTCACATCCTGCCATGGTTTAAGCTTCTAGCTGGAGTTAAAGGTCAACAATCAACATACACATGATTATTCATCTCTAAACCAAGTTTTGTGCTTAATTTCCCTTTTAATATTCTCTCTCACCTTTTTTCCTTAAACCTTGTTGCTTTTATTGCTGTTTTTCATCATTCTTGGGTTGAATTAGAGGATTAGTCTTGATCCAAGACATGTCAATTGAAGCAAAGCCATGTAAATGCCCTGGTCACTGCAAATCGGCACCGAGGTGCCCCTTCATGTCCATTGCAACAAATTGGCCCCTAGCCGACGCCTTTTACACTATTTTTGCAAGACAAATCTCATTACTTGCACCCCACCATAACCCACCTAGTTCAGTAACAGCATCCGACGAGTTGCTTCCAGACAACTGTCTTTCATTTCATTCTTCCAATTGATGCCCACGTACATACTACCATCGGTTTCCGCCAAGCCCAAGAAGTGTAAGAGACCCCCGAGGTCCATAGCCAGCCCACGCACCACAATCAACTTACACATGATTATTCATCCCGAAACCAAGTTTTGAGGTAAATTTCCCTTTCAATTCTCTCTCCTTTTTTATCTAGACCTTATTGTTTTCATTGTTGTTTTTCATCTTTCTTAGATTCAACTAGAAGATTAGTCTAGATCCAAGAAATTTCAATTGATGAAGCAAAGCCATACAAATATGCCAATGTCACCACAAATCGGCACCTAGGTGCACCTTCATGTGCATTGCAAAATAAAGGACCCAAGCCCATGGCCTCTTGCACTATTTTCTCAAGGGAAGTTTCATTATTTACACCCCAGATTAACCATCCTAGTTTAGTTCTTGCATCCGCCATATTAGCTACAAGAAACCCATCTTTTATTTTTTTTTTCCTTCCAATTGAAGCCCACAAACACCTTACCGTTGGTTTCGGTCAAGCCCAAGAAGCGTAACAATCTCCCAAGGTTCACATCTAGCCACGGTTGAGCTTATGACTTGAGTTAAGGGCAATAATCGACTTCCACATGATTATCTATCTCTAGACCATATTTTGAGATTAATTTATCTTTTAATATTCTTTCTCACCCTTTTTATCTTGACCATATTGTTTTCATTGTTGTTTTCCATCATTCTTAGATTTAATTCGAAGATTAGTATTGATCCAAGACATGTCAATTGAAACAAAGTCATGGAAATGCCCAACTCACCGCAAATCTGCACCTCAGTGCATCTTCATGTGTGTATTGCAACAAATCGGCTCCAAGCCCATGCCTTTTACACCATTTCCTCATTGGAAACTTCACTATTTACATCCCACATTAACCCTCCTAGTTTACTTCTAGCATCCGATGAATTAGCAGCAATAAACCCAGTCTTCTACCTCATTCTTTCTGTTGATGCCCACATACACCTTACCATTGGTTTCCATCCAGCCCAAGACGTGTTGAAACCCCTAAGGTTCACAAGTAGCCATGCTTAAGGTTCTAGTTAGAGTTAAAGGGCAATAATCAACATACACATGATTATTCATCTCTAAACCATGTTTTGTGCTTAATTTCCCTTTCAATATTCTTTCTCACCTTTTTTCCTTAAACCTTGTTGCTTTTATTGTTGTTTTCCATCATTCTTGGGTTGAATTAGAGGATTAGTCTTGATCCAAGAGATATCAATTTTAGCAAAGCCATGTAAATGCCCAGGTCATTGCAAATCGGCACCGAGGTGCCCCTTCATGTCCATCGCAACAAATTGGCCCCTAGCTCACACCTTTTACACCATTTTCGCAAGGCAAATCTCATTACTTGCACCCCACCATAACCCGCCTAGTTCAGTAACAGGATCCGACGAGTTGCTTCCAGACAACTGTCTTTCATTTCATTCTTCCAATTGATGCCCACGTACATACTACCATCAGTTTCCGCCAAGCCCAAGAAGTGTAAGAGACCCCCGAGGTCCATAGCCAACCCACGCACCATAATCAACTTACACATGATTATTCATCCCCAAACCAAGTTTTGAGGTTAATTTCCCTTTCAATTCTTTCTCCTTTTTTATCTAGACCTTATTGTTTTCATTGTTGTTTTTCATCATTCTTAGATTCAACTAGAAGATTAGTCTAGATCCAAGGCATGTCAATTGATGAAGCAAAGCCATACAAATATGCCAATGTCACCACAATTCGGCACCTAGGTGCACCTTCATGTGCATTGCAAAATAAAGGACCCAAGCCCAAGGCCTCTTGCACTATTTTCTCAAGGGAAGTTTCATTATTTACACCCCAGATTAACCATCCTAGTTTAGTTCTTGCATCTGCCATATTAGCTACAAGAAACCCATCTTTTATTTTTTTTTTCCTTCCAATTGAAGCCCACAAACACCTTACCATTGGTTTCGGTCAAGCCCAAGAAACGTAAGAAGCCCCCAAGGTTCACATCTAGCCATGGTTAAGCTTATGACTTGAGTTAAGGGCGATAATAAACTCACACATTATTATTTATTCGTAGACCATGTTTTGAGATTAATTTATCTTTTAATATTCTTTCTCACCCTTTTTATCTTGACCATATTGTTTTCATTGTTGTTTTCCATCATTCTTAGATTTAATTACAAGATTAGTATTGATCCAAGACATGTCAATTGAAACAAAGTCATGGAAATGCCCAAGTCATCGCAAATCCGCACCTCAGTGCATCTTCATGTGTGCATTGCAACTAATCGGCTCCAAGCCCATGCCTTTTACACCATTTCCTCATTGGAAACTTCACTATTTGCATCCCACATTAACCCTCCTAGTTTACTTCTAGCATCCGATGAGTTAGCAACAATAAACCCAGTCTTCTATCTCATTCTTTCAGCTGATGCCCACATACACCTTACCATTGGTTTTCGTCGAGCCCAAGACGTGTTAAAAGCCCCCAAGGTTCACATCTAGCCATGCTTAAGCTTCTAGCTAGAGTTAAAGGGAAATAATCAACATAAACCAGATTATTCATCTCTAAACCATGCTTTGAGCTTAATTTCCCTTTTAATATATTCTTTCTCACCTTTTTTCCCTAAACCTTGTAGCTTTTATAGTTGTTTGTCATCATTCTAGGGTTGAATTAGAAGATTGTTCTTCATCCAAGACATGTCAATTGAAGGAAAGCCGGGTAAATGACCAAGTCACCGCAAATCGGCACCTAGCTGCCCCTTCATGTGCATTGCGACAAATTGGCCCCTAGCCCATGCATTGCGCAATATTTTCGCAAGAGAAATCCCACTACTCACACTCCACATTAACCCGCCTAGTTCAGTAATAGAATCCGACGAATTGCCACCCAGACAACTATCTTTTATTTCATTCTTGAAATTGAAGGCCACATACCATTGGTTTCGGTCAAGCCCAAGAAGCGTAACAATTTCCCAAGGTTCACATCTGGCCACGGTTAAGCTTATGACTTGAGTTAAGGGAAATAATCGACTTCCACATGATTATCGATCTCTAGACCAAATTTTGAGATTAATTTATCTTTTAATATTCTTTCTCACCCTTTTTATCTTGACCTTAACGTTTTCATTGTTCTTTACCAACATTCTTAGATTTAATTCGAAGATTAGTATTGATCCAAGACATGTTAATTGAAAAAAAGCCGTGTAAATGCCCAAGTCACCGCAAATTGCCACCTCGGTGCACCTTCATGTGTGCATTGCAACAAATTGGCACCAAGGCCATGCCTTTTAGACATTTCCTCATTGGAAACTTCACTATTTGCACCCCACATTCACCCTCCAAGTTCGATTCTAGCATCTGATGAATTAGCAGCTAGAAAGACCGTCTTTTATCTCATTCTTTCAGTTGAAGCCCACATATAGCTTACCAATGGTTTCCGTCAAGCCCAAGACGTGTAACAAGCCCCCACGGTTCACATCTAGCCTTGGTTAGCCTTGGTTCACATCTAGCTAGAGTTAAAGTTCAACAATCAACATACACATGATTATCCATCTATAAACCATGTTTTGTGCTTAATTTCCCTTTTAATATTCCCTCTCACCTTTTTTCCTTAAACCTTGATGCTTTTATTGCTGTTTTTCATCAGTCTTTGGTTGAATTAGAGGATTAGTCTTGATCCAAGACATGTCAATTGAAGCAAAGCCATGTAAATGCCCAGGTCACTGCAAATCGGCACCGAGGTGCCCTTTCATGTCCATTGCAAAAAATTGGCGCCTAGCCCACGCCTCTTACACCATTTTCACAAGACAAATCTCATTACTTGCAGCCCACCATAACCCGCCTAGTTCAGTAACAGCATCCGACGAGTTGCTTCCAGACAACTGTCTTTCGATTGATGCCCACATACACGTTACCATCGGTTTCCGTCACGCCCAAGAAGTGTAAGAAACCCCCGAGGTTCATAGCTAGCCGTGGTTAAGCTTCTGACCCACATGCCATAATCAACATACACATGATTATTCATCTCCAAACCAAGTTTTGAGGTTAATTTCCCTTTCAATTCTCTCTCCTTTTTTATCTAGACCTTATTGTTTTCATTGTTGTTTTTCATCATTCTTAGATTCAATTAGAAGATTAGTCTTGATCCAAGGCATGTCAATTGATCAGGCAAAGCCATACAAATAGGCCAATGTCACCACAAATCGGCACCTAGGTGCACCTTCATGTGCATTGCAAAGTAAAAGGACCCAAGCCCATGGCCTCTTGCACTATTTTCTCAAGGGAAGTTTCATTATTTACACCCCAGATTAACCATCCTAGTTCAGTTCTTGCATCCGCCGAATTAGCTAAGAAATCCATCTTTTATTTTTTTTTCCTTCCAATTGAAGCCCACAAACACCTTACCAATTGTTTCGGTCAAGCCCAAGAAGCGTAACAATCTCCCAAGGTTCACATCTAGCCACGGTTGAGCTTATGACTTCAGTTCAGGGCAATAACCAACTTCCACATGATTATCTATCTCTAGACCATATTTTGAGATTAATTTATCTTTTAATATTCTTTCTCACCCTTTTTATCTTGACCTTATTGTTTTCATTGTTGTTTTCCATCATTCTTAGATTTAATTCGAAGATTAGTATTGATCCAAGACATGTCAATTAATACAAAGTCATGGAAATGCCCAAGTCACCGCAAATCTACACCTCAGTGCATCTTCATGTGTGTATTGCAACAAATCGGCTCCAAACCCACGCCTTTTACACCATTTCCTCATTGGAAACTTCACTATTTACATCCCACATTAACCCTCCTAGTTTACTTCTAGCATCCGATGAATTAGCAGCAATAAACCCAGTCTTCTACCTCATTCTTTCAGTTGATGCCCACATACACCTTACCATTGGTTTCCGTCCAGCCCAAGATGTGTTGAAAGCCCCCAAGGTTCACATCTAGCCATGCTTAAGCTTCTAGCTAGAGTTAAAGGGCAATAATCAACATACACATGATTATTCATCTCTAAACCATGTTTTGTGCTTAATTTCCCTTTTAATATTCTTTCTCACCTTTTTTCCTTAAACCTTGTTGCTTTTATTGTTGTTTTCCATCATTCGTGGGTTGAATTCGAGGATTAGTCTTGATCCAAGAGATATCAATTGAAGCAAAACCATGTAAATGCCCAGGTCACTGCAAATCGGCACCGAGGTGCCCCTTCATGTCCATTGCAACAAATTGGCCCCTAGCTCACACCTTTTACACCATTTTCGCAAGGCAAATCTCATTACTTCCACCCCACCATAACCCGCCTAGTTCAGTAACAGCATTCGACGAGTTGCATCCAGACAACTGTCTTTAATTTCATTCTTCCAATTGATGCCCACGTACATACTACCATCGGTTTCCACCAAGCCCAAGAAGTGTAAGAAACCCCCGATGTCCATAGCCAGCCCACGCGCCATAATCAACTTAGACCTGATTATTCATCCCCAAACCAAGTTTTGAGGTTAATTTCCCTTTCAATTCTCTCTCCTTTTTTATCTAGACCTTATTGTTTTCATTGTTGTTTTTCATCATTCTTAGATTCAACTAGAAGATTAGTCTAGATCCAAGGCATGTCAATTGATGAAGCAAAGCCATACAAATATGCCAATGTCACCACAAATCGGCACCTAGGTGCACCTTCATATGCATTGCAAAATAAAGGACCCAAGCCCATGGCCAATTGCACTAATTTCTCAAGGGAAGTTTCGTTATTTACACCCCAGATTAACCATCTAGCATCCGATGAATTAGCAACAATAAACCCAGTCTTCTATCTCATTCTTTCAGCTGATGCCCACATACACCTTATCATTGGTTTCCGTCGAGCCCAGGCAGTGTTAAAAGCCCCCAAGGTTCACATCTAGCCATGCTTAAGCTTCTAGCTAGACTTCAATGGCAATAATCAACACGAACAAGATTATTCATCTCTAAACCATGCTTTGTGCTTAATTTCCCTTTTAATATATTCTTTCTCACCTTTTTTCCCTAAACCTTGTAGCTTTTATTGTTGTTTGTCATCATTCTTGGGTTGAAATAGATGATTGTTCTTCATCCAAGACATGTTAATTGAAATAAAGCCGTGTAAATGCCCAAGTCACCACAAATCGCCACCCCGGTGCACCTTCATCTGTACATTGCAACAAATCGGCGCAAGGCCATGCCTTTTAGACATTTCCTCATTGGAAACTTCACTACTTGCCCCCCACATTCACCCTCCAAGTTCAATTCTAGCATCTGATGAATTAGTAGCAAGAAACCTTGTCTTTTATCTCATTCTTTCAATTGAAGCCCACAAACGCCTTACCATTGGTTTTCGGTCAAGCCCAAGAAACGAAAGAAGCCCCCAACGTTCACATCTAGCCATGGTTAAGCTTATGACTTGAGTTAAGGGCGATAATCAACTCACACATGATTATTTATTTGTAGACCGTGTTTTGAGATTAATTTATCTTTTAATATTCTCTCTCACCTTTTTCTATCTTGACCTTATTGTTTTCATTGTTGTTTTCCATCATTCTTAGATTTAATTAGAAGATTAGTATTGATCCAAGACAAGTTAATTCAAACAAAGCCGTGTAAATGCCCAAGTCACCACAAATCGCCACCTCAGTGCACCTTCATGTGTGCATTGCAACAAATCGGCGCAAGGCCATGCCTTTTAGACATTTCCTCATTGGAAACTTCACTACTTGCACCCCACATTCACCCTCCAAGTTCAATTCTAGCATCTGATGAATTAGTAGCAAGAAACCTAGTCTTTTATCTCATTCTTTCTGTTGAAGCCCACATACAGCTTACCATTGGTTTCCGTCAAGCCCAAGACATGTAACAAGCCCCCAAGGTTCACATCTAGCCTTGGTTTAATGTTCTAGCTCGAGTTAAAGGTCAACAATAAACATACACATGATTATTCATCTCTAAACCATGTTTTGTGCTTAATTTCCCTTTTAATATTCTTTCTCACCTTTTTTCCTTAAACCTTTTGCTTTTATTGCTGTTTTTCATCATTCTTGGGTTGAATTAGAGGATTAGTCTTGATCCAAGAGATGTCAATTGAAGCAACGCCATGTAAATGCCCAGGTCACTGCAAATCGGCACCGAGGAGCCCCTTCATGTCCATTGCAACAAATTGGCCCCTAGCCCACACCTTTTACACCATTTTAGCAAGACAAATCTCATTACTTGCACCTCACCAAAACCTGCCTAGTTCAATAACAGCATCCGACGAGTTGCTTCCAGACAACTGTCTTTCATTTTGTTCTTCCAATTGATGCCCACATACTCGTTACCATTGATTTCCGTCAAGCCCAAGACATGTAACAAGCCCCCAAGGTTCACATCTAGCCATGGTTTAAGCTTCTAACTAGAGTTAAAGGTCAACAATAAACATACACATGATTATTCATCTCTAAACCATGTTTTGTGCTCCCTTTTAATATTCTTTCTCACCTTTTTTCCTTAAACCATGTTGCTTTTATTGCTGTTTTTCATCATTCTTGCGTTGAATTAGAGGATTAGTCTTGATCCAAGACATGTGAATTGAAGCAACACCATGCAAATGCCCAGGTCACTGCAAATCGGCAGCGAGGTGCCCCTTCATGTCCATTGCAACAAATTGGCCCCTAGCCCACGCCTTTTACACCATTTTCGCAAGACAAATCTCATTACTTGCACCTCACCATAACCCGCCTAGTTCAGTAACACCATCCGACGAGTTGCTTCCAGACAACTGTGTTTCATTTCGTTCCTCGAATTGATGCCCACATACACGTTACCATTGGTTTCCGTCAAGCCCAAGACGTGTAAGAAACCCCCGAGGTTCACATCTAGCCATGGTTTAAGCTTCTAACTAGAGTTAAAGGTCAACAATAAACATACACATGATTATTCATCTCTAAACCATGTTTTGTGCTTAATTTCCCTTTTAATATTCTTTCTCGCCTTTTTTCCTTAAACCTTGTTGCTTTTATTGCTATTTTTTATCATTCTTGGGTTGAATTAGAGGATTAGTCTTGATCCAAGACATGTGAATTGAAGCAAAGCTATGTAGATACCCAGGTCACCGCAAATCGGCACCGAGGTGCCCCTTCATGTCCATTGCAACAAATTGGCCCCTCGCCCACGCCTTTTACACCATTTTCGCAAGACAAATCTCATTACTTGCACCCCACCATAACCCGCCTAGTTCAGTAACAGCATCCGACGAGTTGCTTCCAGACAACTGTGTTTCATTTCGTTCTTCCAATTAATGCCCACATACACGTTACCATCGGTTTCCGTCATGCCCAAGAAGTGTAAGAAACCCCCGAGGTTCATAGCTAGCCGTGGTTAAGCTTCTGACCCACGTGCCATAACCAACTTACATGTGATTATTCATCTCCAAACCAAGTTTTGAGGTTAATTTCCCTTTCAATTCTCTCTCCTTTTTTATCTAGACCTTACTGTTTTCATTGTTGTTTCAATCATTCTTAGATTCTGTTAGAAGATTAGTCTTCATCCAAGGCATGTCAATTGATTAAGCAAAGCCATACAAATATGCCCATATCACCACAAATCAGCACCATGGTGCACCTTCAAGTGCATTGCAAAATAAAGGACCCAAGCCCATGGCCTCTTCCTCTATTTTCTCAAGTGATGTTTCATTATTTACACCGCAGATTAACCATCCTAGTTTAGTTCTTGCATCCGCCAAATTAGCTACAAGAAACCCATCTTTTATTTTTTTTTCCTTCCAATTGAAGACCACAAACACCTTACCGTCGGTTTCGGTCAGGCCCAAGCAATGAAAGATGCCCCCAAGGTTCACATCTAGCCTTGGTTAAGCTTATGACTTGAGTTAAGGGCGATAATCAACTCACACATTATTATTTATTTGTAGACCCTGTTTTGAGATTAATTTATCTTTTAATATTCTTTCTCACCCATTTTATCTTGACCTTATTGTTTTCATTGTTGTTTTCCATCATTCTAAGATTTAATTACAAGATTAGTATTGATCCAAGACATGTCAATTGAAACAAAGTCATGGAAATGCCCAAGTCCCCGCAAATCCGCACCTCAGTGCATCTTCATGTGTGCATTGCAACAAATCGGCACCAGGCCCATGCCTTTTACACCATTTCCTCATTGGAAACTTCACTATTTACATCCCATATTAACCCTCCTAGTTTACTTCTAGCATCCAATGAATTAGCAGCAATAAACACAGACTTCTATCTCATTCTTTCAGCTGATGCCCACATACACCTTATCATTGGTTTCTGTCGAGCCCAAGACGTGTTAAAAGCCCCCAAGGTTCACATCTAGCCATGCTTAAGCTTCTAGCTAGACTTCAAGGGCAATAATCAACATGAACAAGATTATTCATCTCTAAACCATGCTTTGTGCTTAATTTCCCTTTTAATATATTCTTTCTGACCTTTTCTCCCTAAACCTTGTAGCTTTTATTGTTGTTTGTCATCATTCTTGGGTTGAATTAGATGATTGTTCTTCATCCAAGACATGTCAATTGAAGGAAAGCCGTGTAAATGATCAAGTCACCATAAATCGGCACCTAGCTGCCCCTTCATGTGCATTGCGACAAATCGGCCCCTACCCCACGCATTGCGCAATATTTTCGCAAGAGAAATCCCACTACTCACACTCCACATTGACCCGCATAGTTCATAATAGAATTCGACGACTTGCCACCCAAACACCTGTCTTTTATTTCATTCTTGAAATTGAAGGCCACATACACCTTACCATTGGTTTCGGTCAAGCCCAAGAAGCGTAACAATCTCCCAAAGTTCACATCTGGCCGCGGTTAAGCTTATGACTTGAGTTAAGGCAATATTCGACTTCCACATGATTATCTATCTCTAGACCATATTTTGAGATTAATTTATCTTTTAATATTCTTTCTCACCCTTTTTATCTTGACCTTATTGTTTTCATCGTTGTTTTCCATCATTCTTAGATTTAATTCGAAGATTACTATTGATCCAAGACATGTTAATTGAAACAATGCCGTGTAAATGCCCAAGTTACCACAAATCGCCACCTCGATGCACCTTCATGTGTGCATTGCAACAAATCGGCGCCAAGGCCATGCCATTTAGACATTTCCTCATTGCAAACTTCACTATTTGCACCCCACATTCACCCTCCAAGTTCAATTCTAGCATCTAATGAATTAGCAGCAAGAAACCCCGTCTTTTATCTCATTCTTTCAGTTGAAGCCCACATACAGCTTACCATTGGTTTCCATCAAGCCCAAGACGTGTAACAAGCCCCCAAGGTTCACATCTAGCCATGGTTTAACCTTCTTGCTAGAGTTAAAGGTCAACAATAAACATACACATGATTATTCATCACTAAACCATGTTTTGTGCTTCATTTCCCTTTTAATATTCTTTCTCACCTTTTTACCTTAAACCTTGTTGCTTTTATTGCTGTTTTTCATCATTCTTGGGTTGAATTAGAGGATTAGTCTTTATCCAAGATATGTCAATTGAAGCAAAGCCATGTAAATGCCCAGGTCATTGCAAATCGGCACAGAGCTGCCCCTTCATGTCCATTGCAACAAATTGGCCCCTAGCCCACGCCTTTTACACCATTTTCGCAAGACAAATCTCATTACTTGCACCCCACCATAACTCGCCTAGTTCAGTAACAGCATCCGACGAGTTGCTTCCTGACAATTGTCTTTCATTTCGTTCTTCCAATTGATGCCCACATACACGTTACCATCGGTTTCCGTCAAGCCCAAGAAGTGTAAGAAACCCCCGAGGTTCATAGCGAGCCGTGGTTAAGCTTCTGACCCACTTGCCATAATCAACTTACACATGATTATTCATTTCCAAACCAAGTTTTGAGGTTAATTTCCCTTTCAATTCTCTCTCCTTTTTTATCTAGACCTTATTGTTTTTATTGTTGTTTTCATCATTCTTAGATTCTGTTAGAAGATTAGTCTTCATCCAAGACATGTCAATTGATGAAGCAAAGCCATACAAATATGCCCATGTCACCACAAATCGACACCTAGGTTCACCTTCATGTGCATTGCAAAATAATGGACCCAAGCCCATGGCCTCTTCCACTATTTTCTCAAGGGAAGTTTCATTATTTACACCCCAGATTAACCATCCTAGTTTAGTTCTTGCATCCGCCGAATTAGCTACAAGAAACCCATCTTTTTTTTTTTTCATTCCAATTGAAGACCACAAACACCTTACCATTGGTTTCGATCAAGCCCAAGAAACGTAAGATGCCCCCAAGGTTCACATCTAGCCATGGTTAAGCTTATGACTTGAGTTAAGGGCGATAATCAACTCACACATTATTATTTATTTGTAGACCGTGTTTTGAGATTAATTTATCTTTTAATATTCTTTCTCACCCTTTTTATCTTGACCTTATTGTTTTCATTGTTGTTTTACATCATTCTTAGATTTAATTACAAGATTAGTATTGATCCAAGACATGTCAATTGAAACAAACTCATGGAAATGCCCAAGTCACCGCAAATCCGCACCTTAGTGCATCTTCATGTCTGCATTGCAACAAATCGGCTCCAGGCCCATGCATTTTACACCATTTCCTCATTGGAAACTTCACTATTTAATTCTCACATTAACCCTCCTAGTTTATTTCTAGCATCCGATGAATTAGCAGCAACAAACCCAGTCTTCTATCTCATTCTTTCAGCTGATGCCCACATACACCTTATCTTTGGTTTCCGTCGAGCCCAAGACGTTTTAAAAGCCCCCAAGGTTCACATCTAGCCATGCTTCAGCTTCTAGCTGGAGTTAAAGCGCAATAATCAACACACACAAGATTATTCATCTCCAAACCTTGCTTTCTGCTTAATTTCCCTTTTAATATATTCTTTCTCAACTTTTTTCCCTAAACCTTGTAGCTTTGATTGTTGTTTGTCATCATTCTAGGGTTGAATTAGATGATTCTTCTTCATCCAAGACATGTCAATTGAAGGAAAGCCGGGTAAATGACCAAGTCACCGCAAATCGGCACCTAGCTGCCCCTTCATGTGCATTGCGACAAATCGGCCCCTACCCCACGCATTGCGCAATATTTTCGCAAGAGAAATCCCACTACTCACACTCCACATTGACCCGCATAGTTCAGTAATAGAATCCGACGAATTGCCACCCAGACACCTGTCTTTTATTTCATTCTTGATATTGAAGGCCACATACACCTTACCATTGGTTTCGGTCAAGCCCAAGATGCGTAACAATCTCCCAAGGTTCACATCTGGCCATGGTTAAGCTTATGACTTGAGTTAAGGCAATAATTGATTTCCACATGATTATCTATCTCTAGACCATATTTTGAGATTAATTTATCTTTTAATATTCTTTCTCACCCTTTTTATCTTGAGCTTATTGTTTTCATCGTTGTTTTCCATCATACTTAGATTTAATTCGAAGATTACTATTGATCCAAGACATGTTAATTGAAACAAAACCGTGTAAATGCCCAAGTCACCACAAATCGCAACCACGGTGCACCTTCATGTGTGCATTGCAACAAATCGATGCCAAGGCCATGGCTTTTAGACATTTCCTCATTGGAAACTTCACTATTTGCACCCCACATTCACCCTCCAAGTTCAATTCTAGCATCTAATGAATTAGCAGCAAGAAACCCCGTCTTTTATCTCATTCTTTCAGTTGAAGCCCACATACAGCTTACCATTGGTTTCCATCAAGCCCAAGACGTGTAACAAGCCCCCAAGGTTCACATCTAGCCATGGTTTAAGCTTCAGGCTAGAGTTAAAGGTCAACAACAAACACACACATGATTATTCATCTCTAAACCATGTTTTGTGCTTAATTTCCCTTTTAATATTCTTTCTCAGCTTTTTTCCTTAATCCTTGTTGCTTTTACTGCTATTTTTCATCATTCTTGGGTTGAATTAGAGGATTAGTCTTGATCCAAGACATGTAAATTGAAACAAACTCATGGAAATGCCCAAGTCACCGCAAATCCGCACCTCAGTGCATCTTCATGTGTGCATTGCAACAAATCAGCTCCAAGCCCATGCCGTTTACACCATTTCCTCATTGGAAACTTCACTATTTACATCCCACATTAACCCTCCTAGTTTACTTCTAGCATCCGATGAATTAGAAGCAATAAACCCGGTCTTCTATCTCATTCTTTCAGCTGATGCCCACATACACCTTATCATTGGTTTCCGTCGAGCCCAAGACGTGTTAAAAGCCCCCAAGGTTCACATCTAGCCATGCTTAAGCTTCTACCTAGACTTCAAGGGCAATAATCAACATGAACAAGATTATTCATCTCTAAACCATCACAAAAGCTTCCGACGAGTTGCTTCCAAACAACTGTCTTTCATTTCGTTCTTCCAATTGATGCCCACGTACACGTTACCATCGGTTTCCGTCAAGCCCAAGAAGTGTAAGAAACCCCCGAGGTTCATAGCTAGCCGTGGTTAAGCTTCTGACCCACGTGCCATAATCAACTTACACATGATTATTCATCCCCAAACCAAGTTTTGAGGTTAATTTCCCTTTCAATTCTCTCTCCTTTTTTATCTAGACCTTAGTGTTTTCATTGTTGTTTTCATCATTCTTAGATTCAGTTAGAAGATTAGTCTTCATCCAAGGCATGTCAATTGATGAAGCAAAGCCATACAAATATGCCCATGTCACCACAAATCGGCACCTAGGTGCACCTTCATGTGCATTGCAAAATAAAGGACCCAAGCCCATGGCCTCTTGCACTATTTTCTCAAGGGAAGTTTCATTATTTACACCCCAAATTAACCATTCTAGTTCAGTTCTTGCATCCCCCGAATTAGCTACAAGAAACCCATCTTTTATTTTTTTTTCCTTCCAATTGAAGCCCACAAACACCTTACCATTGGTTTCGGTCGAGCCCAAGAAACGTAAGAAACCCCCAAGGTTCACATCTAGCCATGGTTAAGCTTATGACTTGAGTTAAGGGCAATAATCAACTCACACAGATTATTTATTCGTAGACCATGTTTTGAGATTAATTTATCTTTTAATATTCTTTCTCACCCTTTTTATCTTGACCATATTGTTTTCATTGTTGTTTTCCATCATTCTTAGATTTAATTACAAGATTAGTATTGATCCAAGACATGTCAATTGAAACAAAGTCATGGAAATGCCCAAGTCACCGCAAATCCGCACCTCAGTGCATCTTCATGTGTGTATTGCAACAAATCGGCTCCAAGCCCATGCATTTACACCATTTCCTCATTGGAAATTTTACTATTTACATCCCACATTAACCCTCCTAGTTTACTTCTAGCATCCGATGAATTAGTAGCAATAAACCCAGTCTTCTATCTCATTCTTTCAGCTGATGCCCACATACACCTTACCATTGGTTTCCGTCGAGCCCAAGACGTGTTAAAATCCCCCAAGGTTCACATCTAGCCATGCTTAAGCTTCTAGCTAGACTTCAAGGGCAATAATCAACATGAGCAAGATTATTCATCTCTAAACCATGCTTTGTGCTTAATTTCCCTTTTAATATATTCTTTCTGACCTTTTTTCCCTAAACCTTGTAGCTTTTATTGTTGTTTGTCATCATTCTTGGGTTGAATTAGATGATTGTTCTTCATCCAAGACATGTCAATTGGAGGAAAGCCGGGTAAATGACCAAGTCACCGCAAATCGGCACCAAGCTGTCCCTTCGTGTGCATTGCGACAAATCGGCCCCTACCCCACACATTGTGCAATATTTTCGCAAGAGAAATCCCACTACTCACACTCCACATTGACCCGCATAGTTCAGTAATAGAATTCGACGAATTGCCACCCAGACACCTGTCTTTTATTTCATTCTTGAAATTGAAGGCCACATACACCTTACCATTGGTTTCGGTCAAGCCCAAGAAGCGTAACAATCTCCCAAGGTTCACATCTAGCCACGGTTAAGCTTATGACTTGAGTTAAGGGCAATAATCGACTTCCACATTATTATCTATCTCTAGACCATATTTTGAGATTAATTTATCTTTTAATATTCTTTCTCACCCTTTTTATCTTGAGCTTATTGTGTTCATCATTTTTTTCCATCATTCTTAGATTTAATTCGAAGATTAGTATTGATCCAAGACATGTTAATTGAAACAAATCTGTGTAAATGCCCAAGTCACCACAAATCGCCACCTCGGTGCACCTTCATGTGTGCATTGCAACAAATCGGCGCCAAGGCCATGCCTTTTAGACATTTCCTCATTGGAAACTTCACTATTTGCACCCCACATTCACCCTCCAAGTTCAATTCTAGCATCTAATGAATTAGCAGCAAGAAACCCCGTCTTTTATCTCATTCTTTCAGTTAAAGCCCACATACAGCTTACCATTGGTTTCCATCAAGCCCAAGACATGTAACAAGCCCCCAAGGTTCACATCTAGCCATGGTTTAAGCTTCTAGCTAGAGTTAAAGGTCAACAATAGACATACACATGATTATTCATCACTAAACCATGTTTTGTGCTTAATTTCCCTTTTAATATTCTTTCTCACCTTTTTTCCTTAAACCTTGTTGCTTTTATTGCTGTTTTTCATCATTCTTGGGTTGAATTAGAGGATTAGTCTTGATCCAAGACATGTCAATCGAAGCAAAGCCATGTAAATGCCTAGGTCATTGCAAATCGGCACCGAGCTGCCCCTTCATGTCCATTGCAAAAAATTGGCCCCTAGCCCACGCCTTTTACACTATTTTCGAAAGACAAATCTCATTACTTGCACCCCACCATAACCCGCCTAGTTCAGTCACAGCATCCGACGAGTTGCTTCCAGACAACTGTCTTTCATTTCGTTCTTCCAATTGATGCCCACATACACGTTACCATCGGTTTCCGTCAAGCCCAAGAAGTGTAAGAAACCCCCGAGGTTCAGAGCTAGCCATTGTTAAGCTTCTGACCCCCGTGCCATAATCAACTTACACATGATTATTCATCTCCAAACCAAGTTTTGAGGTTAATTTCCCTTTCAATTCTCTCTCCTTTTTCATCTAGACCTTACTGTTTTTATTGTTGTTTTTCCTCATTCTTAGATTCAGTTAGAAGATTTGTCTTCATCCAAGGCATGTCAATTGATGAAGCAAAGCCATACAAATATGCCCATGTCACCCCAAATCGGCACCTAGGTGCATCTTCATGTGCATTGCAGAATAAAGGACCCAAGCCCATGGCCTCTTGCACTATTTTCTCAAGCGAAGTTTCATTATTTACACCCCAGATTAACCATCCTAATTCAGTTCTTGGATCCGCCGAATTAGCTACAAGAAACCCATCTTTTATTTTTTATTTTTTCCTTCCAATTGTAGCCCACAAACACCTTACCATTGGTTTCGGTCGAGCCCAAGAAACGTAAGAAGCCCCCAAGGCTCACATCTAGCCATGGTTAAGCTTATGACTTGAGTTAAGGGCGATAATCAACTCACACAGATTATTTATTTGTAGACGTTGTTTTGAGATTAATTTATCTTTTACTATTCTTTCTCACCCTTTTTATCTTGACCTTATTGTTTTCATTGTTGTTTTCCATCATTCTTAGATTCAATTAGAAGATTAGTATTAATCCAAGACATGTCAATTGAAACAAACTCATGGCAATGCCCAAGTCACCGCAAATCCGCACCTCAGTGCATCTTCATGTGTGCATTGCAACAAATCGGCTCCAAGCCCATGCATTTACACCATTTCCTCATTGGAAACTTTACTATTTACATCCCACATTAACCCTCATAGTTTACTTCTAGCATTCGATGAATTAGCAGCAATAAACCAAGTCTTCTATCTCATTCTTTCAGCTGATGCCCACATACACCTTACCATTGGTTTCCGTCAAGCCCAAGACGTGTTAAAAGCCCCCAAGGTTCACATATAGCTATGCTTGAGCTTCTAGCTAGTGTTAAAGGGAAATAATCAACATAAACAAGATTATTCAACTCTAAACCATGCTTTGTGCTTAATTTCCCTTTTAATATATTCTTTCTCACCTTTTTTCCCTAAACCTTGTAGCTTTTATTGTTGTTTGTCATCATTCTAGGGTTGAATTAGAAGATTGTTCTTCATCCAAGACATGTCAATTGAAGGAAAGCCGGGTAAATGACCAAGTCACCGCAAATCGGCACCTAGCTGCCCCTTCATGTCCATTGCGACAAATCGGCCCCTAGCCCACGCATAGCGCAATATTTTCGCAAGAGAAATCCCACTACTCACACTCCACATTTACCCGCCTAGTTCAGTAATAGAATCCGACGAATTGCCACCCAGACACCTGTCTTTTATTTCATTCTTGAAATTGAAGGCCACATACACCTTACCATTGGTTTCGGTCAAGCCCAAGAAGAGTAACAATCTCCCAAGGTTCACATCTGGCCAAGGTTAAGCTTATGACTTTATCTTTTAATATTCTTTCTCACCCTTTTTATCTTGACCTTATTGTTTTCATTGTTGTTTTCCATCATTCTTAGATTTAATTCGAAGATTAGTATTGATCCAAGACATGTTAATTGAAACAAAGCCGTGTAAATGCCCAAGTCACCGCAAATCGCCACCTCGGTGCACCTTCATGTGTGCATTGCAACAAATCGGCGCCAAGGCCATGCCTTTTAGACATTTCCTCATTGCAAACTTCACTATTTGCACCCCACATTCACCCTCCAAGTTCAATTCTAGCATCTGATGAATTAGCAGCAAGAAACCCCGTCTTTTATCTCATTCTTTTAGTTGAAGCCCATATACAGTTTACCATTGGTTTCCATCCCAATGTTCAAGCCCAAGATGTGTAACAAGCCCCCAAGGTTCTCATCTAGCCATGGTTTAAGCTTCTAGCTAGAGTTAAAGGTCAACAATCAACATACACATGACTATTCATCTCTAAACCATGTTTTGTGCTTAATTTCCCTTTTAATATTGTTTCTCACCTTTTTTCCTTAAACCTTGCTGTTTTTCATCATTCTTGGGTTGAATTAGAGGATTAGTCTTGATCCAAGACATGTCAATTGAAGCAAAGCCATGTAAATGCCCAGGTCACTGCAAATCGGCACCGAGGTGCCCCTTCATGTCCATTGCAACAAATTGGCCCCTAGCCCACGCCTTTTACACCATTTTCGCAAGACAAATCTTATTACTTGCACCCCACCATAACCCGCCTAGTTCAGTAACAGCATCCGATGAGTTGCTTCCAGACAACTGTCTTTCATTTCGTTCTTCCAATTGATGCCCACATACACGTTACCATCGGTTTTCGTCAGGCCCAAGAAGTATAGGAAACCCCCGAGGTTCATAGCTAGCCGTGGTTAAGCTTCTGACCCACGTGCCATAATCAACTTACACATGATTATTCATCTCCAAACCAAGTTTTGAGGTTAATTTCCCTTTCAATTCTCTCTCCTTTTTTATCTAGACCTTATTGTTTTCATTGTTGTTTTTCATCATTCTTAGATTCAATTAGAAGATTAGTCTTCATCCAAGGCATGTCAATTGATGAAGCAGAGCCATACAAATATGCCCATTTTAGCAGCTAGAATATGAGAAATTTTTATCTTATTTCATCCATAATTTAATTATCATCTGAACTTCTAGTTCACATATGATAATCAAGATAACGTCGAATTATTTCATTTTATTTGCTTCTAGCAACTTTTTTTTTTCCACTCCTGGTGGTAAGGGTTTATAGTAAAAGAAACTCCTGGTTCTTTTATGGACGTCTATATGAAAATTTATTCGATTTATCGTAATTGATTTCGGATGATCAAGATAATCATGAAAAAGATACAAATATTTTGAATCATATCACTTTTGATGCATCATAATTTTTTTTTGATTCAATAATTGTATAATATCATCTCAAAGAGAAAGCTGATAGTTTTTCCAATACAAGCTTCTGGCCCGAAATCATAAAAGTATTATAAAAATATTCATTACCACGTCCAATCTCTTAGTTTTGTTAAAGAAAAATGCATCATTCTCTTCACTTCATGGAATAAAATGATATAAATCTAATATCATTCACTTCAGGGAATGATGTGGAACTATTAGGACGTGACTAATGATTTCTTAACAAAAACTCATTATTTTGTTTAGCCACTAGAAGACCAGATATAAATTTAGAATATATTGTGAACTTTTGTACTCGATATTGCTACTTCATGAGCACATTCGAGTCATTCATTTAAACATATATTCTTTAGTGGCTTTTCTCTACACAATTTCAATTATGCAACTTCAGGTACATTAATCATAATGAGCTTTTGGTACACGTATCATTCATTTAAACTATGAGATACTCAATAATATTATTGATTTAGAGCGATTTTTCAGGAATGCTCAATTTCTATTTCAAGATGAAACTTAATATCAATAATTCATAACAACTATAAAAAGTAAATAGAACTTGTATATTTTTATTTTTTATTTTTGATAGAAAACCTGCTTTCATTGATCAACTTGCAATAGCAATAGATACATCACTCAAAACAGAGTTCATAACTGCCAAGGGTCCACTCTTAACCCACACCCTCTCGTTGGACTCCCTAATAGCTAATCTTGCAGCATTGTGAGCTGCACCATTAGCTGACTTGAGAACAAAAGATAGCTTCCAACCCGGATGAAGGCTCATCACTTGCTGCAAATCATCTGTATCTTGGCCACCCCACGAAAAATCCTCATTTCTTGAATTGACAGCCTCTATGATTGCCTTTGCATCTCCTTCGAAGACAACATGGTTCAAGTCCATGTCTATACACATATCCAATGCCCTCTGCAGTGCTGCTTTTTCTGCTTGGGCAGCCGAGAAAACCTTGTCCCTTGATGTAGTTAGGCAGGCTTTTAACTTTCCTTCACAATCTCTTACTACTATGCCTATTCCACCTCTATTCAAAGACTTATCAAAAGCAGCATCGAAATTCACCTTTACAATAGGCCACTCAGGTAATTGCCACTGCCTACTGACCACTGCAGCCAATCCCCCTCCCTCCAACCTGCTACTAACCTTGGAATTAACCTCCCTCAGCACTGAAACTTCAGCCTGAGCCATTGCTGTAATGGTCTCAGGACTCATGAACTGGTCCTTGAAGACAAAAGCATTTCTCCTGCTCCATAGGAGGTGACACAGCACTGCAGCCATTTGTAGCTCCTCTCTGTCGAGTCTTGTTGACATTTCTTTCCATAACTACTGAAAGTCACAGAAGGAACTGTTCCACTTCTTGAGCTTGCTACTGTCAACTCCCCACACATCTCGAGCTGCTGGACAGGTCCACAGGGTATGTATTACAGTTTCAGGCTCTCTGATACAGATAGGACAAAGGTTACTCTCCACAATGCTCTTCCTGCACAGCATATCTTTGGTTGGAAGTACATTGGATAGGCTCCTCTATACAAACATTCTGATTTTCCCCGGGGCTTCTAACTTCCATAGGTCCTTCCACATCCCTGCACAATCCCCTCCTGAGGAGGGCTCTCCCCTACTTCTTTTTGAAAAACTAGTATCGATGTAATAAGCGCTTTTGACTGTGAAAGTTCCTTTTGTAGACCCTGCCCATATCCTTTTGTCACTAGCCCCTCTCTTGCTAATGGGGATTGAAAGAATCAAGTTTGCTTCCTCTTTACTGAAAATGGCCTTGACTAAATCCTCCTTCCATGACTTTGTGCTTGCATTGATTAAAGCACTCACCTTACAGTTTGAATCCAAAGTGTTGGAGGGGGTCTGTACTTGGTATGTTACTGGTCGAGGCAGCCACTTTTCCTTCCATATTGATATGTCTCTTCCATTGCCCACTCTCCATACTAACCCTTCTTTTACCAGGTTCCTACTAGACCAAATGCTTCTCCATATATACGATGGAGAACCCTTCAACTCAGCCTCCATCACATCACAGTTCAGGAAATACTTCTCTTTGAAAACTCTTGAGACTAAGGATTGTGGCTCTTTAATCATTCTCCACAGTTGTTTTGCTAATAGAGCCCTGTTGAAGCTATTAAAGTCCCTGAAACCCAACCCACCTTGGTTTTTAACTGTTCCCATGCTGCTCCATGATTTCCAATGGATACCCCTTCCTGCCTCTTTTTGACACCACCAGAATTTGGCTATGATAGCTTCTATTTCTTTTAGTAGCTTTCCAGGCATCTTGAACACACTCATGGCATAGGTTGGGATGGCTTGCAACACACTTTTAATTAGAATTTCCTTCCCAGCAGTGGAAAGGAACCGATGCTTCCAGCTATTGACCCTCCTCCACACCTTTTCCTTAAGACTTTGGAAGGTGTTATATTTCGATCTGCCCACAATTGTTGGAAGTTCAAGATACTTGTTATAGTTGTTACACCTTGAGCCATTTATCTGCTGCAAAATTAAATTCTTTGTTTCAACCCTTGTATTGGAGCTAAAAAACACACTTGTCTTCTCTTTATTTAGTGTTTGGCCCGATGCTTCCTCATATACTGTCAGAAGGCCCTTGATCTGGTACCATTCCACCAGTTTAGCTCTGCAAAAAATAGCACAGTCATCTGCAAAAAGCAGGTGGTTAATTCTAGTTCCATTCCTTGATACTGCTACCCCCTTGATGATGCCTCTCTGTTCAGCACCACTCAAAAGAGAACTGAGAGCTTCAGCACATAAGAGAAATAGATAAGGTGACAAAGGGTCACCTTGTCTCAAGCCTCTTGTGGGTGTGATTACCTCTCCTGGTATGCCATTCAAAATAGTAGAGTAAGTGACTGTTCTGACACAGTTCATTAGAAGGTTAGTCCACTTCAAGCCGAATCCCAACTTAATCAGGATAGCCTCTAAAAAATCCCACTCCACCCTATCATAGGGTTTTGACATGTCTAGCTTAATTGCCATAGAACCCTCCTTTCCTTTCTTTTTTGAATTCATAGTATGTAACAGCTCGAAAGCCACCATTATATTGTCTGTGATGAGCCTATTGGGGAGAAAGGCACTTTGGTTCCACGATATAACCTCTTCCAAGACCCCTATCATTCTATTTGCTAATACTTTGGAAACTAGCTTGTAAGCAACATTACAAAGGGATATAGGTCTGAAGTCTTGGACAGAGATAGGCTGGTTTACCATAGGAATAAGGACAAGATGGGTATGGTTCAAACTCCATGGCATTATTCCTGAACTTAGAAACTCCAAAACGGCACTGGACACATCCTTCCCCACAGTCTTCCAATGTTCTTGATAGAAGCCTGCACTATACCCATCGGGTCCAGGTGACTTGAAGGGAGACATTTGCTTTAGAGCCACTTCTACTTCCTTTACAGTGAAATTCCTTTCCAGCTTAGTTCTCATTTCATTAGAAACCTTAAGTTCTATTCCCTGCAGACACTTGTTGATGCATGTAGAATCCGGTTGAGTGGACTGATAAACTGAATTGAAAAAGGCCTTAAAACCTTCTGCTATAGCTTCTTTCTCTACTAGTTCAATCCCATTCAAGTCCTTCACTCTCCTGATGGCATTTTTCATTTTTCTTTGGTTCACGCAGGCATGATAGAATTTGGTGTTTCTGTCTCCTTCTACCAACCAGTGTCTTTTAGCCCTTTGTTTCCACTTTATGTCTTCTTGGTTTAAAAGGTGATTAAGGTCCACTTGAAGCTTTTTCTGTTCTCTTGAGTTCTTAGACCCTGCATTCCTTTGTAAGGAATCTAGTTGGTGAGTCTTTTCTTTAATAGCCTCTAGCCTTTCTCTATTCAAATTCCTACTCCACTGACTGAGCTTCCTTTGGGTGGTTTCTAGCTTCCCCATCAAAACTTCCATCCTGCTCCTCTCTCCCATACATTTATTCCATGCTTCTGCTACTACCTCACTACAACCCTCCTCATAGTTCCAGCTGGCCTCATACTTGAAGAAATGATGCCATCTTCGAAATGAGCACCTCTCAATACTGAAATCTAACAATATTGGGCTGTGATCAGAACAGATGGAGAGTCTCAACTGTGTGCACCGGGTATAGAGATTTCCAATCAACATTAGCTATAGCTCTATCCAATCTCTCTTTTGTAAAGGATTCATCTTCATGGCAATTGCTCCAGGTGAATTTGTTTCCAGCCCACCCCAGATCACATAAACTGCCTTCCTCCATCACCTCCCTAAATTGTCTCATCAAATACTCACTCCTAGGATTTCCTCCTTCCTTCTCATCACTATACAGAACCTCATTGAAATCACCTATGACGCCCCACCCCCCTACTGCAGGCTTAAAAGATGATAATAAGCTCCAAGTCTTATTTCTTAAGCTTGTAACAGGATGGCCATAGAGACAAGATAGCAACCATCTATACTGCCTGATTCATCACTCATACGCACATTAATATGATACTGAGAGTAGTTGATGAGCTCTACCATACTCTCTTCCTTCCACATGAGCATAAGTCCCCCCCCCCTCTTCCCACTGCCTCTACAACTACACAACCTTGAAACCTGAACCTCTTAGAGATCCTACAGGCTTTTGTATACGATAACTTGGTCTCCATTAGAAAGACCAGCTCGGGCTTCTTTTCCTTGATCAACATACCAAGGTATTGAACTGTTTGGGGGTTCCCAAGCCCCCTACAGTTCCAACTTAGGATTCTCATAACCCCTGGTGGGGCTGCCTTGCAGCCTCCACCATATCCACTGAGAGGGTTTCCTCTCCAAGTATGCCATTAACAGCAATTGACTTATGTTTTTTCAAGGGGCTATAGTTTGCTAGACTCACCATAATTATGCGATTTTCCCCTTGGGATCGGGTAATCATGGTTGAGGAGGATGGTTGCTTCAGATTTCTTGCTAGCCTCTTCCATCTTCGATCAGTTCTTTTACTCTGTGTCTCCTGTACAGTACAGGCAACTGTATCTATTCCATTGGCCAGAGAGCTAGCCGTTGAGGATGAAAGCCTCTGGCTAATTGGCTTTGGGGCCGATAGGATTGGGTCTCCTTCAGGCCCAACATCGAGACCCGGCCTGCTCTCTTGTTCTTCTACAAGCTTGTCTTCCCGCCCTTTTCTTTCCTTCTGCTGACTTGCTTTCACTGTATCTCCCATACCGGGTTGTTGCACATCGACCCAGGTTGCCATACCTTCCTCTGACACTGCTGAGGTTCATACTAGTTCCTTTTCCACTGTTCTTCTTCTAGCTTCGACCGTCACTGGTCCCTGTGTGTTGGAGAAGGTTGAGCTAGAGTGCATGTTTCTTCCATTGGCTTGCCGGTCTCCTTCCTCATTTCCCACACCACCCTCCACCTCTGCCTGCCCACTGGCCTCTCTTCCCTTGTTGTTTCGGTAAGAGAATAAGTTGCGCTTTGAGAAGCTCTCTGCCCTTAGCCAGGATCCAAACTAAGGCTCCGACCCTCCCTCCACTGTTTGATCTGCCTGCTTAGCCAGGCAGCCCTTCTCTCCATGAACAATCCATCCGCACTTAAGGCAGATTCGGGGAAGGTTTTCATAACGGAAGAAAACCTAGTGCTTTGTTTGCTCTACGTTGATAAAGCGACCCCTCGGGATAGCCTTCATCAGTGCTAGCTCTAGTTTTACCCTTAGACACCTTCCCCATCCGGTACCATCTTCTTCCACGTCAACCTCTAAAACCCTTCCCACTAAACTTCCGATTTGGTTTCCCCATTCCATAGACATGCACCCTAGAGGCATGTTATGGATTTGTAACCAAAAGGTTTCTTTGTCGAAAACCATCTCCCAGAGGCATAACTTCCCCTCGTATGGGATCAGGACAAGCAAAGATGAATCAAAAGACCACAGTTTCCCTTCAAGAACTCTGTACATGTCTGCATGAGTTTCAAATGAGATTACGAATGTGTTACGTTCCACTTCTTGAAAGACTGCCCTTATGCTAATATGCCATATTTTTGCCATGGTATTGCTAATCAATGTTTTGCTAGCTGGGCGGTCTGAACAGACCCTTCCTATCAGACTCTTTTCTCCCTTGCGATCAATCTCTTTATTTCCAGTTTGCATTATCTCCACTACTTCTTCTTCCTCCTCAGATAGTTTGAGCTTTCTCCATTGAGCCATTAAAACTTCAGCTCCACCACGTTCTCCGCTAGCCATGAAAACCACGGGACTGTATAAGAAACACCACCTCCGAAGCTTTGAAAAAGCTCTAGAGAGGAGACTCAATAGATGTCATAAAAAAATCGTGTATTTTTAATAAAACTTGAATATAAACTATGTGAATAAAAATTTATCACCGATATAACTGAGATGTAAACTATGTAAATAAACATAGAATTTTATCAAATAATAATAATGAATATAATCTTTAATACTCACCTTGGGATTGTAAATAATATATTGAAAAACTTACTTGAAGTAGAAGATCGCTAACTTCAGAATCATCAGAACCTTCTTGCTCGTAGAGCGGGCTTTTCTGCTATTTTTTTCTTGTCTTTTCCTTTTTCAACGCATAAGATTCTTCTCATAACGTGAAACCATTATCTATACAAGAAGTACTGCAGTTAGAATTCTCATTGTTCCTATCCGAACTCTCTGTTTGTACCACCGTAAATATTGACTCGTCTGGTCGATGTTTGATTAAAACAAAATAACTTATAGGTATAGTTGTTGGTTGGCAGTACACACAATAATTATCCTCTATCGTCTTGTAAGCCACTTTTAAAAACTTTATTAAAGTCTTAAAAGTCAAAGTCTTGTCCCCATCAAGAAATTCCTTTACAAACGGCTCCACCATCACCACCGTTTTTGACAAAAAATTCAATTACAATGGTAGCATGAATCGGGTGATAGTTTTGCCAACGGATTGACTTGTCGTTTTCCAGCAACCATTTTGCACTTTTACCTTTTTCTTTTCTCCGATTTGACTTGTCGTGTATGCAGAGTCGCTTCCGAGAAAATGCGTTTTGGAGATTGAACCTCATCTGGGCCATCGTTACAGGCTCCTTGAGTGCTGGTTTCCTGGATTTATTGGCTGCAACGTCGATCGAGTTTGAACCGGGTCCCACAGTGCCTTCTCGTCGTTTTCGTTCGCTTCCCCGAAGAGAAGGGGCTTTGAAAATCAAAGTGCTCTCAAAACTTTGACGGGGGAACTTGTAGCGATTCGGCGACAGCAATTACCGTGCAACCTTCGTCGCCGAGATTCCCCATGAGTGGGACCCCCACCTCCGGAGCCCAACGCAAGATCGAGATTGCCGTGGATCTCAGCGACGAGAGCGCCTTCCGTCAAATGGGCCGTCCAGAACTACCTCTGATGAAAACGCCGGTGGTTGTAAGTATGGGTGATTTCCTCTCCCGCTTTCTTCGTGGCAGCGTAGAGACTCGCTGGTTGGTCTGTCCGATCTGGGCTCCGAGTTCTGATTATATAAAATGGCTCGTTCATGTGGACCTCGCTCAACCCACGCGGCACGACGATAATCCTTGAGGAGGACCCCAAGTGGGTGCAGTTCGTCGGCTTGGGAGCTGGGAAGCTATCTCTGGAGGAGTATCTGAATTTGGATCTTTTTTCTGCACAGCCCGATGGATTAGAACAAATCCGGATGGGAGGCGATTTTGGCCTTGTCTGATCATGGTCTGAGTTCAGACCGTAGAAGTCACCCGTAGGACTGATCCGTTTACGGGTTCGGCTTTCCCAACCATGTTTGGTAGAAAAGAAAACGAGAGAGGTTCTGTGTAGGAAGATTTTTATTTTCGCATCGTACTGATAATGTGTTGTAAACTAAATGAAAAAGAGAGAAAACTTCAAAGATAGAGAGAGAATGAGAGAGGATTCTTATTTCCGGTGTTCAACCGGTACCGGACCGGATATCTGAGTATATCTGGCTCGGTACCCGGGTGTCAAATCCGAACCGGATTCCGGCCCCGTTATGACCCCGGGCCGAAACCCGGCTTAATCTGAGTTTTAATTACCCGGAAATCCGGGTTTTGGGTTGTACCCATTTTTTTTTTTTTTAAAGTCTGTTTTAGAAGCAGATTTTTTTTTAAAAAAAAAATTATATTTATATGAAAATGTTGAAAAGCATAATTCTCTTATATTTATTTGAAAAATTAAAAAAAGTGTTGAAAATCATACTTTTAAAGACTATTATATAAAAGGTTTTTCTAATTCATTAAAAAGCATAATACTAACATTTCCAAAATATTAAAATTATATAAAAATGAAAAACTAAAATACATGCAATCCATTACATATTACATTATTTTATTATTTACACATTACATTACAATACAAAACTACAAGATTTGAATTACAAAATAAACAACATCGTTTACTTCATCACAATAATAACCAATCAGTTTTACCAAGCTGGGATGATATCATAAACAACACCCTTTACTTCATTACACTTGTTCAGTACTACTACTTGAGGGCTGGCCTCCTTTCATTCTTCAATCAGCTTATCCCTTGCAACCAGCTTCTTGTGGTTCTAGAATGTGCTCCACCCAGTCGTCAACAGAGCATAATGGCATAAAAGAGTTCAGATAGCAAAAATTCAATTATTTCAGATAACATTTAAGTAAGTAAATAGGGAGATAGAAGAGCCATTGGTTTTGATAAAATCCACTTGGCATATCCAAATGCACAACACACTGTTTTGAATTCAAGTTCCCATAAAACATTGACATTTGTGCATATCCAAAGATCATCTTAAACCCAACAAAACCACATCTTCAAATCAGTTATTTCGTGTGTTAATTTCATCTAAGGCTACATCTTATATTATGCATATTTTGAGAAAAAAGAGCAACACTGAGTATCAAGCATAAAGTATTAAGCAAAGCATTGTCATCAAAATAGACTCAATAGAGAGAACAAAGGAAATAAAAGATAAAGAACCAAATATCATAACTCACAAGGAACAGGGAAACATAATTCATAAGGATCTATTTATAACATCAAGCATCTGTTTATATCATAACTCACAAGGAATAATTTTCAATAAAATTTAAATAATAAACCAAATAGCATCAGATCTAAAGCTTTAGGGAAGAAAAACGCTACCACCGAAAACCCTCAAATGCTTAAAAAAAACATACACACATACACACAAGCCATGTTTAAAAAAAGCCCAACTATAATATGAGAAGAACATAAACATAGATCCAACCAGAAATTAAAAAAAGAACACATATTTATGATGAACAAAATCTTACCCAAAAGCTATGTCTTACCTAAAGAAGAGGAAAGCTGAGTTGTGAGAGGCTAGGATTTCGATGCAACAAAGAGAGAGATAGAGAGAGCTAAATAGATCGGTGGCTTAATCGGCTATCTCTAGAGACAAATAAACCCATATGGCATATACACTTGCATATATCCAGAAAAATCGACAACAACAAACAACAAATATAACAAGTATCTTTAGATCAAATAACAAGCATAAAATCTCTTTGACCCAAGAAACCGAGAAGATGATGAAGCGACGGAGTAAAACAGAACCAAATTACAAAGAACAAACCTTCGTGGCCACTGGCTAGGGTTTCATGTGTGATAGAGAGAGAGAGGGAGAGGGAGAGAAGACCTTCGAGCCCAAGATATAGGATGAAGAAAATGGAGTGAGTTTCTGGAGAGAGAGAGAGAGAGAGAGAGAGAGAGAGAGAGAGAGAGAGAGAGAGAGAGAGAGAGAGAGAGAGAGAGAGAGAGAGAGAGAGAGAGAGAGAGAGCAGATCTGTAGATGAGTGATTCGGGGGAGGGGGGGCGCAAGAGATAGACATAGAGGGTCTGAAGAATGGGGTGAGTTTCATTTCCGTGGGGGTGGGGGGGTGCTAGGGCTTCCAAAAGATAAGCACGTTTCTATTAAATGCGGGTACCAGGTTTAAAATCCAGTACCCGGTTTGTCAAAACCGTATCCGGGCTGCATGGGCCCGGGTTTGATTATGCAGGTACCGGCTTGAATCCAGACTGGGCCGGGTAAAACCCGGCCCATATGAACAGTCCTAATTTCCATAATCTGAACTTAGAAATATACCCATATATATAGGGGTACAAAGGTCTTAATTGACGGCTAAGACTTGGTCAATAATGACAGCTAAATGTGGTCATACAATACAAGTTGGTTTATAACCTTATATAGATATTTCAGGCATTGTATATAGTATTTTGTTAGAAAAAAGTAAGAAATTTAGTCAATTGGCCATTGAGTCGACTCAATCATTGTTGGCCACGCCTAAATGGAACCGTTCAAATGCTTTTCTTAGGCATTCGAATGGTTGGCACCCAAGAGTCAATCTCGGGAGCCGTTTCACAGGTGTTCAAATGGTAACGACTAGACCACTCGAACGGTTACATAGGCGATTACATGAGGCGGTTGTATTTAATATTTTTCTTTTTAAATTTTTACACAAAATAAAATAAATAATTCAGTTTTTTTGAATCACAAAATAAAAATAATCTTAAAAAATATATTCTAACAATATTTTATTCAACTTTAAACTTTTATTTCAATTTATCTCATCTCATCTGCAAAAATAAACGACGTTGTAATTTTCAAATAAGAGAAAGGATAGTTGCAGTCGTGAGTTTGCAAGCGTCGTGCAATTACCTTGAAAAAAGTAAATAAATACGAGAATTACATGAAAAAAATTAATTCTTTAATAGTAAATCATACTCTTTTTCAAAACGATTGCACAACTGTATGTGTAATTATAAGTGCATGTGTGATAATAATATATAGAAGAAAAATGTAGGGGTGACAATATGTTACACGACCCGTTAACCTAATATAAACACGACACGATAATAACGAGTTAGGGTTTAGTCTTAATAGGTTTGGGTCAAAACGGGTTGACCCGTTATTGACCCAAACCTATTATGATACGTAAAGAAAGTTAAAGTTACAATTATACCATTCTACCCACAAGTAAAATTGTTAGAATTTTAATTTTGATATTTTTATTGTTTAGATTGTAATTTTGGACTTGTAGTTAGTTTTATAATTTTTATAGATATTGTGATTTTAACATTTATAAAAAATTATGTTAAATTTAATCAAGTCAAATAGGTTAATTTCAGGCCTATTTAGTCCATTTATATAAACAGTTTGAAACAAGTTGTATTGTACCATGTTAACTTATTTAGTAATATTCACTAATGGGTCAAAATGGATTGACACGACACGACACGACACATTATGTGAATGGGTCGTGTTAGAGTTTAAGATTTTGACACGATAAGTTTAATTGATTAGGTTAGGGTTTACCTATATAGTATAATATACATACTTTGACATGATACGAATATGACCTGTTAATACGATTTGACATCCCTAAAAAAATGCTACTTTGTCTTATAGCTTTTCTTCATTTATTTTGATTGCTTATATATTATATTATATTTTTATAATTTTTAAATTTTAATTATTAAGAAAGTGATTATTAATAAATTAATGTATGTTTTAATTTTTTAAATATTTAAATGTACTCGAGCACGTCCGACTGGCTTGGTTGGAAGAACGATGTCCTCACCTTCTAAAAAGTTATTGACTCCACTGTTGCTTCTCTCTCTCCTTTTCCAAATATGCGTTTCCCAAGATACCATAACGCCGGACGAGCCTCTTAAAGACGGTGACATCCTCGTCTCCAACCGAGAAACGTTTGCTCTTGGATTTTTCAGCCGGCTTGCCAATTCCAGCCGTCGCTACGTCGGGATTTGGTATAACAAAGTTCCAGTACAGACGGTTGTTTGGGTCGCTAACAGAAACGATCCACTCGATGGCACCACGGGTATCCTTTCCATCGACGGTCATGGAAACCTCGTCCTCACCGAGACAAACCGAAACATCCCTAGCTGGTCTACTAACGCTTCTGTTGTCTCCGCGAACCATTCCATGGCTCGGCTCTTGGACACCGGGAACCTCGTTTTGGTTCATCCAGAAACCCAGCGCCCTATATGGCAGAGCTTTGACTTTCCGACCGACACTTGGCTTCCGTTTATGAAACTCGGGCTCGATCGCCGGGCTGGGCTGAACAGGTTCCTGACATCTTGGAAGTCCAAGGATGACCCGGGAACCGGCAACTGCACCTTAGCGATTGATCCAACCGGGTATCCGCAGCTGTTCTTATACAAGGGTGGGGCTCCTTTGTGGCGGCTCGGATCTTGGACCGGACAAAGATGGAGCGGCGTACCCGAAATGACACAGAACTTCATCTTCAACTCCACCTTCGTGGATAATCAAGATGAGATCACCATTGAAGACCGTCTCACTGTACCTAACGTTTTCTCTATTGTGGTGCTAAAGGAACCTGGGGTCACAGAGCGGTTTACTTGCAATGGGAACGGGTGGGTCCGGTATTTTTCCAGCCCGACAAAGAATTGCGATTACTACCAAAAATGCGGACCAAATAGTTACTGTGACCTGAACATCCCAGAAAAGTTCGAGTGCACGTGCTTGCCCGGGTTTGAACCCAAGTCAGCCCATGATTGGTTCCTGAGAGATGGGTCGGGCGGGTGCGTGAGGAATCGAGGAGGAGAAGGGTTCGTGAAGCTTGCACGTGTGAAGGTGCCGGATACCTCGATGGCACGTGTGGACATGAGTCTATCAATGAAAGAGTGCAAGCAAGAGTGCATGAAGAATTGTAATTGTACGGCATACACCAATGCAATTGAGACAAAGGGAGGGATTGGGTGCCTTACATGGCACGGGAACTTGGTGGACATGAGAGTCTATTACAACGTAGGACAAGATTTATATCTACGCGTGGATGCTGCTACATTAGGTACTCCAATTTTATTATTCTTTTTTAACTTAAAACACGATCCATGTCCCATCTAAGTCTGAAGAAGATTCAGGTTCATGAATCGCATATAAAGATTGAGTTTTCCACTCTTTTTTTATTTTTCTTAACTCAACATGCAAAGAAGAATGGTCTTCTTCAAAATAAAGGAAAGCTGGCGATTCTTGTGGTTTTTGTTGCAGTAATGCTACTTATTGTGGCTTCCATTGTGTATTGGTTCATAATGAGGAAGATAAAAGGTAAGTAAAACATGATTTTTAAAGCGGTTTCTTCATTTCAAATATTTGTTTATTTTTAAGCCTATTGAACATAAAAGTACTGTACTTTCAAGAATTTTTCATTTATTCTTTTCCTCCATTTGCTTCCTTTCTTTTAGGGTCTATCTTCAGTCAATTTCATTCTGTGAAGAATTCATAATTGCTTAAAATGTTGCACTTTGAAAATTTCTAACTGCGTTTGACGACAGAGAAAAGGCAAAACAAGTGTACAAGGGAGCTCGATAGAAGTACGAGAAATTCAGATTTACAATTCCTTGACCTAAGAATGATAGTTGCAGCCACGAATAACTTCTCTGTTTCTAACAAGCTAGGAGAAGGTGGTTTTGGATCAGTGTACAAGGTAATCTCCTTGAAAATGTATTGAAAACTGCATAAATTCAATTCATACGTGTCCGATGCATCAGTAATTCCATTCTGAATGTTTAAGGTTGAAATTGGTATTTGCTTTCGGGGTTGCTTACATGATGGAAAGGAAATAGCAGTGAAAAGACTATCGAAGTACTCTGGACAAGGCATAGAAGAGTTCAAGAATGAAGTTACAATCATTGCTAAACTTCAACACAGGAACCTTGTGAGGATTATTGGTTATTGCGTTCAAGGAGAAGAAAAGATGTTAATCTATGAGTACTTGCCAAATAGAAGTTTGGACACTTTAATTTTTGGTATGTCTTTTTTTCACATAAGCTTCTTCTTCTATTGTTCAGAATACCTACCAAGCAAATAATCTAAAGATCTTATCTCTTCATTCAGATGAAACAAAAAGGTCATTGTTAGATTGGGCCAAATGCTTCGAGATTATTTGTGGGATTGCTCAAGGGATCTTATATCTTCATCAAGACTCAAGATTAAGGATTATCCACAGAGATCTAAAAGCCAGCAATGTTCTGCTTGACAATGCAATGTATCCAAAAATTGCAGATTTTGGTATGGCTAGAATCGTTGGAGGGGAGTCAGGGGACCAAATTGAAGCAAATACAAATCGGGTTGTTGGAACATAGTAAGTGTGTTACAAATCAAGGATACATTAATAGTACAAACCAAATTGGTTTTTGAGCAAAACATTAAACATATATTGTTAGTTATGTGGTAATTTCATTACGTTGTTGCAGTGGTTATATGTCTCCGGAGTATGCAATGCAAGGGGTATTTTCCGTGAAGTCAGATGTATACAGCTTTGGGGTTTTGCTGCTTGAGATCATTATTGGCAAAAGGAACAATACTTCTTATCATGATGATCCCCCCTCAAACTTGGTTGGACATGTGAGTCCACGTGTATGCAAATAATTTGTCTTATATTATTTAAACCTAAACATTCAAACATGCTGTTTAATTGTAGCTTTGGGAGTTATGGAAGAAAGGCAAAGCCATGGAAATAGTTGATTCATCAATGGGTGACAAGACCCCCGATAATGAAGTTGCAAGATGCATTCAAATTGGACTTTTGTGCGTGCAAGAATATGCAACAGATCGACCAAACATGTCAGCAGTTGTTGCAATGTTGGGTAATGACAAACATCTTCCTTCTCCACAACAACCTGCATTTGTTTTGACGGGTCATAGCTGTAAGAAAGACACGTCAACTAGCGAAGGAGCCATTTCTGCCAATGAAGTAACAGTTTCTTTGCTTCACGGTCGTTAAAGTCGAATTATGTTCATTGCAATGTACTGATATGAAGTTAGTGTTAGATGTTATTGAATACTTTAGATATTATCTATTTCAGTTGAAATAAAAATGACTTTTGTCCCCTGGAAAAAGGGATATTTCTTTCCTCGTCACCTACAATTTATAAATACTAATAATCAAAATAGATATATATATATATATGTGTGTGTGTGTGTGTGTGTGTGTGTGTGTGTGTGTGTGTAATTTATATTGGGAGTTAAAATCGTGAAGCGTGAGATGTGATTTTGTTTATCTGATTTATATGAATTGGACATAAAACATTATTGATAATAAGTATTTTGAGGATATTTACTTAGAATGATGTTACTATGTCTCTCCATTTTGTCTTCTCATTATCATTCTTGTATTTAATTTTTTTTTTAAATTTCTTTTACTTATTGATTATTAATGTATTAGCATTTTTTTTATATTTTTAAAAAATATTTAAAAATGTTTAAAAAATATGTATACAAAAATTAAAAAAAAAAATTATCCAAGTAAAAGTATGTCTAATTAAAAATATTAATCACAACATAAATTAAAACAATACAATAGTTTCATAATATAATAAGATAAAATAAAATCTATTAAAAGTTGCTAACACCGATTATATATAAAATACACAAACCCAAATTAAACACCATGCTCACATGAGACAGCCTGTAAAAATATGTTCTGATAGTTTTTCTAATAAACTCAAACCCAACCCGATTTAAAGTAATAAACTCAAACCCTTTGAAAGGAAGAAAAAGAAATGGAGGTTTACCCAAGGAAAACAAAGAGCAGAGACACCGTGGGGAAGAACAGGACATCCGTGTGACTACCATTCTAGGCTGCCAGACCGAGGTCATCCACATCTACCTTCCTGCGTGGTGGGGGAGATTCGAGGCGGCGTGAGGGTAACGACGATGGAGCTGGGCTGAGTTCAACAGTGATTCTTGCGACGCAAGGTGCGGCGACGTCACTCAGCTTCTGCCATGCAAGGGCTAAGACCACAACCGTGCTCTGCTTTGGCTACTAAAAACAGAGGCTTCGGTTCTCTATGCAAGTGGTTGGGCGACGGTGGAAGAACTTCGAGGTGGAGGAGCACGGTGGCCTGGGTTGGGTTGCTCTGTTTCTGGGAGTAAAATCAGAACCATGCATGAAGGTGAGGGTAGCTGGTATGGCTTTCGTGTTGGCTGGGTAGTGGAGTTGCATCGTGGAAATGGTCTTGGGGGTTCTCAATGCAGGTCTAGGCCTCTGATGGTACATTGGTCCAGGGGTATCACAACTGAGCTGAGCTGTATTGACGGTGGTGGTAAGCGGAGGGGGGTGTTTCTCAATCCAAACGGCTTCTAAATCCTTGCCCCCATTTTCACTCCAACTATAATATGTGTGCCATACTTCTCAACAAACCTGGAATTATCCAAACACAGCATAAGTTTGATACGTTCTTTACACTTAATACAGTAGGATTATATCATACACTTTACAGCTACCCACAGACCGATGAGAACAAAGCTGAAAGCCATAAAACTCAGCTTCCCAATGCAGTAGGATCCCATGATGATGGTACAGCTTGTTTAACATGATCACGCAATACCACCTATGATTTTTCTAGTTTAATGTTGTACAGTGTGATGAAGACACCATCAAAAGCGAGGCTTTTAGTAGTGTTGGTAGCATCTGAATTCAAATGTAGTATTGAAGTAGCCCGATGGGATTTTACCCGAAAGAGAGAGTTCCTTGTTAAACTATTCTGACAATTAGAAGCATAAAACACTTTATTAAAGCATTTAGAGGTTAAAGTGACAAGTGGAATCAGAGGACAATAGAACAAGACCTAATGATTGAGAAGAAGGATAAACAGGTGAAATTCTTTCCGATCATTCTTTTTGTCAATTCTATTCTGAACATAGTCTCTGGCCACCAAACCTAGCTAGAATTTATTTTTCAGATATTTTCATTGACATGAACAATTTCATAAAGGCTGAATTCAGTACAAGAAAGTGCAACTCATATATCTTCTTGTTAAGGTGTGTTTTGTAGCTATCATTGTAACCGTTGTCTAACACCTACAAGAGGAGGAAGGAAAGGGTGGCTGGGAATGGATAGCCTTCGATGCCAAAGTTAGCTATCGTGAGAACTTAATCTCTGAGAACAGAGAGGAATAGTCTTACTTGTCAAATACCTCGATCTCTTAACTTCGTGCCACGGGCTTGCTTTTATTCGTGCCCTGTTCCTAAAAAAAACTCGCCCATCATGGTCGTCATTCTCCTTGTCGAGAAGGTGGGATATTGCATTTCATGCCGCCAACCGTGCGAGGTACAAGGGTTTGACCTAGAGGGAGGCCACTCGGACGCATTTAATGCGTTTACTTCTTCGGGGGACAAAATGCTAAGATGTCTTGGTTCCATTAATGCACTGGACAGGAGACAAGGGTCGGCCATTAGCTAAGCCTCATGGCGGTAGGCTTGCCCAAGCCTTTAACCCTGAGTTCTTTTGGCCCATTCCCCTTACTGCCCGTGGGCTCTGCTAGGTAGTGTGGGCCTAACCCAAGAGTGCACAAATCACCATTCCAATTACCCCGTGAATTCCCTCTGCATTCCCTATGCGCTGGCAAGGAGGGAATTTAAACCTTTCCCACATCCATAATATGCCCACACATTCGTATGTCTTCCTACCTCGGGAATACGAGCAACAATTGCCTCATCGTGTCCAATCACACTTCCTACTAGGGTCTCCAACCATCTCCCTTACCCTATTTCCTCCCCTCTCTGGTTCCCATCGTGACACTCACTCGACCTTTGTGTACTCTCCCTTCGGCAGCTTTTACCTCCTCTCGCTTCGTTGCCCATGTTGTACTACCTTCATCCTGGTTATCTCCCATGGCTTTTAGAAATGCCTCTCGTGGCAGACCTCTATCATTCGATGGGTCTGCCCTTGGTGACTTGCCGATTACATACTTGATCTCGGAATCGATGGTTTTGGAGCTTCCCAAGGTTGGCTGCACCATTATTGACTCAGCGGGGGACTCCGAGAAAGTGGCTCTGTACACTAATGCGTTTTCCCATGGGCTTAGCGAGTGGCTCCCTACCCCGTGAGCTTCCAAGCACCCTTTGAAGGGCACCTCCTCTGTGGTGACAAAGAGACCTTACACGGAGGAAGGGACCACATCTACGGACCTGACACGGATAGGTGGCAAGCTGAGTCCTTCTTGGGCTTCCTTCTCAGAGTTTCCCTCTGCATCTTCCTTTGCTTGGAATGCCTCTTCCACTTCATCTAGTGACTCGAGGGCCTCTACCTAGAATTTAGACAACGAGCCACTAGGTCACCTTCTTCTAAGCCTTAGCAAAGACAGGCTCCAGGCCTCTACTGGCTCCCCATGTTGAGCATCCAGAGGCACTTGAGTGTCCTGACTTGTAGGTTCCGCCAGTGTTAACATGTGGAGAAAATGGTTTGCACCCCCCACCATTGGCACCATGCATCTTGAGGTTGTTTTCCACAACAACCCAGTGACGCTTAGAGAGGACGGATCTTCACCTTTATCTGGGGAGTCCTCCAACCACTATACCCCCTTACCAATGAAATTGATGCGAGGTCTCACCCAGCCTTCTCTGCTGGGGGTGACCAAAGGTAGGGGCTGATCAGAGTAAGAGAGGGGCCCGGGGCTTTGCCCCAGCGGGAGCCCAACGTCCTGAGGTGAAGAAGAGGCATCGCCATCTTGTCTCATCCCGTTGGGACATCTGTAGGGAATGCTCGATCTGAGGTAGTTAGGGCGATGATAGCCTAGGTCAACGACATCTTTTCCTTCCTTTCTTTTCTCCTTCTTGTGACTTTGCCCACATGTATCAGCTTCCTAACTAATCTTTTGTTGGTAGGCCATTAAGGTGCTAGCAGCCTGGGAGGTGGATAGGTGGCCTGAGGTGGAGGAACAAGTTTGCCTCAGGGTTATGTTTGAACGAGCAGAGAGAGCTACAATGAAGTTATGGATGAGAACAGGCTTTTCTGACAACTTGCCAAGGACCAATGCAAGGTGCAGTCTGACCTCTGGGTCGAGACGGAGGCAATGAGGCGGGAAATCTCCTGCCTTTAATTTGTTGCATCCACCATTGTTGAGGAGAGGGGGCTAGAGCACTCGTGGTTGCGTTGTCTTGAAGAAAAGGTGGTGAGGCTGGGATGCCCTCTGAAGAGCATGTCGCTATCCTAGCAGAGGCAATAGACGCTAACCATGATTTGCATGTGCGCTTGTACTTGACCACTCTGGAAGGCGAGGGAGGAGTGGAGCACTTGGGAGAGGTGTTTTCCCTTTTTGTCATCAAGGCACAAGTGTGGGGCATCGGCCTTAAGGGTCAAACAAGATCTGGATCGACTGCTCTGGAAGGTGAGGGGCACCACTTGGGAGAGGTGTCCCCCCTGTTGTTGTGGCACTAGCGTGGGGCATCAACCTTTCAACATACTACTCTCATTAACTTAAAACCTCAAATTTGGAAAAAAAAAATCACTTCTAAAAGAATTTTCGAGTCTCTAAACCTCAAGTCTCAAAAGCTCAAACCTTTAAGTAATAGAAACTCTAAACCTCAGATCTCAAAAATATTTTAAATCCTAAAGTCTACAAAATCTTTAACCTGGCTTAGCTCTAACTTATGAGCATTTCTAAAAATTTAAGCCTATTACTGAATGCACAATTTCAAATCTGACTTGCTTTAAACTTAAAACCTCAAATTATAAAGTCTACAACAGTCTCTGATACCATCTATAATGCCCCGGTCCCGTAGTGGAGAGTTAATTAACTGTAACTTAAACTCACCTTTCAATAAAATATTTACAGACTCCAAAATACACAATCTTCACAACATATCACAATCTTTTAATAAAATTGTCAATACTCATAAAAACCTCATATGCTTAAACCACTATGCTTGAAAGTCATCTCCCCCTTCCTCCATAATTCTAATCCTTAGCTGAAATATTCATAATCATCTGAAAAATGTTATAGAGATAAGGGATGAGTTATCAACAACTCAGTAAGTATAGGACATATACTAGTATGTAAAAATGAGCATTTATAGAGCTCAAAATGCAGAATAGAACATTTTCCTTTGCATTTTCAGAGTGCGGAAGCATAAACATGTTATAAAAAATCAAAGCAAAGTTTTAGAAATATTCATATTCAAAAGTACTTTGGCATAACATATCTGATTCATCATCATCATCATATCAAAACATCATATCAAATCAAAGGCCATGTTTAACCCATCTGGTAGGGTTGTGCATCTGCGGATACCCAAGCAGGTGCATATCAGAACTGAAACAGATTACCACTATTCTTTCCTGTGGTAGGGCCATATCATATCATATCAATGACGACATGGCTAAGGCCTAACGGAGAAAATCATGGCGATGTGGTGGAGGTGACTCACTCAAAAATGAGTAGCACTAATGCTATCCCAAGTGCAGGAGGATGTCGTGTAATAATTAGGAATAAATTCCTAGATCGTCTCCTCAGGGAAAAGTTGCTTAAAATTAAACTTGTTAAAAAAAATGTGAAAAACTTCACAAAGAGAAAATAATATGATGGTATATGCAATGGATGAAATAGGGTACTAGTCATGGACTAGATTCATGTCTTTTGAATTTTGTTGGATTGGAATGTAAAGGACTTATAAATTAAACTCAGAAATTAATAAAACTAAATTAAGCATTAAACTAAATTAGAAAGTAATCGACAAAACATAAACGGAAAATTTAAAATGCCCAAAACTAAGATTCTAGAATTCATCTTTGTAATTAAATTACGAATTCTCAAAATAACATATAACAGTTGTAATTACTATTAAATGAAAACTTAAAGAAGTAAGAAAAATAAATAACACAAAAACTTAAAAGTATTCTATAAACTTTAAACTGAAGTTAAATAAAATAGGGAACGAAAAATCTAAACGAAAACGTCCTTTCACGATTTGATTGAAATTCGAAACGAAAAGGAACAATTTCTTACGTATCACTCTTGAAAATTAATCTCTAAACTTTTAATAAAAACTCTATAACAATTCCTCTACTCTTCACGTATGATATTCAGAAAAATCAAAAACAAAAACAAAAGCTTAAAATCAAATCTTTCTTGCAATAAATTAAAGTAACACAATTAATTTAGAACTTCTAAAACAATTCCTTTTATTGTATGAAACAAACTAGTAACTTAATGGAAATTAAAGTATTAAACTTAATGAAATACAATTCTAGAACAAATATTAATACACTTAATAAAAACTCTAAAACAACAAAGCATTGCAACAAAAAAAACTGCCGAACAAAAACTAAAGATTTCAGCTTTCTCTCCCTACTTGTCTCTTCCCCCACTTCCCTCTCAAATTGTGTCTCCTCTTTTTAACTCCTCAACCGGTCTCAATTTATAGCAAAAAAATTCAAGAGCCGAAACATCCACTTGGCTGAAAATTCTGCACCTATCCCTTTCACTCTTTCAATCTCGGTGCACACTCCTTCAAGCTCTACCATCAACCCAAATTATTCTTTTCTTTTATAACCAGCCGACCTCCTCTCCTGAATGAAAAAGCCAAGCAAAGCAAGTAGCTCACGGCACCCCAAAGACCTCCCAGCCCTCTCTCCTCTCAAACGAAAAAGAAAATAGCTCCCCTCCAATTCTACTGCTGCCTACCCCCTAAACGAAAAGTAATAAAAATAAAACATCCTTTAGTCAAACGGAAAGGAAAGAAAAATGAAACTCTCCTTCGACTTGGATGAAACACACTTCAGCTAATTCCAATTCCAGCCCCACATCAATTGCTTTCCGTAAATGTTGACTCTTCTTCTTGCTTATTTTCCTTCATTTCGTGTATGTCTTTTGCTTTTTATTTCTTTTACTTTCCGAATTCTTCCAGCTTTTCGGTTATTTTCCTTCATTTCGGCTGCTGTATGTCTTAGTTGAAAATTCTGTACTTCTCTCTCCAATTCTCTCAATCCGTATCTCTTCTCCATTTCTTCAACCAACCTACACGTCTCTTTTACTCTTCACCCACCAGCTCCACCAACTTTGCTTTCATTGAATCTACTTTCTCTTCTTTCTTCAGCTCATCACCAACTTTGCTTTCTCTTTAATCATGCACCGGCTCTCTATCACTTCTTCCCCTCATTTTTAATTTTTTATTCAATCATGCACCGCCTAAATAGAGAAAATTCAAAAGCTTATATATATTTCCCGCATAAGCTCAACAATTCTTTTCAACAGCCACCTGTTTTGATTTCGTAAAAATGCTTCTGTTTGTGTGTTCCACTAATGTTGGTCCCGCCTGTATCTATAAACAACCACTGAAAAGTCATCTCCCATGTGAATTTTATTCAAGCTGAAAATAAGTAGATAAAAATAACACTCAAACATAAATTAAAATAAAAAAAATAGATTATCACAAATATGTTATATATGTGAAGAAATATTGCCCAATTACATCATAGTTATAAAATTAAGCATAAACATGATATCAATCAATTAAAAATTCGCAACTCGTATTTATGCTTATTAACTATTTTTCCATCTAAAACCAATAATAATGTCATGAAGAATTTAAAATACATTGGTTTTAAATAGCTAAAACATGTAATATTTCAGCTCAATCAGGAGGCTGCAACGTGGTGGTATACGGTGGAACTCTGCTCTATTTTTTATTTATTTTTTATTAAAACAGAGACTGTGCATGCATGTGATTACTTCCATGTGAGGGTGGCTTTGATGAGAACTTTGTAGGCATTTTCCAATGCACAAGGTCAGAAGATGGGTGGTGCAACTTGCAGCTAAGGCAAGCCGTCGTGGGTGGCTGTAGGGTGGTTGGGCACTCGGATGAAGTGGTGAATGCATAATGGCATCAACGGCTTCACTATAATGTGGTTGATAGTGTAACACAGTGGAGGCTAGAAATAGGGATGCATGCACAGGTTGGATTAACTATTCGAAGCTACTAGGTGATACAAAATCCGTGCTAGTGAAAGAAGTTTATTCTCTTGAGTGACTATAGATGTGTGAAATAGAAAGATAAAATTATAAGGAGAGAAAGACAAAGGAACTGGTGAGAGTGGTTGGGAGTGTTGGGAGAGAGACAAAAGTTTGTGGAGTAGATGAGAGATTTTGGTGAGATCCTAAGGGATGTTGTTGTGGGATGAAGAAGAACCAAACCCCACATGAACCAATGCGAAAAGAAACAAAAAAAATAAAAATAAAATAAAACTAGGGTCAACGGTCAGGGTTCACGGGTGTTACATTTTGTGTCCAAGGTGTGAGCGCGGGGCATTAGTATTAAAGACCAGGTAGGATCTGGGTCGACCGCTATGGGTACGTGCAGTTATTGCTTCTGTTCGAGTAAGATGGTACATAAAGACGTGTGAACTTTCATTTTTATATTAGCAATTGTTTACACTGGGTCCATTTGCATATATAGGGGAAACTAAAGTAGATATAGGATATCAACGGAGTTGGGAAAAAACATTCAGCCAGTTTTGGGAACGTCCCCTATCCCACTAACTAGCCCTGGGTTTGCCCCATCGCTTCCCTCAGATTCTTGCATGTAACTCCCTTGCTATGACTTGCTCCCTGCACACGACCCTTGCACATTCTTCTGTTGAGAATTTCATTTTTAGGTTTTTAAGGTTGGTCACTCGATTATGGCATTATATGAGGAGTGAGCATTGACCACGAAGAAGTCTGTCATTGTTGTCAATGAGAACCTATCCACCCCCACAGTAACGGGGAGCATTATGGCTCCCATGGGCTGCACAACCTCACCTAAGAACCCCCTCAACAGGGTGGGGAAGGGGCGCAAGCTATGGTTGATTCTCATCTTGATAAAGGCCTCCCAGATGAGGATGTCGGTTGAGTTGTTGTTGTCCACTAGTATCCTCTGAGTTGTGTAGTTGGCCACCAATATAGTTACCACCAAGGTGTCATTGTGGGGATAGATGACCCCTTCACAGTTTGCATCGTCGAAGGCGATCGTGGGGGTCCTCTGGGTCCTACCTTGCTTGGGCAGTCTTCTGAAGCTGAAAATCTCCTTGTACCTTGCCCTCTTACTATTAATTTCTTGTCTGCAAACATTTTTTTATTACTAGAGTTCTATCTCTCACCAATCATAATGCGCGAAATATTGTAGTCCTATGAAATTTGGACATAGGTATAAATGTGATGAGAATTTGGAGGAAATATTGGTAAGGCTTGCAGCTACAATTGGGGTTGGAGAATGGCTGGGTCAAGGTTTTCATGTGCGTTTTAGCTGTGTGCTTGTTATGACCTTTAAATGGACAACAAACATTCTATTAGTTACTTTCATGAGTTTTAATGTTTTGGTTTAGTGCCATATATGATGAGTAGTTGAATGGGTTAAAGTTACACTTTGTGTTTAAAATTGTTCAAGAGAAGTTGAGGAAGGCACTTTAAGGTGTTGGTTAATAAAGCTTAGAATGAAATGGATGTTGATGTGTTTATTCCATCTCATTGAATAGGAGATTGTCAAGTTCAAGGAACTCGATAGTAAAGCCTTGAGGTAGGTAGTTATGACCATGCTTCTTACGCCAAGTTCTCTTTATAAAAGAATGTCCATCTCTCTTATTGCAAATGTTCTTCTGATGAAAAGAGTAAATGTATATATTATATACAAGCTTTTCTTGGTAGCCATGTTAAGTATCCTATATTATGAATGTATGTGTATGTATGAAGTAAAGCATGCACATGAAAGATTTAGATCATGAGATTTATCATGCATATGTTTCTTGAAAACTAGTAATCTTCCTTATTGTATATGTATAGCATGAAACACATTTTTATGCATGTTGCATTGAATTAAGAAAGATGATGAAATTCTATGAATGGAAAAGAAAGAAAGAAAAGGAAATTAAGGTTTTTGTATTGTAGCGCCCCCAGCCCCCCACTTGGGATTTGGTGGTGCCTGAGATGCCGGGATGTGCAACACAAGGCTACACACCTCTCGAACATGACAGATCATATGCAATGCTCTTAGATATTCTAACAGTATGCAATAAATGTTTTGCAGAAAATAGTAAAAGGTAATGAGAAATCTAAGCAATGCCGTAGGCAATTGCAAAGTACATGGTACAAAAAAAAAAGCTTTTATCCCAAACCTTGTCCCGATCATTAACATTCATAATAAGAGAGTTTCCAAAATATAATTTGAGTTTGCAATTCCCAAAACACTGGACCTAGAAAGGGGTAGGCCACCTAAACCTCCCTAAGTTATCATTATGCAGTCTCCCCACTACCAAGGATCCATCCGGAGATAGAATTAAGCAAGCTCCCATTGACTTCTGCATTTTTGGCGATGGGAGTCCTAACTCCATAATGAGCCTCATTCCATCCACATAGGTTCTACTAGCTTCCCCAAGAAGTTGCATTACTTGATCCAGGTTCCAAGAAAACTTCAAAATTCATAAGGGATCCAAAAACAAAACGTCAAAATTAAGGTCGTGAAGACCCTCAATAACTCTTGGAGAAAAGGAATAGTGCATTCCAACACAGCCGATGCATAACGTATACGCCCCCAAATTGTGTACTCGTCTTCTATCATGGTACCGTCTAGATTCATGCTTCGAGGTTATTTAGCATACCTATAGCTACTTCTATCATTTCGGGAAATGAATGATAGTGGAAAAGTGGAACAGTGAGATTTCAAGAAATCTCAGTAAGTAATCACACAACATACCATAGTTAACACAAACATACAAGAGGTATATCATGCAATGCATGCATAGACATGGACTTAACTTATAACAGGGACAGAACTGAGATTCATGCTTTGACCATTCTTTCACTTATAATAGAGACTTAGCTTTGTTGGAAAAACATATTTTCATCATACTTTCATATCTTAGTTAATCATGTGATTTGGAATATATCATTTCATATCAAATAATTCACATCATGTGATCCATAACATATCATGTAGGCACATGGCCTCGTTCTTATAACACTTGTGGACACATCATGGCTCCCCTATGCACAGCGTGTTCCTGCTAGTTACCGCACCACCAACGGTCCGTATAACGTGGTGAATACATCTTAAATATATTCATATCATAGTAATACAACAGTAATTCATCGAGTTACTTGCCATAGTCATGGAACCCACTAGCGTTCATCCTTAAAAAGATTCCATTCGAGGCACGCCAATTGTTCTTTGTCGATCCAGGGTTTACTAATCCATTCTTAAGCACTCCAGAGTGGATAGAAGAGTTCCACTAGGACATTCCGCCGTCCTAGTATTTGGGGTAGTGATAAAACTTTTCTTTAAAAATATTACTTTATTTCCAAAACTCTTTCTGTTCTTGAAAACATTTTTCTTTAAAAATCACTCTTTCCAAATGCATGTAACATGAGACTTAAGATATACGTTCTTATACTTGACATATGATTCATGAAATGTCGTGCAAGAAATAACCAAGCATAACGCTTTTGATTCATGGCATGATAACATAGAACACATGAGATATCAATACATGGAATTATGAAATTAAGCCTTGGCTAAAACATACATTCATAAAATCATGAAAGATCATCACTTAAACATGTTTCAAACTTCATCCAAGATACTTAGAATTCGTGATATAGTAAAACAAGACATGAAATCATGGCATTTGAACAAGATCTGAATCACTCAAGACATGGTAAGACCGAATCATCAAAAGTCTTAAAACCTTAATATCTTTTTCCTCAAAATTGAAACATGTAAGGCATCTTATTACCATTTTTCCATCATAAACCGATTCATGTTAATCATTTCGTATTCATATTCCAAGTTTATGTAAGAGTATTCAATCAAGCAAATAAGAATAACAACCAATGTAATAGAAACAAACCAAGGATTTACACAAAAGTATACATGTATTAACAAGAAGTAAGTTGAGTGGATAATTACAAAAATTCATGTAAAGAAATGAATAGCAAGTTATAAATCAACGTGTCACTAGTTAGAATGAAGGTTCTAAAAACCCTTATTGCAGGCCAATTAAGTGGACTGCATTGCAGACATAATGAAATGGAGCGTTTCATTTTAATGAAACATTGCGTTTCATTTCATTTAACGGAGACCTCCAGCAAAACACGTCCGAAGCTGTTTGACCCCCAGATACCCAAGTCTTTCACCCCATACCCAAATCATTGGCAGAAGCTGTTTGACCCAAAACCTAGCAGACCCAGTCCGATACCCAGCAGCTTCGGTACCGTCGCCGTCACCGTCATGGCTCCCCATCACCGTCGGAGCTTCCAATCGGCGCAAAAAATTCAACACTTCTCTGCTGTAATGTATTTTGAAACTATAGTCCATCTTATTTTTCTTTTCCCTTTGTGTTTTGTGCTGGAAAATTGGTGGGGGGTTCTGGTAATTGGTGTTTAATAATGGAAAATCGTAGATTTGTGTTTAATATTGTCACATTGTAAATTTGTGTTAAGATCTTTACTTGTAATTAGAAATTTTCTGGTTTTGATTGTGTGCACTCTAAATGTTTGTTACAATGCCTCTTTGGTCATTAACAAAGAAATTTTAGCAAATTGTAATTAATATGAACTTCAAAACTCTTACTCTATGTTATTATCTAAAACTCTTACTCTTACTCTATGTTGTAATTAATTTTAGTACAAGATCAAACTGATGGCTCATCCAACTAGGGAAGTTACTCATATTTTGCACTAATTTATAACCATGAAAGTGCACTACATAACTGTGTATATTGAGGCCTGAGGCTTCGAAGTTATTTGAATCCAGCTACTGATCATGTACCAGAATAATAAATTGTGCTTAAATGATTAAGCTCTCTTTTAATTTTTGTCCAAACCAAAAGGATTTCAAGTGAGAAGGAAATAGAGAAATAAAACAAATCATATAAAATTTATTGTCATCGGTATAAATATTTTGGGCAACACTAAATGAGTAATAAATGTTATAGAACCAATTTCATGTATCTATATCTCTCAAGTTCTGGACAATAAGAATTTTCCAGCGAGCTTATTGGCATACACTCTTAGATTAACTACATATTATTACTAAACACATCCATGCACAGACACCATATATATAAGGGATTAAACTACATCTTATTGCTACCAATTCATCTCATGTGGTCAGATTATGCTTTCACTACACTCCCACCAACTTTCATTTTTTTTACATAATAATATTTACATAACTAACTGCTGTAGGCATATAGCAGGGCAGCACTACACAGTTTCAAAAACAGCTTTTGTTCTTGATACGCAATGTCTTCTTCATCGAATTCTTCGAATTATGCTCCAAAATGTTTATGCGGAGAAATGGCACGCCTAAAGTTATCGAAAACACCAAAAAATCCGATACGACCTTTTTATTCCTGTCCAAATTATAATAGAGAGGTAAACACTAATTAGTCTTGTTTGTGCAAACATTCTTGTATTAATTATAATTTTTCACACTAATTAGATGTTTGCTACAGGGAAGGCCCTACTACGAGTACTTTTTATGGGCAGATATTGAAGTAGAAAATGAAGAAAAAGTTATCTGCGAAAGAGAACATCGCTTCCAAAAGAGAGATGAAGAACTCCAAAAGAAAGAGGAAGAACTCCAAAAGAAAGAGGAAGAACTCAAACAATGGGAGGAATATCTCCAAAAGTGGGAGGACAATTTGAATGATCGAGATGAGCTTCATGGTGTAATGAAAGACATAAATCGTACACGCATACGACCTTGCATGTATTGGGGACTTGCAATTCTAATATTTTGTTGTTGGATAGGATCAAGAACAGTTACAAATTAAGTATCTTTGTATCAAACTATGTAATGTTGTTATGTAGGTTGTAATAGATAGGTTTACAACCTTTATCAATATTGCAATATTCAAACCCATCAGTTGTGTATGGAACTTTTTGAACCTGTGATATCCTATCAGTTATTATAAGTGTTATGCTTTTAGACAATTTGGATTGCCATCTTTTCAATACTAAAAGTGACGAAATTATCTCATGTTAAAACTTTTCTCTACCAATGTCATGAACATGACGAACCTGTAATAATTTGAGAATGAGGAAACATATCTCAATACACAGAGTTTAAAATGGTTGCAATATCCAAGCTTCCACAATACATATCGATTTAAAATGGTTGCAATATCCAAGCTTCTTCAATACACCAACGTCACAACAATACACCAAGTTTACAAGAATACAAAATAGAGTTCTACAATTGAACTCTAAAACATAGTCCACATGAACAGTCTACAACGTTGTCAGATCTTATTAATAGCTTTTGGCGCAGTAGTCTTACATGTCTTTCATCAATCATCGAGAGGGCCATGAGATGCAATGTTCACCTGCAAGTAGATTAAAATATGGCTAAGTAAAAAATCATGCAAAACTTGGACTCACAGGGATGAGGGATTTAACATTTACCTTTGAAATAACGCTTTGTTGTGTAGTAGGTATTTGCGAAACACCTTGTGGTGTGCCATGCAGTATCACCTCATCTGTGGGGTTTAATACATCTTCCGTATGTGATGTTGCCTACATTTAAATACATAAACAAATTATATAAGTAAAAAATAAATGCGTTAAAACAAAATGACATTATTTAAATTGCCTACACTTTTTCTTTGTCGCTTGCAACCAGCCTTTTTGTTTTTGGTTTGCAGCTTCTCTATTGTAGGTTGTCTCCTCTTTGATGGGGGCCTCCCTTTGCCTTTGACAACATGAGGACTCAACACTTTTTTCGAACTACCAGTTTCGGCATAAATGGAAGTATGAGTGCTTGCAACTGTGGCCTGGGGCTTTGATTTGGTGTAAAAAGAATTTTACCTTTAGCTTTTGTGTCATGTCTAGGGAATTATCTTTGCTTTCACATGCATTTGTAGCTACTTCGTAATATAATTTTATCAAACCAGAGTACCGACTAGTAGCTGGTTTACCACTCAAGTCATCATAACTGCTGCGAATGAGAGCATATCTACGTTTAATGTTCTTTCTCCACCTCTCCATAATGTACTTTTCTGACATCTCTTGAGGCAAAAATAGAAAGAATGTGCCTACATATAATTCCTCTCATCTCAAATAGTCCACACATGCACTTTGCCTCACACTCTTCTTCATTGAAGTACGCCTGCAAAGTTGACTTCTTGATGCCATCTTCAACTTCTCTTTGGTCATTAACTTGATACGTAGTAATTGCCCATTCTGTTTTTATGATAACACAGTGAAAGTAAATAATCCCCATTACTTCTGACTGCACTTCCTTAAATTTGGAATTTGTGTACACTGCTTGAAATTTTTTCTCCATGGGTAAATGAGATATACAAGGGACTGTACAATTAAATGAAGGGAAATCCGCTGCCATCTCATTCTCTACTTTCTTCCTCAGTGCATTGTCAAATTGATCTACGAATTCTTTCAATGTAGTTCCTGAATGTACATATCCATCAAAAAAAGCATTCATGCTCTCACTCCTCTGAGTTGTGCTCATCCCAGCCCAAAATGTATTTTTCAGGTATACCGGAACCCAATACGTGCGCTCACTATAGAGACTCTGAAGCCATGCATTTTCATGCAATTTGTAAGTGTCAATAAACACCTCCCAAGACTTGTCAAACTCGTCAGAAGTCTGAGAATCATACACACATCGTTGCAATGCACTTTTCAAACCACACTTAAATTCAGCATGTGAGCCCAACTTCTCTGGCAGTTTTCTCATTATGTGCCACAAACAGTATCTATGCCGGGTATTTGGAAAAGCTATTGCAATAGTATTTTTCATGGCCCTGTCTTGATCAGTGATGATAGCTTTTGGCGCTCTCCCATCCATACACTTCAACCAAGTGTCAAATAACCAAACAAATGTTTCAGTATTTTCACTTGATATCAAGCCTGCTCCCAAAAGTATTGACTGTCCATGGTGGTTCACACCCATAAATGGGGCAAATGGCATGACATATCTATTTGTTAGGTATATTGTATCAAATGTCACAACATTCCCAAAATACTCATATGCTGCTCTACTGCATGCATCGGCCCAAAAGACGTTTTTTAATCGACCATCGTCATCCAAATCCATCGATTAGTAAAACCCATCATTCTTATATTTCATCCTCTCAAAATAACCACGAAGTGCATCAGCACCTCCTTTTCCAAGTCTAAGGTGTCGAGCCTTATCGATATAATTCCTTGCATCTTTTTCAATAAATGAAAGTTTCTCAAAGCCACCAACCTCAACAACCAATGCGTTAAAACTTTTGGCCATACCAATGCCTGCTTTGTCGTTAATATCTAACTGCCTCTTCACGAAATCATCAATTGCATGATTAAATCTAAAAAATCTTGCCTTTTGTGGACTTAACCCATGATTTTGCACATTATAGACAGTAGTTATGCATAAGACACCATCAACCAAACTTGCATTAATTCTCACCTTACAATCAGTTTTCGTTGTCGGGCGTGGTTTAGAAAGGTTGGTAATACGTTTCCTTGCCTTACCACCAAGAGCACAACCAACTGTTACATATTGAACAGTCCCATCTTCTTCCCTTTTACTTCTTTGGGTCATTATGCCGAATCCAGTCTGTCTCCCATATTGCTTGTAGTAGTAAATGAGTTCTTTCTCAGTTTTAAAAAACATCCCCGGTGTTGGCTCTAAAACTCCATCATCATCATTTCTTGGCGTTGGCTCTGAAACCCCATCATCATCATTTCCCGACGTTGGTTCTGAAACCCCATCATCATTATTTCCTGGTGTTGGCTCTAATACCACATCAACATCATCATTCTCCAGCACTACTTACTCATCATCTCTAACATATGGGGTATCCATATCATTATTGTTTTCATCAAAAAACAGCGGTCACCTAGTAGATGTGCATTCCTCCCCTTTCTCCATCAACAACAATCTTGATATATTTAAGCACAACACAACATGAAAGTAAAAAAAATTAAATAAAGGCAATCTGAAAACAACATAAAGAAAAGATATATAAAAGCATGATGGAGTAGATATATTGATATATTTCTTCAAGTTTGTTGGGATAAAACATGTACGTAATATTTTCTGACAACTTTGAAACTAGACTTTTGATCATGAACCCACGCATATTACTGACATTACCAATACACTATCCAAAGCAAAGATTATATGTGCACGCATGGTAATTAAATGAACTCCTTTATTTATAACAAATTATATATATTTATATAATGGTGCTTAAATTATATATTTGATCAAAGCGTTTAATGAATTAATTAAATTTAAATATTGTACTCTAAGAGTTTAATTAATGAAGAAGCTAGGTAGCTTTTCAAAGTTAGTAGCTGGTATGCAATATATATTAAATGGCCATTATACGGCCCAATAGCTTTTCCTTTTAATTTTCCATGATCCCTTGAGGTGGATTAATGCTTGATCTTTGGGGGGACAGGAAAAAGTTGGAAAGGAGGGAGAGATCAGGGAGGTAGATGAAGGGGGGTGGGGTAGTCTGTTGTTTCTTGGATAGGCTTGAAATCAACAAAAACACAGGAAAATCAAGGCACACGCATATTGAAAATCAAGGCACAAGCAGCAATATTCAGAGCAACAAAAATCAAATGAAAATCATCAAAACAAGAAGAAAGTTGATACTAGAAAATTCCAACCAAGACCAGGCACACGCATACTGAACTGAAAGGCACAAGCAGTAATAGATAATCAACTCACACATGATTATTTATTTGTAGACCGTGTTTTGAGATTAATTTATCTTTTAATATTCTTTCTCACCCTTTTTATCTTGACCTTATTGTTTTCATTATTGTTTTCCATCATTCTTAGATTTAATTAGAAGATTAGTATTGTTAAAGACATGTCAATTGAAACAAAGTCATGGAAATGCCAAAGTCACCGCAAATCCGCACCTCAGTGCATCTTCATGTGTGCATTGCAACAAATCGGCTCCAAGCCCATGCCTTTTACACCATTTCCTTATTGGAAAATTCACTATTTACATCCCACATTAACCCACCTAGTCTACTTCTAGCATCCGATGAATTAGCAGCAATAAACCCAGCCTTCTATCTCATTCTTTCAGTTGATGCCCACATACACCTTACCATTGGTTTCCGTCGAGCCCAAGAAGTATTAAAAGCCCCCAAGGTTCACATCTAGCCATGCATAAGCTTCTAGCTAGAGTTAAAGGGCAATAATTAACATACGCAAGATTATTCATCTCCAAACCATGCTTTGTGCTTAATTTCCCTTTTAATATATTCTTTCTCAACTTTTTTCCCTAAACCTTGTAGCTTTGATTGTTGTTTGTCATCATTCTAGGGTTGAATTAGAAGATTGTTCTTCATCCAAGACATGTCGATCGAAGGAAAGCCGCGTAAATGACCCAGTCACTGCAAATCGGCACCTAGCAGCCCCTTCATGTGCAATGCGACAAATTGGCCCCTAGCCCACGCATTGCGCAATATTTTCATAAGAGAAATCCCACTACTCACACTCCACATTGACCCGCCTAGTTCAGTAATAGAATCCGACGAATTGCCACCCACACACCTGTCTTTTATTTCATTCTTGAAATTGAAGGCCACATACACCTTACCATTGGTTTCGGTCAAGCCCAAGAAGCGTAACAATCTCCCAAGGTTCACATCTGGCCATGGTTAAGCTTATGACTTGAGTTAAGGGCAATAATCGACTTCCACATGATTATCTTTCTCTAGACCATATTTTGAGATTAATTTATCTTTTAATATTCTTTCTCACCCTTTTTATCTTGACCTTATTGTTTTCATTGTTGTTTTCCATCATTCTTAGATTTAATTCGAAGATTAGTATTGATCCAAGACATGTTAGTTGAAACAAAGCCGTGTAAATGCCCAAGTCACTGCAAATCGCCACCTCGGGTGCCCCTTCATGTGTGCATTGCAACAAATCGGCGCCAAGGCCTTGCCTTTTAGACATTTCCTCATTGGAAGCTTCCCTATTTGCACCCCACATTCACCCTCCAAGTTCAATTCTAGCATCTGATGAATTAGCAGCAAGAAACCCCGTCTTTTATCTCATTCTTTCAGTTCAAGCCCACATACAGCTTACCATTGGTTTCCGTCAAGCCCAAGACGTGTAACAAGCCCCCAAGGTTCACATCTAGCCATGGTTTAAGTTTCTAGCTAGAGTTAAAGGTGAACAATCAACATACACATGATTATTCATCTCTAAACCATGTTTTGTGCTTAATTTCCCTTTTAATATTGTTTCTCACCTTTTTTCCTTAAACCTTGCTGTTTTTCATCATTCTTGGGTTGAATTAGAGGATTAGTCCTGATCCAAGACATGTCAATTGAAGCAAAGCCATGTAAATGCCCAGGTCACTGCAAATCGGCACCGAGGGGCCCCTTCATGTCCATTGCAACAAATTGGCCCCTAGCCCACGCCTTTTACACCATTTTCGCAAGACAAATCTCATTACTTGCACCCCACCATAACCCGCCTAGTTCAGTAACAGCATCCGACGAGTTGCTTCCAGACAACTGTCTTTCATTTCGTTCTTCCAATTGATGCCCACATACACGTTACCATCGGTTTCCGTCAAGCCCAAGAAGTATAAGAAACCCCCGAGGTTCATAGCTAGCTGTGGTTAAGCTTCTGACCCACGTGCCATAATCAACTTACACATGATTATTCATCTCCAAACCAAGTTTTGAGGTTAATTTCCCTTCCAATTCTCTCTCCTTTTTTATCTAGACCGTATTGTTTTCATTGTTGTTTTTCATCATTCTTACATTCAATTAGAAGATTAGTCTTCATCCAAGGCACGTCAATTGATGAAGCAAAGCCATACAAATATGCCCATGTCACCACAAATCGGCACCTGGGTGCACCTTCATGTGCATTGCAAAATAAAGGACCCAAGCCCATGGCCGATTGCACTATTTTCTCAAGGGAAGTTTCATTATTTACACCCCAGATTAACCAACCTAGTTCAGTTCTTGCATCCGCCGAATTAGCTACAAGAAACCCATCTTTTATTTTTTTATTTTTCCTTCCAATTGAAGCCCACAAACGCCTTACCATTGGTTTCGGTCGAGCCCAAGAAACGTAAGAAGCCCCCAAGGTTCACATCTAGCCATGGTTAAGCTTATGACTTGAGTTAAGGGCGATAATCAACTCACACATGATTATTTATTCGTAGACCGTGTTTTGACATTAATTTATCTTTTAATATTCTTTCTCATCCTTTTTATCTTGACCTTATTGTTTTCATTGTTGTTTTCCAACATGCTTAGATTTAATTAGAAGATTAGTATTGATCCAAGACATGTCAATTGAAACAAAGTCATGGAAATGCACAAGTCACTGGAAATCCACACATCGGTGCATCTTCATGTGTGCATTACAACAAATCGGCTCCAAGCCCATGCCTTTTACACCATTTCCTCATTGGAAACTTCACTATTTACATCCCACATTAACCCTCCTAGTTTACTTCTAGCATCCGATGAATTAGCAGCAATAAACCCAGTCTTCTATCTCATTCTTTCAGTTGATGCCCACATACACCTTACCGTTGGTTTCCGTCGAGCCCAAGACGTGTTAAAAGCCCCCAAGGTTCACATCTAGCCATGCTTAAGCTTCTAGCTAGAGTTAACGGGCAATAATCAACACACGCAAGATTATTCATCTCCAAACCATGCTTTGTGCTTAATTTCCCTTTTAATCTATTCTTTCTCAACTTTTTTCCCTAAACCTTGTAGCTTTGATTGTTGTTTGTCATCATTCTAGGGTTGAATTAGAAGATTGTTCTTCATCCAAGACATGTCGATCGAAGGAAAGCCGGGTAAATGACCCAGTCACTGCAAATCGGCACCTAGCTGCCCCTTCATGTGCATTGCGACAAATTGGCCCCTAGCCCACGCATTGCGCAATATTTTCGTAAGAGAAATCCCACTACTCACACTCCACATTGACCCGCCTAGTTCAGTAATAGAATTCGATGAATTGCCACCCACACACCTGTCTTTTATTTCATTCTTGAAATTGAAGGCCACATACACCTTACCGTTGGTTTCGGTCAAGCCCAAGAAGCGTAACAATCTCCCAAGGTTCACATCTGGCCATGGTTAAGCTTATGACTTGAGTTAAGGGCAATAATCGACTTCCACATGATTATCTTTCTCTAGACCATATTTTGAGATTAATTTATCTTTTAATATTCTTTCTCACCCTTTTTATCTTGACCTCATTGTTTTCATTGTTGTTTCCATCATTCTTAGATTTAATTCGAAGATTAGTATTGATCCAAGACATGTTAGTTGAAACAAAGCCGTGTAAATGCCCAAGTCACCGCAAATTGCCAACTCGGGTGCACCTTCATGTGTGCATTGCAACAAATCGGCGCCAAGGCCATGCCTTTTAGACATTTCCTCATTGGAAACTTCACTATTTGCACCCCACATTCACCCTCCAAGTTCAATTCTAGCATATGATGAATTAGCAGCTAGAAACCCCGTCTTTTATCTCATTCTTTCAATTCAAGCCCACATACAGCTTACCATTGGTTTCCGTCAAGCCCAAGACGTGTAACAAGCCCCCAAGGTTCACATCTAGCCATGGTTTAAGTTTCTAGCTAGAGTTAAAGGTCAACAATCAACATAAACATGATTATTAATCTCTAAACCATGTTTTGTGCTTAATTTCCCTTTTAATATTGTTTCTCACCTTTTTTCCTTAAACCTTGCTGTTTTTCATTTTTCTTGGGTTGAATTAGAGGATTAGTCTTGATCCAAGACATGTCAATTGAAGCAAAGCCATGTAAATGGCCAGGTCACTGCAAATCGGCACCGAGGGGCCCCTTCATGTCCATTGCAACTAATTGGCCACTAGCCCACGCCTTTTACACCATTTTCGCAATACAAATTTCATTACTTGCACCCCACCATAACCCGCCTAGTTCAGTAACAACATCCGACGAGTAGCTTCCAGACAACTGTCTTTCATTTCGTTCTTCCAATTGATGTCCACATGCATGTTACCATCGGTTTCCGTCAAGCCCAAGAAGTGTAAGAAACCCCCGAGGTTCATAGCTAGCCGTGGTTAAGCTTCTGACCCACGTGCCATAATCAACTTACACATGATTATTCATCTCCAAACCAAGTTTTGAGGTTAATTTCCCTTTCAATTCTCTCCCCTTTTTTATCTAGACCTTATTGTTTTCATTGTTGTTTTTCATCATTCTTAGATTCAATTAGAAGATTAGTCTTCATCCAAGGCACGTCAATTGATGAAGCAAAGGCATACAAATATGCCCATGTCACCACAAATCAACACCTGGGTGCACCTTCATGTGCATTGCAAAATAAAGGACCCAAGCCCATGGCCTCTTGCACTATTTTCTCAGGGGAAGTTTCATTATTTACACCCCAGATTAACCAACCTAGTTCAGTTCTTGCATCCGCCGAATTAGCTACTAGAAACCCATCTTTTATTTTTTTATTTTTCCTTCCAATTGAAGCCCACAAACGCCTTACCATTGGTTTCGGTCGAGCCCAAGAAATGTAAGAAGCCCCCAAGGTTCACATCTAGCCATGGTTAAGCTTATGACTTGAGTTAAGGGCGATAATCAACTCACACATGATTATTTATTCGTAGAACGTGTTTTGACATTAATTTATCTTTTAATATTCTTTCTCATCCTTTTTATCTTGACCTTATTGTTTTCATTGTTGTTTTCCATCATGCTTAGATTTAATTAGAAGATTAGTATTGATCCAAGACATGTCAATTGAAACAAAGTCATGGAAATGCCCAAGTCACCGCAAATCAGCACCTCGGTGCATCTTCATGTGTGCATTGCAACAAATCGGCTCCAAGCCCATGCCGTTTACACCATTTCCTCATTGGAAACTTCACTATTTACATCCCACATTAACCCTCCTAGTTTACTTCTAGCATCCGATGAATTAGCAGCAATAAACCCAGTCTTCTATCTCATTCTTTCAGTTGATGCCCACATACACCTTATCGTTGGTTTCTGTCGAGCCCAAGACGTGTTAAAAGCCCCCAAGGTTCACATCTAGCCATGCTTAAGCTTCTAGCTAGAGTTAACGGGCAATAATCAACACACGCAAGATTATTCATCTCCAAACCATGCTTTGTGCTTAATTTCCCTTTTAATCTATTCTTTCTCAACTTTTTTCCCTAAACCTTGTAGCTTTGATTGTTGTTTGTCATCATTCTAGGGTTGAATTAGAAGATTGTTCTTCATCCAAGACATGTCGATCGAAGGAAAGCCGGGTAAATGACCCAGTCACTGCAAATCGGCACCTAGCTGCCCCTTCATGTGCATTGCGACAAATTGGCCCCTAGCCCACGCATTGCGCAATATTTTCGCAAGAGAAATCCCACTACTCACACTCCACATTGACCCGCCTAGTTCAGTAATAGAATTCGACGAATTGCCACCCACACACCTGTCTTTTATTTCATTCTTGAAATTGAAGGCCACATACACCTTACCATTGGTTTCGGTCATGCCCAAGAAGCGTAACAATCTCCCAAGGTTCACATCTGGCCATGGTTAAGCTTATGACTTGAGTTAAGGGCAATAATCGACTTCCACATGATTATCTTTCTCTAGACCATATTTTGAGATTAATTTCTCTTTTAATATTCTTTCTCACCCTTTTTATCTTGACCTTATTGTTTTCATTATTGTTTTCCATCATTCTTAGATTTAATTCGAAGATTAGTATTGATCCAAGACATGTTAGTTGAAACAAAGCCGTGTAAATGCCCAAGTCACCGCAAATTGCCAACTCGGGTGCACCTTCATGTGTGCATTGCAACAAATCGGCGCCAAGGCCATGCCTTTTAGACATTTCCTCATTGGAAACTTCACTATTTGCACCCCACATTCACCCTCCAAGTTCAATTCTAGCATATGATGAATTAGCAGCTAGAAACCCCATCTTTTATCTAATTCTTTCAATTCAAGCCCACATACAGCTTACCATTGGTTTCCGTCAAGCCCGAGACGTGTAACAAGCCCCCAAGGTTCACATCTAGCCATGGTTTAAGTTTCTAGCTAGAGTTAAAGGTGAACAATCAACATAAACATGATTATTAATCTCTAAACCATGTTTTGTGCTTAATTTCCCTTTTAATATTGTTTCTCCCCTTTTTTCCTTAAACCTTGCTATTTTTGATCCTTCTTGGGTTGAATTAGAGGATTAGTCTTGAGCCAAGACATGTCAATTGAAGCGAAGCCATGTAAATGCCCAGGTCACTACAAATCGGCACCGAGGTGCCCCTTCATGTCCATCGCAACAAATTGGCCCCTAGCCCACGCCTTTTACACCATTTTCGCAAGACAAATCTCATTACTTGCACCCCACCATAACCCGCCTAGTTCAGTAACAGCATCCGACGAGTTGCTTCCAGACAACTGTCTTTCATTTCGTTCTTCCAATTGATGCCCACATACACGTTACCATCGGTTTTCGTCAGGCCCAAGAAGTATAAGAAACCCCCGAGGTTCATAGCTAGCCGTGGTTAAGCTTCTGACCCACGTGCCATAATCAACTTACACATGATTATTCATCTCCAAACCAAGTTTTGAGGTTAATTTCCTTTTCAATTCTCTCTCCTTTTTTATGTAGACCTTATTGTTTTCATTGTTGTTTTTCATCATTCTTAGATTCAATTAGAAGATTAGTCTTCATCCAAGGCACGTCAATTGATGAAGCAAAGCCATACAAATATGCCCATGTCACCACAAATCGGCACCTGGGTGTACCTTCATGTGCATTGCAAAATAAAGGACCGAGGTCGATGGCCTCTTGCACTATTTTCTCAAGGGAAGTTTCATTATTTACACCCCAGATTAACCAACCTAGTTCAGTTCTTGCATCCGCCGAATTAGCTACAAGGAACCCATCTTTTCGTTTTTTATTTTTCCTTCCAATTGAAGCCCACAAACACCATACCATTGGTTTCGGTCGAGCCCAAGAAATGTAAGAAGCCCCCAAGGTTCACATCTAGCCATGGTTAAGCTTATGACTTGAGTTAAGGGCGATAATCAACTCACACATGATTATTTATTCGTAGACCGTGTTTTGACATTAATTTATCTTTTAATATTCTTTCTCATCCTTTTTATCTTGACCTTATTGTTTTCATTGTTGTTTTCCATCATGCTTAGATTTAATTAGAAGATTAGTATTGATCCAAGACATGTCAATTGAAATAAAGTCATGGAAATGCCCAAGTCACTGCAAATCCGCACCTCGGTGCATCTTCATGTGTGCATTGCAACAAATCGGCTCCAAGCCCATGCCTTTTACACCATTTCCTCATTGGAAACTTCACTATTTACATCCCACATTAACCCTCCTAGTTTACTTCTAGCATTCGATGAATTAGCAGCAATAAACCCAGTCTTCTATCTCATTCTTTCAATTGATGCCCACATACACCTTACTGTTGGTTTCCGTCAAGCCCAAGACGTGTTAAAAGCCCCCAAGGTTCACATCTAGCCATGCTTAAGCTTCTAGCTAGAGTTAACGGACAATAATCAACATACGCAAGATTATTCATCTCCAAAGCATGCTTTGTGCTTAATTTCCCATTTAATCTATTCTTTCTCAACGTTTTTCCGTAAACCTTGTAGCTTTGATTGTTGTTTGTCATCATTCTAGGGTTGAATTAGAAGATTGTTCTTCATCCAAGACATGTCGATCGAAGGAAAGCCGGGTAAATGACCCAGTCACGGCAAATCGGCACCTAGCTGCCCCTTCATGTGCATTGCGACAAATTGGCCCCTAGCCCACGCATTGCGCAATATTTTCGCAAGAGAAATCCCACTACTCACACTCCACATTGACCCGCCTAGTTCAGTAATAGAATCCGACGAATTGCCACCCACACACCTGTCTTTTATTTCATTCTTGAAATTGAAGGCCACATACACCTTACCATGGGTTTCGGTCAAGCCCAAGAAGCGTAACAATCTCCCAAGGTTCACATCTGGCCATGGTTAAGCTTATGACTCGAGTTAAGGGCAATAATCGACTTCCACATGATTATCTTTCTCTAGACCATATTTTGAGATTAATTTAACTTTTAATATTCTTTCTCACCCTTTTTATCTTGACCTTATTGTTTTCATTGTTGTTTTCCATCATTCTTAGATTTAATTCGAAGATTGGCATTGATCCAAGACATGTTAGTGGAAACACAGCCGTGCAAATGCCCAAGTCACCGCAAATCGCCAGCTCGGGTGCACCTTCATGTGTGCATTGCAACAAATTGGCGGCAAGGCCATGCCTTTTCGACATTTCCTCATTGGAAACTTCACTATTTGCACCCCACATTCACCCTTCAAGTTCAATTCCAGCATCTGATGAATTAGCAGCTAGAAACCCCGTCTTTTATCTCATTCTTTCAATTCAAGCCCACATACAGCTTACCATTGGCTTCCGTCAAGCCCAAGACGTGTAACAAGCCCCCAAGGTTCACATGTAGCCATGGTTTAAGCTTCTAGCTAGAGTTAAAGGTCAACAATCAACATAAACATGATTATTAATCTCTAAACCATGTTTTGTGCTTAATTTCCCTTTTAATATTGTTTCTCACCTTTTTTCCTTAAACCTTGCTGTTTTTCATCATTCTTGGGTTGAATTAGAGGATTAGTCCTGATCCAAGACATGTCAATTGAAGCAAAGCCATGTAAATGCCCAGGTCACTGCAAATCGGCACCGAGGGGCCCCTTCATGTCCATTGCAACAAATTGGCCCCTAGCCCACGCCTTTTACACCATTTTCGCAAGACAAATCTCATTACTTGCACCCCACCATAACCCGCCTAGTTCAGTAACAGCATCCGACGAGTTGCTTCCAGACAACTGTCTTTCATTTCGTTCTTCCAATTGATGCCCACATACACGTTACCATCGGTTTCCGTCAAGCCCAAGAAGTATAAGAAACCCCCGAGGTTCATAGCTAGCCGTGGTTAAGCTTCTGACCCACGTGCCATAATCAACTTACACATGATTATTCATCTCCAAACCAAGTTTTGAGGTTAATTTCCCTTCCAATTCTCTCTCCTTTTTTATCTAGACCGTATTGTTTTCATTGTTGCTTTTCATCATTCTTACATTCAATTAGAAGATTAGTCTTCATCCAAGGCACGTCAATTGATGAAGCAAAGCCATACAAATATGCCCATGTCACCACAAATCGGCTCCTGGGTGCACCTTCATGTGCATTGCAAAATAAAGGACCCAAGCCCATGGCCTCTTGCACTATTTTCTCAAGGGAAGTTTCATTATTTACACCCCAGATTAACCATCCTAGTTCAGTTCTTGCATTCGCTGAATTAGCTACAAGAAACCCATCTTTATTTTTTTATTTTTCCTTCCAATTGAAGCCCACAAACACCTTACCATTGGTTTCGGTCGAGCCCAAGAAACGTAAGAAGCCCGAAAGGTTCACATCTAGCCATGGTTAAGCTTATGACTTGAGTTAAGGGCGATAATCAACTCAAACATGATTATTTATTTGTAGACCGTGTTTTGACATTAATTTATCTTTTAACATTGTCTCTCACTCCTTTTATCTTGACCTTATTGTTTTCATTGTTGTTTTCCATCATTCTTAGATTTAATTAGATGATTAGTATTGATCCTAGACATGTCAGTTGAAACAAAGTCATGGAAATGCTCGAGTCACCGCAAATCCGCACCTCAGTGCACCTTCATGTGTGCATTGCAACAAATCGGCTCCAAGCCCATGCCTTTTACACCATTTCCTCATTGGAAACTTCACTATTTACATCCCACATTAACCCTCCTAGTTTACTTCTAGCATCCGATGAATTAGCAGCAATAAACCCAGTCTTCTATCTCATTCTTTCAGTTGATGCCCACATACACCTTACCATTGGTTTTCGTCCAGCCCAAGACGTGTTAAAAGCCCCCAAGGTTCACATCTAGGCATGCTTAAGCTTCTAGCTAGAGTTAACGGGCAATAATAAACATACGCAAGATTATTCATCTCCAAACCATGCTTTGTGCTTAATTTCCCTTTTAATATATTCTTTCTCAACTTTTTTCCCTAAACCTTGTAGCTTTGATTGTTGTTTGTCATCATTCTAGGGTTGAATTAGAAGGTTGTTCTTCATCCAAGACATGTCGATCGAAGGAAAGCCGGGTAAATGACCCAGTCACGGCAAATCGGCACCTAGCTGCCCCTTCATGTGCATTGCGACAAATAGGCCCCTAGCCCATGCATTGCGCAATATTTTCGCAAGAGAAATCCCACTACTCACACTCCACATTGACCCGCCTAGTTCAGTAATAGAATCCGACGAATTGCCACCTAGACACCTGTCTTTTATTTCATTCTTGAAATTGAAGGCCACGTACACCTTAGCATTGGTTTCGGTCATGCCCAAGAAGCGTAACAATCTCCCAAGGTTCACATCTGGCCATGGTTAAGCTTATGACTTGAGTTAAGGGCAATAATCGACTTCCACATGATTATCTTTCTCTAGACCATATTTTGAGATTAATTTATCTTTTAATATTCTTTCTCACCCTTTTTATCTTGACCTTATTGTTTTCATTGTTGTTTTCCATCATTATTAGATTTAATTCGAAGATTAGTATTGATCCAAGACATGTTAGTTGAAACAAAGCCGTGTAAATGCCCAAGTCACTGCAAATCGCCACCTCGGGTGCACCTTCATGTGTGCATTGCAACAAATCGGCGCCAAGGCCATGCCTTTTAGACATTTCCTCATTGGAAACTTCACTATTTACATCCCACATTAACCCTCCTAGTTTACTTCTAGCATCCGATGAATTAGCAGCAATAAACCCAGTCTTCTATCTCATTCTTTCAGTTGATGCCCACATACACCTTACCATTGGTTTTCGTCCAGCCCAAGACGTGTTAAAAGCCCCCAAGGTTCACATCTAGCCATGCTTAAGCTTCTAGCTAGAGTTAACGGGCAATAATCAACATACGCAAGATTATTCATCTCCAAACCATGCATTGTGCTTAATTTCCCTTTTAATATATTCTTTCTCAACTTTTTTCCCTAAACCTTGTAGCTTTGATTGTTGTTTGTCATCATTCTAGGGTTGAATTAGAAGGTTGTTCTTCATCCAAGACATGTTGATCGAAGGAAAGCCGGGTAAATGACCCAGTCACGGCAAATCGGCACCTAGCTGCCCCTTCATGTGCATTGCGACAAATAGGCCCCTAGCCCATGCATTGCGCAATATTTTCGCAAGAGAAATCCCACTACTCACACTCCACATTGACCCGCCTAGTTCAGTAATAGAATCCGATGAATTGCCACCTAGACACCTGTCTTTTATTTCATTCTTGAAATTGAAGGCCACGTACACCTTAGCATTGGTTTCGGTCATGCCCAAGAAGCGTAACAATCTCCCAAGGTTCACATCTGGCCATGGTTAAGCTTATGACTTGAGTTAAGGTCAATAATCGACTTCCACATGATTATCTTTCTCTAGACCATATTTTGAGATTAATTTATCTTTTAATATTCTTTCTCACCCTTTTTATCTTGACCTTATTGTTTTCATTGTTGTTTTCCATCATTATTAGATTTAATTCGAAGATTAGTATTGATCCAAGACATGTTAGTTGAAACAAAGCCGTGTAAATGCCCAAGTCACTGCAAATCGCCACCTCGGGTGCACCTTCATGTGTGCATTGCAACAAATCGGCACCAAGGCCATGCCTTTTAGACATTTCCTCATTGGAAACTTCACTATTTGCACCCCACATTCACCCTCGAAGTTCAATTCTAGCATATGATGAATTTGCGGCTAGAAACCCCGTCTTTTATCTCATTCTTTCAGTTCAAGCCCACAGACAGCTTACCATTGGTTTCCGTCAAGCCCAAGACGTGTAACAAGCCCCCAAGGTTCACATCTAGCCATGGTTTAACCTTCTAGCTAGAGTTAAAGGTGAACAATCAACATAAACAAGAGTATTCATCTCTAAACCATGTTTTGTGCTTAATTTCCTTTTCAATATTGTTTCTCACCTTTTTTCCTTAAACCTTGCTATTTTTCATCATTCTTGGGTTGAATTAGAGTATTAGTCCTGATCCAAGACATGTCAATTGAAGCAAAGCCATGTAAATGTCCAGGTCACTGCAAATCGGCACCGAGGGGCCCCTTCATGTCCATTGCAACAAATTGGCCCCTAGCCCACGCCTTTTACACCATTTTCGCAAGACAAATCTCATTACTTGCACCCCACCATAACCCGCCTAGTTCAGTAACAGCATCCGACGAGTTGCTTCCAGACAACTATCTTTCATTTCGTTCTTCCTATTAATGCCCACATACACGTTACCATCGGTTTCCGTCAAGCCCAAGAAGTATAAGAAACCCCCGAGGTTCATAGCTAGCCGTGGTTAAGTTTCTAACCCACGTGCCATAATCAACTTACACATGATTATTCATCCCCAAAACCAAGTTTTGAGGTTAATTTCCCTTCCAATTCTCCCTCCTTTTTTATCTCGACCTTATTGTTTTCATTGTTGTTTTCCATCATTCTTAGATTCAATTAGAAGATTAGTCTTCATCCAAGGCACGTCAATTGATGAAGGAAAGCCATACAAATATGCCCATGTAACCACAAATCGGCACCTGGGTGCACCTTCATGTGCATTGCAAAATAAAGGACCCAAGCCATGGCCTCTTGCACTATTTTCTCAAGGGAAGTTTCATTATTTACACCCCAGATTAACCATCCTAGTTCAGTTCTTGCATCCGCCGAATTAGCTACAAGAAACCCATCTTTTATTTTTTTATTTTTCCTTCCAATTGAAGCCCACAAACACCTTACCATTGGTTTCGGTCGAGCCCAAGAAACGTAAGAAGCCCCCAAGGTTCACATCTAGCCATGGTTAAGCTTATGACTTGAGTTAAGGGCGATAATCAACTCACACATGATTATTTATTTGTAGACCGTGTTTTGCACATTAATTTATCTTTTAATATTCTTTCTCATCCTTTTTATCTTGACCTTACTGTTTAAATTGTTGTTTTCCATCATTCTTAGATTTAGCTAGAAGATTAGTATTGATCCAAGACATGTCAATTGAAACAAAGTCATGGAAATGCCCAAGTCACCGCAAATCCGCACCTTAGTGCATCTTCATGTGTGCATTGCAACAAATTGGCTCCAAGCCCATGCCTTTTACACCATTTCCTCATTGGAAACTTCACTATTTACATCCCACATTAACCCTCCCAGTTTACTTCTAGCATCCGATGAATTAGTAGCAATAAACCCAGTGTTCTATCTCATTCTTTCAGTTGATGCCCACATACACCTTACCGTTGGTTTCCGTCGAGCCCAAGACGTGTTAAAAGCCCCCAAGGTTCACATCTAGCCATGCTTAAGCTTCTAGCTAGAGTTAAAGGGCAATAATCAACATACGCAAGATTATTCATCTCCAAACCATGCTTTGTGCTTAATTTCCCTTTTAATATATTCTTTCTCTAATTGTTTCCCTAAACCTTGTAGCTTTGATTGTTGTTTGTCATCATTCTAGGGTTGAATTAGAAGGTTGTTCTTCATCCAAGACATGTCGATCGAAGGAAAGCTGGGTAAATGACCCAGTCACGGCAAATCGGCACCTAGCTGCCCCTTCATGTGCATTGCGACAAATAGGCCCCTAGCCCATGCATTGCGCAATATTTTTGCAAGAGAAATCCCACTACTCACACTCCACATTGACCCGCCTAGTTCAGTAATAGAATCCGACGAATTGCCACCCACACACCTGTCTTTTATTTCATTCTTGAAATTGAAGGCCACATACACCTTACCATTGGTTTCGGTCAAGCCCAAGAAGCGTAACAATCTCCCAAGGTTCACATATGGCCACGGTTAAGCTTATGACTTGAGTTAAGCGTAACAATCTTTCTCTAGACCATATTTTGAGATTAATTTATCTTTTAACATTCTTTCTCACCCTTTTTATCTTGAACTTATTGTTTTCATTGTTGTTTTCCATCATTGTTAGATTTAATTCAAAGATTAGTATTGATCCAAGACATGTTAGTTGAAACAAAGCCATGTAAATGTCCAAGTCACCGCAAATCGCCACCTCGGTGCACCTTCATTTGTGCGTTGCAACAAATCGGTGCCAAAGCCATGCCTTTTAGACATTTCCTCATTGGAAACTTCACTATTTGCACCCCACATTCACCCTCCAAGTTCAATTCTAGCATCTGATAAATTAGCAGCTAGAAACCCCGTCTTTTATCTCATTCTTTCAGTTGAAGCCCACATACAGATAACCATTGGTTTCCGTCAAGCCCAAGACGTGTAACAAGCCTCCAAGGTTCACATCTAGCCTTGATTTAAGATTCTAGCTTGAGTGAAAGGTCAACAATCAACATACACATGATTATTCATCTCTAAACCATGTTTTGTGCTTAATTTCCGTTTTAATATTCCTTCTCACCTTTTTTCCTTAAACCTTGTTGCTTTTATTGCTGTTTTTCATCATTCTTTGGTTGAATTAGAGGATTAGTCTTGATCCAAGAAATGTCAATTGAAGCAAAGCCATGTAAATGCCCAGGTCACTGCAAATCGGCACCGAGGTGACCTTTCATGTCCATTGCAACAAATTGGCCCCTTGCCCACGCCTTTTACACCATTTTCGCAAGACAAATCTCATTACTTGCACCCCACCATAACCCGCCTAGTTCAGTAACAGCATCCGACGAGTTGCTTCCAGACAACTGTCTTTCATTTCATTTTTCCAATTGATGCCCACATACACGTTACCATCGGTTTCCGTCAAGCCCAAGAAGTATAAGAAACCCCCGAGGTTCGTAGCTAGCCGTGGTTAAGCTTCTGACCCACGTGCCATAATCAACTTACACATGATTATTCATCTCCAATCCAAGTTTTGAGGTTAATTTCCCTTTCAATTCTCTCTCCTTTTTTATCTAGACCTTATTGTTTTCATTGTTGTTTTTCATCATTCTTAGATTCAATTAGAAGATTAGTCTTCATCCAAGGCACGTCAATTGATGAAGCAAAGCCATACAAATATGCCCATGTCACCACAAATCAGCACCTAGGTGCACCTTCATGTGCATTGCAAAATAAAGGACCCAAGCCCATGGCCTCTTGCACTATTTTCTCAAGGGAAGTTTCATTATTTACACCCCAGATTAACCATCCTAGTTCAGTTCTTGCATCCGCCGAATTAGCTACAAGAAACCCATCTTTTATTTTTTTATTTTTCCTTCCAATTGAAGCCCACAAACACCTTACCATTGGTTTCGGTCGAGCCCAAGAAACGTAAGAAGCCCCCAAGGTTCACATCTAGCCTTGGTTAAGCTTATGACTTGAGTTAAGGGCGATAATCAACTCACACATGATTATTTATTTGTAGACCGTGTTTTGAGATTAATTTATCTTTTAATATTTTTTCTCACCCTTTTTATCTTGACTTTATTGTTTTCATTGTTGTTTTCCATCATTCTTAGATTTAATTAGAAGATTAGTATTAGGGGTGAGCAACCGGGTACCGGACCGTGTATCCGGGTATACACGGCCCGGAACCTGGATTCCAAATTCGGGCCAGACTCCGGCCCGGATATACCCGGGTTATGACCCGGGTTGGAACCCAGATTGATCCGGGTTTTTACAACCCGGAAATCCGGGTTCCGGCCTATACCCAGTTTTTTTTTTATTTTTTTATTTTTTTTATTTTTTATTTTAACAAAGCCTGATTATAAAATTTTTTTAGCAAAAAAATATTATGGCACTCTTTTTCTTTTTTAGATCTTGCACATAACGTTTATTTTTCTTTTTCTTTTTCATATCAACATTCCTCATTACATATTAATACAACATTCCTAATGATCAATAATTCCTGATGATCCAATTAAAAAAAAAAAAAATTTCCTGATGATCAACATTCCACATTACAAACTCATCCCAATTCTCAGCCCAATCTTCATCTTTGAAACTTCTCAAAAACCCCATTAAAAAAAAAGGAAGAAAAATTAAAAAAGAAATATAAACAACAATGCAAACCCCACTTCCAGATCTTGATCCGTAGACACAACCATACCAAATCATGTAAGAACAAGTAGTAGATGCAAGGACAGCACGGAGAAGGCACATGCAACAGCATTTGCAAAAGCAAAAAACCTGCAAATACATGGTTAAATATATAAACAACAGCACATAATTATATTCTGTGCATGCAAAAAACAAACAAGACTGTTATATGATTATCTCTAAAAGCCACCCAAGTTATCAAAATTCTGCATCCCTCCATAATCACTTTGCCCAGGACCTTGTTGCCAAACTTAGAACATAAAAAGCAATAAGCATCAACCCATAAAAAACACTTGGTGAATAATCATTCCCACGAACAATTTTTATTTTAAAAACCATCATTTATCATCCCCTTATGAATTCTATCTATTACCTTATATCATTTCTGAATAATTTCTTTTGCTTTCATTGTCACTCAAGAGCAGATGATTGGAACTAGTCTAATACACGTATTAGCAACAAAATGAGACCTCTACCAGTGAAATTATGCACCAAACAGGATTTAGTATCTTCAAGCATCAGTAAGTCGTTATAAACTGTGTTTTTATGAGTAGCTGGTTGTTTGTAAATGCAGTTAAAATAAATTTCTCCTTTTAAATAGTTACGGACTTGTTGATTATTGGCCCCTGTTTGTGTTTATACACTTTGTGTAAATGTTAACATGGACTAGAAGTATCCAAACCATAAGAAACTTTTCCCTTTTTAATTGTAAAGGCTTAATCACAAAACCCAAAATAGCAAATGGAAGCATTAAAAATGTCTCTCCAAAGAATGCATTACGCCAATTCAAATTGTTTCCAAACTAAAAAGGAAAAAATAAAATAAAAAACCATTACCCAAGTCTGTTATGGTCAGTATAATCAATAAAGAATGCCACTAACTCAACTAATACATAAAAAAAAAGTCCCAGCAACCACCATAACAACTATACCCTTTTTTTTAAAAGAAAAAAATCAAAACCAGCAGAATTACACTTATTTAAACATATGCCTGATCATCACTTAATCCTACCAGAAATTTACGCCTAATCTGTACATATAACATATGCTACTCTGGAATAATCCTTGTTAGAACAGCATAAATTCAAAACTAAAATACGGTGAAGTATTGAGCATATAGAATTCGTGGCCATGTCGCTCTCCTCTCGGCAGGGTGAGGTGTTTGTCTCATGCTTGTCCTCAGGACAAAGCTGAGTTTTCTCTAAGACGTTGTCTGTAGAGTGTGTTTTTAGTTCGTTTCTCTCCCTGCAAATGGCAGAAGACATCACCACTAGGTGGAAATCTCTAAAGTTAAATGAGGAAGAACAACAAGAAATAGTTCTTTCGGAAGAAGCAGTTCTGTCATCCAACGCAAAAGGTGAGCTTTGTCTCTTAGCAAAGATATTCAACGATCGAACAACAAACAGGGAAGCCTTCAGAACGACCATGTCCAAGATATGGAACACAGAGGGGTGGCTCACGTTTAAAGACTTGGCAACAAACGTATACCTGATAGAATTCCAGCTCCTTTCAGATAAGGAAAAAGTTTTACAGGGCCGTCCATGGTCTTTCGATCGTCACTTGGTTTGCATGAAAGAATTTGAAGGGCTTCTGTCCCTATCAGAAGTCCACTTTGAATCGGAACCTTTCTGGATCCAGGTTCATAACCTCCCATTCGCAGGAATGAGTAAAGAAATGGGGAAATTGGTGGGCTCTGTCATTTGGAGAGTCCTCGAGGTGGAAACTAATACAGAAGGATACGGTTGGGGTGGCTACTTGAGACTTAAGGCTGAAGTCAATGTAACCAAGGCCCTGGTTAGGGGTCGTTTTCTCAAGTCTGGTAGTAAACAGTCTTGGCTCTCATTCAAATATGAACGTCTCCCTATGTTTTGTTTTAAGTGTGGCCATTTCGTGCATGAGCAAGGCAGCTGCCAAGGAAGAGGAGCAGATAGCCACACATTTGATCAGTATGGCCAGTGGCTTCGTGCAACCCACTTTCCCTCGAAGTTCCAGCACAACAAAAAGTATGGTGGACTCAAGGAGCAGGAACCCAGTGGTTCAACTTGGAGTGGGAGATAAGAGGAAGGAGATGACTACAGTGGCTACTGTGGTGTGTCCACATCAAAGCCAGGGAGTGAGCCACCTAACCTGGCAGAATCAACAGAAGCACTGGAAGTCAACCTTGGCCATACCGAAGGAAACTTACCCAAGGAGGACCAAGGGACCTCAGTCACGAACAACCCCGCATGTGATAAAGGACACGAGGTCTTCCCTCCGCATGAGAGGCCAGTATCGTGGCAGGAAAGGCTCGCACAGGACCCTACTACGCCTCACCCTCAGGTTTTGCTCCCACACCTTTTGGCTTCTAGTTACGATGTTGTAATGCTGGCTACAGAGGCCTCTGGCCCAACTTCCATGCACAAGGAAAATGGTGGAGTCCCTTTCACTGAGACCTGCTTTGAAAATTTAGAAAACTCCTCTAACAGACCAGTAAAACGAAAAACGTGGAAAAGGAAGGCAAGGGCTTTGCCAACCCCACTCTCAGATGTCACAAACATAATACAGCAGCCTCCCTCCCATAACAATACAAAGAGATCCCTAAGACAAAGAATTGGTACCAGGACCGATGGAATGTGTAAAAAACAAAAAACTCAAGCCCCTTTCGATTCAGGCAATATCCAAGCATGCAAGGTGGAGGCTGCCCAGCAGCCCCACCAAACACAATGACTTGCCTGAGCTGGAACTGTAGAGGGCTTGGGAACCCTCGTACAGTTCAGGAACTTCACCTCTTGGTGAAAACAAAGCAGCCCCATTTAGTCTTCCTCTCAGAGACTAAGTGTAACAATGTCAGGTTGGATAGAATCAAGCTTGCGTTGGGATTTGAAAATTGTTTCTCTATTAATAGTAAGGGGAAAAGTGGAGGGTTAGCACTCCTATGGAAAGACTCAGTCAAGGTGGAGGTGATTAATTATACCACTTGGCACATCTCAGCTCTCATAACATCCCCTATTGACAACACACAGTGGCAACTCACAAGATTTTATGGCCACCCAAACTCAACTAAAAGGCCGGGGAGCTGGCACCTTTTGAGAGGCCTTAAACCAACTGGAAACTTGCCTTGGCTACGCTTAGGGGATTTCAACGAAATCACACACCAAAGTGAAAAGATGGGTGCTGCAAACAGACCATACATGCAGATGGTCCAGTTTTGGAATTCTTTGTCTTTCTGCAAATTGTATGACCTTGGCTTCCATGGAGACAAGTTCACATGGTCGAACAATAGGGAGGGTGGTCAACTCACAAAGGAGAGGCTGGATAGGGCCTGTGGTAACAAATCCTGGATCAATCTGTTTGTAAACCATTCAGTGTCACATTTAGACTGTACTCAATCAGACCACAAGGCACTCCTAGTGCAAACAGCAGACTCAAATAGCATGGGAAAAAAGAGGAGGCTGTTTAGATTTGAATCAGCCTGGACCAAGGAAGTGGAGTGTGAGGATATAATCAAAAAGGTATGGAGACTCTTCAATGACACTAGCATACTCCATAGAACTCTGCAAGATCTTAACCAATGCCAAGGAAAACTCAAGATGTGGAGCAGAAATAAGCAAAGGGATCAAAGGAAAGCATTGAAAAACAAAACTGAATTACTCAAGCTTTTACAGGAGAGGAACCAGGGAGAGTTGTCTGAGGAGATCAAGCAGGTTAAACAAAGCATTAATTGCATAATGGATGTTGAGAACCTCAAGTGGCAGCAAAGAGCAAAGCAAGCATGGCTTAAAGATGGCGACAGAAACACAAAATTCTTCCACCAGTGCTCGAGTCAAAGGAAGAGGACTAATTCCATACTCAAGATTCAAACTAAATTTGGCCTCTTAACTCAGGATCCTCAAACCATTTGCCAAACCTTGCTCGAGTTTTTCACAGAATTGTTCACATCCTCTTATCCTTCAGGCATTGATGACTGCCTAAGTCCCCTGCAAAAGATAATTACAGATGACATGTTTACCTCCCTCTCTGCAATTTTTACAGAAGTTGAAGTTAAAGAGGCAGTTTTTAGTATGAATCCACTCGGATCCCCTGGGTCTGATGGTTTCCCTGCCTTATTTTTTCAGAGGTACTGGGACATAGTGGGTAGCAGTGTCACTAAGGCATCTCTTGAGGTCCTAAATGGAGGCAAGTGGAACAACACCCTCAATGAGACTCGGATAGCTCTCATTCCAAAGAAGCACAACCCCAGCCTGGTAACAGATTTTAGACCAATTAGTTTATGCAATGTCCTTTACAAGATCATTGCAAAAACCTTGGCTAATAGGCTTAAGAAAATCCTCCCTGCCATCATATCCCCTACACAGACAGCTTTTGTACCTGGAAGGCTCATAACAGACAATATCATTGTAGCTTTCGAGGCCTTACACACCATAAAGGCTAGATTAAAGGGAAGGGAGGGGTATATGGCTTTAAAACTCGACATGAGCAAAGCCTATGACAGAATAGAGTGGGCTTTCCTGAGATCTGTCATGCTTAAGATGGGGTTTCCAGTTAAATGGATCGAGCTGGTGATGAAGTGTGTATCATCAGTGTCTTACTCTCTCATTGTGAATGGGGAGCCTTAACCTTCTTTCTGGCCTACTAGAGGCTTAAGGCAGGGCGACCCCATCTCACCCTACTTGTTTATCTTATGCTCGGAAGCTCTAAGCTGCCTGCTGAACCATGCTGAAAAGACACACCTGATCACTGGCCTACCAATCAGGAAAAACCACCTGCATATTAACCATTTGTTTTTTGCAGATGACTCCCTACTATTTTGCAAGGCTAACTCAATTGAGTGGAGTCAACTGCAATTTCTTTTGGCATCCTATGAGAGAGCCTCTGGTCAGAGGCTTAACAAAGACAAGACATCCATCTTCTTCAGCTCAAACACCAGAGAACAGACCAAGGAGATTGTTACAAGTATTGCTGGAACTCGGGGAACCAGCTCCTATGAGAAGTACCTGGGACTACCAGCACTAGTAGGTAGGGGCAGATACCAGTCCTTCAAAGGAATTCTGGACAGAGTTCAAACAAAGCTGAATAGCTGGAAGACCAAACTACTTTCTCAGGCAGGCAAGGAAACCTTAATTAAGGCTGTTATTCAGGCCATCCCAACCTACAGCATGGGCATTTTCAAGCTTCCAAGGTAGCTTCTCAGCGAGTTAAACAAGCAGGTTAGAGGGTTCTGGTGGGGCCAACAGGAAAAAGAACATAAGATCCACTGGGTCTCATGGAAACAGATGATTAAGTCCAAAAGGTTAGGAGGCTTGGGTATGAGGGATTTTGAGTTCTTCAATAGAGCCCTCCTTGCTAAGCAAGGGTGGAGGATCATCTCATCCCCTAGCTCTCTTGCTGCCAGGGTTCTCAAGGAAAAGTATTTCAAGTGCAGTACCTTCCTGGATGTGAAGAAGGGAAGCAACTCCTCCTTCCTTTGGCAGAGCTTCATCTCTGCTAGATCTCTCCTGAAGGAAGGGCTTGTGTGGCAAGTTGGGGATGGACAGTCTATAGATTTATGGAATGACAAGTGGTTCCCTCAACCGACATCTTTTAAGCTACAAAGCTCAATCAGGTTCCTGCCCTCAGACACTAAGGTGGCCATGCTTATTGACAAGACCACTAACCAATGGAACTATCCACTGGTTGAGGCTGTCTTAGATAGTACAGAAGCCGAATGTGTCAAAAGGATTCCCCTAAGCCCCTACCCCACTCTCGATAAATTACTGTGGAGAGGCACTAGCACCGGGGCTTTCACTGTTAAGTCAGCATATTTTTTGTTGTTGGAGCTGGAGAAGTAGAAGCAAGGCCAGTCCTCTGTGGCTGTGGAAGAAGACACGGTTTGCTCATCCATTTGGCAACTGGGTGTCCCAATGGCAACCAAAAACTTCCTATGGAGGGCCTGCCTGGAAGCCATCCCCACCAGGGCCAGACTTCTCCAAAAGAGAGTAGTTGATGAGGATTCCTGTCCCATTTGCAGGATCCACCCCGAGACAGCTTTACATGCCCTATGGGAATGTCCCTCTGCCCAGGATGTGTGGAGCCAGTGCAATAGGAGGATCCAAAAGGCTGGTTTCCCCTGCCACTCATCCAAGTTACTGCTAGAAGCGTGCCTTAAAACCTTTGATGAGGAAGAGTTGGTGGAGTTTGGACTCACGGCTTGGAAGATTTGGAAAAGAAGGAATGAAGTTGTATTTGGCAATACTCTCTCCCACCCAAGCTCAATCAACCAAAGTGTCAAGCTCCTTATGACTGACCTTGATCAAGCACACCAACCTGCCAGACAGTGCTCCTCCCCATCTAGTGTTCTCCTAGCGTGGGAGGCTCCACCACAAGGGAAGCTGAAAATTAACTGGGACGCAGGCTTAGATAAAGCAAGATGTAAGGTTGGTGTGGGGGCATTAGTCAGGAACTGGGAGGGGAAGGTTCTAGCCACAATGAGAATGAACCATTCTCTCTACCCCGACCCCTTTCTAGCTGAGGCTTATGCTGCCCACCAAGCAGCTCTCTTCCTCAAGTCTATGGGTTGGCGGGATGTGATCATAGAGGGTGACTCCCTGCAGGTAGTCAACTGTCTAAATTCCAAAGAAGTAGCAGACTCTTATGCAGGTGTGCTGATCAAAGCTGCAAGAGTAACCTTGGACTCCTTTACCGTGTGGACTGCGTGCCATGTAAAGAGGACTTGTAATTCAGTGGCTCATGCTTTGTGTCAAGATGCTTTAAGCATCAGTGATAGCATTACTACAGTAGATGTTATCCCCTTTTGTATTCGACACTTATTGTTATGAATGAAAACTTGACGTTTTCCCTCAAAAAAAAAAAAAAAAGAATTCGTGGCCACGTCACAGTCGCAGATGAAACGACCGTAAAATTTCACCCAAATCTCTAGTTTGGATCCAAACCCCTCATTGCATTTTTATTGATTGACACAGGTTTACTAGATTGTCGTATATATTCCCAAATATATACCTAAATACTCCTCAAATCAACAAAGTAATAAAAGAAAAAAAAACCCTAAAAAAATGCTTCAAAGCCGAAAGACCCAGTTCTATCCAAGCACAGAGAGACCCAGTTCACCAAATCACTAGATCTACCATATTTACATTGATTGTTCACAGATCGGGAGAGAGACTTACCGAAAGGTCACCGGCGAGATGAGGGATTGAGGACAAAAGGAGATGACCGCACGCCGGGTTCCGGACAAAAAGAAAGTGCTTGAAGGGAAGAGAGAGAGAGAGAGAGAGAGAGAGAGAGAGAGAGAGAGAGAGAGAGAGAGGAAACTGGGGGAGGGAGGCGAAGCACTTCGCAGAGCAGAGAAGAGAGAGAGAGAGAGCTGAAATGGGTGGGGGGTGGGGGAGTGGCGGCTAGAATTAGGGTTATTTGTTTTCAGTTTATACCCAGGTACCGAGTTTTAAACTCGGGTCCGGGTTTAAAATCCGGTACCCGAACCGGATTAATCCGGTTTTTCAAATCCGGATTCTGGGCCGGATCAAATCCGGGCCGAAGACCGGAATCTGGTTCTGGTATAACCAGATTCTGGTCTAGGCCGGATTTAATCCGGCCCAGATGAACAGCCCTAATTAATATTGATCCAAGACATGTCAATTGAAACAAAGTCATGGAAATGCCCAAGTCACCGCAAATCCGCACCTCAGTGCATCTTCATGTGTGCATTGCAACAAATCGACTCCAAGCCCATGCCTTTTACACCATTTCCTCATTGGAAACTTCACTATTTACATCCCACATTAACCCTCCTAGTTTACTTCTAGCATCCGATGAATTAGCAGCAATAAACCCAGTCTTCTATCTCATTCTTTCAGTTGATGCCCACATACACCTTACCATTGGTTTCCGTCGAGGCCAAGACGTGTTAAAAACCCCGAAGGTTCACATCTAGCCACGCTTAAGCTTCTAGCTAGAGTTAAAGGGCAATAGTCAACATACGCAAGATTATTCATCTACAAACCATGCTTTGTGCTTAATTTCCCTTTTAACATTCTTTCTCACCTTTTTTCCTAAACCTTGTAGCTTTTATTGTTGTTTGTCATCATTCTAGGGTTGAATTAGAAGATTGTTCTTCATCCAAGACATGTCAATTGAAGGAAAGCCGGGTAAATGACCAAGTCACCGCAAATCGGCACCTAGCTGCCCCTTCATGTGCATTTCGACAAATCGGCCCCTAGCCCACGCATTGCGCAATATTTTCGCAAGAGAAATCCGACTACTCACACTCCACATTAACCTGCCTAGTTCAGTAATACAATCCGACGAATTGCCACCCATACACCTGTCTTTTATTTCATTCTTGAAATTGAAGGCCACATACACCTTACCATTGGTTTCGGTCAAGCCCAATCCAAGTTTTATTCATCTCCAATCCAAGTTTTGAGGTTAATTTCCCTTTCAATTCTCTCTCCTTTTTTATCTAGACCTTATTGTTTTCATTGTTGTTTTTCATCATTCTTAGATTCAATTAGAAGATTAGTCTTCATCCAAGGCATGTCAATTGATGAAGCAAAGCCATACAAATATGCCCATGTCACCACAAATCAGCACCTAGGTGCACCTTCATGTGCATTGCAAAATAAAGGACCCAAGCCCATGGCCTCTTGCACTAGTTTCTCAAGGGAAGTTTCATTATTTACACCCCAGATTAACCATCCTAGTTCAGTTCTTGCATCCGCCGAATTAGCTACAAGAAACCCATCTTTTATTTTTTTATTTTTCCTTCCAATTGAAGCCCACAAACACCTTACCATTGGTTTCGGTCGAGCCCAAGAAACGTAAGAAGCCCCCAAGGTTCACATCTAGCCATGGTTAAGCTTATGACTTGAGTTAAGGGCGATAATCAACTCACACATGATTATTTATTTGTAGACCGTGTTTTGAGATTAATTTATCTTTTAATATTCTTTCTCACCCTTTTTATCTTGACTTTATTGTTTTCATTGTTGTTTTCCATCATTCTTAGATTTAATTAGAAGATTAGTATTAGGGGTGAGCAACTGGGTACAGGACCGGGTATCCGGGTATACCCGGCCCGGAACCTGGATTCCAAATCCGGGCAGGACTCCGGCCCGGATATACCCGGGTTGGAACCCGGATTGATCCGGGTTTTTACAACTCGGAAATCCGGGTTCCGGCCTATACCCGGGTTTTTTTTTTTATTTTTTTATTTTTTTTATTTTTTATTTTAACAAAGCCTGATTATAAAATTTTTTTAGCAAAAAAATATTATGGCACTCTTTTTCTTTTTTAGATCTTGCACATAACATTTATTTTTCTTTTTCTTTTTCAGATCAACATTCCTCATTACATATTAATACAACATTCCTAATGATCAATAATTCCTGATGATCCAATTCAAAAAAAAAAAAAAATTCCTGATGATCAACATTCCACATTACAAACTCATCCCAATTCTCAGCCCAATCTTCATCTTTGAAACTTCTCAAAAACCCCATTAAAAAAAAAAGGAAGAAAAATTAAAAAAGAAATATAAACAGCAATGCAAACCCCACTTCCAGATCTTGATCCGTAGACACAACCATACCAAATCATGTAAGAACAAGTAGTAGATGCAAGGACAGCACGGAGAAGGCACATGCAACAGCATTTGCAAAAGCAAAAAACCTGCAAATACATGGTTAAATATATAAACAACAGCACATAATTATATTCTGTGCATGCAAAAAACAAACAAGACTGTTATATGATTATCTCTAAAAGCCACCCAAGTTATCAAAATTCTGCATCCCTCCATAATCACTTTGCCCAGGACCTTGTTGCCAAACTTAGAACATATCAACCCATAAAAAACACTTGGTGAATAATCATTCCCACGAACAATTTTTATTTTAAAAACCATCATTTATCATCCCCTTATGAATTCTATCTATTACCTTATATCATTTCTGAATAATTTCTTTTGCTTTCATTGTCACTCGGGAGCAGATGATTGGAACTAGTCTAATACACGTATTAGCAACAAAATGAGACCTCTACCAGTGAAATTATGCACCAAACAGGATTTAGTATCTTCAAGCATCAGTAAGTCGTTATAAACTGTGTTTTTATGAGTAGCTGGTTGTTTGTAAGAAACCCCCGACGTTCATCGCTAGCCGTGGTTAAGCTTCTGACCCACGCGCCATAATCAACTTACACATGATTATTCATCTCCAAACCCAATTTTGAGGTTAATTTTCCTTTCAATTCTCTCTCCTTTTTTATCTAGACCATATTGTTTTCATTGTTGTTTTTCATCACTCTTAGATTTAATTAGAAGATTAGTCTTGATCCAAGGCATGTCAATTGATGAAGCAAAGCCATACAAATGCCCTAGTCACCACAAATCAGCACCTAGAAGCACCTTCATGTGCATTGCAAAATAAAGGACCCAAGCCCATGGCCTCTTGCACTATTTTCTCAAGTGAAGTTTCATTATTTACCCCCAAGATTAACCATCCTAGTTCAGTTCTTGCATCTGCCGAATTAGCCACAAGAAACCGATCTTTTTTTTTTTTTCTTCCAATTGAAGCCCCACAAACAACTTACCATTGGTTTCGGTCAAGCCCAAGAAACGTAAGAAGCCCCCAGGGTTCACATCTAGCCATGGTTAAGCTTAAGACTTGTGTTAAGGGCGATAATCAACTCACACATGATTATTTATTTGTAGACCGCGTTTTGAGATTAATTTATCTTTTAATATTCTTTCTCACCCTTTTTATCTTGACCTTCTTGTTTTCATTGTTGTTTTCCATCATTCTTAGATTTAATTAGAAGATTAGTATTGATCCAAGACATGTCAATTGAAACAAAGTCATGGAAATGCCCAAGTCACCGCAAATCCGCACCTCAGTGCATCTTGATGTGTGCATTGCGACAAATCGGCTCCAAGCCCACGCCTTTTACACCATTTCCTCATTGGAAACTTCACTATTTACATCCCACATTAACCCTCCTAGTTTACTTCTAGCATCCGATGAAGTAGCAGCAATAAACCCAGTCTTCTATCTCATTCTTTCAGTTGATGCCCACATACACCTTACCATTGGTCTCGATCGAGCCCAAGACGTGTTAAAAGCACCCAAGGTTCACATCTAGCCTTATTTAAGCTTCTAGCTAGAGTTAAAGGGCAATAATCAACATACACAAGATTATTCATCTCTAAACCATGCTTTGTGCTTAATTTCCCTTTTAATATTCTTTCTCACCTTTTTTCCCTAAACCTTGTAGCTTTTATTGTTGTTTGTCATCATTCTAGGGTTGAATTAGAAGATTGTTCTTCATCCAAGACATGTCAATTGAAGGAAAGCCGGCTAAATGACCAAGTCACAGCAAATTGGCACCTAGCTGCCCCTTCATGTGCATTGCGACAAATCGGCCCCTGGCTCATGCATTGCGCAATATTTTCCCAAGAGAAATCCCACTACTCACACTCCACATTAACCTGCGTAGTTCAGTAATACAATCCGACGAATTGCCACCCAGACACCTGTCTTTTATTTCATTCTTGAAATTGAAGGCCACATACACCTTACCATTGGTTTCAGTCAAGCCCAAGAAGCATAACAATCTCCCAAGGTTCACATTTGGCCATGGTTAAGCTTATGACTTGAGTTAAGGGCAATAATCAACTTCCACATGATTATCTATCTCTAGACCATATTTTGAAATTAATTTATCTTTTAAAATTCTTTCTCACCCTTTTTATCTTGACCTTATTGTTTTCATTGTTGTTTTCCATCATTCTTAGATTTAATTAGAAGATTAGTATTGATCCAAGACATGTCAATTGAAACAAAGTCATGGAAATGCCCAAGTCACCGCAAATCTGCACCTCAGTGCATCTTGATGTATGCATTGCAACAAATCGGCTCCAAGCCCACGCCTTTTACACCATTTCCTCGTTGGAAACTCACTATTTACATCCCACATTAACCCTCCTAGTTTACTTCTAGCATCCGATGAATTGGCAGCAATAAACCCAGTCTTCTATCTCATTCTTTCAGTTGATGCCCACATACACCTTACCATTGGTCTCCGTCGAGCCCAGGATGTGTTAAAAGCACCCAAGGTTCACATCTAGCCTTATTTAAGCTTCTAGCTAGAGTTAAAGGGCAATAATCAACATACACAAGATTATTCATCTCTAAACCATGCTTTGTGCTTAATTTCCCTTTTAATATTCTTTCTCACCTTTTTTCCCTAAACCTTGTAGCTTTTATTGTTGTTTGTCATCATTCTAGGGTTGAATTAGAAGATTGTTCTTCATCCAAGACATGTCAATTGAAGGAAAGCCGGCTAAATGACCAAGTCACCGCAAATCGGCACCTAGCTGCCCCTTCATGTGCATTGCGACAAATCGGCCCCTGGCCCACGCATTGCGCAATATTTTCACAAGAGAAATCCCACTACTCACACTCCACATTAACCTGCCTAGTTCAGTAATACAATCCGACGAATTGCCACCCAGACACCTGTCTTTTATTTCATTCTTGAAATTGAAGGCCACATACACCTTACCATTGGTTTCAGTCAAGCCCAAGAAGCATAACAATCTCCCACGGTTAAGCTTATGACTTGAGTTAAGGGCAATAATCAACTTCCACATGATTATCTATCTCTAGACCATATTTTGAGATTAATTTATCTTTTAAAATTCTTTCTCACCCTTTTTATCTTGACCTTATTGTTTTCATTGTTGTTTTCCATCATTCTTAGATTTAATTCGAAGATTAGTATTGATCCAAGACATGTTAATTGAAACAAAGCCGTGTAAATGCCCAAGTCACCGCAAATCGCCACCTCGGTGCACCTTCATGTGTGCATTGCAACAAATCGGCGCCAAGCCCATGCCTTTTAGACATTTCCTCATTGGAAACTTTACTATTTGCACCCACATTCACCCTCCATGTTCAATTCTAGCATTTGATGAATTAGCAGCAAGAAACCCCGTCTTTTATCTCATTCTTGCAGTTGAAGCCCACATACAGCTTACCATTGGTTTCCGTCAAGCCAAAGACGTGTAACAAGCCCCCAAGGTTCACATCTAGCCACGTTTATGCTTTTAGCTATAGTTAATATTCTTTCTCACCTTTTTTCCTTAAACCTTGTTGCTTTTATTGCTGTTTTTCATCATTCTTGGGTTGAATTAGAGGATTAGTCTTGATCCAAGGCATGTGAATTGATGCAAAGCCATGTAAATGCCCAGGCCACTGCAAATCGGCACCGAGGTGCCCCTTTAGCTCCATTGCAACAAATTGGCCCCTAGCCCACGCCTTTCACACCACTTTTGCAAGACAAATCTCATTACTTGCACCCCACCATAACCTACCTAGTTCAGTAACAGCATCCAACGAGTTGATTCCAGACAACTGTCTTTCATTTCATTTTTCCAATTGATTCCAACATGTTACCATTCGTTTCCTTCAAGCCCAAGAAGTGTAAGAAACCCCCGACGTTCATCGCTAGCCGTGGTTAAGCTTTTGACCCACGCGCCATAATCAACTTACACATGATTATTAATCTCCAAACCAAGTTTTGAGGTTAATTTCCCTTTCAATTCTCTCTCCTTTTTTATCTAGACCTTATTGTTTTCATAGTTATTTTTCATCGTTCTTAGATTTAATTAGAAGATTAGTCTTCATCTAAGGCATGTCAATTGATGAAGCAAAGCCATACAAATGCCCTGATCACCACATATCGGCACCTAGAAGCACCTTCATGTGCATTGCAAAATAAAGGACGCAAGCCCATGGCCTCTTGCACTATTTTCTGAAGTGAAGTTTCATTATTTACACCCCAGATTAACCATCCTACTTCAGTTCTTGCATCCGCCGAATTAGCCACAAGAAACCCATCTTTTATTTTTTATTTTTCTCCTTCCAATTGAAGCACACAAACAACTTACCATTGGTTTCGGTCAAGCCCAAGAAACGTAAGAAGCCCCCAAGGTTCACATCTAGCCATCCATCTTACCATCCATCCATCTTACGTAAGAAATGTAAAAATGTTCTCTCTTTGCTGCTCTATACCATCCATCTTAAATTCTGTATTGGGAGCACGCCTAACAACAAGAGACTCGCCATACTCTTCATTCTTATTGTACCTATTCTCAATACTAAGCTCACGTCTCCTCCTATCTCTCCCACTTTGCAAATTTTTAATCAATGCACTTTGTTGTTCCATCTTATCCCTCACTTCCCCCAACTTCAAAGATAACCTTTCAAACTTTTGTTGCATGGACTGCAACAGAAAGAATGAATTGTCTGACATCCCCTTTGGTTATGAGTCACTTTAATGAGACATCGTATGTGCTGCACAAAAAAGAATATTAGTGGAAAAAGACCTCACATGCTCTCCCTCACGTGTTTACACTCAAAAAATGACACTCCACTCGTGTTTCACTCTTAATTGGCTTTTTCCCGATAATGATCTCACACTCTCTTGCCTTTTACCTCAAGATTTTTCCCACTCAAGTTCTTCCAAAACTAATTGAACTCAATCAAGACAAAGCAACCTTGTTTAATCCCAACTAGCAATTAGATCCAAGAAACAAGAACAAGAGAAACATGGAAGGAACAACAATGACACGAGAATCAAGGAAATTATACGAGGGAAAGAGTAATTACAAAACAAGACACCAACCAGAAAAAATGTATTCAGCCCCTTTAAAGATAACTCTCAATCAATGCCAAACCACTCAATTTCATATGGCAAAGTATTTCAAACAACTATACCCAAAATCATTTTCTTTCTTTTTTTTTTCTTTTTTTTTTGCCCTTTTTTTCGAATTTTTTTTTCTTTCTTTTTTTTTCTTTCCTTTTCCTATTTTTTTCTTTTTCTTTTCTCAACAATTTAACCACAAACAGAAATATTCAATTGTAATAATCAAACAATTGAATTCAAACACATACAAATTGACAAGGAAATAGAAGGGAATCAATGAAACCCTAGAAATTTCAAACCCTAGATGGTGCAAATTTTGGCAGCTCTCAAACAAAGAATTTAGCCACCCTATGATGATGAACATGAAACCCAAAAGATAAAATAATTTGGCAGCCCTAGGAAATTCGAATTTCTGCAATTCTTTTTTTTTTTTTTTTGTGCGACCCTAAAACAATGAAGCCTTAGAATTAACGATACAATAAATAAAGATACAATCAAACCTGATTGGAAACCTTGCTCTGATTACCAAATGATGTGAACCCCAATCGACTCACTTTGAGACCCAACAACAATATTGGAAAACAAACTCAAGAACGCCAAACTCAAGTCTATGGATGGAGAATCTAGACCCGTTGAGAATTCGTTTCAAGAACCCAGATTATATTGAAATCTAGACCCAATGAAATCCCGTCTCAAGAACCCAAATTACAAGGAGGAACGCAACAAAGGTTGTGATTTACCTTTGATAAGTTCAAGAGTTCAATTAAGAACAAGAGGAGAAAACTCACTCACAATGAAAATTCAATATAAAATGTCTTACCCACTAAAATGAGGCTACAAGTGGTTTAAATAAACAATCCCCAAAACCCAAAAGGAATAGTGCCTCGGGTAATGTAGCGTGAACAGTGCCGCGCTACAGTAACATCTAAAACCCTAGTTCAAATAAAATAATAACTTTCCAAATATGCCCTTGGCCAAAATACAAGGCCTTCCCAAAAACCCTAGTTCATTAAAAATAAGACATATGTGTGGGCTGACATCCTCAAGCCCACTTATTCTAAAATAACAAAATAAGCTCTTTTAATGAAATGAATAAGTCCAAGGCCTTCAATAACAATAGGCCCAAGTCTTGTCTTCCATAGCTTGGATCAAGTGGGTCAAAACTTGTTCTCCTTCTTTCAAGCCCATCATGAGTGTCGGGCTCTTGATAGCTTCATCCCAATTGAATTGTACTAATTCTTGCATTGCTCCCTGGATCTTGGTGGCTCTTAATCTTGTAATTGATCCGTAAGACTTGGTCCGCCTTGGGGCCCATCATTCCCCCTCTCCTCAAAAGGATTCGACCTCGAATCTCCACCTGGATCAAAGGGAAAAAGATAAGTAACATTAAAAATAGCAAACACATGATACTTACCTGGAAGATCCACTAGATATGAAGTATCGTTAATTTTATCAAGAATTTGGAAATGTCCCTCCAAGCTACTTCTGTCATCAACAGGTAAATGCATTAAATCAAAAGGAATAAATGGATTGAAACCATAAACAATTTCAGAAGGACAATATGAAGCAGTAGTATGCATGGTCTTATTATATACAAACTCTATAAATAGCATATGATACTTTCGCAAGTGTTCATGCGACAAGTCATTGAATGGTATATGGTACTCCAACCAATGTTCATGCAACATGTCAAAAATCTTCTTTACACCAAATTGATCGCTCCCATTATATGCAAACTCAATGAATGGAAAGTAATACTTCCACAAACATTTATGAAACACATCTAAAATTCTTTTTACACCAAAATGACCCAACAAACCACATCCATGCACAAGCAATTTATGCATAAGACTAGTAGGCTCACAAAGTTTATTCTCTCCAAACAAGTACCAATCTAGTCTATAGCACTTACCAAAAGATGTTTTCTCATGTACTCCATACACACTGGCAAAGTCATCATCATTAGCATGCAATTTCTTGTCATATTCAAATCTCAATAACTTTGCATCTAAAATAACGATATGATCATACCTTCTTGCTAATGCACAAGCCACAAAAGTTTCCTTACCGTGTGTGTACTTGATTACAAGAGGAAAAGTCTCAATATATTCCTCCCACTTGGCATGCATTCTAGTCAACTTACGTTGTTCTTTCAAGTATATCAAGGACTCATGTTCTTCAAAGAAAGGTCGGGTAGGAATTATCGCACCTGGCACAAAATCAATGTATTGCTCTATCCCTCTAATAATAGGTTGCAATCCACTAAACACATCGCTAGGAATCACGACCTTATATCCCTGCAACAAAGAAACAACAATACTAGGCAAAGGTACGTTAGGTTCGTTAGTATTAAAACTTGCCTTAGCATAAAAACTCACTTTTGTTTTTGTTTTCCTCTCATTTTCTTCACTATCTCTTCTCTTTTCACTCTCTCTTTTCTTTTCACTCTCTCTTTTTTCTTCAGTCTCTTTATTCTTTTCACTCTCCTTTTTCTTTTCACTTTCTTTTTCCTTTTCACTCTCTATTTTCTTTTCACTCTCTGTTTTTTCTTCACTCTCTCCTTCTCTTGAAGTTTTGGCCTCACTATTTCTTCTTTTCTCAATCTCACTTTCACTCTTTCTTTTTTCATCAATCTCACTGTCTCTCTTTCTTTTTTGATCAACTTCACTTTCTTTCTTTCTTTTTTGATTGACCTCACTTTTCAACTTGAGTTGGTCCTCAAGGACCTGTGTTGGAGTTAAAGGAGCAAGTTTGATTCTTTTTCCATCCTTTCAAAGCTTTACATGTTTTCTAAACCCATCATAGATCACTCTCCTATCACAATGCCACGGCCTCCCCAACAAAATATGACTAGCATACATAGGCACAACATCACAAAGTACCTCATCCTTGTACCTCCCAATTGAAAAAGAAACTAGCACTTGCTTATTTATCCTAACCTCCCCACAATCAGTCAACCACTGCAACTTGTATGTCTAGGGTGTTTCAAAGTAGGTAAATTCAATTTCTCAACTAAAGTAGTGCTAGCAACATTAGTACAACTCTCTCCATCAATAATCATACTACATACCTTGTTGTTGATGTGGCATCTAGTACGAAAAATGTTCTCTCTTTGCTACTCTATACCATCCATCTTAAATTCTGTATTGGGAGCACGCCTAACAACAAGAGACTCGCCATACTCTTCATTCTTATTGTACCTATTCTCAATACTAAGCTCACGTCTCCTCCTATCTCTCCCACTTTGCAAATTTCTAATCAATCCACTTTGTTGTTCCATCTTATCCCTCACTTCCCCCAACTTCAAAGATAACCTTTCAAACTTTTGTTGCATGGACTGCAACAAAAAGAATGAATTGTCTAACATCCCCTTTGGTTATGAGTCACTTTAATGAGACATCGTATGTGCTGCACAAAAAAGAATGTTAGTGGAAAAAGACCTCACATGCTCTCCGTCACGTGTTTACATTCAAAAAATGACACTCCACTCGTGTTTCATTCTTAATTGGCTTTTTCTCGATAATGATGTCACACTCTCTTGCCTTTTACCTCAAGATTTTTCCCACTCAAGTTCTTTCAAAACTAATTGAACTCAATCAAGACAAAGCAACCTTGTTTAATCCCAACTAGCAATTATATCCAAGAAACAAGAACAAGAGAAACACAGAAGGAACAACAATGACACGAGAATCAAGGAAATTATACGAGAGAAAGAGTAATTACAAAACAAGACACCAACTAGAAAAAATGTATTCAGTCCCTTTAAAGATAACACTCAATCAATGCCAAACCACTCAATTTCATATGGCAAAGTATTTCAAACAACTATACCCAAAATCATTTTCTTTTTCTTTTTTTTTTGCCTTTTTTTTCGAATTTTTCTTTCTTTCTTTTCTTTTCTTTTCTTTTCCTTTCTTTTCTTTTCTTATTTTTTTCTTTTTCTTTTCTCAACAATTTAACCACAAACAGAAATATTCAATTGTAATAATCAAACAATTGAATTCAAACACTTACAAATTGACAAGGAAATAGAAGGGAATCAATGAAACCCTAGAAATTTCAAACCCTAGATGGTGCAAATTTTGGCAGCTCTCAAACAAGGAATTTAGCCACCCTATGGTGATGAACATGAAACCCAAAAGATAAAATAATTTGGCAGCCCTAGGAAATTCGAATTTCTGCAATTTTTTTTTTTTTGTGCGACCCTAAAACAATGAAACCTTAGAATTAACGATACAATAAATAAAGATAGAATCAGACCTGATTGGAAACCTTGCTCTAATTACCAAATGATGTGAACCCCAATCGACTCACTTTGAGACCCAACAACAATATTGGAAAACAAACTCAAGAACGCCAAACTCAAGTCTATGGATGGAGAATCTAGACCCGTTGAGAACTCGTTTCAAGAACCCAGATTATATTAAAATCTAGACCCAATGAAATCCCGTCTCAAGAACCCAAATTACAAGGAGGAACGCCACAAAGGTTGTGATTTACCTTTGATAAGTTCAAGAGTTCAATTAAGAACAAGAGGAGAAAACTCACTCACAATGAAAATTCAATAAAAAATGTCTTACCCACTAAAATGAGGCTACAAGTGGTTTAAATAAACAATCTCCAAAACCCTAAAGGAATAGTGCCTCTGGTACTGTAGCGTGAACAGTGCCGCGCTACAGTAACATCTAAAACCCTAGTTCAAATAAAATAATAACTTTCCAAATATGCCCTTGGCCAAAATACAAGGCCTTCCCAAAAACCCTAGTTCATTAAAAATAAGACATATGTGTGGGCTGACATCCTCAAGCCCACTTATTCTAAACTAACAAAATAAGCTGTTTTAATGAAATGAATAAGTCCAAGGCCTTCAATAACAATAGGCAAAAGTCTTGTCTTCCACAACTTGGATCAAGTGGGTCAAAACTGGTTCTCCTTCTTTGAAGCATATCATGAGTGTCGGGCTCTTGCTAGCTTCTTCCCAATTGAATTGTACTAATTCTTGCATTGCTCCCTTGATCTTGGTGGCTCTTAATCTTGTAATTGATCCGTAAGACTTGGTCCGCCTTGGGGCCCATCATTCCCCCTCTCCTCAAAAGGATTTGACCTCGAATCTCCACCCGGATCAAAGGGAAAAAGATAAGTAACATTAATAATAGAAAACACATGATACTTACTTGGAAGATCCACTAGATATGAAGTATCGTTAATTTTATCAAGAATTTTGAAATGTCCCTCCAAGCTACTTCTGTCATCAACAGGTAAATGCATTGAATCAAAAGGAATAAATGGATTAAAACCATAAACAATTTCAGAAGGACAATTTGAAGCAGTAGTATGCATGGTCTTATTATATACAAACTCTATAAATAGCATATGATACTTTCGCAAGTGTTCATGCGACAAGTCATTGAATGGTATATGGTACTCCCACCAACATTCATGCAACATGTCAAAAATCTTCTTTACACCAAATTGATCGCTCCCATTATATGCAAACTCAATGAATGGAAAGTAATACTTCCACAAACATTTATGAAACACATCTAAAATTCTTTTTACACCAAAATGACCCAACAAACCACATCCATGCACAAGCAATTTATGCATAAGACTAGTAGGCTCACAAAGTTTATTCTCTCCAAACAAGTACCAATCTAGTCTATAGCACTTACCAAAAGATGTTTTCTCATGTACTCCATACACACTGGCAAAGTCATCATCATTAGCATGCAATTTCTTGTCATATTCAAATCTCAATAACTTCGCATCTAAATAACGATATGATCATACCTTCTTGCTAATGCACAAGCCACAAAAGTTTCCTTACCGTGTGTGTACTTGATTACAAGAGGAAAAGTCTCAATATATTCCTCCCACTTGGCATGCATTCTAGTCAACTTACGTTGTTCTTTCAATGTATCAAGGACTCATGTTCTTCAAAGAAAGGTCGGGTAGGAATTATCGCACCTGGCACAAAATCAATGTATTGCTCTATCTCTCTAATAATAGGTGGCAATCCACTAAACACACCGCTAGGAATCACGACCTTATATCCCTACAACAAAGAAACAACAATACTAGGCAAAGGTACGTTAAGTTCGTTAGTATTAAAATTTGCCTTAGCATAAAAACTCACTTTTGTTTTTGTTTTCCTCTCATTTTCTGCACTATCTCTTCTCTTTTCACTCTCTCTTTTCCTTTCACTCTCTTTTTTCTTCAGTCTCTTTATTCTTTTCACTCTCATTTTTCTTTTCACTTTCTTTTTCCTTTTCACTCTCTATTTTCTTTTCACTCTCTGTTTTTTCTTCACTCTCTCTTCTCTTGAAGTTTTGGCCTCACTATTTCTTCTTTTCTCAATCTCACTTTCACTCTTTCTTTTTTCATCAATCTCATTGTCTCTCTTTCTTTTTTGATCAACTTCACTTTCTTTCTTTCTTTTTTGATCGACCTTACTTTTCAACTTGAGTTGGTCCTCATGGACCTGTGTTGGAGTTAAAGGAGCAAGTTTGATTCTTTTTCCATCCTTTTCAAAGCTGTACATGTTTCTAAACCCATCACAGATCACTCTCCTATCACACTGCCACGGTCTCCCCAACAAAATATGACCAGCATACATAGGCACAACATCACAAAGTACCTCATCCTTGTACCTCCCAATTGAAAAAGAAACTAGCACTTGCTTATTTATTCTAACCTCCCCACAATCATTCAACCACTGCAACTTGTATGGTCTATTGTGTTTCAAAGTAGGTAAATTCAATTTCTCGACTAAAGTAGTGCTAGCAACATTAGTACAACTCTCTCCATCAATAATCATACGACATACCTTGTTGTTGATGTGGCATCTAGTACGAAAAATGTTCTCTCTTTGCTGCTCTATACCATCCATCTTAAATTCTGTATTGGGAGCACGCCTAAAAACAAGAGACTCGCCATACTCTTCATTCTTATTGTACCTATTCTCAATACTAAGCTCACGTCTCCTCCTACCTCTCCCACTTTGTAAATTTCTAATCAATGCACTTTGTTGTTCCATCTTATCCCTCACTTCCCCCAACTTCAAATTTAACCTTTCAAACTTTTGCTGCATGGACTGCAACAAAAAGAATGAATTGTCTGACATCCCCTTTGGTTATGAGTCACTTTAATGAGACATCGTATGTGCTGCACAAAAAAGAATGTTAGTGGAAAAAGACCTCACATGCTCTCCCTCACGTGTTTACACTCAAAAAATGACACTCCACTCGTGTTTCACTCTTAATTGGCTTTTAACCGATAATGATCTCACACTCTCTTGCCTTTTACCTCAAGGGTTTTCCCACTCAAGTTCTTTCAAAACTAATTGAACTCAATCAAGACAAAGCAACCTTCTTTAATCCCAAGTAGCAATTAGATCCAAGAAACAAGAACAAGAGAAACACGGAAGGAACAACAATGACACGAGAATCAAGGAAATGATACGAGGGAAAGAGTAATTACAAAACAAGACACCAACAAGAAAAAATGTATTCAGCCCCTTTAAAGATAACGCTCAATCAATGCCAGACCACTCAATTTCATATGGCAAAGTATTTCAAACAACTATACCCAAAATCATTTTCTTTCTCTTTTTTTTTTTGCCCTTTTTTTCGAATTTTTTTTTTGTTTCTTTTCTTTTCTTTTCTTTTCCTTTCTTTTCTTTTCTTTTCTTTTCCTATTTTTTTCTTTTTCTTTTCTCAACAATTCAACAACAAACAGAAATATTCAATTGTGATAATCAAACAATTGAATTCAAACAAATACAAATTGACAAGGAAATAGAAGGGAATCAATGAAACCCTAGAAATTTCAAACCCTACATGGTGCAAATTTTGGCAGCTCTCAGAAAAGGAATTTAGCCACCCTATGATGATGAACATGAAACCCAAAAGATAGAATAATTTGGCAGCCCTAGGAAATTCGAATTTTTGCAGTTTTTTTTTTTTTTTGTGCAACCCTAAAACAATGAAGCCCTAGAATTAACGATACAATAAATAAAGATAGAATCAGAACTGATTGGAAACCTTGCTCTGATTACCAAATGATGTGAACCCCAATCGACTCACTTTGAGACCCAACACCAATATTGGAAAACAAACCCAAGAACGCCAAACTCAAGTCTATGGATGGAGAATCTAGACCTATTGAGAACTCGTTTCAAGAATCTAGATTATATTAAAATCTAGACCCAATGAAATCCCATCTCAAGAACCCAAATTACAAGGAGGAACGCCACAAAGGTTGTGATTTACCTTTGATAAGTTCAAAAGTTCAATTAAGAACTAGAGGAGAAAACTCACTCACAATGAAAATTCAATAAAAAATGTCTTACCCACTAAAATGAGGCTACAAGTAGTTTAAATAAACAATCCCCAAAACCCTAAAGGAATAGTGCCTCGGGTACTGTAGCGTGAACAGTGCCTCGCTACAGTAACATCTAAAACCCTAGTTCAAATAAAATAATAACTTTCCAAAATTTTCCTTGGCCAAAATACAAGGTCTTCCCAAAAACCCTAGTTCATTAAAAATAAGACATATGTGTGGGCTGACATCCTCAAGCCCACTTATTCTAAACTAACAAAATAAGCTCTTTTAATGAAATGAATAAGTCCAAGGCCTTCAATAGCAATAGGCCCAAGTCTTGTCTTCCATAGCTTGGATCAAGGTTCTCCTTCTTTGAAGCCCATCATGAGTGTCGGGCTCTTGCTAGCTTCATCCCAATTGAATTGTACTAATTCTTGCATTGCTCCCTTGATCTTGGTGGCTCTTAATCTTGTAATTGATCCGTAAGACTTGATCCGCCTTGGGGCCCATCATTACCATTGGTTTTCGTCGAGCCCAAGACATGTTAAAAGCCCCCAAGGTTCACATCTAGCCATGTTTAACTTCTAGCTAGAGTTAAAGGGCAATAATCAACATACACAAGATTATTCATCTCTAAACCATGCTTTGTGCTTAATTTCCCTTTTAATATTCTTTCTCACATTTTTTCCCTAAAAAATGTAGCTTTTATTGTTGTTTGTCATCATTCTAGGGTTGAATTAGAAGATTGTTCTTCATCCAAGACATGTCACTTGAAGGAAAGCCGGGTATATGACCAAGTCACCGCAAATCGGCACCTAGCTGCCCCTTCATGTGCACTGCGACAAATTGGGCCCTAGCCCACACATTGCGCAATATTTTCGCAAGAGAAATCCCACTACTCACACTCCACATTAACCTGCCTAGTTCAGTTATAGAATCCAACGAATTGCCATCCAGACACCTGTCTTTTATTTCATTCTTGAAATTGACGGCCACATACACCTTAGCATTGGTTTCGATCAAGCCCAAGAAGCGTAACAATCTCCCAAGGTTCACAGCTGGCCACGGTTAATCTTAGAGTTAAGGGCAATAATCGACTTCCACATGATTATCTATCTCTAGACCATATTTTGAGATTAATTTATCTTTTAATATTCTTTCTCAACCTTTTTATCTTGACCTTATTGTTTTTAGTGTTGTTTTCCATCATTCTTAGATTTAATTTGAAGATTAGTATTGATCCAAGACATGTTAATTGAAACAAAGCCGTGTAAATGCCCAAGTCACCGCAAATCGCCACCTCGGTACACCTTCATGCGTGCATTGCAACAAATCGGCGCCAAGCCCATGCCTTTTAGACATTTCCTCATTGGAAACTTCACTATTTGCACCCCACATTCACCCTCCAAGTTCAATTCTAGCATCTGATGAATTAGCAGCAAGAAACCCCGTCTTTTATCTCATTCTTTCAGTTGAAGCCCACATACAGCTTACCATTGGTTTCCTCAAGCCCAAGACGTGTAACAAGCCCCCAAGGTTCAAATCTAGCCATGTTTAAGCTTCTAGCTAGAGTTAAAGGTCAACAATCAACATACACATGATTATTCATCTCTAAACCATGTTTTGTGCTTAATTTCCCTTTTAATATTCTTTCGCACCTTTTTTTCCTTAAACTTTGTTGCTTTTCTTGCTGTTTTTCATCATTCTTGGGTTGAATTAGAGGATTAGTCTTGATCCAAGACATGTGAATTGAAGCAAAGCCATGTAAATCCCCAGGTCACTGCAAATTGGCACTGAGGTGCCCCTTCATGTCCATTGCAACAAATTGGCCCCTAGCCCACGCCTTTTACACCATTTTCGCAAGACAAATCTCATTACTTGCACCCCACCATAACCCGCTGAGTTCAGTAACAGAATCCGACCAGTTGCTTCCAGACAACTGTCTTTCATTTCATTCTTCCAATTGATGCCCACATACACGTTACCATCGGTTTCCGTCAAGCCCAAGAGGTGTAAGAAACACCCGACATTCATCGTTAGCCTTGGTTAAGCTTTTGACCCACGCGCCGTAATCAACTTACACATGATTATTCATCTCCAAACCAAGTTTTGAGGTTAATTTCCCTTTCAATTCTCTCTCCCTTTTTATCTAGACCTTATTGTTTTCATTGTTGTTTTTCATCATTCTCAGATTTAATTAGAAGATTAGTCTTGATCCAAGGCATGTCAATTGATGAAGCTAAGCCATACAAATGCCCTAGTCACCACAAATCGGCACCTAGAAGCACCTTCATGTGCATTTCAAAATAAAGGACCCAAGCCCTTGGCCTCTTGCACTATTTTCTCAAGTGAAGTTTCATTATTTACACCCCAAATTAACCATCCTAGTTCAGTTCTTGCATCCGCCGAATTAGCCACAAGTAACCCATCTTTTTTTTTTTCCTTCCAATTAAAGCTCCACAAACAACTTACCATTGGTTTCAGTCAAGCCCAAGAAACGTAAGAAGCCCCTAAGGTTCACATCTAGCGATGGTTAAGCTTAAGACTTGTGTTAAGGGCGATAATCAACTCACACACGATTATTTATTTGTAGACCGTGTTTTGAGATTAATTTATCTTTTAATATTCTTTCTCACCCTTTTTAACTTGACCTTATTGTTTTCATTCTTGTTTTCCATCATTCTTAGATTTAATTAGAAGATTAGTATTGATCCAAGACATGTCAATTGAAATAAAGTCATGGAAATGCCCAAGTCACTACAAATCCGCACCTCAGTGCATCTTCATGTGTGCATTGCAACAAATCAGCTCCAAGCCCATGCCTTTTACACCATTTCCTCGTTGGAAACTTCACTATTTACATTCCCACATTAACCCTCCTAGTTTACTTCTAGCATCCGATGAATTAGCAGCAATAAACCCAGTCTTCTATCTCATTCTTTCAGTTGATGCCCACATGCACCTTACCGTTGGTTTCCGTCGAGCCCATGACGTGTTAAAAGCACCCAAGGTTCACATCTAGCCATATTTAAGCTTCTAGCTAGAGTTAAAGGGCAATAATCAACATACACAAGATTATTCATCTCTAAGCCATGCTTTGTGCTTAATTTCCCTTTTAATATTCTTTCTCACCTTTTTTCCCTAAACCTTGTAGCTTTTATTGTTGTTTGTCATCATTCTAGGGTTGAATTAGAAGATTGTTCTTCATCCAAGACATGTTAATTGAAGGGAAGCCGGGTAAATGACCAAGTCACCGCAAATCGGCACCTAGCTACCCTTTCATGTGCATTGCGACAAATCAGCCCCTGGCCCACACATTGCGCAATATTTTCACAAGAGAAATCCCACTACTCACACTCCACATTAACGCGCCTAGTTCAGTAATAGAATCCGACGAATTGCCACCCAGACACCTGTCTTTTATTTCATTCTTGAAATTGAAGGCCACATACACCTTACCATTGGTTTCAGTCAAGCCCAAGAAGCGTAACAATCTCCCAAGGTTCACAGCTGGCCAGGATTAAGCTTAGGACTTGAGAGTTGATGGGTGTGCGAAAGTGCACTCTATATACCCTATTATTGGACTAAAATGCTAAAATGTGAATAGAAATCATAGGAATTAATGTGTATTCTTAAATTGAATTTCTATTTACGTTGGGATACTCCTAAGCAGTTTTTTTATGTCTAATTTCATAGTTTATAAAAGTCCAAGTCAAGCCCAGTCAAATTCAAAGGAGGACATTCATGGGGTTTGAGAGCAATTTGGAAGAAAAGAAAAAGAAAAAAGATCACAAAATGAAACCACAAGAAGTCCAAGTCTGAAATTCGCTAGGAGACAGTCTGGATATACTTTAGTCTTTTGACTGTATCTTTTTACTCACATATTGATGCGATTCATGATGCATTGAAAGCTATCTTAAAGGGCTATAACTTTGTCTCTAATAAGGATTTCCAAATTCGAACTCCTGAAGGCCGTACGTGGCTGCCAAGATAAGTCCTAAAATTTAGGCGATTTTTTTATGCGGAAATTAAGAGGACATTGGGGTTTCTTTCCTACCCTATATAAGCATATCATTAGCACGAAATGGAAGAGAGGAAGAGGCACAAGAGGCAAATCTGAAGAGAGGAGAAAATCACTTCCATGGCCACCGTTCGCTTTAGTTTTCTCTGGAGATTTTTGTTGTCCATTATATTTATGGGTAACTAAATTCTCAAGTAGGGTTAGGGATGAACTTGCACATTAGATGGTATTTCTAATTTATTGTTAATTCATGTATTTGATTTTCAATTTCTAAAACTCTTTTGTTTTATCATTCTCAATTCATCGTTGTTGTTTTCTTCTCCGAATAATCATAAAATTTATTTTGTTTATGGATTCAGTCATGCTTTTTCTATTGAATGGATTAGTTCTTTGATTATGTTTGGATCAATTATTTATCTATATTGATTTAGCTTTTTGCTGCAATATCGCTTCCTGAGTATATTGTCGTCATTGGATTTTATCAATTGGGGTAGTAATTCAAGTTTTTTAAAAGTGGTGAATGTTTTTTCAAAGGGTTACATTTGATTTAAGTCTGGTTTATAAATCTATACCTTCCGATTGGGAATTGCGGGAATTGAGTTCCTAATTGAGTTATCCAATGAATTAAGAATAATTAAAATACCAGATTTGTGCGAGGGATTCCCGACACTCTACTGTTTGTCAAATTTGAGTACTTTTTCTGTTAATCACTTTGCTTCACTTGAATTTACATTTAAAATTAATCTTTGTTCTCTATTACTTATTTAATATTTTTTTCTTTAGTTTCTTTCTTCCTCTTGCTATTCTTTTAATTTGTCTCTCTGTGGAATCGACATCCCAAAGCTGTGCTACAACTACCGCGTTATTCTTTGGGCGTAATCAAATTTTGGCGCCGTTTCCAGGGAGACGGTAGAAGAATTGCGAGATAGTTTTTCTTTTCAACAGTTTGTAAAGGCGGTAACTTCGTTCCCTATTTTAGCTTGCTGTATTTTTTTTTTCTTTTTCTTTTTGTAGTTTTTTTTTAGTGTTGCGTTTTCTCTACTTTGCATGCACAGGTATAGAGACGCTTTGGGTCGGTTTGCTTGTAGACCTGTGTTAGAGTCTGAGTTTTATTTTTCTGATCATTTGTTTGATAATTCTTCTAATTTTGAGAAAATGAGTGAACACGAAGATCAACCCACTAGGACCCTTCAGGATTACCTCCACCCTACACGCACAGCCACACCATCATGCATCATGTTTCCAGCTAATATTCGCCAATTGGATTTTAAAACAGGGATGATACAGTTACTCCCTACTTTTCATGGCTTGGAAAATTAAAATCCATATGTGCACATTAGGGAGTTTGAGGAAGTAGTTGCGACTTTTCATAGTCAAAATGCAACTGATGACATTGTGAGACTTAAGTTCTTTCCTTTCTCTTTGAATGATAGAGCTAAGAGTTGGCTATACTCATTGAGACCACGATCTATTGGGTCATGGAATGAGATGACTCAGGTCTTCTTTAATAAATACTTTCCCCAACATAAGACCAATGCTTTAAAAAGGCAAATCTCCACCTTTGTACAAAAGGACAGTGAGAGTTTGTATCAGTCTTGGGAGAGATTTAAGGAGCTATTGAGTATGTGTCCTCACCATGGGTATGAGAATTGACGCTTAGTGAGCTATTTTTATAAGGGACTTACACCTAGAGAGCGTCAATTTTTGGAGATGATGTGTAATGGTGAGTTCCTACAGAAAGATCCTGATGAGGCCATAGAATACCTCAATGAGCTTGCTGAAAAAGCTCACACTTGGACTGGACCTAGTGCTACTGAGAGCACAAATAGGTCACGACCTGCAGGAAACCTAAATGGTGGTGGAATTTACCATCTCAGGGAAGAAGATAACCTAAAGGCTAAGGTTGAGATGCTCACTAGGGAGCTAGAGGTGTTGAAGAATAAAGACTTAAAGCCAACACACGTGGCTAATCATGCAGAGTCTTTTAGACCATGTTTTGTGTGTGGCGGGGTAGATCATCTTGCCCAAGAGTGTCCCACATTTGCTGAGATGAGAGGGATGTATGAGGAACAATGTAATGCCTTAGGTATGTACATGAAGCCTGTTGCACCTTTCTCTGATACCTACAATCCTGGGTGGCTTAATCACCCCAATTTTAGCTGGAAGTCTGAAAACCAGCCGCCTGCACAACCCCCTAGATCATATCCTGCACCATATCATGCACCTTCATCTTCTAGGAGTCCTTTAGAAGACACTTTGCATGCTTTTATTGAGGCACAGAGTAAAACTAATCAAAAGTTTGAATCTTTGATTATGCAGGTTGTTGAAGAAAACAAAGAGATAAAGAGTCATATATCCAAGATAATGAGCTCCTTGAGTGTGAATGAGTGTGGCAAGTTTCCTTCTCAAGCTCAATCCGCATCCCAAGGTCAGCATATGGCACAAAAAAATTTAAAAGAAGTCAATGCCATTATGACAAGAAGTGGTAAATCCTTACACATCCCAACAACTGATAAGCAAGAGGATGTTGAAGAGGAACAAAGCAATGATAGAACCGAGTTCCCCAAGGATGCCAAGGTAATCAAGAGTCCAGTTAAGGTACCATTTCCTCAAGCTTTAAAATCTGGTATGCAAACTTTGGATCCTAGAAATGAAATCTTGGAGAACCTCAGGCAGGTAAAGATTAATCTTCCTCTTTTGCATGTTATTAAACAAGTTCCCACTTATGCAAAAGTTCTTAAAGATTTGTGTACAGTTAAGAGGAAGCACCATGTTAAGAAGACAACATTTCTGACAGAGCAAGTTAGTGCTCTAATTGGACAGCGAATTCCTCCTAAGTACAAGGATTCTGGTTGTCCAACCATTGCATGTAATATTGGGAATCATGAGTTTGGGCAAGCCTTGCTAGATCTAGGAGCTAGTGTTAATTTGATGCCTTATTCCATTTATTTGCAGCTTGGTTTGGGTGAAATTAAGCCTACTTCTGTTGTGCTTCAGTTGGCTGATCGTTCAGTTAAGAAACCGAGAGGGATAGTTGAGGATGTTTTGATCCAAATTGACAAGTTTTATTATCCTGTTGATTTCTTAATTTTGGACACTCAATCAGTTGTTGAGTCTAACTCTAAAGTTCCTCTCATATTAGGTAGACCTTTCCTTGCTACGGCTAATGCACTTATAAATTGTAGAAATGGGTTGATGAAATTATCTTTTGGAAACATGACCATGGAGGTCAACATTTTCCATATTGAGAAGCAGCCAACAGATGATGAGTGCCACCAAACGTATATGATTGATGCACTCATAGACAAGGGAGTTCACACAACTCATGATTTTGATCCCCTTGAATATTCCCTTGTGAATTCTGAGTTTAATACATCTGTTAGTGATTCATCTGATGTTATTGATATTTGTGCTATTTTTGATAAAACTCAGGATTATGGCACATAGGTTTGGCAACAGAAATTTGAGGAGTTGCCTAAGAAATGTGGAAAACAGATTCCTGTAAGTATGAAATCACCAAGAGTTAAATTGAAATCTTTGCCTAAGTCTAAATTCTATAAAGTTAAAATGAAAGCGTTTCATGATAAAAATATTCTTAGGAAGAGGTTTAAACCTAATGACCGAATATGCTTATATGATTTTGGATCTCACAAGCACAAAGGAAAACTTCGGTCTAGGTGGACTGGCCCTTATTTAGTAAGGAATGTTTTTGTAAATGGGGTGGTAGAAATAGAAAATCCTAAGGATGGTTGGATCTTTAAAATAAATGGTCAACGCCTTAAAATATTAATTGATAGGCAAGTTCCGGAAGTGGAAGACATTCCACTTGTGGATCCAGTCTATCAACCTTGACCACACCACCAAGGTATGTGTTTCTTTATTTATTTTGTTTTGCTTTGTTTTGTTTTTGTTTTTGTTTTTTTCTTATTTTCTTTCTTTTCCTTTTTGTTTGTTGTTGTTTTCTTTGTTTTTGATTGCAGGATAGTTTCATTTCGTCATTTCAGATTACCATCTTTGGTGTTTAGTGAGCTACCCACGTCACTCATCAGGTGTATTCTACCATTTTCAGTTACTCCCCATTCAATTTTGATTCTTAAACATTGAGGACAATGTTTCATTTAAGTTGGGGGGTGGTGGTGCAAATTCAGTATTTAAAATGCTTGTTGGACTCTGTGGCATATTTTCATGTGTCATTTTTTTTTAATTTGCATCACACATGCATCATTTTCACATGTGTACTCATTCTCATTCATAACCATCTTCGTGAATTCACCAAACCCACCATAATCATTTTTGCTGAAGCATTCACAGAACCCTTAATGCACTTATCCAAGTTTTGTGGTAAGATGGTGGTTTGACACATGTAGCTAGAGAACTCTTTTGCTTAAGTATTCATGTGAGTTTGGAGAGGATTGAGAGCATACAAATGCAGTAAATTGTGATAAGCGTTCATTGATCTGTTGAATTGGGTACTTCTTTGAGAGTATCATTACATGGTTTGTGGTACAATGGTGAATATACTTGGGATATGACAAAGGTCAACTTAGGATTAACGTTTGAGCCTTTCAAGCTATCCTTTCCATCATAGACCCCTAGTAGCCAACTTTGAGCCAATAAACACTTGTAACTTTTTCTTTTCATATGCCCATATCATCCATGCCTCTCCACATTGGAGTATAACCTATACACAGATTTTCTTACCCTTTTTACTTCCAAGCGTATACTAGTTGTGGAATTTGTATTTTCTTTCTTTAATTTTATCATTTTCAATTAAAAAGAAGAAGAAGAAGAAGACGACAAAAAAAAGAAAAGAGGACAAGTTGCAAAGTGTTCAATTGAGTTCTTTGATAAAAAAAAAAAAAAAGTTGGTAGAGATGGAAAGAATACAAAAGTGGTATGTGTTTGTCCATCAAATTGTTGAAAAAAAAAAGAGGAAGCAGAAGGAAAAACATTATTCTTTCATGATCTGAAAAGTTGGAGAGTATATCAAGTGAGAAGTGTGGTCTATTGAGATATTTAATAAAATTCCCTTTGTATGTACTTGGAAGTTTTTGAATCCCTTTCATCCTTCTTTTTCATATAACCCCAAAACCAAGCCACATTACAACCTTTTGTGTTGACCATTCTGATCCTAAGTAAGCTGTTGGAAAGATTGATAGAAGTCTCATTTGTTAGTGTTCCTATCATAAGATCAATGTTTGCTTGTTGCATGTACATAATTGCCTAATTTTCCATAAGAGTGTGTATACACCCATTGCCAACTCCATAGAGAGAGCCGTTACACGAAACACTATTATACCCGTGAGTTATGGAGTTGAACCTTTTGCTTCAGATGTTCTTGATGTTGCATGTGTCAAGAACCTCATGGCATCTTCATGTGTGCATTGCAACAAATTGGCTCCAAGCCCATGCCTTTTACACCATTTCCTCATTGGAAACTTCACTATCTACATTCCCACATTAACCCTCCTAGTTTACTTCTAGCATCCGATGAATTAGCAGCAATAAACCCAGTCTTCTATCTCATTCTTTCAGTTGATGCCCACATACACCTTACCATTGGTTTCCGTCAAGCCCAAGACGTGTTAAAAGCACCCAAGGTTCACATCTAGCCATATTTAAGCTTCTAGCTAGAGTTAAAGGGCAATAATCAACATACACAAGATTATTCATCTCTAAACCATGCTTCGTGCTTAATTTCCCTTTTAATATTCTTTCTCACCTTTTTTCCCTAAACCTTGTAGCTTTTATTGTTGTTTGTCATCATTCTAGGGTTGAATTAGAAGATTGTTCTTCATCCAAGACATGTCAATTGAAGGAAAGCCGAGTAAATGACCAAGTCACCGCAAATCGACACCTAGCTGCCCCTTCATGCGCATCGCAACAAATCGGCCCCTAGCCCACACATTGCACAATATTTTCGCAAGAGAAATCCCACTACTGACACTCCACATTAGCACGCCTAGTTTAGTAATAGAATCCGACGAATTGCCACCCAAACACCTGTCTTTTGTTTCATTCTTGAAATTGAAGGCCACATACACCTTACCATTGGTTTCGGTCAAGCCCAAGAAGCGTAACAATCTCCCAAGGTTCACAGCTGGCCACGGTTAAGCTTAGGACTTGAGAGTTAAGGGCAATAATCGACTTCCACATGATTATCTATCTCTAGACCATATTTTGAGATTAATTTATCTTTTAATATTCTTTCTCACCCTTTTTATCTTGACCTTATTGTTTTCCATCATTCTTAGATTTAATTCGAAGATTAGTATTGATCCAAGACATGTTAATTGAAACAAAACCGTGTAAATGCCCAAGTCACCGCAAATCGCCACCTCGGTGCACCTTCATGCGTGCATTGCAACAAATCGGCGCCAAGCCAAAGCCTTTTAGACATTTCCTCATTGGAAACTTCACTATTTGCACCCCACATTCACCGTCCAAGTTCAATTCTAGCATCTGATGAATTAGCAGCAAGAAACCCCGTCTTTTATCTCATTCTTTCAGTTGAAGCCCACATACAGCTTACCATTGGTTTCCGTCGAGCGCAAGACGTGTTAAAAGCATCCAAGGTTCACATCTAGCGATATTTAAGCTTCTAGCTAGAGTTAAAGGTCAACAATCAACATACACATGATTATTCATCTCGAAACCATGTTTTGTGCTTAATTTCCCTTTTAATATTCTGTCTCACCTTTTTTCCTTAAACCTTGTTGCTTTTATTGCTGTTTTTCATCATTCTTGGGTTGAATTAGAGGATTAGTCTTGATCCAAGACATGTCAATTGAAGGAAAGCCAAGTAAATGCCAAGACCACTGCAAATTGGCACCGAGGTGCCGCTTCATTTCCATTGCAACAAATTGGCCCCTAGCCCACGCCTTTTACACCATTTTCGCAAGACAAATTTAATTACTTGCACCCCACCATAACCCGCCAAGTTCAGTAACAGCATTCGATGAGTTGCTTCCGGACAACTGTCTTTCATTCCATTCTTCCAATTGATGCCGACATACACGTTACCATCGGTTTCTGTCAAGACCAAGAAGTGTAAGAAACCCCCGACGTTCATCGCTAGGCGTGGTTAAGCTTCTGACCCACGCGCCATAATCAACTTACACATGACTATTCATCTCCAAACCAAGTTTTGAGGTTAATTTCCCTTTCAATTCTCTCTCCCTTTTTATCTAGACTTTATTGTTTTCATTGTTGTTTTTCATCATTCTTAGATTTAATTAGAAGATTAGTCTTGATCCAAGGCTTGTCAATTGATGAAGCAAAGCCATACAAATGCCCTAGTCACCACAAATCGGCACCTAGAAGCACCTTCATGTGCATTGCAAAATAAAGGACCCAAGCCCATGGCTTCTTGCACTATTTTCTCAAGTGAAGTTTTATTAATTACACCCCAGATTAACCATCCTAGTTCAGTTCTTGCATCCGCTGAATTAGCCACAAGTAACCCATCTTTTTTTTTTTCCCTTCCAACTGAAGCCACACAAACAACTTACCATTGGTTTCGGTCAAGCCCAAGAAGTGTAAGAAGCCCCCAAGGTTCACATCTAGCCATGGTTAAGCTTAAGACTTGTGTTAAGGGCGATAATCAACTCACACATGATTATTTATTTGTAGACTGTCTTTTGAGATTAATTTATCTTTTAATATTCTTTCTCACCCTTTTTATCTTGACCTTATTGTTTTCATTCTTGTTTTCCATCATTCTTAGATTTAATTAGAAGATTAGTATTGATCCAAGACATGTCAATTGAAACAAATTCATGGAAATGCCCAAGTCACCGCAAATCCGCACCTCAGTGCATCTTCATGTGTGCATTGCAACAAATCGGCTCCAAGCCCATGCCTTTTACACCATTTCCTCGTTGGAAACTTCACTATTTACATTCCCACATTAACCCTCCTAGTTTACTTCTAGCATCCGATGAATTAGCAGCAATAAACCCAGTCTTCTATCTCATTCTTTCAGTTGATGCCCACATACACCTTACCATTGGTTTCCGTCAAGTTCAAGACGTGTTAAAAGCACCCAAGGTTCACATCTAGCCATATTTAAGCTTCTAGCTAGAGTTAAAGGGCAATAATCAACATACACAAGATTATTCATCTCTAAACCATGCTTTGTGCTTAATTTCGCTTTTAATATTCTTTCTCACCTTTTTTCCCTAAACCTTGTAGCTTTTGTTGTTGTTTGTCATCATTCTAGGGTTGAATTAGAAGATTGTTCTTCATCCAAGACATGTCAATTGAAGGAAAGCCGGGTAAATGACCAAGTCACCGCAAATCAGCACCTAGCTGCCCCTCCATGTGCATTGCGACAAATCGGCCCCTAGCCCACGCATTGCGCAATATTTTCGTAAGAGAAATCCCACTACTGACACTCCACATTAACCCACCTAGTTCAGTAATAGAATCCGACGAATTGCCACCCAGACACCTGTCTTTTATTTCATTCTTGAAATTGAAGGCCACATACACCTTACCATTGGTTTCAGTCAAGCCCAAGAAGCGTAACAATCTCCCAAGGTTCACAGCTGGCCCCGGTTAAGCTTAGGACTTGAGAGTTAAGGGCAATAATCAACTTCCACATGATTATCTATCTCTAGACCATATTTTGAGATTAATTTATCTTTTAATATTCTTTCTCACCCTTTTTATCTTGACCTTATTGTTTTCATTCTTGTTTTCCATCATTCTTAGATTTAATTTGAAGATTAGTATTGATCCAAGACATGTTAATTGAAACAAAACCGTGTAAATGCCCAAGTTACCGCAAATCGCCACCTCGGTGCACCTTCATGCGTGCATTGCAACAAATCGGTGCCAAGCCCATGCCTTTTAGACATTTCCTCATTGGAAACTTCACTATTAGCACCCCACATTCACCGTCCAAGTTCAATTCTAGCATCTGATGAATGAGCAGCAAGAAACCCCGTCTTTTATCTCATTCTTTCAGTTGAATCCCACATACAGCTTACCATTGGTTTCCGTCAAGCCCAAGACGTGTAACAAGCCCCCAAGGTTCACATCTAGCCATGTTTAAGCTTCTAGCTAGAGTTAAAGGTCAACAATCAACATACACATGATTATTCATCTCTAAACCATGTTTTGTGCTTAATTTCCCTTTTAATATTCTTTCTCACCTTTTTTCCTTAAACCTTGTTGCTTTTATTGCTGTTTTTCATCATTCTTGGGTTGAATTAGAGAATTAGTCTTGATCCAAGACATGTCAATTGAAGCAAAGCCATGTAAATGCCCAGGTCACTGCAAATCGGCACCTAGGTGCCCTTCATGTCCATTGCAACAAAGTGGCCCCTAGGTCACTCCTTTTACACCATTTTCGCAAGACAAATCTCATTACCTGCACCCCACCATAACCCACCTAGTTCAGTAACAGCATCCGACGAGTTGCTTCCAGACAACTGTCTTCCATTTCAGTCTTCCAATTGATGCCCACATACATGTTACCATCGGTTTCCTTCAAGCCCCAGATGTGTAAGAAACCCCCGACGTTCATCGCTAGCCGTGGTTAAGCTTCTGACCCACGCTCCATAATCAACTTACACATGATTATTCATCTCCAAACCAAGTTTTGAGGTTAATTTCCCTTTCAATTCTCTCTCCTTTTTTATCTAGACCTTATTATTTTCATAGTTGTTTTTCATCGTTCTTAGATTTACTTAGAATATTAGTCTTGATCCAAGGCATGTCAATTGATGAAGCAAAGCCATACAAATGCTCAAGTCACCACAAATCGGCACCTAGGTGCACCTTCATGTGCATTGCAACAAATTGGCCCCTAGCCCACACCATTTTTGCAAGACAAATCTCATTACTTGCACCCCACCATAACCCGCCTAGTTCAGTAACAGCATCCGACGAGTTGCTTCCAGACAACTGCCTTTCATTTCATTCTTCCAATTGATGCCCACATACACGTTACCATCGGTTTTCGTCAAGTCCAAGAAGTGTAAGAAACCCCCGACGTTCATCGCTAGCCGTGGTTAAGCTTCTGACCCACGCGCCATAATCAACTTACACATGATTATTCATCTCCAAACCAAGTTTTGAGGTTAATTTGCCTTTCAATTCTCTCTCCTTTTTTATCGAGACCTTATTGTTTTCATTGTCATTTTTCATCATTCTTAGATTTAATTAGAAGATTAGTCTTGATCCAAGGCATTTCAATTGATGAAGCAAAGCCACACAAATGCCCAAGTCACCACAAATCGGCACCTAGAAGCACCTTCATGTGCATTGCAAAATAAAGCACCCAAGCCCATGGCCTCTTGCACTATTTTCTCAAGTGAAGTTTCATTATTTACACCCCAGATTAACCATCCTAGTTCAGTTCTTGCATCCGCCGAATTAGCTACAAGAAACCCATCTTTTTTTTTCTTCCAATTGAAGCCCCACAAACAACTTACCATTGGTTTCGGTCAAGCCCAAGAAACGTAAGATGCCCCCAAGGTTCACTTCTAGCCATGGTTGAGCTTAATACTTGAGTTAAGGGCGATAATCAACTGACACATGATTATTTATTTGTAGACCGTGTTTTGAGATTAATTTATCTTTTAATATTCTTTCTCACCCTTTTTATCTTGACCTTATTGTTTTCATTCTTCTTTTCCATCATTCTTAGATTTAATTAGAAGATTAGTATTGATCCAAGACATGTCAACTAAAAGAAAGTCATGGAAATGCCCAAGTCACCGAAAATCCGCTCCTCAGTGCATTTTCATGTGTGCATTGCAACAAATCCATTCCAAGCCCATGAATTTTACACCATTTCCTCGTTGGAAACTTCACTATTTACATCCCACATTAACCCTCCTAGTTTACTTCTAGCATCCGATGAATTAGCGGCAATAAACCCAGTCTTCTATCTGATTCTTTCAGTTGATGCCCACATACAGCTCACCATTGGTTTCCGTCGAGCGCAAGACATGTTAAAAGCACCCAAGGTTCACATGTAGCCATATTTAAGCTTCTAGCTAGAGTTAAAGGTCAACAATAAAAATACACATGATTATTCATCTCGAAACCATGTTTTGTGCTTAATTTCCCTTTTAATATTCTTTCTCACCTTCTCTCCTTAAACCTTGTTGCTTTTATTGCTGTTTTTCATCATGCTTGGGTTGAATTAGAGGATTAGTCTTGATCCAAGACATGTCAATTGAAGCAAAGCCATGTAAATGCCCAGGTCACTGCAAATCGGCACCGAGGTGCCCCTTCATGTCCATTGCAACAAATTGGCCCCTAGCCCACGCCTTTTACACCATTTTCGCAAGTCAAATCTCATTACTTACACCCCACCATAGCTCGCCTAGTTCGGTAACAGCATCCGACGACTTGCTTCCAGACAACTGTCTTTCATTTCATTCTTCCAATTGATGCCCACATACACGTTACCATCGGTTTCCGTCAAGCCCAAGAAGTGTAAGAAACCCCCGACGTTCATCGCTAGCCGTGGTTAAGCCAATGACCCACCCGCCATAATCAACTTACACATGATTATTCATCTCCAAACCAAGTTTTGAGGTTAATTTCCCTTTCAATTCATTGACTTTCTTTATCTAGGCCTTATTGTTCTCATTGTTGTTTTTCATCATTCTTAGATTTATTTAGAAGATTAGTCTTGATCCAAGGCCTGTCAATTGAAGAAGCAAAGCCACACAAATGCCCAAGTCACCACAAATCGGCACCTAGAAGCACCTTCATGTGCATTGCAAAATAAAGCACCCAAGCCCATGGCCTCTTGCACTATTTTCTCAAGTGAAGTTTCATTATTTACACCCCAGATTAACCATCCTGGTTCAGTTCTTGCATCCGCCGAATTAGCTACAAGAAACCCATCTTTTTTTCTTTCTTCCAATTGAAACCCCACAAACAACTTACCATTGGTTTCGGTCAAGCCCAAGAAATGTAAGAAGCCCCCAAGGTTCACATCTAGCCATGGTTGAGCTTAATACTTGAGTTAAGGGCGATAATCAACTCACACATGATTATTTATTTGTAGACCGTATTTTGAGATTAATTTATCTTTTAATATTCTTTCTCACCCTTTTTATCTTGACCTTATTGTTTTCATTGTCGTTTCCATCATTCTTAGATTTAATTAGAAGATTAGTATTGATCCAAGACATGTCAACTGAAACAAAGTCATGGAAATGCCCAAGTCACCGCAAATCCGCTCCTCAGTGCATTTTCATGTGTGAATTGCAACAAATCTGCTCCAAGCCCATGCCTTTTACACCATTTCCTCGTTGGAAACTTCACTATTTACATCCCACATTAACCCTCCTAGTTTACTTCTTGCATCTGATGAATTAGCAGCAATAAACCCAGTCTTCTATCTCATTCTTTCAGTTGATGCCCACATACACCTTACCATTGGTTTCCGTCGAGCGCAAGACGTGTTAAAAGCACCCAAGGTTCACATCTAGCGATATTTAAGCTTCTAGCTAGAGTTAAAGGTCAACAATCAACATACACATGATTATTCATCTCGGAACCATGTTTTGTGCTTAATTTCCCTTTTAATATTCTTTCTCACCTTTTCTCCTTAAACCTTGTGCTTTTATTGCTGTTTTTCATCATTCTTGGGTTGAATTAGAGGATTCGTCTTGATCCAAGACATGTCAATTGAAGCAAAGCCATGTAAATGCCCAGGTCACTGCAAATCGGCACCGAGGTGCCCCTTCATGTCCATTGCAACAAATTGGCCCCTAGCCCACGCCTTTTACACCATTTTCGAAAGTCAAATCTCATTACTTACACCCCACCATAACTCGCCTAGTTCGGTAACAGCATCCGACGAGTTGCTTCCAGACAACTGTCTTTCATTTCATTCTTCCAATTGATGTCCACATACACGTTACCATCGGTTTCCGTCAAGCCCAAGAAGTGTAAGAAACCCCCGACGTTCATCGCTAGCCGTGGTTAAGCCTATGACCCACCCACCATAATCAACTTACACATGATTATTCATCTCCAAACCAAGTTTTGAGGTTAATTTCCCTTTCAATTCTCTCACTTTCTTTATCTAGGCCCTATTGTTTTCATTGTTGTTTTTCATCATTCTTAGATTTATTTAGAAGATTAATCTTGATCCAAGGCCTGTCAATTGATGAAGGAAAGCCACACAAGTGCCCAAGTCACCACAAATCGGCACCTAGAAGCACCTTCATGTGCGTTGCAAAATAAAGCACCCAAGCCCATGGCCTCTTGCACTATTTTCTCAAGTGAAGTTTCATTATTTACACCCCAGATTAACCATCCTAGTTCAGTTCTTGCATCCGCCGAATTAGCTACAAGAAACCCATCTTTTTTTTTCTTCCAATTGAAGCCCCACAAACAACTTACCATTGGTTTCGGTCAAGCCCAAGAAACGTAAGATGCCCCCAAGGTTCACTTCTAGCCATGGTTGAGCTTAATACTTGAGTTAAGGGCGATAATCAACTGACACATGATTATTTATTTGTAGACCGTGTTTTGAGATTAATTTATCTTTTAATATTCTTTCTCACCCTTTTTATCTTGACCTTATTGTTTTCATTCTTCTTTTCCATCATTCTTAGATTTAATTAGAAGATTAGTATTGATCCAAGACATGTCAACTAAAAGAAAGTCATGGAAATGCCCAAGTCACCGAAAATCCGCTCCTCAGTGCATTTTCATGTGTGCATTGCAACAAATCCATTCCAAGCCCATGAATTTTACACCATTTCCTCGTTGGAAACTTCACTATTTACATCCCACATTAACCCTCCTAGTTTACTTCTAGCATCCGATGAATTAGCGGCAATAAACCCAGTCTTCTATCTGATTCTTTCAATTGATGCCCACATACAGCTCACCATTGGTTTCCGTCGAGCGCAAGACATGTTAAAAGCACCCAAGGTTCACATGTAGCCATATTTAAGCTTCTAGCTAGAGTTAAAGGTCAACAATAAAAATACACATGATTATTCATCTCGAAACCATGTTTTGTGCTTAATTTCCCTTTTAATATTCTTTCTCACCTTCTCTCCTTAAACCTTGTTGCTTTTATTGCTGTTTTTCATCATGCTTGGGTTGAATTAGAGGATTAGTCTTGATCCAAGACATGTCAATTGAAGCAAAGCCATGTAAATGCCCAGGTCACTGCAAATCGGCACCGAGGTGCCCCTTCATGTCCATTGCAACAAATTGGCCCCTAGCCCACGCCTTTTACACCATTTTCGCAAGTCAAATCTCATTACTTACACCCCACCATAGCTCGCCTAGTTCGGTAACAGCATCCGACGACTTGCTTCCAGACAACTGTCTTTCATTTCATTCTTCCAATTGATGCCCACATACACGTTACCATCGGTTTCCGTCAAGCCCAAGAAGTGTAAGAAACCCCCGACGTTCATCGCTAGCCGTGGTTAAGCCAATGACCCACCCGCCATAATCAACTTACACATGATTATTCATCTCCAAACCAAGTTTTGAGGTTAATTTCCCTTTCAATTCATTGACTTTCTTTATCTAGGCCTTATTGTTCTCATTGTTGTTTTTCATCATTCTTAGATTTATTTAGAAGATTAGTCTTGATCCAAGGCCTGTCAATTGAAGAAGCAAAGCCACACAAATGCCCAAGTCACCACAAATCGGCACCTAGAAGCACCTTCATGTGCATTGCAAAATAAAGCACCCAAGCCCATGGCCTCTTGCACTATTTTCTCAAGTGAAGTTTCATTATTTACACCCCAGATTAACCATCCTGGTTCAGTTCTTGCATCCGCCGAATTAGCTACAAGAAACCCATCTTTTTTTCTTTCTTCCAATTGAAACCCCACAAACAACTTACCATTGGTTTCGGTCAAGCCCAAGAAATGTAAGAAGCCCCCAAGGTTCACATCTAGCCATGGTTGAGCTTAATACTTGAGTTAAGGGCGATAATCAACTCACACATGATTATTTATTTGTAGACCGTATTTTGAGATTAATTTATCTTTTAATATTCTTTCTCACCCTTTTTATCTTGACCTTATTGTTTTCATTGTCGTTTCCATCATTCTTAGATTTAATTAGAAGATTAGTATTGATCCAAGACATGTCAACTGAAACAAAGTCATGGAAATGCCCAAGTCACCGCAAATCCGCTCCTCAGTGCATTTTCATGTGTGAATTGCAACAAATCTGCTCCAAGCCCATGCCTTTTACACCATTTCCTCGTTGGAAACTTCACTATTTACATCCCACATTAACCCTCCTAGTTTACTTCTTGCATCTGATGAATTAGCAGCAATAAACCCAGTCTTCTATCTCATTCTTTCAGTTGATGCCCACATACACCTTACCATTGGTTTCCGTCGAGCGCAAGACGTGTTAAAAGCACCCAAGGTTCACATCTAGCGATATTTAAGCTTCTAGCTAGAGTTAAAGGTCAACAATCAACATACACATGATTATTCATCTCGGAACCATGTTTTGTGCTTAATTTCCCTTTTAATATTCTTTCTCACCTTTTCTCCTTAAACCTTGTGCTTTTATTGCTGTTTTTCATCATTCTTGGGTTGAATTAGAGGATTCGTCTTGATCCAAGACATGTCAATTGAAGCAAAGCCATGTAAATACCCAGGTCACTGCAAATCGGCACCGAGGTGCCCCTTCATGTCCATTGCAACAAATTGGCCCCTAGCCCACGCCTTTTACACCATTTTCGAAAGTCAAATCTCATTACTTACACCCCACCATAACTCGCCTAGTTCGGTAACAGCATCCGACGAGTTGCTTCCAGACAACTGTCTTTCATTTCATTCTTCCAATTGATGTCCACATACACGTTACCATCGGTTTCCGTCAAGCCCAAGAAGTGTAAGAAACCCCCGACGTTCATCGCTAGCCGTGGTTAAGCCTATGACCCACCCACCATAATCAACTTACACATGATTATTCATCTCCAAACCAAGTTTTGAGGTTAATTTCCCTTTCAATTCTCTCACTTTCTTTATCTAGGCCCTATTGTTTTCATTGTTGTTTTTCATCATTCTTAGATTTATTTAGAAGATTAATCTTGATCCAAGGCCTGTCAATTGATGAAGGAAAGCCACACAAGTGCCCAAGTCACCACAAATCAGCACCTAGAAGCACCTTCATGTGCGTTGCAAAATAAAGCACCCAAGCCCATGGCCTCTTGCACTATTTTCTCAAGTGAAGTTTCATTATTTACACCCCAGATTAACCATCCTGGTTCAGTTCTTGCATCCACCGAATTAGCTACAAGAAACCCATATTTTTTTTTTCTTCTAATTGAAGCCCCACAAACAACTTACCATTGGTTTGGATCAAGCCCAAGAAACGTAGGAAGCCCCAAAGGTTCACATCTAGCCATGGTTGAGCTTAATACTTGAGTTAAGGGCGATAATCAACTCACACATGATTATTTATTTGTTGACCGTATTTTGAGATTAACTTATCTTTTAATATTCTTTCTCACCCTTGTTATCTTGACCTTATTGTTTTCATTGTTGTTTTCCATCATTCTTAGATTTAATTAGAAGATTAGTATTGATCCAAGACATGTCAACTGAAACAAAGTCATGGAAATGCCCAAGTCACCGCAAATCCGCTCCTCAGTGCATTTTCATGTGTGCATTGCAACAAATCCGCTCCAAGCCCATGCCTTTTACACCATTTCCTCGTTGGAAACTTCACTATTTACATCCCACATTAACCCTCCTAGTTTACTTCTAGCATCCGATGAATTAGCAGCAATAAACCCAGTCTTCTATCTCATTCTTTCAGTTGATGCCCACATACACCTTACCATTGGTTTCCGTCGAATGCAAGACGTGTTAAAAGCACCCAAGGTTCACATCTAGCCATATTTAAGCTTCTAGCTAGAGTTAAAGGTCAACAATCAACGTACACATGATTATTCATCTCGAAACCATGTTTTGTGCTTATTTTCCCTTCTAATATTCTTTCTCACCTTTTGTCCTTAAACCTTGTTGTTTTTATTGCCGGTTTTCATCATTCTTGGGTTGAATTAGAGGATTCGTCTTGATCCAAGACATGTCAATTGAAGCAAAGCCATGTAAATGCCCAGGTCACTGCAAATCGGCACCGAGGTGCCCCTTCATGTCCATTGCAACAAATTGGCCCCTAGCCCACGCCTTTTACACCATTTTCGAAAGTCAAATCTCATTACTTACACCCCACCATAACTAGCCTAGTTCGGTAACAGCATCCGACGAGTTGCTTCCAGACAACTGTCTTTCATTTCATTCTTCCAATTGATGCCCACATACACGTTACCATCGGTTTCCGTCAAGCCCAAGAAGTGTAAGAAACCCCCGACATTCATCGCTAGCCGTGGTTAAGCCTATGACCCACCCACCATAATCAACTTAGACATGATTATTCATCTCCAAACCAAGTTTTGAGGTTAATTTCCCTTTCAATTCTCTCACTTTCTTTATCTAGGCCTTATTGTTTTCATTGTTGTTTTTCATCATTCTTAGATTTATTTAGAAGATTAATCTTGATCCAAGGCATGTCAATTGATGAAGGAAAGCCACACAAGTGCCCAAGTCACCACAAATCGGCACCTAGAAGCACCTTCATGTGCGTTGCAAAATAAAGCACCCAAGCCCATGGCCTCTTGCACTATTTTCTCAAGTGAAGTTTCATTATTTACACCCCAGATTAACCATCCTGGTTCAGTTCTTGCATCCGCCGAATTAGCTACAAGAAACCCATATTTTTTTTTTCTTCTAATTGAAGCCCCACAAACAACTTACCATTGGTTTCGATCAAGCCAAAGAAACGTAGGAAGCCCCCAAGGTTCACATCTAGCCATGGTTGAGCTTAATACTTGAGTTAAGGGCGATAATCAACTCACACATGATTATTTATTTGTAGACCGTATTTTGAGATTAATTTATCTTTTAATATTCTTTCTCACCCTTGTTATCTTGACCTTTTTGTTTTCATTGTTGTTTTCCATCATTCTTAGATTTAATTAGAAGATTAGTATTGATCCAAGACATGTCAGCTGAAACAAAGTCATGGAAATGCCCAAGTCACCGCAAATCTGCTCCTCAGTGCATTTTCATTTGTGCATTGCAACAAATCCGCTCCAAGCCCATGCCTTTTACACCATTTCCAAGTTGGAAACTTCACTATTTACATCCCACATTAACCCTCCTAGTTTACTTCTAGCATCCGATGAATTAGCAGCAATAAACCCAGTCTTCTATCTCATTCTTTCAGTTGATGCCCACATACACCTTACCATTGGTTTCCGTCGAGCGCAAGACGTGTTAAAAGCACCCAAGGTTCACATCTAGCCATATTTAAGCTTCTAGCTAGAGTTAAAGGTCAACAATGAACATGCACATGATTATTCATCTCGAAACCATGTTTTGTGCTTAATTTCCCTTTTAATATTCTTTCTCACCTTTTCTCCTTAAACCTTGTTGCTTTTATTGCTGTTTCTCATCATTCTTGTGTTGAATTAGAGGATTCGTCTTGATCCAAGACATTTCAATTGAAGCAAAGCCATGTAAATGCCCAGGACACTGCAAATCGGCACCGAGGTGCCCCTTCATGTCCATTGCAACAAATTGGCCCCTAGCCCACACCTTTTACACCATTTTCGCAAGTCAAATCTCATTACTTACACCCCACCATAACTCGCCTAGTTCGGTAACAGCATCCGACGACTTGCTTCCAGACAACTGTCTTTCATTTCATTCTTCCAATTGATGTCCACATACACGACGTTACCATCGGTTTCCATCAAGCCCAAGAAGTGTAAGAAACCCCCGACTTTCATCGCTAGCCATGGTTAAGCCTATGACCCACCCACCATAATCAACTTACACATGATTATTCATCTCCAAACCAAGTTTTGAGGTTAATTTCCCTTTCAATTCTCTCACTTTCTTTATCTAGGCCTTATGGTTTTAATTGTTGTTTTTCATCATTCTTAGATTTATTTAGAAGATTAATCTTGATCCAAGGCCTGTCAATTGATGAAGGAAAGCCACACAAGTGCCCAAGTCACCACAGATCGGCACCTAGAAGCACCTTCATGTGCGTTGCAAAATAAAGCACCCAAGCCCATGGCCTCTTGCACTATTTTCTCAAGTGAAGTTTCATTATTTACACCCCAGATTAACCATCCTGGTTCAGTTCTTGCATCCGCCGAATTAGCTACAAGAAACCCATATTTTTTTTTTCTTCTAATTGAAGCCCCACAAACAACTTACCATTGGTTTCGATCAAGCCCAAGAAACGTAGGAAGCCCCCAAGGTTCACATCTAGCCATGGTTGAGCTTAATACTTGAGTTAAGGGCGATAATCAACTCACACATGATTATTTATTTGTAGACCGTATTTTGAGATGAACTTATCTTTTAATATTCTTTCTCACCCTTGTTATCTTGACCTTATTGTTTTCATTGTTGTTTTCCATCATTCTTAGATTTAATTAGAAGATTAGTATAGATCCAAGACATGTCAACTGAAACAAAGTCATGGAAATGCCCAAGTCACCGCAAATCTGCTCCTCAGTGCATTTTCATTTGTGCATTGCAACAAATCCGCTCCAAGCCCATGCCTTTTACACCATTTCCAAGTTGGAAACTTCACTATTTACATCCCACATTAACCCTCCTAGTTTACTTCTAGCATCCGATGAATTAGCAGCAATAAACCCAGTCTTCTATCTCATTCTTTCAGTTGATGCCCACATACACCTTACCATTGGTTTCCGTCGAGCGCAAGACGTGTTAAAAGCACCCAAGGTTCACATCTAGCCATATTTAAGCTTCTAGCTAGAGTTAAAGGTCAACAATCAACATACACATGATTATTCATCTCGAAACCATGTTTTGTGCTTAATTTCCCTTTTAATATTCTTTCTCACCTTTTCTCCTTAAACCTTGTAGCTTTTATTGTTGTTTTTCATCAATCTAGGGTTGAATTAGAAGATTGTTCTTCATCCAAGACATGTCAATTGAAGGAAAGCCGGGTAAATGACCAAGTCGCCGCAAATCGCAACAAATTGGCCCCTAGCCCACGCCTTTTACACCATTTTCGAAAGTCAAATCTCATTACTTACACCCCACCATAACTCGCCTAGTTCGGTAACAGCATCCGACGACTTGCTTCCAGACAACTGTCTGTCATTTCATTCTTCCAATTGATGTCCACATACACGTTACCATCGGTTTCCATCAAGCCCAAGAATTGTAAAAAACCCCGACTTTCATCGCTAGCCTTGGTTAAGCCTATGACCCACCCACCATAATCAACTTACACATGATTATTCATCTCCAAACCAAGTTTTGAGGTTAATTTCCCTTTCAATTCTCTCACTTTCTTGATCCATGGCATGTCAATTGATGAAGCAAAGCCACACAAATGCACAAGTCACCACAAATCGGCACCTAGAAGCACCTTCATGTGCATTGCAAAATAAAGCACCCAAGCCCACGGCCTCTTGCACTATTTTCTCAAGTGAAGTTTCATTATTTACACCCCAGATTAACCATCCTAGCTCAGGTCTTGCATCCGCCGAATTAGCTACAAGAAACCCATCTTTTTTTTTTTGTCCTCCCAATTGAAGCCCCACAAACAACTTACCATTGGTTTCGGTCAAGCCCAAGAAACGTAAGAAGCCCCCAAGGTCCAAATCTAGCCATGGTTGAGCTTAATACTTGAGTTAAGGGCGATAATCAACCCACACATGATTATTTATTTGTACACCGTGTTTTGAGATTAATTTATCTTTTAATATTCTTTCTCACCCTTTTTATCTTGACCTTATTGTTTTCATTGTTGTTTTCCATCGTTCTTAGATTTAATTAGAAAATTAGTATTGATCCAAGACATGTCAATTGAAACAGAGTCATGGAAATGCCCAAGTCACCGCAAATCCGCTCCTGAGTGCATTTTCATGTGTGCATTGCAACAAATCTGCTCTAAGCCCATGCCTTTTACACCATTTCCTCGTTGAAAACTTCACTATTTACATCCCACATTAACCCTCCTTGTTTACTTCTAGCATCCGATGAATTAGCAGCAATAAACCCAGTCTTCTATCTCATTCTTTCAGTTGATGCCCACATACACCTTACCATTGGTTTCCGTCGAGCCCAAGACGTGTTAAAAGCACCCAAGGTTCACATCTAGCCATATTTAAGCCTCTGGCTAGAGTTAAAGGGCAATAATCAACATACACAAGATTATTCATCTCTAAACCATGCTTTCTGCTTAATTTCCCTTTTAATATTCTTTCTCACCTTTTTTCCCTAAACCTTGTAGCTTTTATTGTTGTTTTTCATCAATCTAGGGTTGAATTAGAAGATTGTTCTTCATCCAAGACATGTCAATTGAAGGAAAGCCGAGTAAATGACCAAGTCGCCGCAAATCGGCACCTAGCTGCCCCTTCATGTGCAATGTGACAAATCGGCCCCTAGCCCACGCCTTTTACACCATTTTCGGAAGTCAAATCTCATTACTTGCACCCCACCATAACCCGCCTAGTTCGGTAACAGCATCCGACGAGTTGCTTCCATACAACCGTCTTTCATTTCATTCTTACAATTGATGTCCACATACACGTTACCATCGGTTTCCATCAAGCCCAATAAGTGTAAGAAACCCCCGACGTTCATCGCTAGCCGTGGTTAAGCCTATGACCCACCCGCCATAATCAACTTACACATGATTATTCATCTCCAAACCAAGTTTTGAGGTTAATTTCCCTTTCAATTCTCTCTCTTTCTTTTTCTAGACCTTATTGTTTTCATTGTTGTTTTTCATCATTCTTACATTTCTTTAGAAGATTAGTCTTGATCCAAGGCATGTCAATTGATGAAGCAAAGCCACACAAATGCACAAGTCACCACAAATCGGCACCTAGAAGCACCTTCATGTGCATTGCAAAATAAAGCACCCAAGCCCACGGCCTCTTGCACTATTTTCTCAAGTGAAGTTTCATTATTTACACCCCAGATTAACCATCCTAGTTCAGTTCTTGCATCCGCCGAATTAGCTACAAGAAACCCATCTTTTTTTTTTTTCCTCCCAATTGAAGCCCCACAAACAACTTACCATTGGTTTCGGTCAAGCCCAAGAAACGTAAGAAGCCCCCAAGGTCCAAATCTAGCCATGGTTGAGCTTAATACTTGAGTTAAGGGCGATAATCAACCCACACATGATTATTTATTTGTACACAGTGTTTTGAGATTAATTTATCTTTTAATATTCTTTCTCACCCTTTTTATCTTGACCTTATTGTTTTCATTGTTGTTTTCCATCGTTCTTAGATTTAATTAGAAAATTAGTATTGATCCAAGACATGTCAATTGAAACAGAGTCATGGAAATGCCCAAGTCACCGCAAATCCGCTCCTCAGTGCATTTTCTTGTGTGCATTGCAACAAATCCGCTCCAAGCCCATGCCTTTTACACCATTTCCTCGTTGGAAACTTCACTATTTACATCCCACATTAACCCTCCTTGTTTACTTCTAGCATCCGATGAATTAGCAACAATAAACCCAGTCTTCTATCTCATTCTTTCAGTTGATGCCCACATACACCTTACCATTGGTTTCTGTCGAGCCCAAGACGTGTTAAAAGCACCCAAGGTTCACATATAGCCATATTTAAGCTTCTAGCTAGAGTTAAAGGGCAATAATCAACATACACAAGATTATTCATCTCTAAACCATGCTTTGTGCTTAATTTCCCTTTTAATATTCTTTCTCACCTTTTTTCGCTAAACCTTGTTGGTTTTATTGTTGTTTGTCATCAATCGAGGGTTGAATTAGAAGATTGTTCTTCATCCAAGACATGTCAATTGAAGGAATGCCGGGTAAATGACCAAGTCACCGCAAATCGGCACCTAGCTGCCCCTTCATGTGCATTGTGACAAATCGGCCCCTAGCCCACGCATTGCGCTATATTGTCGCAAGAGAAATCCCACTACTCACACTCCACATTAACCCGCCTAGTTCAATAATAGAATCCGACGAATTGCCACCCAGAGACCTATCTTTTATTTCATTCTTGAAATTGAAGGCCACATACACCTTACCATTAGTTTCGGACAAGCCCAAGAAGCATAACAATCTCCCAAGGTTCACTTCTGGCCACAGTTAAGCTTGTGACTTGAGAGTTAAGGGCAATAATCGACTTCCACATGATTATCTATCTCTAGACCATATTTTGAAATTAATTTATCTTTTAATATTCTTTCTCACCCTTTTTATCTTGACCTAATTGTTTTCATTGTTGTTTTCCATCATTCTTAGATTTAATTAGAAGATTAGTATTGATCCAAGACATGTCAATTGAAACAAAGCCGTGTAAACACCCAAGTCACCGCAAATCCAGACCTCAGAGCATCTTCATGTGTGCATCGCAACAAATCGGCTCCAAGCCCATGCCTTTTAGACATTTCCTCATTGGAAAATTCACTATTTACACCCCACATTAACCCTCCTAGTTTACTTCTAGCATCCGATGAATTAGCGGCAATAAACCCAGTCTTCTATCTCATTCTTTCAGTTGATGCCCACATACAGCTCACCATTGGTTTCCGTCGAGCCCAAGACGTGTACCAAGCCCCCAAGGTTCACATCTAGCCATGTTTAAGCTTCTAGCTAGAGTTAAAGGTCAACAATCAACATACACATGATTATTCATCTCGAAACCATGTTTTGTGCTTAATTTCCCTTTTAATATTCTTCCTCACCTTTTCTCCTTAAACCTTGTTGCTTTTATTGCTGTTTTTCATCATTCTTGGGTTGAATTAGAGGATTAGTCTTGATCCAAGACATGTCAATTGAAGCAAAGCCATGTAAATGCCCAGGTCACTGCAAATCGGCACCGAGGTGCCCCTTCATGTCCATTGCAACAAATTGGCCCCTAGCCCACGCCTTTTACACCATTTTCGCAAGTCAAATCTCATTACTTGCACCCCACCATAACTCGCCTATTTCGGTAACAGCATCCGACGAGTTGCTTCCAGACAACCGTCTTTCATTTCATTCTTCCAATTGATGCCCACATACACGTTACCATCGGTTTCCATCAAGCCCAACAAGTGTAAGAAACCCCCGACGTTCATCGCTAGCCGTGGTTAAGCCTATGACCCACCAGCCATAATCAACTTACACATGATTATTCATCTCAAAACCAAGTTTTGAGGTTAATTTCCCTTTCAATTCTCTCTCTTTCTTTATCTAGACCTTATTAATTTCATTGTTGTTTCTCATCATTCTTAGATTTAATTAGAAGATTAGTCTTGATCCAAGGCATGTCAATTGATGAAGCAAAGCCACACAAATGGCCAAGTCACCACAAATCGGCACTTAGAAGCACCTTCATGTGCATTGCAAAATAAAGCACCCAAGCCCATGGCCTCTTGCACTATTTTCTCAAGTGAAGTTTCATTATTTACACCCCAGATTAACCATCCTAGTTCAGTTCTTGCATCCGCCGAATTTGCTAAAAAGAAACCCATCTTTTTTTTTTCTTCCAATTGAAGCCCCACAAACAACTTACCATTGGTTTCGGTCAAGCCCAAGAAACGTAAGATGCCCCCAAGGTTCACATCTAGCCATGGTCGAGCTTAATACTTGAGTTGAGGGTGATAATCAACTCACACATGATTATTTATTTGTAGACCGTGTTTTGAGATTAATTTATCTTTTAATATTCTTTCTCACCCTTTTTATCTTGACCTTATTGTTTTCATTGTTGTTTTCCATCATTCTTAGATTTAATTAGAATATTAGATTTGATCCAAGACATGTCAACTGAAACAAAGTCATGGAAATGCCCAAGTCATCCCAAATCCGCTCCTCAGTGCATTTTCATGTGTGCATTGCAACAAATCGGCTCCAAGTCCATGCCTTTTACACCATTTCCTCGTTGGAAACTTCACTATTTACATCCCACATTAACCCTCCTAGTTTACTTCTAGCATCCGATGAATTAGCAGCAATAAACCCAGTCTTCTATCTCATTCTTTCAGTTGATGCCCACATACACCTTACCATTGGTTTCCGTCGAGCCCAAGACGTGTTGAAAGCACCCAAGGTTCACATCTAGCCATATTTAAGCTTCTAGCTAGAGTTAAAGGGCAATAATCAACATACACAAGATTATTCATCTCTAAACCATGCTTTGTGCTTAATTTTCCTTTTAATATTCTGACTCACTGAAAAATGAGTAGCACTAATGCTATCCCAAGTGCAGGAGGATGTCATGTAATAATTAGGAATAAATTCCTAGATCGTCTCCTCACGGAAAAGTTGCTTAAAATTAAACTTGTTGAAAAAATGTGAAAAACTTCACAAAGAGAAAATAATATGATGGTATATGCAATGGATGAAATAGGGTACTAGTCATGGACTAGCTTCATGTCTGTTGAATTTTTTTTTGTTTGTTGGATTGGAATGTAAAGGACTTATAAATTAAACTCAGAAATTAATAAAACTAAATTAAGCATTAAACTAAATTAGAAAGTAATCGACAAAACATGAGTGGAAAATTTAAAATGCCCAAAACTAAGATTCTAGAATTCATCTTTATAATTAAATTACGAATTAAAATAACATATAACAGTTGTAATTACTATTAAATGAAAACTTAAAGAAGTAAGAAAAATAAATAACACGAAATAAGTAAACAAAAACTTAAAAGTATTCTATAAACTTTAAACTGAAGTTAAATAAAATAGGGAATGAAGAATCTAAACGAAAACGTCCTTTCACGATTCGATTGAAATTCGAAACGAAAAGGAACAATTTCTTACGTATAAAAACTCTAGAACAATTCCTCTGCTCTTCATGTATGATATTCAGAAAAATCAAAAACAAAAACAAAAGCTTAAAATCAAATCTTTCTTGCAATAAATTAAGGTAACACAATTAATTTAGAACTTCTAAAACAATTCCTTTTATTGTATGAAACAAACTAGTAATGAAACAAACTAGAAATGAAACAAACTAGAGATGAAACAAACTAGTAACTTAATGGAAATTAAGGTATTACACTAAATGAAATACAATTCTAGAACAAATATTAATGCAAAAAATAAAAAAATACTAAAACAACAAAGCTTTTAAACTTAAAAGGAGAAACAAAATTTCTTGAAACAAAAAGGAGCTAATTCTTTCAAGTAAATAGCAGAAAATTGTGTGTTGACAAGTGTTTTTCTAAGCTTGAGTTGTCCTCAATTGTACTCAATTGTACTCTAAAATGTTCTCCCTTAAGCTTCGGTGTGCACCTCCTTTTATAGCCAAAAATCTTGGCTACTTCATCTCTCATTCAATTGGTTTTGCATTCACACCCAACAACCAAGTCTTTAATCTTGCTTTCACACTCATTTTCGGCCACTTGCATTCTTCTTTCTTTATTTTGTGTCTTGCATTGCATTCCTCTTTCTTTTGCCGTGTCTTCCATTGTTTTCCTCTTCAATTATTTTATTCAATTGGTTTAGTAATTCAAACCAAACAACAAAGTCCAACATGCCTAACTTCTTATTCAACTCTTGCCTAACTCTTGCCTAACTCTTGGCTAACTCCTTCCTAACTCCTTCCTAACTCCTTGTTCGGTTTCTTCATTGCTGACTTCCTCAATTTGTTTCTTCAATTTGTTATTCAATTTCAGCACATGTTCCTTCATTCACCTACTGCTTTGACCGGTCCAAATTCCCTCATAATTCATTCTAGCACATGTCTCCATTATTCACCTACACGGCTCCTTCCTTTGATTCACCTACACGGCTCCTTCCTTTGATTGCATGGTTAAGCACGACTTCTTCTCTTCAAGAGTCAAGCAAGGCATCTCTCCTTTGATTTCTTCATCCAGCAATATATATATATATATAAATAGCTGCCCCAAGTTGCAAACTCATTCTTCCAATCAATTTCAGCCGAAATTCATCACATGTTCTTCACCCTTCAACAAAGCCGGCTTCTCTTCAATTTGTCACATGTTTTCTTTTCTTTCTTCCTTCATTTCGATTGTCTAATTCAATGGAAAGGAAGCAACCTTTTATGACTTCTTTAATGTTTAATTTGGGGGAGAGTAGCAGCCTTCTTCTTCATATAGTTTCGGTGGACACAAAAAACTTCTTGTTGGATTTGATTAAACTTGGTCTCTTGAAGCTCTAAGCCTATATTCATCACCATATATGCTTGGATCCCTGATATCTTCATTAAATCACCTTTTTGTTGTAGAACAAAGGCCTGGAATAGGCATTGCATGAACAAATGGAAATGAAAAGTAGAGAATCAATAGGAGAGAAAGACATAACCAAACATGCAAGATAAACAAAATAGACATATATTTGAAGTATGTGAACTCATAACTCATGCACAAAGAGCAAAAATATGTGTCCAATGAACTGTGATCACGAAAATGAAGACATGTGAAGCCATTCCAATATCGACCTAGTTCAGTTTATTTTGTTTCTCAATTCTAGAGGAAAAGATCAGAATGCACAGTAATCAATAGTTGGTAGAATTCAAGCATAAATTCATGCTTTTAATCAATTAAAATCACAACTTTGATTTATTCATTTGAACCATTTTTCCATTTAAAACCAATAATAATGTCATGATGAATTTAAAATACATTGGTTTTAAATAGTTAAAATGTGCAATATTTCAGCTCAATCACACCCCCCAACTAGCATTTTGCTAATCCTTGAGCAAAATATTTAAAATTAATTGAGATGAATATTGCATAAAGCTCGAAATTCAAACAAAAACAATCAAACATAATTCTGAATTCTCACAAAATAATTGATTCGTGACTACTCAACACCATGAGTTGTATCCACAAGGAAAGTCTCAGTAATTGTTCACATAGAATTGGGGCAAATGTCTTAGAACTCAGATATGTGTGTGTGGCTAAACCTCTGTATGTTCCTCACTAATAAACATGATTTATCATAGGATTTTTCAACCATAAGATTAATCATTATTGATTCTAACTACCTCAAAGCCTAAGGGACTAGCAGTTTTCACGCCAACTCTGTTTAAAGGTTGATCATTCAACCCCCAAAGTTTTGGGTAACTGTTTCTAGCCCTTTATTTAGGAAAACTTACACGATTTTTTTCGTTTTCTTTTCTTTTCATTTTCTTTTCTTTTCTTTTTCTTTTTTTTTTTTTTTTTTTTTTTATATAAGGCTCGGTAGTCCTGCAATTTACTTCTCCTGTTTTAAATCAATAAACATTAATGAGGAACACTACAAGTGTAAGCATGTGCAAAATGTTCTTTCAAAACTTGCCCTTCATTCTATATAAATTATACTAATTCTCATTTTTGTAAATATCGCATCCCGGTGTTTCAAGTCACTCCTCAACAAAATATGAGGCATCATAAGTCATGTTCTATGCTTAAGGTTGAAAATAAATCTTCACAAAATAATTCCGCTCAACTATTCCACCAAGATACACAAATCTAACAAACATGCCAGAAGTGTGTGTTAATCGTTTATGTTTCAATGCACCACAAATTTTTTTTTTTTTTTAAACACATTTTTAACAGAAAACCCTCCCCCCAACTAAATGTGACATTGTCCTCAATGTTCAGCAATTGAATATTCGATGATGTATGTTATACAGACATGAATTGGAGTAAGATAAACACTGTAGAACATATATTGAGAAGAAAATGATTAAACAGAGAGGAAAAAATTCACCTTAGATATTCAGGAGTAGATTTCTGTCAAAGTTAAAAAATAAAAAAAAAAACAAAAGAAAGAAAAACAAAACAAATAATGCAAAACAAGCAAGAAAGTAAAAGAAATGTTTTTTTTTTTACATAAACTTGAGGTTTTTAGCCTCATGTTTGAGACGCTCATGCTCTTCATACAACATCAGGTCATCCTTAGCCATGGGAACTGGCAAGCGGAATGAAGAATCTAAAAGAGACTTCAACTGTTTATTCTTCTGCCGTTCGATTCCTTCCCTTATATGAGACTCTTGAACAATTCGTTGAAGTACAACAATTTGTTCTTTAAGCCTTTCAACCTCATGGTTTTTGGCTTGTACCCGCTGGGAAAAAGCAACAATGGAGGATGAGTAGCGAGTCCCAAGACTCACCAGGTCGTAGATAGCATCTGAGTCTGACCTATTAGCCATACTATTATTCTCTTGTTGCAACATGGCACTAATGGTAGCTGTAGAAAGGACAGGAGGTTGAGATGCAGAATGTCTCATGGATTGATCTAGAGAAATGCTAGAGGAATGAGCCATTGATAGAAGAATAGGAGGCTTAAAAACGAGAATGTTGAAAGAATGCAGATGAGTTTATAGAGATGAGAAGAAAACTTGATGCGGATTTGATGAAGTTCAGGACTGATTTTATAGAGATAGCACAAAGAACCAGACGAGCTATCATCCAAGTCAAAGAGTAATGTGATTTCGGTGAAATGACATTTCTTAGAAACTCGGAGCCTTCAATCTCGTTTGTCAACAACATCAAGCGATTGTTTTCAAATCTCCAGCCACTCTTGTCAGGTCACGGACGGATCCAATCATTTTTTCAACTATCTACAGTGTCTACTAACGCATTGTTTTCTTCAGTCCACACCCCCCAACTAGCGAGAGACATAGTTCTTAATGAATCGAACGAAAGAAAACAAAGTGCACAGAACTAAGCAAGCAAAACAAACAATCAACATGAAATATAAAATCAAAGCAAACGAACAAATAAAAACAAAGCAAGTAAAGAAAACTGTAAAGAAGGAAAAACAACTTAAAACACTTCCCTGGGGTCCTGCACAAGCAAGATCTCATCATGTGGATCAAAGACCTTCAGAAATGACTTTAGACGTTGTCCGTTGACAGTGAAGCTATTACCATTCTTCGGATTGACAATGTCTACCGCGCCATGAGGATGAACAGTCTTTACAATGTATGGCCCACTCCATCGGGATTTCAACTTTCCAGGAAAAATATGCAAGCGAGAGTTGTAAAGAAGAACTTCCTGGCCAAGTGTGAAATGCTTTAGATGAATTTTCTGATCATGCAGAATTTTCATGCGCTCCTTTGCCATTTGCGCGTTGTCATAAGCATTTCGACGAGCTTCATCCAATTCATTGATCTGCAATTTTCTCAGCCCTGAAGCTTTATCAAGTGACATGTTAACATGTTTTATGGCCCAAAGAGCTCGATGCTGAATATCAACAGGTAAATAACAAGCTTTACAATAACTAATCGATAGGGAGACATCCCTAGATTTGTTTTAAAAGCTGTCCTATAAGCCCACAGAGCATCAAGAAGCTTAATCGACCAATCTTTCCTATTAGGATTTACTGTTTTCTCCAGAATGATTTTTATTTCTCTGTTTGCCAATTCAGCTTGCCCATTAGTTTGTGGGTGATAAGGGGTAGAAACTCTGTGTGTGATACCATATTTCTTCACAAGTGTAGAAAATGGTTTATTGCAAAAATGAGAACCCCCGTCACTAATGATAACCTTGGGCATGCCAAATCGAGCAAACAAAGATTGTAAAAATTTTAGTACAACATGATGGTCATTGGTTTTGCAAGCGATGGCCTCAACCCACTTTGAAACATAGTCCACAGCCAATAAAATATATGTGTTTCCAAAGGAAACCGGAAAAGGTCCCATGAAGTCTATTCCCCAACAATCAAAGATTTCTAAAGTAAGAATGGGGGAAAGGGGCATCATGTTTCTTTTGCTTATGGCTCCCAATTTTTGACAAGACTCACATGCTTTACAAAAATTGTAAGCATCCTTAAACATGGAAGGCCAATAAAAACCGCTTTGCAAAATTTTTGCCACTGTTTTGTTTGCTGAAAAATGACCACCACATGCACCCGTATGACAAAATCTCAATACTGAAAACTCATCATTAGGAATGCATCTCCGAATCAATTGATCCGAACAATACTTGAAAAGATAAGGGTCATCAAAGTAGAAATGTTTTACCTCAGATAGAAACCGACGCTTATCTTGGGTTGACCATTCAGAAGGCGTTCGCTCAGTCACTAGATAATTGACTATATCAGCATACCAGGGAGCTCCATCAACCACAAACAGCTGCTCATCCGGGAAACTATCATCAAGAGGAAGGCTGACATTTGAAGAAGGAGATGATGACAATCTAGAGAGGTGGTCAGCTACCACATTTTCAACTCCTTTTTTATCCTTTATGTTGATGTTGAACTCTTGAAGTAATAGAATCCATCGAATCAAGCGTGGTTTAGCATCTTTCTTGGCCAACAAATACTTAAGAGTAGAGTGGTCAGTGAAAATAGTAACAGGAGAACCAAGAATATAAGCCTGGAATTTATCAAGTGCAAAAACAACTGCAAGCAATTCTTTTTCAGTAGTGGTATAATTTTTCTGGGCATCATTCAAGGTTCTACTGGCATAATAAATCACAAATGGTCTGTTATCCACTCGCTGCCCCAAAACAGCTCCTAAGGCATAGTCACTAGCATCTGTCATAATCTCAAAGGGAAGGTCCCAATGTGGGGGTTGCACAATAGGGGCAGTGGTAAGCGACTTTTTCAAGGTATCAAAAGCTTTTTGGCACTCATCACTCCAAACAAATTCAATATCATTTTGTAAAAGAGTGCACAAAGGTTTTGCAATGGAACTAAACCCTTGAATAAACCGCCTATAAAAGCCAGCATGACCAAGAAAAGAACGAATATCCCTAACTGTCCTAGGGATAGGAAGTTTAGATATTAATTCAATCTTTGCCTTGTCGACCTTTATACCCTCAGAAGAAACAATATGCCCTAATACAATACCCTGAGTAACCATAAATTGGCATTTCTCCCAATTAAGTAAAAGATTTTTTTCTTCACATCTCTGGAGAATACGTGCCAAATTATGCAAACAACTCTCAAAGGATTTTCCAAAAACAGAGAAATCATCCATGAATATTTCGCAAATATCATCAATCATGTCAGAAAAAATACTCATCATGCATCTCTGAAAAGTAGCTGGAGCATTACACAAACCAAAAGGCATTCTAGTAAAAGCAAAAGTGCCAAAAGGACAGGTGAAAGTGGTTTTCTCCTGATCCTCAGGTGCTACAGCAATTTGATAATAACCAGAATAGCCATCCAATAAACAATAATATGCATTACCAGCTACTCTTTCCAAAATTTGATCCAAGAATGGTAAAGGAAAATGATCCTTCCTACTGGCTGAATTAAGTTTTCTATAATCAATGCACATTCTCCAGCCAGTAACCATTCTAGTTGGAATCAACTCATTTTTTTCATTTTTTATGACAGTCAAACCAAATTTCTTTGGTACCACTTGAGTTGGACTTACCTACTTACTGTCTGAGATGGGATAAATGATTCCCACTGCGAGTAGCTTAAGCACTTCCTCTTTCACGACTTCCTTCATGGTAGGATTGAGCCTTCGTTGAGCATCACGAACTGGTTTAGCATCGTCTTCAAGATGGATTCTGTGGGTACATACAGCGGAATCAATGCCTTTGATGTCGGCTATTGTCCAACCAATTGCGCCTCGATGCTTTCTTAATACTTCAATCAACTGGGCTTCATCCTTCTGATTTAGCTTTGAGGAAATCACCACCGGAAAAGTTCCTTCTTCAGGTCCAAGAAACGCATACTTTAAATCTTGAGGAAGCGGTTTCAGTTCCATCTAAGGAACTTCTTCCTCTGAAGATCTAAGTATGTGTGGTGGTGGTAGAGCTTCGAACTGGGGTTTCCATCTTGCTCCCGCAAATTGTACTTCAAGTGGTAAAGATGAATCTGCAAAACAATCAAAAAATCAAAGTCATCTTCATCAATATGATCAATTTTCTCATCAAGTAAAAATTCAGGTGTCTGAAAAATATAATCATCATCAGAAAAAGGAGAAGTTGAGCAAATAAAATCTGTTGGTGTCAAACTCTCCACAGCATTCAAATCACTTGTGTCATCCAAATGTGCTGGCATCTTGCAAGCGTTGAAAACGTTCAATTCAAGTGCCATGTTCCCAAATGTAAGCTTCAAAACTCCACTTCTGCAATTGATCAAGGCATTTGATGTAGCTAGAAATGGTCTTCCTAGGATGACAGGAGCTTGGTAAATAGTGGAGACCGGCTGCTGCATGTCAAGAACCACAAAATCTACTGGGCAGTAGAATTTGTCCACCTGGACCAACACGTCTTCTACAATACCCCTCGGTACCTTAACTGATCTGTCAGCCAGCTGTAGCATGATGGAGGTCTTTTTCAGCTCACCCAATCCCAACTACTCATATACTGAGAATGGTAGCAAGTTCACACGACTCCCCAAATCAAGTAAAGCTCTCCCAATTCTTGATTCACCAATCATAATGGAGATGTTGGGAGAGTCGGGATCTCCAAACTTTTAAGGAGTCTCTCTCAATATCAATGCACTAACTTGCTCCGTTAGGAAAGCTTTCTTCTTCACATTCAGCTTCCTCTTCACCGTGCACAAGTCCTTCAAAAATTTTGCATATGAAGGCACTTGTTGTATGGCATCCAAGAATGGAATATTGATTTTCACTTGCTTGAAAATCTCTTGAATCTCCGTGTGATACTTATTCTTTTTGCCAGCTGCCAATCTCTGAGGATAGGGTACCACAGGTTGGTATCCCTTACTAGTTTCAGCATCTGCACTCACAGGCTTCTTCTGTTCTGGTCTTGCCACCTCTGGTTCTTTTTCAGCTTCATCAATCTCTGCTGCATCTTTAGGTATAGGAGCAATTACCTCTGTGTCTATGGTCATCTCAGGTCGGGAAACTTCCTTCCCACTTCTCAAAGTAAGAACAGCTTTTGCTATCTCAATAACGTCTCCTGAGACATTATGCACTTGATGTTGTTGTTGTCTGTATACTTGAGGATTAGGCTGAGGCTGTGCAGGAAATTTCCCTTTCTCTAGGGTGCTCAAGGTTGTGCTCATCTTATTAACAGTGCCACACAACTCATTTATGGCTTGAGTATTTTGATTATTTGCGGTGGCCTGGATCTGCATGAATTGCTAAAGTGTATTGGCCATCTGTGCCATACTGTCATCTAGAGTCTTCTTGGCAGATGATGAAGGCTGAGGACTTTGTGTAGCTACATGAGGTTGAAATCCAGGAGGAGCTACATAAGGATAGCTCTGAGGATTTTGATATGGCGGATATTGGTGCTGAGGAGCACCTTGATTAAATGGCTGCTGCTGAGGTGAGGTGGTGGGGACCGACCAGGCTGATCATTTCTCCATGAGAAATTTGGGTGATTTCTCCATCCCGGATTATATGTGTTGGAGAAAGGCTGATTCTGTGCTTGATTGACCCAGTTGGTTGATTGTATTGGCTCAGACCCACCTTCTTGAAATACTGGCATAATTGGGCAGTCTTGGGTCTTATGGTTTGAATCAGCACATATAGAACATGCCTCTGCTACTTTCGCAGCCTTTACTTTTTCCATCTCCATGACCTCCATTCTTCTAGTTAATGCAGTTATTCGGGCTTGAACATCCGTGTCTCCTTTGAGCTCGTATCTGCCCCCTCCAGAAATAGCCCTCATTGGCTGTGCTGTTAGTGGAACTCGATCAGTACGAGTGTTCCATTGTTGTGCGCTCTCAGCAAGGTAGTCGAAAAATGATAATGCTTCATCAGGTTCTTTGCTGAAGAACTCCCCATTGCACATTGTTTGAACAAATTGCTTGCATTCCGGAGTGAGACCAGTGTAAAAGTAGCTCACCAGCCTCCAGGATTCAAAACCATGATGTGGACAAATGTTCACCAAATCCTTAAATTTCTCCCAACTGGCCTGAAAGGTCTCATCAGGTCTCTGATTGAACTGGCTGATCTGCTCCTGCAAAAATTGAGTTCTCTGAAAAGGAAAAAATTTCTGTAAGAATTCACGTTGCATGTCAGACCAACTAGAAATGGAATTAGGTCTCAAAGAGTTAAACCATATCTTCGCTTTATCTTTTAAAGAAAAAGGAAATAAACGAAGTCTAATGAATTCATCAGTAACAGCCCTAGTGATAAAAGTAGCACAAGCCAGCTCAAAATCCGTCAAGTGCTGGTAAGGACTCTCAGAATCCATCCCATGGAACTGAGGTATCACCGACATCATGCCATGCTTGATAGAGAAATTAGGTGCATTTTCAGGTAAAATTATGCATGAAGGTGTAGTGGTACGAGTGGGTTGCAGATAGTCCTTAAGCGTGCGTGGTGCAGGTGCAGCCATTTTTTCTGATTCAATTTCAATTTCGTCACCTGGCTCACTCAAAGAAAAGACAGACGAGCTATCGATCTCCAAGTTGTGTATACTACTCTCAACACTCGATGTGACTCTAAGCAACCTATTTGAAGTGTCTCTTACCCATGACATGAAACATCAATCTAATATGGTAGAGATGAGTGGTTGATGCAGATGAGACGAGTAACCAGAGATAATATGGTAAAGAAAAATAAAATAAAATAACAAGTTTAAATTTAAGCTTAAACAACTTTTCCCCGGCAACGGCGCCAAAAACTTGAATCACTCAAAAATGAGTAGCACTAATGCTATCCCAAGTGCAGGAGGATGTCGTGTAATAATTAGGAATAAATTCCTAGATCGTCTCCTCAGGGAAAAGTTGCTTAAAATTAAACTTGTTGAAAAAAGGTGAAAAACTTCACAAAGAGAAAATAATATGATGGTATATGCAATGGATGAAATAGGGTATTACTCATGGACTAGATTCATGTCTGTTAAATTTTTTTTTGTTTGTTGGATTGGAATGTAAAGGACTTATAAATTAAACTCAGAAATTAATAAAACTAAATTAAGCATTAAACTAAATTAGAAAGTAATCGACAAAACATGAACGGAAAATTTAAAATGCCCAAAACTAAGATTCTAGAATTCATCTTTATAATTAAATTACGAATTAAAATAACATATAACAGTTGTAATTACTATTAAATGAAAACTTAAAGAAGTAAGAAAAATAAATAACACGAAATAAGTAAACAGAAACTTAAAAGTATTCTATAAACTTTAATCTGAAGTTAAATAAAATAGGGAACGAAAAATCTAAATGAAAATGTCCCTTCACGATTCGATTGAAATTCGAAACGAAAAGGAACAATTTCTTACGTATAAAAACTCTAGAACAATTCCTCTGCTCTTCATGTATGATATTCAGAAAAATCAAAAACAAAAACAAAAGCTTAAAATCAAATCTTTCTTGCAATAAATTAAGGTAACACAATTAATTTAGAACTTCTAAAACAATTCCTTTTATTGTATGAAACAAACTAGTAATGAAACAAACTAGAAATGAAACAAACTAGAGATGAAACAAACTAGTAACTTAATGGAAATTAAGGTATTACACTAAATGAAATACAATTCTAGAACAAATATTAATGCAACAAAAAAAAAAAAATACTAAAACAACAAAGCTTTTAAACTTAAAAGGAGAAACAAAATTTCTTAAAACAAAAAGGAGCTAATTCTTTCAAGTAAATAGCAGAAAATTGTGTGTTGACAAGTGTTTTTCTAAGATTGAGTTGTCCTCAATTGTACTCAATTGTACTCTAAAATGTTCTCCCTTAAGCTTCGGTGTGCACCTCCTTTTATAGCCAAAAATCTTGGCTACTTCATCTCTCATTCAATTGGTTTTGCATTCACACCCAACAACCAAGTCTTCAATCTTGCTTTCACACTCATTTTCGGCCACTTGCATTCTTCTTTCTTTATTTTGTGTCTTGCATTGCATTCCTCTTTCTTTTGCCGTGTCTTCCATTGTCTTCCTCTTCAATTATTTTATTCAATTGGTTTAGTAATTCAAACTAAACAACAAAGTCCAACATGCCTAACTTCTTATTCAACTCTTGCCTAACTCCTTCCTAACTCCTTCCTAACTCCTTGTTCGGTTTCTTCATTGCCGACTTCCTCAATTTGTTTCTTCAATTTGTTATTCAATTTCAGCACATGTTCCTTCATTCACCTACTGCTTTGACCGGTCCAAATTCCCTCATAATTCATTCCAGCACATGTCTCCATTATTCACCTACACGGCTCCTTCCTTTGATTCACCTACACGGCTCCTTCCTTTGATTGCATGGTTAAGCACGGCTTCTTCTCTTCAAGAGTCAAGCAAGGCATCTCTTCTTTGATTTCTTCATCCAGCAATATATATATATAAATAGCTGCCCAAGTTGCAAACTCATTCTTCCAATCAATTTCAGCCGAAATTCATCACATGTTCTTCACCCTTCAACAAAGCCGGCTTCTCTTCAATTTGTCACATGTTTTCTTTTCTTTCTTCCTTCATTTCGATTGTCTAATTCAATGGAAAGGAAGCAACCTTTTATGACTTCTTTAATGTTTAATTTGGTGGAGAGTAGCAGCCTTCTTCTTCATATAGTTTCGGTGGACACAAAAACTTCTTGTTGGATTTGATTAAACTTGGTCTCTTGAAGCTCTAAGCCTATATTCATCACCATATATGCTTGGATCCATGATATCTTCATTAAATCACCTTTTTGTTGTAGAACAAAGGCCTGGAATAGGCATTGCATGAACAAATGGAAATGAAAAGTAGAGAATCAATAGGAGAGGAAGACATAACCAAACATGCAAGATAAACAAAATAGACATATATTTGAAGTATGTGAACTCATAACTCATGCACAAAGAGCAAAAATATGTGTCCAATGAACTGTGATCACGAAAATGAAGACATGTGAAGCCATTCCAATATCGACCTAGTTCAGTTTATTTTGTTTCTCAATTCTAGAGGAAAAGATCAGAATGCACAGTAATCAATAGTTGGTAGAATTCAAGGATAAATTCATGCTTTTAATCAATTAAAATCACAACTTTGATTTATTCATTTGAACCATTTTTCCATTTAAAACCAATAATAATGTCATGATGAATTTAAAATACATTGGTTTTAAACAGTTAAAATGTGCAATATTTCAGCTCAATCATATTCTTTCTCAACTTTTTTCGCTAAACCTTGTAGGTTTTATTGTTGTTTGTCATCAATCTAGGGTTGAATTAGGAGATTGTTCTTCATCCAAGACATGTCAATTGAAGGAAAGCCGGGTAAATGACTAAGTCACCGCAAATGGGCACCTAGCTACCCCTGCTTGTGCATTGTGACAAATCGGCCCCTAGCCCACGCATTGCGCAATATTTTCGCAAGAGAAATCCCACTACTCACACTCCACATTAACCCGCCTAGTTCAATAATAGAATCCGACGAATTGCCACCTAGACACCTGTCTTTTATTTCATTCTTGAAATTGAAGGCCACATACACGTTGCAATTAGTTTCGGTCAAGCCCAAGAAGCCTAACAATCTCCCAAGGTTCACATCTTGCCACAGTTAAGCTTATGACTTGAGAGTTAAGGGCAATAATCGACTTCCACATGATTATCTATCTCTAGACCATATTTTGACATTAATTTATCTTTTAATATTCTTTCTCACCCTTTTTATCTTGACCTTATTGTTTTCATTGTTGTTTTCCATCATTCTTAGATTTAATTAGAAGATTAGTATTGATCCAAGACATGTCAATTGAAACAAAGACATGTCACCGCAAATCCGCACCTCAGTGCATCTTCATGTGTGCATTGCAACAAATCGGCTCCAAGCCCATGCCTTTTAGACATTTCCTCATTGGAAAATTCCCTATTTACACCCCACATTAACCCTCCTAGTTTACTTCAAGCATCCGATGAATTAGCAGCAATAAACCCAGTCTTCTATCTCATTTTTTCAGTTGATGCCCACATATAGCTCACCAATGGTTTCCGTCGAGCCCAACACGTGTAGCAAGCCCCCAAGGTTCACATCTAGCCATGTTTAAGCTTCTAGGTAGAGTTAAAGGTCAATAATCAACATAAACATGATTATTCATCTCAAAACCATGTTTTGTGCTTAATTTCCCTTTTAATATTATTTCTCAGCTTTTCTCCTTAAACCTTGTTGCTTTTATAGCTGTTTTTCATCATTCTCGGGTTGAATTAGAGGATTAGTCTTGATCCAAGACATGTCAATTGAAGCAAAGCCATGTAAATGCCCAGGTCAGTGCAAATCGGCACCGAGGTGCCCCTTCATGTCCATTGCAACAAATTGGCCACTAGCCCACGCCTTTTACACCATTTTCGCAAGTCAAATCCCATTACTTGCACCCCACCATAACTCGCCTAGTTCGGTAACAGCATCCGACGAGTTGCTTCCAGACAACTGTCTTTCATTTCATTCTTCCAATTGATGCCCACAAACACGTTACCATCGGTTTCCGTCAAGCCCAAGAAGTGTAAGAAACCCCCGACGTTCACCGCTAGCCGTGGTGAAGCCTATGACCCAGCCGCCATAATCAACTTACACTTGATTATTCATCTCCAAACTACGTTTTGAGGTTAATTTCCCTTTCAATTCTCTCTCTTTCTTTATCTACACCTTACTGTTTTCTTTGTTGTTTTTCATCATTCTTAGATTTAATTAGAAGATTAGTCTTGATCTAAGGCACATCAATTGATGATGCAAAGCCACACAAATGCCCAAGTCACCACAAATCGGCACCTAGAAGCACCTTCATGTGCATTGCAAAATAAAGCACCCAAGCCCATGGCCTCTTGCACTATTTTCTCAAGGGAAGTTTCATTATTTACACCCAGATTAACCATCCTAGTTAAGTTCTTGCATCCGCCGAATTAGCTACAAGAAACCCATCTTTTTGTTTTTCTTCCAATTGAAGCCCCACAAACAACTTACCATTGGTTTCGGTCAAGCCCAAGAAACGTAAGAAGCCCCCAAGGTTCACATCTAGCCATGGTTGAGCTTAATACTTGAGTTAAGGGCGATAATCAACTCACACATGATTATTTATTTGTAGACCGTGTTTTGAGATTAATTTATCTTTTAATATTCTTTCTCACCATTTTTATCGTGACCTTATTGTTTTCATTGTTGTTTTCCATCATTCTTAGATTTAATTAGAAGATTAGTATTGATCCAAGACATGTGAACTGAAACAAAGTAATGGAAATGCCCAAGTCACCGCAAATCCCCTCCTCAGTGCATTTTCACGTGTGCATTGCAACAAATCCGCTCCAAGCCCATGCCTTTTACACCATTTCCTTGTTGGAAACTTCACTATTTACATCCCACATTAACCCTCCTAGTTTACTTCTAGCATCCGATGAATTAGCAGCAATAAACCCAGTCTTCTATCTCATTCTTTCAGTTGATGCCTACATACACCCTACCATTGGTTTCCGTCGAGCCCAAGACGTGTTAAAAGCACCCAAGGTTCACATCTAGCCATATTTAAGCTTCTAGCTAGAGTTAAAGGGAAATAATCAACATACACAAGATTATTCATCTCTAAACCATGCTTTGTGCTTAATTTCCCTTTTAATATTCTTTCTCACCTTTTTTCGCTAAACCTTGTAGGTTTTATTGTTGTTTGTCATCATTCTAGGGTTGAATTAGAAGATTGTTCTTCATCCAAGACATGTTAATTGAAGGAAAGCCGGGTAAATGAGCAAATCGGCACCTAGCTGCCCCTTCATGTGCATTGTGACAAATCGGCCTCTTCATGTGTGCATTGCAACAAATTGGATCCAAGCCCATGCCTTTTAGACATTTCCTCCTTGGAAAATTCACTATTTACACCCCACATTAACCCTCCTAGTTTACTTCAAGCATTCGATGAATTAGCCGCAATAAACCCCGTCTTCTATCTCATTCTTTCAGTTGATGCCCACATACAGCTCACCATTGGTTTCCGTTGAGCCCAAGACGTGTAACAAGCCCCCAAGGTTCACATCTAGCCATGTTTAAGCTTCTAGCTAGAGTTAAAGGTCAACAATCAACATACACATGATTATTCTTCTCGAAACCATGTTTTGTGCTTAATTTCCCATTTAATATTCTTTCTCACCTTTTCTCCTTAAGGCTTGTTGCTTTTATTACTGTTTTTCATCATTCTTGGGTTGAATTAGAGGATTAGTCTTGATCCAAGACATGTCAATTGAAGTAAAGCCATGTAAATGCCCAGGTCACTGCAAATCGGCACCGAGGTGCCCCTTCATGTCCCTTGCAACAAATTGGCCCCTAGCCCACGCCTTTTACACCATTTTCACAAGTCAAATCTCATTACTTGCACCCCACCATAACTCGCCTAGTTCGGTAACAGTATCCGACGAGTTGCTTCCAGACAACTGTCTTTCATTTCATTCTTCCAATTGATGCCCACATACACGTTACCATCAGTTTCCGTCAAGCCCAAGAAGTGTAAGAAACCCCCGACGTTCATCGCTAGCCGTGGTTAAGCCTATGACCCAGCCGCCATAATCAACTTACACATGATTATTCATCTCCAAACCAAGTTTTGAGGTTAATTTCCCTTTCAATTCTCTCTCTTTCTTTATCTAGACCTTATTGTTTTCATTGTTGTTTTTCATCATTCTTAGATTTAATTAGAAGATTAGTCTTGATCCAAGGCATGTCAATTGATGTAGCAAAGACACACAAATGCCCAAGTCACCACAAATCGGCACCTAGAAGCACCTTCATGTGCATTGCAAAATAAAGCACCCAAGCCCATGGCCTCTTGCACTATTTTCTCAAGTGAAGTTTCATTATTTACACCCCAGATTAACCATCCTAGTTTAGTTCTTGCATCCCCCGAATTAGCTAGGAGAAACCCATCTTTTTTTTTTTCTTCCAATTGAAGCCCCACAAACAACTTACCATTGGTTTCGGTCAAGCCCAAGAAACGTAAGAAGCCCCCAAGGTTCACATCTAGCCATGGTTGAGCTTAATACTTGAGTTAAGGGCGATAATCAACTCACACATGATTATTCATTTCTAGGCCGTGTTTTGAGATTAATTTTTCTTTTAATATTCTTTCTCACCCTTTTTATCTTGACCTTATTGTTTTCATTGTTGTTTTCCATCATTCTTAGATTTAATTAGAAGATTAGTATTGATCCAAGACATGTGAACTGAAACAAAGTAATGGAAATGCCCAAGTCACCGCAAATCCCCTCCTCAGTGCATTTTCATGTGTGCATTGCAACAAATCCGCTCCAAGCCCATGCCTTTTACACCATTTCCTCGTTGGAAACTTCACTATTTACATCCCACATTAACCCTCCTAGTTTACTTCTAGCATCCGATGAATTAGCAGCAATAAACCCAGTCTTCTATCTCATTCTTTCAGTTGATGCCCACATACACCTTACCATTGGTTTCCGTCGAGCCCAAGACGTGTTAACAATCCAATCAAGACATTGCTAATCGGAAGATAAAAAGTTGTGCTCAAGTTTTGCAATATTTTTTTTCAGGGATTCTCTACTTTACTAGCCAAATACACATTAACAAACAATCGAGAGAAGCCTTGATAATTTTCAAGCTTTTGTTGTGCCTTACGTCAATAACAAAACAAGAGCAAGAGCCACAATCTATTTTCAATTCAAATCCGACTAGTTATATAGAGTAATCATCATTTATCGACAAAATATTGCACTAGACTAGAATCCAAAAAAAAATCAAGCTTCATTCCACAACCCAAGCTTCAAAAATTAGCTACACATGATAATTCTAACAACAAAGATTAATCTAAGCAAAGCCATAACAAAAACTGAGAAGAATATAAAAATAAATAAATAAAACCACAAGCTCCACGCCAACTCAACTAAGAACTTAGGAAAGAAAACTGGGCAACTAAAAAAAATAATAAAACTGAAAATGAGTCCTCTGAAATATCAACTGAAAAACACTACAATCGTAAAGCAAAAAAATGAAACCAGCGCCGCAAGGCCACCGACTCCCTACCCAAATGAAAACAAAAAAAACTGCATCCAAAATGAAAATGCCAGCCGTCTCCCCTGCGTCTCTAAAGGAACGAAAATGTGAAAAAAAAGAAAACAGCCAAATGAACAATGAAACCCGAGAGGGAGAGAGGGCCTTCCGTCCAAAATGTAAAAGAAAAATTCAAAGCAATAATATACTCCCAGCCGAACAATGATCTGAACTAAGAACAAATAAAAAAATGAATCCGACTCCTCAAATTAAAAACTGCCAACGTAAACGAGAAGAGTAACTAAAGCTAAAAATCTCCCCAGGTCTGTAAACCTCAGCCTGAAAACTAAAAGCAGAAAAAGAAAACAAATAACCAGCCGAATGAACGGTAGAAGAAGCTGCCGAGCAAGAGACAGAGTTCCATCCCAGCCAAAACAGAAAATGAAGCAAAAAAATAGAGAGTTCCGTCTGCAACGTAAAAAAAATGAATACAAGAAAATAAATTCAAGCCGCCTAGTTCATGAGGTCTCAAAGTAAAAGAAATACAATAAATGAAAACCAGCCGACCTTGAGGTCTAGTGTCTGCAGCTCTAGAGTAAACAAAAAGAACAAAAAGAACAAGAAGAAAAACTAAAGCTGCCCTGCGTTCAAAAATTAACAACTCCAAAACGAAAATGAAAGATGAGTCCTTGGTCTGGAAAACACCTCCAGCCGTAAAGACCAATAGCATGCCAATGTCTAAATGAAAATTAAATGCATGAAGACAAAGCAAACAGCCTTCTGTCCAAATGAAAAAAAAAAAAAGAGAAAATGAATAAATTTCAGACTACTCTACTCTGCTGCTAAACGAAAACCAGGTGAAGAATACAAAAGGAAAAAACTGCCCCCCGTCTTTTTATAGCCTTGTGTCTCAACCACCCCAGCTGTCTTCCTTCTCCAATATTTTCCAATTAGGTGGAAAGGCAGTAGCCTTTAATGACTTCCTTGTCAAATTCGGTGGAGAGGCAGCCTACTTCTTCAATGTCAAATTCGGTGGAGAGGCAGCAACCTTCAATGACTTTCAGCTCATTAATTTCCAGCCTCTTTTCACATACAGGACGGGAACCCCTCTCACCAGCGTCCTTGTGATGTGCTCCTGCATGTGTGAATGGGTGAGTGCTGTCCGAAGGCTGGTCTGCATGTGTGCATTTGACTGCATGTGTGAATCCGGCTGTGTGTTGTCCATGTGATGCTGCACGTTCAGCTACTCGAAAAAGAGAGAAGGAATCAACTCTATTGTCCTGCATGCGTGAGTGTTCTGCAACGTGCAGGTTGTGTGCTGTCCGAATGAGTTTGTTGCTGCATGTGTGTTGCATGTGTGAGTGGCTGCTGTCACATTTATTGCATGAGTTTGTTGCTCCTGGTGCTCTAGTTGACCCCATGGCGGTTGGGCCTATTCGTTAGGGTACTTCTTTGGCAACATGACTGTCCACGGCAGATGGTGTTATGGCACCCAATGCTATGCACATTGTTGCTCTTGGTGGTATTCGGATGAGGTCGGCCTTGCTTCCTAGGGGGGAACTTGAATGCCACCAAAAATAATTTTTTGGGCTCGTTAACGTGGGGCTGATTCTTACGTTCTCGTTTGCTCTCTAGCAACAAGCTTGTGCTCTAGGGAAAGTCATGGTGCCAATACGTGCCAAGCATGGGCTTGTTGATAGGGGCAATCGTTGATATTAAGGGCTTTCTCACGTTCTCGAGCCCCCCAAACGAAATTTTTTGGGCTCGTTAACGTGGGGGTGATTCTTACGTTCTCGTTTGCTCTCTAGCCACAAGCTTGTGCTCTAGGGAAAGATATGGTAGCACTACGTGCCACGCATGGGCTTTTTAATGCGGGGCAATCGTTGATGTTAGGGGCTTTCTCACGTTGTCAAGCCCCCCGGTGCTCTAGTTGACTCTATGGCGGTTGAGACTATTCATTAGGATGCTTCCTTGGCAAAATGACTATGCACGACGGATGGTGTTAAGGCACCCAGTGCTAAGCACATTGTTGCTCTTGGTGGTTTTCGGATGATATCGGCCTTGCTTCCATGGGGGGAACTTGGACGCCACCAAATAAAATTTTTTGAGCTCATTAACATGGGGGTGATTCTTACGTTCTCGTTTGCTCTCTAGCAACAAGCTTGTGCTCTAGGGAAGGATATGGTGGCACTACGTGCCACGCATGGGTTTGTTGATGGGGGGCAATCGTTGATATTATGGGCTTTCTCACGTTCTCGAGGAACCCGGTGCTGTAGTTGGGCCTATTCGTTAGGATGCTTTCTTGGCAACATGACTGTGCACGGTGGATGGGGTTATCGAACCCAGTGCTACGCACATTGTTGCTCTTGGGGGTATTCGGATGATGACGGCCTTGCTTGCATGGGGGGAACTTGGACGCCACCAAACAAAATTTTTTGAGCTCGTTAACGTGGGGGTGATTCTTACGTTCTCGTTTTCTCGTTGGCAACAAGCTTGTGCTCTAGGGAAGGATATGGTGGCACTACGTGCCACGCATGGGCTTGTTGATGGGGGCAATCGTTGATGTTAGGGGCTTTCTCACGTCCTCGAGCCCCCCAAACGAAATTTTTTGGGCTCGTTAATGTGGGGGTGATTCTTATGTTCTCGTTTTCTCTCTAGCCACAAGCTTGTGCTCTAGGGAAAGAGATGGTGGCACTACGTGCCACGCAATGGCTTGTTGATGGGGGGCAATCGTTGATGTTAGGGGCTTTCTCACGTTGTCGAGCCCCCCGGTGCTCTAGTTGACTCTATGGCGGTTGGGACAATTCGTTAGGGTGCTTCCTTGGCAACATACTATGCACGGTGGATGGTGTTATGGCACCCAGTGCTATGCACATTGTTGCTCTTGGTGGTATTCGGATGATATCGGCCTTGCCTCCAAGGGGGGAACTTGGACGCCACCAAACAAAAGTTTTTGAGCTCACTAACGTGGGGGTGATTCTTACGTTCTCGTTTTCTCTCTGGCAACAAGCTTCTGCTCTAGGGAAGGATATGGTGGCACTACGCGCCACGCATGGGCTTGTAGATGGGGGCAATCGTTGATGTTAGGGGCTATCTCAAGTCCTCGAGCCCCCCAAACGAAATTTTTTGGGCTTGTTAACGTGGGGGTGATTCTTACATTCTCATTTTCTCTCTAGCCACAAGCTTGTGCTCTAGGGAAAGATATGGTGGCACTACGCACGCGCATGGGCTTGTTGATGGGGGGCAATCACTGATATTAGGGGTTTTCTCACGTTGTCGACCCCCCCGGTGCTCTAGTTGACTCCATGGCGGCTGGGAGTATTCGTTCGGGTGCTTCCTTGGCAACATGACTGTGCACGGCGGATGGTGTTATGGCACCCTATGCTACGCACAATGTTGCTCTTAGTGGTATTTCGATGATGTCGGCCTTGCTTCCATGGGGGGAACTTGGACGCCACCAAACAAATGTTTTTGAGCTCGTTAATGTGGGGGTGATTCTTACGTTCTCGTTTGCTCTCTAGGAACAAGCTTGTGCTCTAGGGAAGGATAAGGTGGCACTACGTGCCACGCATGGGCTTGTTGATGGGGGGCAATCGTTGATGTTAGAGGCTTTCTCACGTCCTCCAGCCCCCCAAACGAAATTTTTTGGGCTCGTTAACATGGCGGTGATTCTTATGTTCTCGTTTTCTCTCTAGCCACAAGCTTGTGCTCTAGGGAAAGAGATGGTGGCACTACGTGCCACGCATGGGCTTGTTGATGGGGGGCAATCGTTGATGTTAGGGGCTTTCTCACGTTGTCGAGCCCCCCGGTGGTCTAGTTGACTTTATGGCGGTTGGGACTATTCGTTAGGGTGCTTCCTTGGCAACATGACTATGCATGGTGGATGGTGTTATGGCACCCAGTGCTATGCACATTGTTGCTCTTGGTGGTATTCGGATGATATCGGCCTTGCCTCCAAGGGGGGAACTTGGACGCCACCAAACAAAACTTTTTGAGCTCATTAACGTGAGGGTGATTCTTACGTTCTCGTTTTCTCTCTGGCAACAAGCTTGTGCTCTAGGGAAGGATATGGTGGCACTACGCGCCACGCATGGGCTTGTTGATGGGGGCAATCGTTGATGTTAGGGGCTTTCTCAAGTCCTCGAGCCCCCCAAACGAAATTTTTTGGGCTTGTTAACGTGGGGGTGATTCTTACATTCTCGTTTTCTCTCTAGCCACAAGCTTGTGCTCTAGGGAAAGATATGGTGGCACTACGCGCGCGCATGGGCTTGTTGATGGGGTGCAATCGTTGATATTAGGGGCTTTCTCACGTTGTCAACCCCCCCGGTGCTCTAGTTGACTCCATGGCGGCTGGGAGTATTCGTTCGGGTGCTTCCTTGGCAACATGACTGTGCACGGCGGATGGTGTTATGGCACCCTGTGCTACGCACAATGTTGCTCTTGGTGGTATTTCGATGATGTCGGCCTTGCTTCCATGGGGGGAACTTGGATGCCACCAAACAAAAGTTTTTGAACTCGTTAATGTGGTGGTGATTCTTACGTTCTCGTTTGCTCTCTAGGAACAAGCTTGTGCTCTAGGGAAGGATAAGGTGGCACTACGTGCCACGCATGGGCTTGTTGATGGGGGGCAATCGTTGATGTTAGGGGCTTTCTCACGTCCTCGAGCCCCCCAAACGAAATCTTTTGGGCTCGTTAACGTGGCGGTGATTCTTACGTTCTCGTTTTCTCTCTAGCCACAAGCTTGTGCTCTAGGGAAAGATATGGTAGCACTATGTGCCACGCATGGGCTTTTTAATGCGGGGCAATCGTTGATGTTAGGGGCTTTCTCACGTTGTCAAGCCCCCCGGTGCTCTAGTTGACTCTATGGCGGTTGAGACTATTCATTAGGATGCTTCCTTGGCAAAATGACTATGCGCGACGGATGGTGTTAAGGCACCCAGTGCTAAGCACATTGTTGCTCTTGGTGGTTTTCGGATGATATCGGCCTTGCTTCCATGGGGGGAACTTGGACGCCACCAAATAAAATTTTTTGAGCTCATTAACATGGGGGTGATTCTTACGTTCTCGTTTGCTCTCTAGCAACAAGCTTGTGCTCTAGGGAAGGATATGGTGGCACTACGTGCCACGCATGAGTTTGTTGATGGGGGGCAATCGTTGATATTATGGGCTTTCTCACGTTCTCGAGGAAGCCGGTGCTGTAGTTGACCCCATGGCGGTTGGGCCTATTCGTTAGGATGCTTTCTTGGCAACATGACTGTGCACGGTGGATGGGTTATCGAACCCAGTGCTACGCACATTGTTGCTCTTGGGGGTATTCGGATGATGACGGCCTTGCTTGCATGGGGGGAACTTGGACGCCACCAGACAAAATTTTTTGAGCTCGTTAACGTGGGGGTGATTCTTACATTCTCGTTTTCTCGTTGGCAACAAGCTTGTGCTCTAGGGAAGGATATGGTGGCACTACGTGCCACGCATGGGCTTGTTGATGGGGGCAATCGTTGATGTTAGGGGCTTTCTCACGTCCTCGAGCCCCCCAAATGAAATTTTTTGGGCTCGTTAACGTGGGGGTGATTCTTATGTTCTCGTTTTCTCTCTAGCCACAAGCTTGTGCTCTAGGGAAAGAGATGGTGGCACTACGTGCCACGCATGGGCTTGTTGATGGGGGGCAATCGTTGATGTTAGGGGCTTTCTCACGTTGTCGAGCCCCCCGGTGCTCTAGTTGACTCTATGGCGGTTGGGACAATTCGTTAGGGTGCTTCCTTGGCAACATGACTATGCACGGTGGATGGTGTTATGGCACCCAGTGCTATGCACATTGTTGCTCTTGGTGGTATTCGGATGATATCGGCCTTGCCTCCATGGGGGGAACTTGGACGCCACCAAACAAAAGTTTTTGAGCTCACTAACGTGGGGGTGATTCTTACGTTCTCGTTTTCTCTCTGGCAACAAGCTTGTGCTCTAGGGAAGGATATGGTGGCACTACGCGCCACGCATGGGCTTGTAGATGGGGGCAATCGTTGATGTTAGGGGCTATCTCAAGTCCTCGAGCCCCCCAAACGAAATTTTTTGGGCTTGTTAACGTGGGGGTGATTCTTACATTCTCATTTTCTCTCTAGCCACAAGCTTGTGCTCTAGGGAAAGATATGGTGGCACTACGCGCGCGCATGGGCTTGTTGATGGGGGGCAATCACTGATATTAGGGGCTTTCTCAAGTTGGCGAGCCACCCGGTGCTCTAGTTGACTCCATGGCGGTTGGGACTATTCGTTAGGGTGCTTCCCTGGCAACATGACTGTGTACAGCGGATGGTGTTATGGCACCCAGTGCTACGCAAATTGTTGCTCTTGGTGGTATTCGGATGATATCGGCCTTGCTTCCATGCGGGGAACTTTGACGCCACCAAACAAAATTTTTTGAGCTCGTTAACGTGGGGGTGATTCTTACGTTCTCGTTTTCTCTTTGGCAACAAGCTTGTGCTCTAGGGAAGGATATGGTGGCACTACGCGCCACGCATGCGCTTGTTGATGGGGGCAGTCGTTGATGTTAGGGGCTTTCTCAAGTCCTCGAGCCCCCCAAAGAAATTTTCTGGGCTCGTTAACGTGGGGGTGATTCTTACGTTCTCGTTTTCTCTCTAGCCACAAGCTTGTGCTCTAGGGAAGGATATGCTGACACTACCCGCCAGGCATGGGCTTGTTGATGGGGGGCAATCGTTGATGTTAGGGGCTTTCTCACGTTGTCGAGCCCCCCAGAGCTCTAGTTGACTCTATGGCGGTTGGGCTATTCGTTAGGGTGCTTCCTTGGCAACCTGACTATGCACGGTGGATGGTGTTATGGCACCCAGTGCTACGCACATTGTTACTCTTGGTGGTATTCGGATGATATCGACCATGCTTCCATGGGGGGAACTTGGACGTCCCCAAACAAAATTTTTTGAGCTCGTTAACGTGGGGTTGATTCTTACGTTCTCGTTTTCTCTTTGGCAACAAGCTTGTGCTCTAGGGAAGGATATGGTGGTACTATGCGCCACGCATGAGCTTGTTGATGGGGGCAATTGTTGATGTTAGGGGCTTTCTCAAGTCCTCGAGCCCCCCAAAGAAATTTTTTGGGCTCGTTAACGTGGGGGTGATTCTTACGTTCTCGTTTTCTCTCTAGCCACAAGCTTGTGCTCTAGGGAAAGAAATGGTGACACTACGCGCCAGGCATGGGCTTGTTGATGGGGGGCAATCGTTGATGTTAGGGGCTTTCCCACGTTGTCGAGCCCCCCGGTGCTCTAGTTGACTCCATGGCGGTTGGGACTATTTGTTAGGGTGCTTCCTTGGCAACATGACTATGCACAGCGGATGGCGTTATGGCACCCAGTGCTACGCACATTGTTGCTCTTGGTGGTATTCGGATGATATCGGCCCTGCTTCCATGGGTGGAACTTTGACGCCAACAAACAAAATTTTTTGAGCTCGTTAACGTGGGGGTGATTCTGAAGTTCTCGTTTACTCTCTAGCAACAAGCTTGTGCTCTTGGGAAGGTTATGGTGGCACTACGTGCCACGCATGGGTTTGTAGATGGGGGGCAATCGTTGATATTATGGGCTATCTCACGTTCTCGAGCAACCCGGTGCCGTAGTTGACCCCATGGCGGTTGGGCCTACTCGTTAGGGTGCTTTCTTGGCACATGACTGTGCACAGTGGATGGGGTTATGGCACCCAGTGCTACGCACATTGTTGCTCTTGGTGGTATTCGGATGATGTCGGCCTTGCTTCCATGGTGGGAACTTGGACGCCACCAAACAAAAGTTTTTGAGCTCTTTAACGTGGGGGTGATTCTTACGTTCTCGTTTGCTCTCGGCAAGAAGCTTGTGCTCTAGGGAAGGATAAGGTGGCACTATGTGCCTCGCATGGGCTTGTTGATAGGGGGCAATCGTTGATGTTAGGGGCTTTCTCACGTCCTCGAGCCCCCCGAACGAAATATTTGGGCTCGTTAACGTGGGGGTGATTCTTACGTTCTCGTTTTCTCTCTAGCCACAAGCTTTTGCTCTAGGTAAAGATATGGTTGCGCTACGTGCCACGCATGGGCTTGTTGATGGGGGCAATCGTTGATGTTAGGGGCTTTCTCACATCCTCGAGCCCCCCAAACAAAATTTTTTGGGCTCGTTAACGTGGCGGTGATTCTTACGTTCTCGTTTTCTCTCTAGCCACAAGCTTGTGCTCTAGGGAAAGATATGGTGGCACTACGTGCCACGCATGGGCTTGTTGATGGGGGCAATCGTTGATGCTAGGGGCTTTCTCACGTCCTCGAGCCCCCCAAACGAAAAATTTTTGCCTCGTTAACGTGGGGGGGATTCTTGCGTTCTCGTTTTCTCTCTAGCCACAAGCTTGTGCTCTAGGGAAAGATATGGTGGCACTACGTGCCACGCATGGGCTTGTTGATGGGGGCAATCGTTGATGTTAGGGGCTTTCTCACGTTGTCCAGCCCCCCGGTGCTCTAGTTGACTCTATGGCGGTTGGGCTATTCGTTAGGGTGCTTCCTTGGCAACCTGACTATGCACGGTGGATGGTGTTATGGCACCCAGTGCTACGCACATTGTTACTCTTGGTGGTATTCGGATGATATCGGCCATGCTTCCATGGGGGGAACTTGGACGCCACCAAACAAAATTTTTTGAGCTCGTTAACGTGGGGGTGATTCTTACGTTCTCGTTTTCTCTTTGGCAACAAGCTTGTGCTCTAGGGAAGGATATGGTGGTACTAGGCGCCACGCATGAGCTTGTTGATGGGGGCAATTGTTGATGTTAGGGGCTTTCTCAAGTACTCGAGCCCCCCAAAGAAATTTTCTGGGCTCGTTAATGTGGGGGTGGTTCTTACGTTCTCGTTTTCTCTCTAGCCACAAGCTTGTGCTCTAGGGAAAGAAATGGTGAGACTACGCGCCAGGCATGGGCTTGTTGATGGGGGCAATCGTTGATGTTAGGGGCTTTCTCACGTTGTCGAGCCCCCCGGTGCTCTAGTTGACTCTATGGCGGTTGGGCTATTCGTTAGGGTGCTTCCTTGGCAACCTGACTATGCACGGCGGATGGTGTTATGGCACCCAGTGCTACGCACATTGTTACTCTTGGTGGTATTCGGATGATATCGGCCTTGCTTCCATGGGGGGAACTTGGACGCCACCAAACAAAATTTTTTGAGCTCGTTAACGTGGGGGTGATTCTTACGTTCTCGTTTTCTCTTTGGCAACAAGCGTGTGCTCTAGGGAAGAATATGGTGGCACTACACGCCACGCATGAGCTTGTCGACGGGGGCAATCGTTGATGTTAGGGGCTTTCTCAAGTTCTCGAGCCCCCCAAAGAAATTTTTTGGGCTCGTTAACGTGGGGGTGATTCTTACGTTCTCGTTTTCTCTCTAGCCACAAGCTTGTGCTCTAGGGAAAGAAATGGTGGCACTACGCGCCAGGCATGGGCTTGTTGATGGGGGGCAATCATTGATGTTAGGGGCTTTCTCACGTTGTCGAGCCCCCCGGTGCTCTAGTTGACTCCATGGCGGTTGGGACTATTTGTTAGGGTGCTTCCTTGGCAAGATGACTATGCACAGCGGATGGTGTTATCGCACCCAGTGCTACGCACATTGTTGCTCTTGGTGGTATTCGGATGATATCGGCCCTGCTTCCATGGGGGGAACTTTGACGCCACCAAACAAAATTTTTTGAGCTCGTTAACGTGGGGGTGATTCTTACGTTCTCGTTTGCTCTCTAGCAACAAGCTTGTGCTCTTGGGAAGGTTATGGTGGCACTACGTGCCACGCATGGGTTTGTTGATGGGGAGCAATCGTTGATATTATGGGCTATCTCACGTTCTCGAGCAACCCGGTGCCGTAGTTGACCCCATGGCGGTAGGGCCTACTCGTTAGGGTGCTTTCTTGGCACATGACTGTGCACAGTGGATGGGGTTATGGCACCCAGTGCTACGCACATTGTTGCTCTTGGTGGTATTCGGATGATGTCAGCCTTGCTTCCATGGTGGGAACTTGGACGCCACCAAACAAAAGTTTTTGAGCTCGTTAACGTGGGGTGATTCTTACGTTCTCGTTTGCTCTCGGCAACAAGCTTGTGCTCTAGGGAAGGATAAGGTGGCACTACGTGCCTCGCATGGGCTTGTTGATAGGGGGCAATCGTTGATGTTAGGGGCTTTGTCACGTCCTCGAGCCCCCCAAACGAAATATTTTGGGCTCGTTAACGTGGGGGTGATTCTTACGTTCTCGTTTTCTCTCTAGCCACAAGCTTTTGCTCTAGGGAAAGATATGGTTGCACTACGTGCCACACATGGGCTTGTTGATGGGGGGCAATCGTTGATGTTAGGGGCTTTCTCACATCCTCGAGCCCCCCAAACGAAATTTTTTGGGCTCGTTAACGTGGCGGTGATTCTTACGTTCTCGTTTTCTGTCTAGCTACAAGCTTGTGCTCTAGGGAAAGATATGGTGGCACTACGTGCCACGCATGGGCTTGTTGATGGGCGCAATCGTTGATGTTAGGGGCTTTCTCACGTTGTCGAGCCCCCCGGTGCTCTAGTTGACTCTATGGCTGTTGGGCTATTCGTTAGGGTGCTTCCTTGGTAACCTGACTACGCACGGTGGATGGTGTTATGGCACCCAGTGGTACGCACATTGTTACTCTTGGTGGTATTCGGATGATATCGGCCTTGCTTCCATGGGGGGAACTTGGACGCCACCAAACAAAATTTTTTGAGCTCGTTAACGTGGGGGTGATTCTTACGTTCTCGTTTTCTCTTTGGCAACAAGCGTGTGCTCTAGGGAAGAATATGGTGGCACTACACGCCACGCATGAGCTTGTCGACGGGGGCAATCGTTGATGTTAGGGGCTTTCTCAAGTCCTCGAGCCCCCAAAGAAATTTTTTGGGCTCGTTAACGTGGGGGTGATTCTTACGTTCTCGTTTTCGCTCTAGCCACAAGCTTGTGCTCTAGGGAAAGAAATGGTGGCACTACGCGCCAGGCATGGGCTTGTTGATGGGGGGCAATCATTGATGTTAGGGGCTTTCTCACGTTGTCGAGCCCCCCGGTGCTCTAGTTGACTCCATGGCGGTTGGGACTATTTGTTAGGGTGCTAGCTTGGCAACATGACTATGCACGGCGGATGGTGTTATGGCACCCAGTGCTACGCACATTGTTGCTCATGGTGGTATTCGGATGATATCGGCCTTGCTTCCATGGGGGGAACTTGGACGCCACCAAACAAAATTTTTTGAGCTCGTTAACGTGGTGGTGATCCTTACGTTCTCGTTTTCTCTCTAGCAACAAGCTTGTGCTCTAGGGAAAGATATGGTGGCACTACGTGCCATGTATGAGCTTGTTGATGGGGGGCAATCATTGATGTTAAGGGCTTTCTCATGTCCTCGAGCCCCCCGGTGCTGTAGTTGACCCCATGGCGGTTGGGCCTATTCATTAGGGTGCTTTCTTGGCAACATGACTGTGCACGGTGGATGGGGTTACGGCACCCAGTGCTATGCACATTGTTGCTCTTGGTGGTATTCGGATGATGTCGGCCTTGCTTCTAGGGGGGGAACTTGGATGCCACCAAACAAAATTTTTTGAGCTCGTTAACGTGGGGGTGATTCTTACGTTCTCGTTTGCTCCCTGGCAACAAGCTTGTGCTCTAGGGAAGGATATGGTGGCACTACGTGCGATGCATGGGCTTGTTGATGGGGGGCAATCGTTGATGTTAGGGGCTTTCTCATGTTCTCGAGCCCCCCAAAAGAAATTTTTTGGGCTCGTTAACGTTGGGGTGATTCTTACGTTCTCGTTTTCCCTCTAGCCACAAGCTTGTGCTCTTGGGAAAGATATAGTGGCACTACGTGCCACGCATGGGCTTGTTGATGGGGGGCAATCGTTGATGTTAGGCGCTTTCTCACGTTTTCGAGCCCCCCGGTGTTCTAGTTGACTCTATGGCAGTTGGGACTATTCGTTAGGGTGCTTCCTTGGCAACATGACTATGCACAGGGGATGGTGTTATGGCACCCATTGCTACACACATTGTTGCTCTTGGTGGTATTCGGATGATTTCAGCCTTGCTTCAATGGTGGGAACTTGCACGCCACCAAACAAAAGTTTTTGAGCTCGTTAACGTGGGGGTGATTCTTACGTTCTCGTTTGCTCTCTCGCAAAAAGCTTGTGCTCTAGGGAAGGATAAGGTGGCACTACGTGCCCCGCATGGGCTTGTTGATAGGGGGCAATCGTTGATGTTAGGGGCTTTCTCACATCCTCGAGCCCCCCAAACGAAATATTTGGGGCTCGTTAACGTGGTGGTGATTCTTACGTTCTCGTTTTCTCTCTAGCCACAAGCTTCTGCTCTAAGGAAAGATATGGTGGCACTACGTGCCACGCAGGGGCTTCTTGATGGGGGGCAATCGTTGATGTTAGGGGCTTTCTCACGTTGTCGAGCCCCCCGGTGCTCTAGTTGACTCTATGACGGTTGGGACTATTCATTAGGGTGCTTCCTTGGCAACATGACTATGCACGGCGGATGGAGTTAAGGAACCCAGTGCTTCGCACATTGTTGCTCTTTGTGGTATTTGGATGATATCGGCCTTGCTTCCATGAGGTGAACTTGGACACCACCAAACAAAATTTTTTGAGCTCGTTAACGTGGGGGTGATTCTTACGTTCTCGTTTGCTCTCTAGCAACAAGCTTGTGCTCTAGGGAAGGATAAGGGGGCACTACGTTCCACGCATGGGCTTGTTGATGGGGGGCAATCGTTGATGTTAGGGGCTTTCTCACGTTCTCGAGCCACCCCAAAGAAATTGTTTTGGCTCATTAACGTGGGGGTGATTCTTACGTTCTCGTTTTCTCTCTAGCCACAAGCTTGTGCTCTAGGGACTGATATGGTGGCACTACGTGCCACGCATGGGCTTGTTGATGGGGGCAATCGTTGATGTTAGGGGCTTTCTCACGTCCTCGAGCCCCCCAAACGAAATATTTTGGGCTCGTTAACGTGGGGGTGCTTCTTACGTTCTTGTTTTCTCTCTAGCCACAAGCTTGTGCTCTAGGGAAAGATATGGTGGCACTACGTGCCACGCATGGGCTTGTTGATGGGGGGCAATCGTTGATGTTTGGGGCTTTCTCATGTTGTCGCGACCCCCAGTGCTCTAGTTGACTCCATGGCGGTTGGGACTATTCGTTAGGGTGCTTCCTTGGCAACATGACTGTGTACCACGGATGGTGTTATGGCACCCAGTGCTACGCAAATTGTTGCTCTTGGTGGTATTCGGATGATATCGGCCTTGCCTCCATGGGGGGAACTTGGACGCCACCAAACAAAAGTTTTTGAGCTCACTAACGTGGGGGTGATTCTTACGTTCTCGTTTTCTCTCTGGCAACAAGCTTGTGCTCTAGGGAAGGATATGGTGGCACTACGCGCCACGCATGGGCTTGTAGATGGGGGCAATCGTTGATGTTAGGGGCTATCTCAAGTCCTCGAGCCCCCCAAACGAAATTTTTTGGGCTTGTTAACGTGGGGGTGATTCTTACATTCTCATTTTCTCTCTAGCCACAAGCTTGTGCTCTAGGGAAAGATATGGTGGCACTACGCGCGCGCATGGGCTCGTTGATGGGGGGCAATCACTGATATTAGGGGCTTTCTCACGTTGTCGACCCCCCCGGTGCTCTAGTTGACTCCATGGCGGCTGGGAGTATTCGTTCGGGTGCTTCCTTGGCAACATGACTGTGCACGGGGGATGGTGTTATGGCACCCTGTGCTACGCACAATGTTGCTCTTAGTGGTATTTCGATGATGTCGGCCTTGCTTCCATGGGGGGAACTTGGACGCCACCAAACAAATGTTTTTGAGCTCGTTAATGTGGGGGTGATTCTTACATTCTCGTTTGCTCTCTAGGAACAAGCTTGTGCTCTAGGGAAGGATAAGGTGGCACTACGTGCCACGCATGGGCTTGTTGATGGGGGGCAATCATTGATGTTAGGGCTTTCTCACGTCCTCCAGCCCCCCAAACGAAATTTTTTGGGCTCGTAAACGTGGCGGTGATTCTTATGTTCTCGTTTTCTCTCTAGCCACAAGCTTGTGCTCTAGGGAAAGAGATGGTGGCACTACGTGCCACGCATGGGCTTGTTGATGGGGGGCAATCGTTGATGTTAGGGGCTTTCTCACGTTGTCGAGCCCCCCGGTGGTCTAGTTGACTGTATGGCGGTTGGGACTATTCGTTAGGGTGCTTCCCTGGCAACATGACTATGCATGGTGGATGGTGTTATGGCACCCAGTGCTATGCACATTGTTGCTCTTTGTGGTATTCGGATGATATCGGCCTTGCCTCCATGGGGGGAACTTGGACGCCACCAAACAAAAGTTTTTGAGCTCATTAACGTGAGGGTGATTCTTACGTTCTCGTTTTCACTCTGGCAACAAGCTTGTGCTCTAGGGAAGGATATGGTGGCACTACGCGCCACGCATGGGCTTGTAGATGGGGGCAATCGTTGATGTTAGGGGCTATCTCAAGTCCTCGAGCCCCCCAAACGAAATTTTTTGGGCTTGTTAACGTGGGGGTGATTCTTACATTCTCATTTTCTCTCTAGCCACAAGCTTGTGCTCTAGGGAAAGATATGGTGGCACTACGCGCGCGCATGGGCTCGTTGATGGGGGGCAATCACTGATATTAGGGGCTTTCTCACGTTGTCGACCCCCCCGGTGCTCTAGTTGACTCCATGGCGGCTGGGAGTATTCGTTCGGGTGCTTCCTTGGCAACATGACTGTGCACGGGGGATGGTGTTATGGCACCCTGTGCTACGCACAATGTTGCTCTTAGTGGTATTTCGATGATGTCGGCCTTGCTTCCATGGGGGGAACTTGGACGCCACCAAACAAATGTTTTTGAGCTCGTTAATGTGGGGGTGATTCTTACATTCTCGTTTGCTCTCTAGGAACAAGCTTGTGCTCTAGGGAAGGATAAGGTGGCACTACGTGCCACGCATGGGCTTGTTGATGGGGGGCAATCATTGATGTTAGGGCTTTCTCACGTCCTCCAGCCCCCCAAACGAAATTTTTTGGGCTCGTAAACGTGGCGGTGATTCTTATGTTCTCGTTTTCTCTCTAGCCACAAGCTTGTGCTCTAGGGAAAGAGATGGTGGCACTACGTGCCACGCATGGGCTTGTTGATGGGGGGCAATCGTTGATGTTAGGGGCTTTCTCACGTTGTCGAGCCCCCCGGTGGTCTAGTTGACTGTATGGCGGTTGGGACTATTCGTTAGGGTGCTTCCCTGGCAACATGACTATGCATGGTGGATGGTGTTATGGCACCCAGTGCTATGCACATTGTTGCTCTTGGTGGTATTCGGATGATATCGGCCTTGCCTCCATGGGGGGAACTTGGACGCCACCAAACAAAAGTTTTTGAGCTCATTAACGTGAGGGTGATTCTTACGTTCTCGTTTTCACTCTGGCAACAAGCTTGTGCTCTAGGGAAGGATATGGTGGCACTACGCGCCACGCATGGGCTTGTTGATGGGGGCAATCGTTGATGTTAGGGGCTTTCTCAAGTCCTCGAGCCCCCCAAACGAAATTTTTTGGGCTTGTTAACGTGGGGGTGATTCTTACATTCTCGTTTTCTCTCTAGCCACAAGCTTGTGCTCTAGGGAAAGATATGGTGGCACTACGCGCGCGCATGGGCTTGTTCATGGGGGGCAATCGTTGATATTAGGGGCTTTCTCACGTTGTCAACCCCCCCGGTGCTCTAGTTGACTCCATGGCGGCTGGGAGTATTCGTTCGGGTGCTTCCTTGGCAACATGACTGTGCACGGCGGATGGTGTTATGGCACCCTGTGCTACGCACAATGTTGCTCTTGGTGGTATTTCGATGATGTCGGCCTTGCTTCCATGGGGGGAACTTGAATGCCACCAAACAAAAGTTTTAGAACTCGTTAATGTGGTGGTGATTCTTACGTTCTCGTTTGCTCTCTAGGAACAAGCTTGTGCTCTAGGGAAGGATAAGGTGGCACTACGTGCCACGCATGGGCTTGTTGATGGGGGGCAATCGTTGATGTTAGGGGCTTACTCACGTCCTCGAGCCCCCCAAACGAAATCTTTTGGGCTCGTTAACGTGGCGGTGATTCTTACGTTCTCGTTTTCTCTCTAGCCACAAGCTTGTGCTCTAGGGAAAGATATGGTAGCACTACGTGCCACGCATGGGCTTTTTAATACGGGGCAATCGTTGATGTTAGGGGCTTTCTCACGTTGTCAAGCCCCCCGGTGCTCTAGTTGACTCTATGCGGTTGAGACTATTCATTAGGATGCTTCCTTGGCAAAATGACTATGCACGACGGATGGTGTTAAGGCACCCAGTGCTAAGCACATTGTTGCTCTTGGTGGTTTTCGGATGATATCGGCCTTGCTTCCATGGGGGGAACTTGGACACCACCAAATAAAATTTTTTGAGCTCATTAACATGGGGATGATTCTTACGTTCTCGTTTGCTCTCTAGCAACAAGCTTGTGCTCTAGGGAAGGATATGGTGGCACTACGTGCCACGCATGGGTTTGTTGATGGGGGGCAATCGTTGATATTATGGGCTTTCTCACGTTGGCGAGCCCCCCGGTGCTCTAGTTGACTCCATGGCGGTTGGGACTATTCGTTAGGGTGCTTCCCTGGCAACATGACTGTGTACAGCGGATGGTGTTATGGCACCCAGTGCTACGCAAATTGTTGCTCTTGGTGGTATTCGGATGATATCGGCCTCGCTTCCATGCGGGGAACTTTGACGCCGCCAAACAAAATTTTTTGAGCTCGTTAACGTGGGGGTGATTCTTACGTTCTCGTTTTCTCTTTGGCAACAAGCTTGTGCTCTAGGGAAGGATATGGTGGCACTACGCGCCACGCATGCGCTTGTTGATGGGGGCAGTCGTTGATGTTAGGGGCTTTCTCAAGTCCTCGAGCCCCCCAAAGAAATTTTCTGGGCTCGTTAACGTGGGAGTGATTCTTACGTTCTCGTTTTCTCTCTAGCCACAAGCTTGTGCTCTAGGGAAGGATATGCTGACACTACCCGCCAGGCATGGGCTTGTTGATGGGGGCAATCGTTGATGTTAGGGGCTTTCTCACGTTGTCGAGCCCCCCGGTGCTCTAGTTGACTCTATGGCGGTTGGGCTATTCGTTAGGGTGCTTCCTTGGCAACCTGACTATGCACGGTGGATGGTGTTATGGCACCCAGTGCTACGCACATTGTTACTCTTGGTGGTATTCGGATGATATCGACCATGCTTCCATGGGGGGAACTTGGACGTCACCAAACAAAATTTTTTGAGCTCGTTAACGTGGGGGTAATTCTTACGTTCTCGTTTTCTCTTTGGCAACAAGCTTGTGCTCTAGGGAAGGATATGGTGGTACTACGCGCCACGCATGAGCTTGTTGATGGGGGCAATTGTTGATGTTAGGGGCTTTCTCAAGTCCTCGAGCCCCCCAAAGAAATTTTTTGGGCTCGTTAACGTGGGGGTGATTCTTACGTTCTCGTTTTCTCTCTAGCCACAAGCTTGTGCTCTAGGGAAAGAAATGGTGACACTACGCGCCAGGCATGGGCTTGTTGATGGGGGGCAATCGTTGATGTTAGGGGCTTTCCCACGTTGTCGAGCCCCCCGGTGCTCTAGTTGACTCTATGGCGGTTGGGCTATTCGTTAGGGTGCTTCCTCGGCAACCTGACTATGCACGGCGGACGGTGTTATGGCACCCAGTGCTACGCACATTGTTGCCCTTGATGGTATTCGGATGATATCGGCCTTGCTTCCATGGGGGGAACTTGGACGCCATGAAAGAAAATTTTTTGAGCTCGTTAACGTGGGGGTGATTCTTATGTTCTCGTTTGCTGTCTAGCAACAAGCTTGTGCTCCAGGGAAGGATATGGTGGCACTATGTGCCATGCATGGGCTTGTTGATGGGGGGCAATCGTTGATGTTAGGGCCTTTCTCACGTTCTCGAGCCCCCTAAATGAAATGTTTTGGGCTCGTTAACGTGGGGGTGATTCTTACGTTCTCGTTTTCTCTCTAGCCACAAGCTTGTGCTCTAGGGAAAGATATGGTGGCACTACGTGCCAAGCATGTGCTTGTTGATGGGGGGCAATCGTTGATGTTAGGGGCTTTCTCACGTTGTCGAACCCCCCGGTGCTCTAGTTGACTCCATGGCGGTTGGGACTATTCGTTAGGGTGCTTCCTTGGCAACATGACTGTGTACAGCGGATGGTGTTATGGCACCCAGTGCTACGCAAATTGTTGCTCTTGGTGGTATTCGGATGATATCGGCCTTGCTTCCATGGGGGGAACTTTGACGCCACCAAACAAAATTTTTTGAGCTCGTTTACGTGGGGGTGATTCTTACGTTCTCGTTTGCTCTCTAGCAACAAGCTTGTGCTCTTGGGAAGGTTATGGTGGCACTACGTGCCACGCATGGGTTTGTTGACAGGGGGCAATCGTTGATATTATGGGCTATCTCACGTTCTCGAGCAACCCGGTGCCGTAGTTGACCCCATGGCGGTTGGGCCTACTCGTTACGGTGCTTTCTTGGCACATGACTGTGCACAGTGGATGGGGTAATGGCACCCAGTGCTACGCACATTGTTGCTCTTGGTGGTATTCGGATGATGTCGGCCTTGCTTCCATGGTGGGAACTTGGACGACACCAAACAAAAGTTTTTGAGCTCGTTAACGTGGGGGTGATTCTTACGTTCTCGTTTGCTCTCTAGCACCAAGCTTGTGCTCTAGGGAAGGATAAGGTGGCATTACGTGCCCCGCATGGGCTTGTTGATAGGGGGCAATCGTTGATGTTAGGGTCTTTCTCACGTCCTCGAGCCCCCCAAACGAAATATTTTGGGCTCGTTAAGGTGGGGGTGATTCTTACGTTCTCGTTTTCTTTCTAGCCACAAGCTTTTTTCGCTCAAGGGAAAGATCTGGTTGCACTACGTGCCACGCATGGGCTTGTTGATGGGGGGCAATCGTTGATGTTAGGGGCTTTCTCACGTTCTCGAGCCCCCCGGTGCTCTAGTTGGCTCTATGGCGGTTGGGACTATTCATTAGGGTGCTTTCTTGGCAACATGACTATGCACGGTGGTTGGTGTTAAGGCGCCCAGTGCTACGCACATTGTTGCTCTTGGTGGTATTCGGATGATATCGGCCTTGCTTCCATGGGGGGAACTTGGACGCCACGAAAAAAATTTTTTTGAGCTCGTTAACGTGGGGGTGATTCTTACGTTCTCGTTTGCTCTCTAGCAACAAGCTTGTGCTCTTGGGAAGGTTATGGTGGCACTACGTGCCACGCATGTGTTTGTTGATGGGGGCAATCGTTGATATTATGGGCTTTCTCACCTTCTCGAGCAACCCGGTGCCGTAGTTGAACCCATGGCGGTTGGGCCTACTCGTTAGGGCGCTTTCTTGGCACATGACTGTGCACAGTGGATGGGGTTATGGCACCCAGTGCTACGCACATTGTTGCTCTTGGTGGTATTCGGATGATGTCGGCCTTGCTTCCGTGGGGGGAACTTGGACGCCACCAAACAAAATTTTTTGAGCTCGTTAACGTGGTGGTGATTCTTATGTTCTTGTTTGCTCTCTGGCAACAAGCTTGTGCTCTAGGGAAGGATATGGTGGCACTACGTGCCATGCATGGGCTTGTTGATGGGGGGCAATCTTTGATGTTAGGGGCTTTCTCACGTCCTCAAGCCCCCTAAATGAAATTTTTTGGGCTCCTTAACGTGGGGGTGATTCTTACGTTCTCGTTTTCTCTCTAGCCACAAGCTTGTGGTCTAGGGAAAGATATGGTGGCACTACGTGCCACGCATGGGCTTGTTGATGGGCGGCAATCGTTGATGTTAGGGGCTTTCTCACGTCCTCGAGCCCCCGAAACGAAATATATTGGGCTCGTTAACGTGGGGGTGCTTCTTACGTTCTCGTTTTCTCTCTAGCCACAAGCTTGTGGTCTAGGGAAAGATATGGTGGCACTATGTGCCACGCATGGGCTTGTTGATGGGGGGCAATCGTTGATGTTAGGGGCTTTCTCACGTTGTCGAGCCCCCCGGTGCTCTAGTTGACTCAATGGCAGTTGGGACTATTCGGTAGGGTGCTTCCTTGGCAACATGACTATGCACGGCGGATGGTGTTAAGGCACCCAATGCTACGCACATTGTAGCCCTTGATGGCATTCGGATGATATCGGCCCTTCTTCCATGGGGGGAACTTGGACGCCACGAAACAAAATTTTTTGAGCTCGTTAACGTGGGGGTGATTCTTACGTTCTCGTTTGCTCTCTAGCAACAAGCTTGTGCTCTTGGGAAGGTTATGGTGGCAATACGTGCCACGCATGTGTTTGTTGATGGGGGGCAATCGTTGATATTATGGGCTTTCTCAAGTTCTCGAGCAACCCAGTGCCGTAGTTGAACCCATGGCAGTTGGGCCTACTCGTTAGGGCGCTTTCTTGGCACATGACTGTGCACAGTGAATGGGGTTATGGCACCCAGTGCTACGCACATTGTTGCTCTTGGTGGTATTCGGATGATGTCGGCCATGCTTCCGTGGGGGGAACCTGGACGCCACCAAACAAAATTTTTTGAGCTTGTTAACGTGGTGGTGATTCTTATGTTCTCGTTTGCTCTCTGGCAACAAGCTTGTGCTCTAGGGAAGGATATGGTGGCACTACGTGCCATGCATGGGCTTGTTGATGGGGGGCAATCTTTGATGTTAGGGGCTTTCTCACGTCCTCAAGCCCCCCAAATGAACTTTTTTGGGCTCCTTAACGTGCGGGTGATTCTTACGTTCTCGTTTTCTCTCTAGCCACAAGCTTGTGCTCTCGGGAAAGATATGGTGGCACTACGTGCCACGCATGGGCTTGTTGATGGGCGGCAATCGTTGATGTTAGGGGCTTTCTCACGTTGTCGAGCCCCCCGGTGCTCTAGTTGACTCCATGGCGGTTGGGAATATTCGTTAGGGTGCTTCCTTGGCAACATGAATGTGTACAGCGGACGGTGTTATGGCACGCAGTGCTACGGAAATTGTTGCTCTTGGTGGTATTCGGATGATATCGGCCTTGCTTCCATGGCGGGAACTTTGACGCCACCAAACAAAATTTTTTGAGCTCGTTAACGTGGGGGTGATTCTTACGTTCTCGTTTGCTTTCTAGCAACAAGCTTGTGCTCTTGGGAAGGATATGGTGGCACTACGTGCCACGCATGGGTTTGTTGATGGGGGGCAATCGTTGATATTATAGGCTATCTCACGTTCTCGAGCGACCCGGTGCCGTAGTTGACCCCATGGCGGTTGGGCCTACTTGTTAGGCTGCTTTCTTGGCACATGACTGTCCACAGTGGATGGGTTATGGCACCCAGTGCTACGCACATTGTTGCTCTTGCTGGTATTCGGATGATGTCGGCCTTGCTTCCATGGTGGGAACTTGGACGCCACCAAACAAAAGTTTTTGAGCTCGTTAACGTGGGGGTGATTCTTACGTTCTCATTTGCTCTCTAGCAACAAGCTTGTGCTCTAGGGAAGGATAAGGTGGCACTACGTGCCCCGCATGGGCTTGTTGATAGGGGGCAATCGTTGATGTTAGGGTCTTTCTCACGTCCTCGAGCCCCCCAAACGAAATATTTTGGGCTCGTTAACGTGGGGGTGATTCTTACGTTCTCGTTTTCTCTCTAGCCACAAGCTTTTGCTCTAGGGACAGATATGGTGGCACTACGTGCCACGCATGGGCTTGTTGATGGGGGGCAATCGTTGATGTTAGGGGCTTTCTCACGTTCTCGAGCCTCCCGGTGCTCTAGTTGACCCCATGGCGGTTGGGCCTTTTCGTTAGGCTACTTCCTTGGCCACATAACTGTGCACTACGTATGGTGTTATGGCACCCAGTGCTACGCACATTGGTGCTCTTGTTGGTATTCGGATGATGTCGGCCTTAGTTCCATGGGGGGAACTTGGACGCCACCAAACAAAAGTTTTTGGGCTCGTTATTGTGGGAGTGATTCTTACGTTCTCGTTTGCTCTCTAGCAACAAGCTTGTGCTGAAAGAAAGGATATGGTGGCACTACGTGCCACGTATGGGCTTGTTGATTGGGGGCAATGTTTGATGTTAGGGGCTTTCTCACGTTCTGGAGCCCCCTGGTGCTCTAGTTGACCCCATGGCGGTTGGGCCTATTCGTTAGGGTGCCTCCTTGGCAACATGACTGTGCCCAACGGATGGTGTTATGGCACCCAGGGCTACGCACATTGTTGCGCTTGGTGGTATTCGGATGATGTCGGCCTTGCTTCCATGGCGGGAACTTGGACGCCACCAAACAAAAGTTTTTGGGCTCGTTATGGTGGGAGTGATTCTTACGTTCTCGTTTGCTCTCTAGCAACAAGCTTGTGCTGAAAGAAAGGATATGGTGGCACTATGTGCCACGTATGGGCTTGTTGATTGGGGGCAATCTTTGATGTTAGCGGCTTTCTCACGTTCTGGAGCCCCCTGGTGCTATAGTTGCCCATGGCGGTTGGGCCTATTCGTTAGGGTGCCTCCTTGGCAACATGACTGTGCCCAACGGATGGTGTTATGGCACCCAGTGCTACGCACATTGCTGCTCTTGCTGGTATTCGGATGATGTCGGCTTGCTTCCATGGGGGGAACTTGGACGCCACCAAACAAAAGTTTTTGGGCTCGTTATCGTGGGAGTGATTCTTACGTTCTCGTTTGCTCTCTAGCAACAAGCTTGTGCTGAAAGAAAGGATATGGTGGCACTACGTGCCACGTATGGGCTTGTTGATTGGGGGCAATCTTTGATGTTAGGGGCTTTCTCACGTTCTGGAGCCCCCTGGTGCTCTAGTTGACCCCATGGCGGTTGGGCCTATTCGTTAGGGTGCCTCCTTGGCAACATGACTGTGCCCAACGGATGGTGTTATGGCACCCAGTGCTACGCACATTGCTGCTCTTGCTGGTATTCGGATGATGTCGGCTTGCTTCCATGGGGGGAACTTGGACGCCACCAAACAAAAGTTTTTGGGCTCGTTATCGTGGGAGTGATTCTCACGTTCTCATTTGCTCTCTAGCAACAAGCTTGTGCTGAAAGAAAGGATATGGTGGCACTACGTGCCACGTATGGGCTTGTTGATTGGGGGCAATCTTTGATGTTAGGGGCTTTCTCACGTTCTGGAGCCCCCTAGTGCTCTAGTTGACCCCATGGCGGTTGGGCCTATTCGTTAGGGTGCCTCCTTGGCAACATGACTGTGCCCAACGGATGGTGTTATGGCACCCAGGGCTACGCACATTGTTGCGCTTGGTGGTATTCGGATGATGTCGGCCTTGCTTCCATGGGGGGAACTTGGACGCCACCAAACAAAAGTTTTTGGGCTCGTTATCGTGGGAGTGATTCTTACATTCTCGTTTGCTCTCTAGCAACAAGCTTGTGCTGAAAGAAAGGATATGGTGGCACTACGTGCCACGTATGGGCTTGTTGATTGGGGGCAATCTTTGATGCTAGGGGCTTTCTCACGTTCTCGAGCCCCCTGGTGCTCTAGTTGACCCCATGGCGGTTGGGCCTATTCGTTAGGGTGCCTCCTTGGCAACATGACTGTGCCCAACGGATGGTGTTATGGCACCCAGTGCTACGCACATTGTTGCTCTTGGTGGTATTCAGATGATGTCGGCCTTGCTTCCATGGGGGGAACTTGGACGTCACCAAACAAAATTTGTTGGGCTCGTTAACGTGGGGGGGATTCTGACGTTCTCATTTGCTCTCTCGCAACAAGCTTATGCCCTAGGAAGGATATGGTGGCACTACGAGCCACGCATGCGCTTGTTGATGGGGGGCAATAGTTGATGTAAGGGGCTTTCTCACGTTGTCGAGCCCCCCGAGGCTCTATTTGAGTCCATGGCGTTGCGCCTATTCGTTAGGGTGCTTCCTTGGCAGCATGATTGTGCAAGGCAGATGGTGTTATCGCAACCAGTGCTACGCACATTGTTACACTTGGTGGTATTCGAATGATGTCGGCCTTGCTTCCATGGGGGGAACTTGGACGCCACCAAACAAAAGTTTTTGGGCTCGTTATCGTGGGAGTGATTCTCACGTTCTCGTTTGCTCTCTAGCAACAAGCTTGTGCTGAAAGAAAGGATATGGTGGCACTACGTGCCACGTATGGGCTTGTTGATTGGGGGCAATCTTTGATGTTAGGGGCTTTCTCACGTTCTGGAGCCCCCTAGTGCTCTAGTTGACCCCATGGCGGTTGGGCCTATTCGTTAGGGTGCCTCCTTGGCAACATGACTGTGCCCAACGGATGGTGTTATGGCACCCAGGGCTACGCACATTGTTGCGCTTGGTGGTATTCGGATGATGTCGGCCTTGCTTCCATGGGGGGAACTTGGACGCCACCAAACAAAAGTTTTTGGGCTCGTTATCGTGGGAGTGATTCTTACATTCTCGTTTGCTCTCTAGCAACAAGCTTGTGCTGAAAGAAAGGATATGGTGGCACTACGTGCCACGTATGGGCTTGTTGATTGGGGGCAATCTTTGATGCTAGGGGCTTTCTCACGTTCTCGAGCCCCCTGGTGCTCTAGTTGACCCCATGGCGGTTGGGCCTATTCGTTAGGGTGCCTCCTTGGCAACATGACTGTGCCCAACGGATGGTGTTATGGCACCCAGTGCTACGCACATTGTTGCTCTTGGTGGTATTCAGATGATGTCGGCCTTGCTTCCATGGGGGGAACTTGGACGTCACCAAACAAAATTTGTTGGGCTCGTTAACGTGGGGGGGATTCTGACGTTCTCATTTGCTCTCTCGCAACAAGCTTATGCCCTAGGAAGGATATGGTGGCACTACGAGCCACGCATGCGCTTGTTGATGGGGGGCAATAGTTGATGTAAGGGGCTTTCTCACGTTGTCGAGCCCCCCGAGGCTCTATTTGAGTCCATGGCGTTGGGCCTATTCGTTAGGGTGCTTCCTTGGCAGCATGATTGTGCAAGGCAGATGGTGTTATCGCACCCAGTGCTACGCACATTGTTACACTTGGTGGTATTCGAATGATGTCGGCCTTGCTTCCATGGGGGGAACTTGGACGCCACCAAACAAAAGTTTTTGGGCTCGTTATCGTGGGAGTGATTCTTACATTCTCGTTTGCTCTCTAGCAACAAGCTTGTGCTGAAAGAAAGGATATGGTGGCACTACGTGCCACGTATGGGCTTGTTGATTGGGGGCAATCTTTGATGCTAGGGGCTTTCTCACGTTCTCGAGCCCCCTAGTGTTCAAGTTGACCCCATGGCGGTTGGGCCTATTCGTTAGGGTGCCTCCTTGGCAACATGACTGTGCCCAACGGATGGTGTTATGGCACCCAGTGCTACGCACATTGCTGCTCTTGCTGGTATTCGGATGATGTCGGCTTGCTTCCATGGGGGGAACTTGGACGCCACCAAACAAATGTTTTTGGGCTCGTTATCGTGGGAGTGATTCTCACGTTCTCGTTTGCTCTCTAGCAACAAGCTTGTGCTGAAAGAAAGGATATGGTGGCACTACGTGCCACGTATGGGCTTGTTGATTGGGGGCAATCTTTGATGTTAGGGGCTTTCTCACGTTCTGGAGCCCCCTAGTGCTCTAGTTGACCCCATGGCGGTTGGGCCTATTCGTTAGGGTGCCTCCTTGGCAACATGACTGTGCCCAACGGGTGGTGTTATGGCACCCAGGGCTACGCACATTGTTGCGCTTGGTGGTATTCGGATGATGTCGGCCTTGCTTCCATGGGGGGAACTTGGACGCCACCAAACAAAAGTTTTTGGGCTCGTTATCGTGGGAGTGATTCTTACATTCTCGTTTGCTCTCTAGCAACAAGCTTGTGCTGAAAGAAAGGATATGGTTGCACTACGTGCCACGTATGGGCTTGTTGATTGGGGGCAATCTTTGATGCTAGGGGCTTTCTCACGTTCTCGAGCCACCTGGTGCTCTAGTTGACCCCATGGCGGTTGGGCCTATTCGTTAGGGTGCCTCCTTGGCAACATGACTGTGCCCAACGGATGGTGTTATGGCACCCAGTGCTACGCACATTGTTGCTCTTGGTGGTATTCAGATGATGTCGGCCTTGCTTCCATGGGGGGAACTTGGACGTCACCAAACAAAATTTGTTGGGCTCGTTAACGTGGGGGGGATTCTGACGTTCTCATTTGCTCTCTCGCAACAAGCTTATGCCCTAGGAAGGATATGGTGGCACTACGAGCCACGCATGCGCTTGTTGATGGGGGGCAATAGTTGATGTAAGGGGCTTTCTCACGTTGTCGAGCCCCCCGAGGCTCTATTTGAGTCCATGGCGTTGGGCCTATTCGTTAGGGTGCTTCCTTGGCAGCATGATTGTGCAAGGCAGATGGTGTTATCGCACCCAGTGCTACGCACATTGTTACACTTGGTGGTATTCGAATGATGTCGGCCTTGCTTCCATGGGGGGAACTTGGACGCCACCAAACAAAAGTTTTTGGGCTCGTTATCGTGGGAGTGATTCTTACATTCTCGTTTGCTCTCTAGCAACAAGCTTGTGCTGAAAGAAAGGATATGGTGGCACTACGTGCCACGTATGGGCTTGTTGATTGGGGGCAATCTTTGATGCTAGGGGCTTTCTCACGTTCTCGAGCCCCCTGGTGTTCAAGTTGACCCCATGGCGGTTGGGCCTATTCGTTAGGGTGCCTCCTTGGCAACATGACTGTGCCCAACGGATGGTGTTATGGCACCCAGTGCTACGCACATTGTTGCTCTTGGTGGTATTCGGATGATGTCGGCCTTGCTTCCATGGGGGGAACTTGGACGTCACCAAACAAAATTTGTTGGGCTCGTTAACGTGGGGGGGATTCTGACGTTCTCGTTTGCTCTCTCGCAACAAGCTTATGCCCTAGGGAAGGATATGGTGGCACTACGAGCCACGCATGCGCTTGTTGATGGGGGGCAATAGTTGATGTAAGGGGCTTTCTCACGTTGTCGAGCCCCCCGGGGCTCTATTTGAGTCCATGGCGGTTGGGCATATTCGTTAGGGTGCTTCCTTGGCAGCATGATTGTGCACGCCAGATGGTGTTATGGCACCCAGTGCTACGCACATTGTTACACTTGGTGGTATACGAATGCTGTCGGCCTTGCTTCCATGGGGGGAACTTGGACGCCACCAAACAAAAGTTTTTGGGCTCGTTAACGTGGGAGTGATTCTTGCGTTCTCGTTTGCTCTCAAGCAACAAGCTTGTGCTGAAAGAAAGGATATGGTGGCACTACGTGCCACGTATGGGCTTGTTGATTGGGGGCAATCGTTGATGTTAGGGGCTTTCTCACGTTCTCGAGCCTCCCGGTGCTCTAGTTGTCCCCATGGCGGTTGGGCCTTTTCGTCAGGCTACTTCCTTGGCAACATACCTGTGCACTGCGGATGGTGTTATGGAACCCAGTGCTACGCACATTGTTGCTCTTGTTGGCATTCGGATGATGTCGGCCTTGCTTCCATGGGGGGAACTTGGACGTCACCAAACAAAAGTTTTTGGGCTCGTTATCGTGGGAGTGATTCTTACGTTCTCGTTTGCTCTCTAGCAACAAGCTTGTGCTGAAAGAAAGGATATGGTGGCTCTATGTGCCACGTATGGGCTTGTTGATTGGGGGCAATCTTTGATGCTAGGGCCTTTCTCACGTTCTCGAGCCCCCTGGTGCTCTCGTTGACCCCATGGCGGTTGGGCCTATTCGTTAGGGTGCCTCCTTGGCAACATGACTGTGCCCAACGGATGGTGTTATGGCACCCAGTGCTACGCACATTGCTGCTCTTGCTGGTATTCGGATGATGTCGGCTTGCTGCCATGGGGGGAACTTGGACGCCACCAAACAAAAGTTTTTGGGCTCGTTATCGTGGGAGTGATTCTTACGTTCTCGTTTGCTCTCTAGCAACAAGCTTGTGCTGAAAGAAAGGATATGGTGGCACTACGTGCCACGTATGGGCTTGTTGATTGGGGGCAATCTTTGATGTTAGGGGCTTTCTCACGTTCTGGAGCCCCCTAGTGCTCTAGTTGACCCCATGGCGGTTGGGCCTATTCGTTAGGGTGCCTCCTTGGCAACATGACTGTGCCCAACGGATGGTGTTATGGCACCCAGGGCTACGCACATTGTTGCGCTTGGTGGTATTCGGATGATGTCGGCCTTGCTTCCATGGGGGGAACTTGGACGCCACCAAACAAAAGTTTTTGGGCTCGTTATCGTGGGAGTGATTCTTACATTCTCGTTTGCTCTCTAGCAACAAGCTTGTGCTGAAAGAAAGGATATGGTGGCACTACGTGCCACGTATGGGCTTGTTGATTGGGGGCAATCTTTGATGCTAGGGGCTTTCTCACGTTCTCGAGCCACCTGGTGCTCTAGTTGACCCCATGGCGGTTGGGCCTATTCGTTAGGGTGCCTCCTTGGCAACATGACTGTGCCCAACGGATGGTGTTATGGCACCCAGTGCTACGCACATTGTTGCTCTTGGTGGTATTCAGATGATGTCGGCCTTGCTTCCATGGGGGGAACTTGGACGTCACCAAACAAAATTTGTTGGGCTCGTTAACGTGGGGGGGATTCTGACGTTCTCATTTGCTCTCTCGCAACAAGCTTATGCCCTAGGAAGGATATGGTGGCACTACGAGCCACGCATGCGCTTGTTGATGGGGGGCAATAGTTGATGTAAGGGGCTTTCTCACGTTGTCGAGCCCCCCGAGGCTCTATTTGAGTCCATGGCGTTGGGCCTATTCGTTAGGGTGCTTCCTTGGCAGCATGATTGTGCAAGGCAGATGGTGTTATCGCACCCAGTGCTACGCACATTGTTACACTTGGTGGTATTCGAATGATGTCGGCCTTGCTTCCATGGGGGGAACTTGGACGCCACCAAACAAAAGTTTTTGGGCTCGTTATCGTGGGAGTGATTCTTACATTCTCGTTTGCTCTCTAGCAACAAGCTTGTGCTGAAAGAAAGGATATGGTGGCACTACGTGCCACGTATGGGCTTGTTGATTGGGGGCAATCTTTGATGCTAGGGGCTTTCTCACGTTCTCGAGCCCCCTGGTGTTCAAGTTGACCCCATGGCGGTTGGGCCTATTCGTTAGGGTGCCTCCTTGGCAACATGACTGTGCCCAACGGATGGTGTTATGGCACCCAGTGCTACGCACATTGTTGCTCTTGGTGGTATTCGGATGATGTCGGCCTTGCTTCCATGGGGGGAACTTGGACGTCACCAAACAAAATTTGTTGGGCTCGTTAACGTGGGGGGGATTCTGACGTTCTCGTTTGCTCTCTCGCAACAAGCTTATGCCCTAGGGAAGGATATGGTGGCACTACGAGCCACGCATGCGCTTGTTGATGGGGGGCAATAGTTGATGTAAGGGGCTTTCTCACGTTGTCGAGCCCCCCGGGGCTCTATTTGAGTCCATGGCGGTTGGGCCTATTCGTTAGGGTGCTTCCTTGGCAGCATGATTGTGCACGGCAGATGGTGTTATGGCACCCAGTGCTACGCACATTGTTACACTTGGTGGTATACGAATGCTGTCGGCCTTGCTTCCATGGGGGGAACTTGGACGCCACCAAACAAAAGTTTTTGGGCTCGTTAACGTGGGAGTGATTCTTGCGTTCTCGTTTGCTCTCAAGCAACAAGCTTGTGCTGAAAGAAAGGATATGGTGGCACTACGTGCCACGTATGGGCTTGTTGATTGGGGGCAATCGTTGATGTTAGGGGCTTTCTCACGTTCTCGAGCCTCCCGGTGCTCTAGTTGTCCCCATGGCGGTTGGGCCTTTTCGTCAGGCTACTTCCTTGGCAACATACCTGTGCACTGCGGATGGTGTTATGGAACCCAGTGCTACGCACATTGTTGCTCTTGTTGGCATTCGGATGATGTCGGCCTTGCTTCCATGGGGGGAACTTGGACGTCACCAAACAAAAGTTTTTGGGCTCGTTATCGTGGGAGTGATTCTTACGTTCTCGTTTGCTCTCTAGCAACAAGCTTGTGCTGAAAGAAAGGATATGGTGGCACTATGTGCCACGTATGGGCTTGTTGATTGGGGGCAATCTTTGATGCTAGGGCCTTTCTCACGTTCTCGAGCCCCCTGGTGCTCTCGTTGACCCCATGGCGGTTGGGCCTATTCGTTAGGGTGCCTCCTTGGCAACATGACTGTGCCCAACGGATGGTGTTATGGCACCCAGTGCTACGCACATTGCTGCTCTTGCTGGTATTCGGATGATGTCGGCTTGCTGCCATGGGGGGAACTTGGACGCCACCAAACAAAAGTTTTTGGGCTCGTTATCGTGGGAGTGATTCTTACGTTCTCGTTTGCTCTCTAGCAACAAGCTTGTGCTGAAAGAAAGGATATGGTGGCACTACGTGCCACGTATGAGCTTGTTGATTGGGGGCAATCTTTGATGTTAGGGGCTTTCTCACGTTCTGGAGCCCCCTAGTGCTCTAGTTGACCCCATGGCGGTTGGGCCTATTCGTTAGGGTGCCTCCTTGGCAACATGATTGTGCCCAACGGATGGTGTTATGGCACCCAGGGCTACGCACATTGTTGCGCTTGGTGGTATTCGGATGATGTCGGCCTTGCTTCCATGGGGGGAACTTGGACGCCACCAAACAAAAGTTTTTGGGCTCGTTATCGTGGGAGTGATTCTTACATTCTCGTTTGCTCTCTAGCAACAAGCTTGTGCTGAAAGAAAGGATATGGTGGCACTACGTGCCACGTATGGGCTTGTTGATTGGGGGCAATCTTTGATGCTAGGGGCTTTCTCACGTTCTCGAGCCCCCTGGTGCTCTAGTTGACCCCATGGCGGTTGGGCCTATTCGTTAGGGTGCCTCCTTGGCAACATGACTGTGCCCAACGGATGGTGTTATGGCACCCAGTGCTACGCACATTGTTGCTCTTGGTGGTATTCGGATGATGTCGGCCTTGCTTCCATGGGGGGAACTTGGACGTCACCAAACAAAATTTGTTGGGCTCGTTAACGTGGGGAGGATTCTGACGTTCTCGTTTGCTCTCTCGCAACAAGCTTATGCCCTAGGGAAGGATATGGTGGCACTACGAGCCACGCATGCGCTTGTTGATGGGGGGCAATAGTTGATGTAAGGGGCTTTCTCACGTTGTCGAGCCCCCCGGGGCTCTATTTGAGTCCATGGCGGTTGGGCCTATTCGTTAGGGTGCTTCCTTGGCAGCATGATTGTGCACGGCAGATGGTGTTATGGCACCCAGTGCTACGCACATTGTTACACTTGGTGGTATTCGGATGCTGTCGGCCTTGCTTCCATGGGGGGAACTTGGACGCCACCAAACAAAAGTTTTTGGGCTCGTTAACGTGGGAGTGATTCTTGCGTTCTCGTTTGCTCTCTAGCAACAAGCTTGTGCTGAAAGAAAGGATATGGTGGCACTACGTGCCACGTATGGGCTTGTTGATTGGGGGCAATCGTTGATGTTAGGGGCTTTCTCACGTTCTCGAGCCTCCCGGTGCTCTAGTTGTCCCCATGGCGGTTGGGCCTTTTCGTCAGGCTACTTCCTTGGCAACATACCTGTGCACTGCGGATGGTGTTATGGCACCCAGTGCTACGCACATTGTTAATCTTGTTGGTATTCGGATGATGTCGGCCTTGCTTCCATGGGGGGAACTTGGACGCCACCAAACAAAAGTTTTTGGGCTCGTTATCGTGGGAGTGATTCTTACGTTCTCGTTTGCTCTCTAGCAACAAGATTGTGCTGAAAGAAAGGAAATGGTGGCACTATGTGCCACGTATGGGCTTGTTGATTGGGGGCAATCTTTGATGCTAGGGCCTTTCTCACGTTCTCGAGCCCCCTGGTGCTCTCGTTGACCCCATGGCGGTTGGGCCTATTCGTTAGGGTGCCTCCTTGGCAACATGACTGTGCCCAACGGATGGTGTTATGGCACCCAGTGCTACGCACATTGCTGCTCTTGCTGGTATTCGGATGATGTCGGCTTGCTGCCATGGGGGGAACTTGGACGCCACCAAACAAAAGTTTTTGGGCTCGTTATCGTGGGAGTGATTCTTACGTTCTCGTTTGCTCTCTAGCAACAAGCTTGTGCTGAAAGAAAGGATATGGTGGCACTACGTGCCACGTATGAGCTTGTTGATTGGGGGCAATCTTTGATGTTAGGGGCTTTCTCACGTTCTGGAGCCCCCTAGTGCTCTAGTTGACCCCATGGCGGTTGGGCCTATTCGTTAGGGTGCCTCCTTGGCAACATGATTGTGCCCAACGGATGGTGTTATGGCACCCAGGGCTACGCACATTGTTGCGCTTGGTGGTATTCGGATGATGTCGGCCTTGCTTCCATGGGGGGAACTTGGACGCCACCAAACAAAAGTTTTTGGGCTCGTTATCGTGGGAGTGATTCTTACATTCTCGTTTGCTCTCTAGCAACAAGCTTGTGCTGAAAGAAAGGATATGGTGGCACTACGTGCCACGTATGGGCTTGTTGATTGGGGGCAATCTTTGATGCTAGGGGCTTTCTCACGTTCTCGAGCCCCCTGGTGCTCTAGTTGACCCCATGGCGGTTGGGCCTATTCGTTAGGGTGCCTCCTTGGCAACATGACTGTGCCCAACGGATGGTGTTATGGCACCCAGTGCTACGCACATTGTTGCTCTTGGTGGTATTCGGATGATGTCGGCCTTGCTTCCATGGGGGGAACTTGGACGTCAGCAAACAAAATTTGTTGGGCTCGTTAACGTGGGGAGGATTCTGACGTTCTCGTTTGCTCTCTCGCAACAAGCTTATGCCCTAGGGAAGGATATGGTGGCACTACGAGCCACGCATGCGCTTGTAGATGGGGGGCAATAGTTGATGTAAGGGGCTTTCTCACGTTGTCGAGCCCCCCGGGGCTCTATTTGAGTCCATGGCGGTTGGGCCTATTCGTTAGGGTGCTTCCTTGGCAGCATGATTGTGCACGGCAGATGGTGTTATGGCACCCAGTGCTACGCACATTGTTACACTTGGTGGTATTCGGATGCTGTCGGCCTTGCTTCCATGGGGGGAACTTGGACGCCACCAAACAAAAGTTTTTGGGCTCGTTAACGTGGGAGTGATTCTTGCGTTCTCGTTTGCTCTCTAGCAACAAGCTTGTGCTGAAAGAAAGGATATGGTGGCACTACGTGCCACGTATGGGCTTGTTGATTGGGGGCAATCGTTGATGTTAGGGGCTTTCTCACGTTCTCGAGCCTCCCGGTGCTCTAGTTGTCCCCATGGCGGTTGGGCCTTTTCGTCAGGCTACTTCCTTGGCAACATACCTGTGCACTGCGGATGGTGTTATGGCACCCAGTGCTACGCACATTGTTAATCTTGTTGGTATTCGGATGATGTCGGCCTTGCTTCCATGGGGGGAACTTGGACGCCACCAAACAAAAGTTTTTGGGCTCGTTATCGTGGGAGTGATTCTTACGTTCTCGTTTGCTCTCTAGCAACAAGCTTGTGCTGAAAGAAAGGATATGGTGGCACTACGTGCCACGTATGGGCTTGTTGATTGGGGGCAATCTTTGATGCTAGGGGCTTTCTCACGTTCTCGAGCCCCCTGGTGCTCTAGTTGACCCCATGGCAGTTGGGCCTATTCGTTAGGGTGCCTCCTTGGCAACATGACTGTGCCCAACGGATGGTGTTATGGCACCCAGTGCTACGCACATTGGTGCTCTTGGTGTTATTCGGATGATGTCGGCCTTGCTTCCATGGGGGGAACTTGGACGTCACCAAACAAAATTTGTTGGGCTCGTTAACGTGGGGGGGATTCTGACGTTCTCGTTTGCTCTCTCGCAACAAGCTTATGCCCTAGGGAAGGATATGGTGGCACTACGAGCCACGCATGCGCTTGTTGATGGGGGGCAATAGTTGATGTAAGGGGCTTTCTCACGTTGTCGAGCCCCCCGGGGCTCTATTTGAGTCCATGGCGGTTGGGCCTATTCGTTAGGGTGCTTCCTTGACAGCATGATTGTGCACGGCAGAAGGTGTTATGGCACCCAGTGCTACGCACATTGTTACACTTGGTGGTATACGGATGATGTCGGCCTTGCTTCCATGGGCGGAACTTGGACGCCACCAAACAAAATTTTTTGGGCTCGTTAACGTGGGAGTGATTCTTGCGTTCTCGTTTGCTCTCTAGCAACAAGCTTCTGCTGAAAGAAAGGATATGATGGCACTACGTGGCACGTATGGGCTTGTTGATTCGGGGCAATCTTTGATGTTAGGGGCTTTCTCATGTTCAGGAGCCCCTTGGTGCTCTAGTTGACCCCATGGCGGTTGGGCCTATTCGTTAGGGTGCCTCCTTGGCAACATGACTGTGCCCAACGGATGGTGTTATGGCACCCAGGGCTACGCACATTGTTGCGCTTGGTGGTATTCGGATGATGTCGGCCTTGCTTCCATGGGGGGAACTTGGACGCCACCAAACAAAAGTTTTTGGGCTCGTTATCGTGGGAGTGATTCTTACGTTCTCGTTTGCTCTCTAGCAACAAGCTTGTGCTGAAAGAAAGGATATGGTGGCACTACGTGCCACGTATGGGCTTGTTGATTGGGGGCAATCTTTGATGCTAGGGGCTTTCTCACGTTCTCGAGCCCCCTGGTGCTCTAGTTGACCCCATGGCGGTTGGGCCTATTCGTTAGGGTGCCTCCTTGGCAACATGACTGTGCCCAACGGATGGTGTTATGGCACCCAGTGCTACGCACATTGTTGCTCTTGGTGGTATTCGGATGATGTCGGCCTTGCTTCCATGGGGGGAACTTGGACGTCAGCAAACAAAATTTGTTGGGCTCGTTAACGTGGGGAGGATTCTGACGTTCTCGTTTGCTCTCTCGCAACAAGCTTATGCCCTAGGGAAGGATATCGTGGCACTACGAGCCACGCATGCGCTTGTAGATGGGGGGCAATAGTTGATGTAAGGGGCTTTCTCACGTTGTCGAGCCCCCCGGGGCTCTATTTGAGTCCATGGCGGTTGGGCCTATTCGTTTGGGTGCTTCCTTGGCAGCATGATTGTGCACGGCAGATGGTGTTATGGCACCCAGTGCTACGCACATTGTTACACTTGGTGGTATACGGATGCTGTCGGCCTTGCTTCCATGGGGGGAACTTGGACGCCACCAAACAAAAGTTTTTGGGCTCGTTAACGTGGGAGTGATTCTTGCGTTCTCGTTTGCTCTCTAGCAACAAGCTTGTGCTGAAAGAAAGGATATGGTGGCACTACGTGCCACGTATGGGCTTGTTGATTGGGGGCAATCGTTGATGTTAGGGGCTTTCTCACGTTCTCGAGCCTCCCGGTGCTCTAGTTGTCCCCATGGCGGTTGGGCCTTTTCGTCAGGCTACTTCCTTGGCAACATACCTGTGCACTGCGGATGGTGTTATGGCACCCAGTGCTACGCACATTGTTAATCTTGTTGGTATTCGGATGATGTCGGCCTTGCTTCCATGGGGGGAACTTGGACGCCACCAAACAAAAGTTTTTGGGCTCGTTATCGTGGGAGTGATTCTTACGTTCTCGTTTGCTCTCTAGCAACAAGCTTGTGCTGAAAGAAAGGATATGGTGGCACTACGTGCCACGTATGGACTTGTTGATTGGGGGCAATCTTTGATGCTAGGGGCTTTCTCACGTTCTCGAGCCCCCTGGTGCTCTAGTTGACCCCATGGCAGTTGGGCCTATTCGTTAGGGTGCCTCCTTGGCAACATGACTGTGCCCAACGGATGGTGTTATGGCACCCAGTGCTACGCACATTGTTGCTCTTGGTGTTATTCGGATGATGTCGGCCTTGCTTCCATGGGGGGAACTTGGACGTCACCAAACAAAATTTGTTGGGCTCGTTAACGTGGGGGGGATTCTGACGTTCTCGTTTGCTCTCTCGCAACAAGCTTATGCCCTAGGGAAGGATATGGTGGCACTACGAGCCACGCACGCGCTTGTTGATGGGGGGCAATAGTTGATGTAAGGGGCTTTCTCACGTTGTCGAGCCCCCCGGGGCTCTATTTGAGTCCATGGCGGTTGGGCCTATTCGTTAGGGTGCTTCCTTGACAGCATGATTGTGCACGGCAGAAGGTGTTATGGCACCCAGTGCTACGCACATTGTTACACTTGGTGGTATACGGATGATGTCGGCCTTGCTTCCATGGGGGGAACTTGGACGCCACCAAACAAAAGTTTTTGGGCTCATTAACGTGGGAGTGATTCTTGCGTTCTCGTTTGCTCTCTAGCAACAAGCTTCTGCTGAAAGAAAGGATATGATGGCACTACGTGCCACGTATGGGCTTGTTGATTGGGGGCAATCTTTGATGTTAGGGGCTTTCTCATGTTCAGGAGCCCCTTGGTGCTCTAGTTGACCCCATGGCGGTTGGGCCTATTCGTTAGGGTGCCTCCTTGGCAACATGACTGTGCCCAACGGATGGTGTGATGGCACCCAGGGCTACGCACATTGTTGCGCTTGGTGGTATTCGGATGATGTCGGCCTTGCTTCCATTGGGGGAACTTGGACGCCACCAAACAAAAGTTTTTGGGCTCGTTATCGTGGGAGTGATTCTTACGTTCTCGTTTGCTCTCTAGCAACAAGCTTGTGCTGAAAGAAAGGATATGGTGGCACTACGTGCCACGTATGGGCTTGTTGATTGGGGGCAATCTTTGATGCTAGGGGCTTTCTCACGTTCTCGAGCCCCCTGGTGCTCTAGTTGACCCCATGGCGGTTGGGCCTATTCGTTAGGGTGCCTCCTTGGCAACATGACTGTGCCCAACGGATGGTGTTATGGCACCCAGTGCTACGCACATTGTTGCTCTTGGTGGTATTCGGATGATGTCGGCCTTGCTTCCATGGGGGGAACTTGGACGTCAGCAAACAAAATTTGTTGGGCTCGTTAACGTGGGGAGGATTCTGACGTTCTCGTTTGCTCTCTCGCAACAAGCTTATGCCCTAGGGAAGGATATGGTGGCACTACGAGCCACGCATGCGCTTGTAGATGGGGGGCAATAGTTGATGTAAGGGGCTTTCTCACGTTGTCGAGCCCCCCGGGGCTCTATTTGAGTCCATGGCGGTTGGGCCTATTCGTTTGGGTGCTTCCTTGGCAGCATGATTGTGCACGGCAGATGGTGTTATGGCACCCAGTGCTACGCACATTGTTACACTTGGTGGTATACGGATGCTGTCGGCCTTGCTTCCATGGGGGGAACTTGGACGCCACCAAACAAAAGTTTTTGGGCTCGTTAACGTGGGAGTGATTCTTGCGTTCTCGTTTGCTCTCTAGCAACAAGCTTGTGCTGAAAGAAAGGATATGGTGGCACTACGTGCCACGTATGGGCTTGTTGATTGGGGGCAATCGTTGATGTTAGGGGCTTTCTCACGTTCTCGAGCCTCCCGGTGCTCTAGTTGTCCCCATGGCGGTTGGGCCTTTTCGTCAGGCTACTTCCTTGGCAACATACCTGTGCACTGCGGATGGTGTTATGGCACCCAGTGCTACGCACATTGTTAATCTTGTTGGTATTCGGATGATGTCGGCCTTGCTTCCATGGGGGGAACTTGGACGCCACCAAACAAAAGTTTTTGGGCTCGTTATCGTGGGAGTGATTCTTACGTTCTCGTTTGCTCTCTAGCAACAAGCTTGTGCTGAAAGAAAGGATATGGTGGCACTACGTGCCACGTATGGACTTGTTGATTGGGGGCAATCTTTGATGCTAGGGGCTTTCTCACGTTCTCGAGCCCCCTGGTGCTCTAGTTGACCCCATGGCGGTTGGGCCTATTCGTTAGGGTGCCTCCTTGGCAACATGACTGTGCCCAACGGATGGTGTTATGGCACCCAGTGCTACGCACATTGTTGCTCTTGGTGTTATTCGGATGATGTCGGCCTTGCTTCCATGGGGGGAACTTGGACGTCACCAAACAAAATTTGTTGGGCTCGTTAACGTGGGGGGGATTCTGACGTTCTCGTTTGCTCTCTCGCAACAAGCTTATGCCCTAGGGAAGGATATGGTGGCACTACGAGCCACGCACGCGCTTGTTGATGGGGGGCAATAGTTGATGTAAGGGGCTTTCTCACGTTGTCGAGCCCCCCGGGGCTCTATTTGAGTCCATGGCGGTTGGGCCTATTCGTTAGGGTGCTTCCTTGACAGCATGATTGTGCACGGCAGAAGGTGTTATGGCACCCAGTGCTACGCACATTGTTACACTTGGTGGTATACGGATGATGTCGGCCTTGCTTCCATGGGCGGAACTTGGACGCCACCAAACAAAATTTTTTGGGCTCGTTAACGTGGGAGTGATTCTTGCGTTCTCGTTTGCTCTCTAGCAACAAGCTTCTGCTGAAAGAAAGGATATGATGGCACTACGTGCCACGTATGGGCTTGTTGATTGGGGGCAATCTTTGATGTTAGGGGCTTTCTCATGTTCAGGAGCCCCTTGGTGCTCTAGTTGACCCCATGGCGGTTGGGCCTATTCGTTAGGGTGCCTCCTTGGCAACATGACTGTGCCCAACGGATGGTGTGATGGCACCCAGGGCTACGCACATTGTTGCGCTTGGTGGTATTCGGATGATGTCGGCCTTGCTTCCATTGGGGGAACTTGGACGCCACCAAACAAAAGTTTTTGGGCTCGTTATCGTGGGAGTGATTCTTACGTTCTCGTTTGCTCTCTAGCAACAAGCTTGTGCTGAAAGAAAGGATATGGTGGCACTACGTGCCACGTATGGGCTTGTTGATTGGGGGCAATCTTTGATGCTAGGGGCTTTCTCACGTTCTCGAGCCCCCTGGTGCTCTAGTTGACCCCATGGCGGTTGGGCCTATTCGTTAGGGTGCCTCCTTGGCAACATGACTGTGCCCAACGGATGGTGTTATGGCACCCAGTGCTACGCACATTGTTGCTCTTGGTGGTATTCGGATGATGTCGGCCTTGCTTCCATGGGGGGAACTTGGACGTCAGCAAACAAAATTTGTTGGGCTCGTTAACGTGGGGAGGATTCTGACGTTCTCGTTTGCTCTCTCGCAACAAGCTTATGCCCTAGGGAAGGATATGGTGGCACTACGAGCCACGCATGCGCTTGTAGATGGGGGGCAATAGTTGATGTAAGGGGCTTTCTCACGTTGTCGAGCCCCCCGGGGCTCTATTTGAGTCCATGGCGGTTGGGCCTATTCGTAAGGGTGCTTCCTTGGCAGCATGATTGTGCACGGCAGATGGTGTTATGGCACCCAGTGCTACGCACATTGTTACACTTGGTGGTATACGGATGCTGTCGGCCTTGCTTCCATGGGGGGAACTTGGACGCCACCAAACAAAAGTTTTTGGGCTCGTTAACGTGGGAGTGATTCTTGCGTTCTCGTTTGCTCTCTAGCAACAAGCTTGTGCTGAAAGAAAGGATATGGTGGCACTACGTGCCACGTATGGGCTTGTTGATTGGGGGCAATCGTTGATGTTAGGGGCTTTCTCACGTTCTCGAGCCTCCCGGTGCTCTAGTTGTCCCCATGGCGGTTGGGCCTTTTCGTCAGGCTACTTCCTTGGCAACATACCTGTGCACTGCGGATGGTGTTATGGCACCCAGTGCTACGCACATTGTTAATCTTGTTGGTATTCGGATGATGTCGGCCTTGCTTCCATGGGGGGAACTTGGACGCCACCAAACAAAAGTTTTTGGGCTCGTTATCGTGGGAGTGATTCTTACGTTCTCGTTTGCTCTCTAGCAACAAGCTTGTGCTGAAAGAAAGGATATGGTGGCACTACGTGCCACGTATGGGCTTGTTGATTGGGGGCAATCTTTGATGCTAGGGGCTTTCTCACGTTCTCGAGCCCCCTGGTGCTCTAGTTGACCCCATGGCGGTTGGGCCTATTCGTTAGGGTGCCTCCTTGGCAACATGACTGTGCCCAACGGATGGTGTTATGGCACCCAGTGCTACGCACATTGTTGCTCTTGGTGTTATTCGGATGATGTCGGCCTTGCTTCCATGGGGGGAACTTGGACGTCACCAAACAAAATTTGTTGGGCTCGTTAACGTGGGGGGGATTCTGACGTTCTCGTTTGCTCTCTCGCAACAAGCTTATGCCCTAGGGAAGGATATGGTGGCACTACGAGCCACGCATGCGCTTGTTGATGGGGGGCAATAGTTGATGTAAGGGGCTTTCTCACGTTGTCGAGCCCCCCGGGGCTCTATTTGAGTCCATGGCGGTTGGGCCTATTCGTTAGGGTGCTTCCTTGACAGCATGATTGTGCACGGCAGAAGGTGTTATGGCACCCAGTGCTACGCACATTGTTACACTTGGTGGTATACGGATGATGTCGGCCTTGCTTCCATGGGCGGAACTTGGACGCCACCAAACAAAATTTTTTGGGCTCGTTAACGTGGGAGTGATTCTTGCGTTCTCGTTTGCTCTCTAGCAACAAGCTTCTGCTGAAAGAAAGGATATGATGGCACTACGTGCCACGTATGGGCTTGTTGATTGGGGGCAATCTTTGATGTTAGGGGCTTTCTCATGTTCAGGAGCCCCTTGGTGCTCTAGTTGACCCCATGGCGGTTGGGCCTATTCGTTAGGGTGCCTCCTTGGCAACATGACTGTGCCCAACGGATGGTGTTATGGCACCCAGGGCTACGCACATTGTTGCGCTTGGTGGTATTCGGATGATGTCGGCCTTGCTTCCATGGGGGGAACTTGGACGCCACCAAACAAAAGTTTTTGGGCTCGTTATCGTGGGAGTGATTCTTACGTTCTCGTTTGCTCTCTAGCAACAAGCTTGTGCTGAAAGAAAGGATATGGTGGCACTACGTGCCACGTATGGGCTTGTTGATTGGGGGCAATCTTTGATGCTACGGGCTTTCTCACGTTCTCGAGCCCCCTGGTGCTCTAGTTGACCCCATGGCGGTTGGGCCTATTCGTTAGGGTGCCTCCTTGGCAACATGACTGTGCCCAACGGATGGTGTTATGGCACCCAGTGCTACGCACATTGTTGCTCTTGGTGGTATTCGGATGATGTCGGCCTTGCTTCCATGGGGGGAACTTGGACGTCAGCAAACAAAATTTGTTGGGCTCGTTAACGTGGGGAGGATTCTGACGTTCTCGTTTGCTCTCTCGCAACAAGCTTATGCCCTAGGGAAGGATATGGTGGCACTACGAGCCACGCATGCGCTTGTAGATGGGGGGCAATAGTTGATGTAAGGGGCTTTCTCACGTTGTCGAGCCCCCCGGGGCTCTATTTGAGTCCATGGCGGTTGGGCCTATTCGTTAGGGTGCTTCCTTGGCAGCATGATTGTGCACGGCAGATGGTGTTATGGCACCCAGTGCTACGCACATTGTTACACTTGGTGGTATACGGATGCTGTCGGCCTTGCTTCCATGGGGGGAACTTGGACGCCACCAAACAAAAGTTTTTGGGCTCGTTAACGTGGGAGTGATTCTTGCGTTCTCGTTTGCTCTCTAGCAACAAGCTTGTGCTGAAAGAAAGGATATGGTGGCACTACGTGCCACGTATGGGCTTGTTGATTGGGGGCAATCTTTGATGCTAGGGGCTTTCTCACGTTCTCGAGCCCCCTGGTGCTCTAGTTGACCCCATGGGGGTTGGGCCTATTCGTTAGGGTACCTCCTTGGCAACATGACTGTGCCCAACGGATGGTGTTATGGCACCCAGTGCTACGCACATTGTTGCTCTTGGTGGTATTCGGATGATGTCGGCCTTGCTTCCATGGGGGGAACTTGGACATCAGCAAACAAAATTTGTTGGGCTCGTTAACGTGGGGAGGATTCTGACGTTCTCGTTTGCTCTCTCGCAACAAGCTTATGCCCTAGGGAAGGATATGGTGGCACTACGAGCCACGCATGCGCTTGTAGATGGGGGGCAATAGTTGATGTAAGGGGCTTTCTCACGTTGTCGAGCCCCCCGGGGCTCTATTTGAGTCCATGGCGGTTGGGCCTATTCGTTAGGGTGCTTCCTTGGCAGCATGATTGTGCACGGCAGATGGTGTTATGGCACCCAGTGCTACGCACATTGTTACACTTGGTGGTATACGGATGCTGTCGGCCTTGCTTCCATGGGGGGAACTTGGACGCCACCAAACAAAAGTTTTTGGGCTCGTTAACGTGGGAGTGATTCTTGCGTTCTCGTTTGCTCTCTAGCAACAAGCTTGTGCTGAAAGAAAGGATATGGTGGCACTACGTGCCACGTATGGGCTTGTTGATTGGGGGCAATCGTTGATGTTAGGGGCTTTCTCACGTTCTCGAGCCTCCCGGTCCTCAAGTTGTCCTCATGGCAGTTGGGCCTTTTCGTCAGGCTACTTCCTTGGCAACATACCTGTGCACTGCGGATGGTGTTATGGCACCCAGTGCTACGCACATTGTTGCTCTTGTTGGTATTCGGATGATGTCGGCCTTGCTTCCATGGGGGGAACTTGGACGCCACCAAACAAAAGTTTTTGGGCTCGTTATCGTGGGAGTGATTCTTACGATCTCGTTTGCTCTCTAGCAACAAGCTTGTGCTGAAAGAAAGGATATGGTGGCACTACGTGCCACGTATGGGCTTGTTGATTGGAGGCAATCGTTGATGTTAGGGGCTTTCTCACGTTCTCGAGCCCCCCGGTGCTCTAGTTGACCCCATGGAGGTTGGGCCTATTCGTTAGCGTTCCTCCTTGGCAACCAGATTGTGCTCAACGGATGGTGTTATGGCACCCAGTGCTACGCGCATTGTTGCTCTTGTTGGTATTCGGATGATGCCGGCCTTGCTTCCATGGGGGGAACTTGGACGTCACCAAACAAAATTTTTTGGGCTCATTAACGTGGGGGTGATTCTTACGTTCTCGTTTGCCCTCTCGCAACAAGCTTATGCCCTAGGGAGGGATATGGTGGCACTACGAGCCACGCATGCGCTTGTTGATGCTGGCCAATAGTTGATGGAAGGGGCTTTCTCACGTTGTCGAGCCCCCCGGGGCTCTAGTTGACTCCATGGCGGTTGGGCCTATTCGTTAGGGTGCTTCCTTGGCAGCATGATTGTGCACGGCGGATGGTGTTATGGCACCCAGTGCTACGCACATTGTTACTCTAGGTGGTATTCGGATGCTGTAGGCCTTGCTTCCATGGGGGGAACTTGGACGCCACCAAACAAAATTTTTTTGGCTCGTTAACGTGGGGTGATGCTAACGTTCTCGTTTGCTCTCTAGCAACAATCTTGTGCTCTAGGGAAGGATATGATGGCACTAAGTGCCACGCATGGGCTTGTTGATGGGGGCAAACGTTGATGTTAGGGACTTTCTCATGTTGTCAAGCCTCCCAGTGCTCTAGTTGACCCCATGGCGATTGGGCCTATTCGTTAGGCTGCTTCCTTGGCAACATGACGGTGCCCAACGGATGGTGTTATGGCACCCAGTGCTACGCACATTGTTGCTCTTGGTGGTATTCGGATGATGTCGGCCTTGCTTCCAGGGGGGGAACTTGGACGTCACCAAACAAAATTTTTTGGGCTTGTTAACGTGGGGGTGATTCTTACTTTCTCGTTTGCTCTCTCGCAACAAGCTTATGCCCTAGGGAAGGATATGGTGGCACTACGAGCCACGCATGCGCTTGTTGATGGGGGGCCATAGTTGATGTAAGGGACTTTCTCACGTTGTCGAGCCCCGCGGGGCTCTAGTTGACTCCATGGCGGTTGGGCCTATTCATTAGGGTGCTGCCTTGGCAGCATGATTGTGCACGGCGGATGGTGTTATGGCACCCAGTGCTACGCACATTGTTGCTCTTGGTGATATTCGGATGATGTCGGCCTGGCTTCCATGGGGGGAACTTGGACGTCACCAAACAAAATTTTTTTGGCCCGTTAACGTGGGTTGATACTAACGTTCTTGTTTGCTCTCTAGCAACAAGCTTGTGCTCTAGGGAAGGATATGATGGCACTAAGTGCCACGCATGGGCTTGTTGATGGGGGCAAACGTTGATGTTAGGGCTTTCTCAGGTTGTCGAGCCTCCCAGTGCTCTAGTTGACCCCATGGCGGTTGGGCCTATTCGTTAGGCTGCTTCCTTGGCAACATGGTTGTGCACAGCGGATGGTGTTATGGCACCCAGTGCTCTGCACATTGTTGCCCTTGGTGGTATTCGGATGATGTCGGCCTTGCTTCCATGGGGGGAATTACACGCCACCAAACTAAAGTTTTTGGGTTTGTTATCGTGGGAGCGATTCTTACGTTCTCGTTTGCTCTCTAGCAACAAGCTTGTGCTGAAAGAAAGGATATGGTGGCACTACGTGCCACGTATGGGCTTGTTGATTGGGGGCAATCTTTGATGTTAGGGGCTTTCTCACGTTCTCGAGCCCCCTGGTGCTCTAGTTGAACCCATGGCGGTTGGGCCTATTCGTTAGGGTGCCTCCTTGGCAACATGACTGTGCCCAACGGATGGTGTTATGGCACCCAGTGCTACGCACATTGTTGCGCTTGGTGGTATTCGGATGATGTCGGCCTTGCTTCCATGGGGAGAACTTGGACGTCACCAAACAAAATTTTTTGGGCTCGTTATCGTGGGAGTGATTCTTACGTTCTCGTTTGCTCTCTAGCAACAAGTTTGTGCTGAAAGAAAGGATATGGTGGCACTACGTGCCACGTATGGGCTTGTTGATTGGGGGCAATCTTTGATGCTAGGGGCTTTCTCACGTTCTCGAGCCCCCTGGTGCTCTAGTTGACCCCATGGCAGTTGGGCCTATTCTTTAGGGTGCCTCCTTGGCAACATGACTGTGCCCAACGGATGGTGTTATGGCACCCAGTGCTACGCACATTGTTGCTCTTGGTGGTATTCGGATGATGTCGGCCTTGCTTCCATGGGGGGAACTTGGACGTCACCAAACAAAATTTGTTGGGCTCGTTAACGTGGGGGGGGATTCTGACGTTCTCGTTTGCTCTCTCGCAACAAGCTTATGCCCTAGGGAAGGATATGGTGGCACTACGAGCCACGCATGCGCTTGTTGATGGGGGGCAATAGTTGATGTAAGGGGCTTTCTCACGTTGTCGAGCCCCCCGGGGCTCTATTTGAGTCCATGGCGGTTGGGCCTATTCGTTAGGGTGCTTCCTTGACAGCATGATTGTGCACGGCAGAAGGTGTTATGGCACCCAGTGCTACGCACATTGTTACACTTGGTGGTATACGGATGATGTCGGCCTTGCTTCCATGGGGGGAACTTGGACGCCACCAAACAAAAGTTTTTGGGCTCGTTAACGTGGGAGTGATTCTTGCGTTCTCGTTTGCTCTCTAGCAACAAGCTTGTGCTGAAAGAAAGGATATGATGGCACTACGTGCCACGTATGGGCTTGTTGATTGGGGGCAATCTTTGATGTTAGGGCCTTTCTCATGTTCAGGAGCCCTTTGGTGCTCTAGTTGACCCCATGGCGGTTGGGCCTATTCGTTAGGGTGCCTTCTTGGCAACATGACTGTGCCCAACGGATGGTGTTATGGCACCCAGGGCTACGCACATTGTTGCGCTTGGTGGTATTCGGATGATGTCGGCCTTGCTTCCATGGGGGGAACTTGGACGCCACCAAACAAAAGTTTTTGGGCTCGTTATCGTGGGAGTGATTCTTACGTTCTCGTTTGCTCTCTAGCAACAAGCTTGTGCTGAAAGAAAAGATATGGTGGCACTACGTGCCACGTATGGGCTTGTTGATTGGGGGCAATCTTTGATGCTAGGGGCTTTCTCACGTTCTCGAGCCCCCTGGTGCTCTAGTTGACCCCATGGCGGTTGGGCCTATTCGTTAGGGTGCCTCCTTGGCAACATGACTGTGCCCAACGGATGGTGTTATGGCACCCAGTGCTATGCACATTGTTGCTCTTGGTGGTATTCGGATGATGTCGGCCTTGCTTCCATGGGGGGAACTTGGACGTCAGCAAACAAAATTTGTTGGGCTCGTTAACGTGGGGAGGATTCTGACGTTCTCGTTTGCTCTCTCGCAACAAGCTTATGCCCTAGGGAAGGATATGGTGGCACTACGAGCCACGCATGCGCTTGTAGATGGGGGGCAATAGTTGATGTAAGGGGCTTTCTCACGTTGTCGAGCCCCCCGGGGCTCTATTTGAGTCCATGGCGGTTGGGCCTATTCGTTAGGGTGCTTCCTTGGCAGCATGATTGTGCACGGCAGATGGTGTTATGGCACCCAGTGCTACGCACATTGTTACACTTGGTGGTATACGGATGCTGTCGGCCTTGCTTCCATGGGGGGAACTTGGACGCCACCAAACAAAAGTTTTTGGGCTCGTTAACGTGGGAGTGATTCTTGCGTTCTCGTTTGCTCTCTAGCAACAAGCTTGTGCTGAAAGAAAGGATATGGTGGCACTACGTGCCACGTATGGGCTTGTTGATTGGGGGCAATCGTTGATGTTAGGGGCTTTCTCACGTTCTCGAGCCTCCCGGTGCTCTAGTTGTCCCCATGGCGGTTGGGCCTTTTCGTCAGGCTACTTCCTTGGCAACATACCTGTGCACTGCGGATGGTGTTATGGCACCCAGTGCTACGCACATTGTTGCTCTTGTTGGTATTCGGATGATGTCGGCCTTGCTTCCATGGGGGGAACTTGGACGCCACCAAACAAAAGTTTTTGGGCTCGTTATCGTGGGAGTGATTCTTACGTTCTCGTTTGCTCTCTAGCAACAAGCTTGTGCTGAAAGAAAGGATATGGTAGCACTACGTGCCACGTATGGGCTTGTTGATTGGGGGCAATCTTTGATGTTAGGGGCTTTCTCACGTTCTGGAGCCCCCTGGTGCTCTAGTTGACCCCATGGCGGTTGGGCCTATTCGTTAGGGTGCCTCCTTGGCAACATGACTGTGCCCAACGGATGGTGTTATGGCACCCAGGGCTACGCACATTGTTGCGCTTGGTGGTATTCGGATGATGTCGGCCTTGCTTCCATGGGGGGAACTTGGACGCCACCAATCAAAAGTTTTTGGGCTCGTTATCGTGGGAGTGATTCTTATGTTCTCGTTTACTCTCTAGCAACAAGTTTGTGCGGAAAGAAAGGATATGGTGGCACTACGTGCCACGTATGGGCTTGTTGATTGGGGGCAATCTTTGATGCTAGGGGCTTTCTCACGTTCTCGAGCCCCCTGGTGCTCTAGTTGACCCCATGGCAGTTGGGCCTATTCGTTAGGGTGCCTCCTTGGCAACATGACTGTGCCCAACGGATGGTGTTATGGCACCCAGTGCTACGCACATTGTTGCTCTTGGTGGCATTCGGATGATGTCGGCCTTGCTTCCATGGGGGGAACTTGGACGTCAGCAAACAAAATTTGTTGGGCTCGTTAACGTGGGGGGGATTCTGACGTTCTCGTTTGCTCTCTCGCAACAAGCTTATGCCCTAGGGAAGGATATGGTGGCCCTACGAGCCATGCATGCGCTTGTTGATGGGGGGCAATAGTTGATGTAAGGGGCTTTCTCATGTTGTCGAGCCCCCCGGGGCTCTATTTGAGTCCATGGCGGTTGGGCCTATTCGTTAGGGTGCTTCCTTGACAGCATGATTGTGCACGGCAGATGGTGTTATGGCACCCAGTGCTACGCACATTGTTACACTTGGTGGTATACGGATGATGTCGGCCTTGCTTCCATGGGGGGAACTTGGACGCCACCAAACAAAAGTTTTTGGGCTCGTTAACGTGGGAGTGATTCTTGCGTTCTCGTTTGCTCCCTAGCAACAAGCTTGTGCTGAAAGAAAGGATATGGTAGCACTACGTGCCACGTATGGGCTTGTTGATTGGGGGCAATCGTTGATGTTAGGGGCTTTCTCACGTTCTCGAGCCTCCCGGTCCTCAAGTTGTCCCCATGGCAGTTGGGCCATTTCGTCAGGCTACTTCCTTGGCAACATTCCTGCGCACTGCGGATGGTGTTATGGCACCCAGTGCTACGCACATTGTTGCTCTTGTTGGTATTCGGATGATGTCGGCCTTGCTTCCATGGGGGGAACTTGGACGCCACCAAACAAAAGTTTTTGGGCTCGTTATCGTGGGAGTGATTCTTACGTTCTCGTTTGCTCTCTAGCAACAAGCTTGTGCTGAAAGAAAGGATATGGTGGCACTACGTGCCACGTATGGGCTTGTTGATTGGAGGCAATCGTTGATGTTAGGGGCTTTCTCACGTTCTCGAGCCCCCCGGTGCTCTAGTTGACCCCATGGAGGTTGGGCCTATTCGTTAGGGTTCCTCCTTGGCAACCAGATTGTGCTCAACGGATGGTGTTATGGCACCCAGTGCTACGCGCATTGTTGCTCTTGGTGGCATTCGGATGATGCCGGCCTTGCTTCCATGGGGGGAACTTGGACGTCACCAAACAAAATTTTTTGGGCTCATTAACGTTGGGGTGATTCTTACGTTCTCGTTTGCTCTCTCGCAACAAGCTTATGCCCTAGGGAGGGATATGGTGGCACTACGAGCCACGCATGCGCTTGTTGATGCGGGCCAATAGTTGATGGAAGGGGCTTTCTCACGTTGTCGAGCCCCCCGGGGCTCTAGTTGACTCCATGGCGGTTGGGCCTATTCGTTAGGGTGCTTCCTTCGCAGCATGATTGTGCACGGCGGATGGTGTTATGGCACCCAGTGCTACGCACATTGTTACTCTAGGTGGTATTCGGATGCTGTAGGCCTTGCTTCCATGGGGGGAACTTGGACGCCACCAAACAAAATTTTTTTGGCTCGTTAACGTGGGGTGATGCTAACGTTCTCGTTTGCTCTCTAGCAACAATCTTGTGCTCTAGGGAAGGATATGATGGCACTAAGTGCCACGCATGGGCTTGTTGATGGGGGCAAACGTTGATGTTAGGGGCTTTCTCATGTTGTCAAGCCTCCCAGTGCTCTAGTTGACCCCATGGCGATTGGGCCTATTCGTTAGGCTGCTTCCTTGGCAACATGACGGTGCCCAACGGATGGTGTTATGGCACCCAGTGCTACGCACATTGTTGCTCTTGGTGGTATTCGGATGATGTCGGCCTTGCTTCCAGGGGGGGAACTTGGACGTCACCAAACAAAATTTTTTGGGCTTGTTAACGTGGGGGTGATTCTTACTTTCTCGTTTGCTCTCTCGCAACAAGCTTATGCCCTAGGGAAGGATATGGTGGCACTACGAGCCACGCATGCGCTTGTTGATGGGGGGCCATAGTTGATGTAAGGGACTTTCTCACGTTGTCGAGCCCCGCGGGGCTCTAGTTGACTCCATGGCGGTTGGGCCTATTCATTAGGGTGCTGCCTTGGCAGCATGATTGTGCACGGCGGATGGTGTTATGGCACCCAGTGCTACGCACATTGTTGCTCTTGGTGATATTCGGATGATGTCGGCCTGGCTTCCATGGGGGGAACTTGGACGTCACCAAACAAAATTTTTTTGGCCCGTTAACGTGGGTTGATACTAACGTTCTTGTTTGCTCTCTAGCAACAAGCTTGTGCTCTAGGGAAGGATATGATGGCACTAAGTGCCACGCATGGGCTTGTTGATGGGGGCAAACGTTGATGTTAGGGCTTTCTCAGGTTGTCGAGCCTCCCAGTGCTCTAGTTGACCCCATGGCGGTTGGGCCTATTCGTTAGGCTGCTTCCTTGGCAACATGGTTGTGCACAGCGGATGGTGTTATGGCACCCAGTGCTATGCACATTGTTGCCCTTGGTGGTATTCGGATGATGTCGGCCTTGCTTCCATGGGGGGAATTACACGCCACCAAACTAAAGTTTTTGGGTTTGTTATCGTGGGAGCGATTCTTACGTTCTCGTTTGCTCTCTAGCAACAAGCTTGTGCTGAAAGAAAGGATATGGTGGCACTACGTGCCACGTATGGGCTTGTTGATTGGGGGCAATCTTTGATGTTAGGGGCTTTCTCACGTTCTCGAGCCCCCTGGTGCTCTAGTTGAACCCATGGCGGTTGGGCCTATTCGTTAGGGTGCCTCCTTGGCAACATGACTGTGCCCAACGGATGGTGTTATGGCACCCAGTGCTACGCACATTGTTGCGCTTGGTGGTATTCGGATGATGTCGGCCTTGCTTCCATGGGGAGAACTTGGACGTCACCAAACAAAATTTTTTGGGCTCGTTATCGTGGGAGTGATTCTTACGTTCTCGTTTGCTCTCTAGCAACAAGTTTGTGCTGAAAGAAAGGATATGGTGGCACTACGTGCCACGTATGGGCTTGTTGATTGGGGGCAATCTTTGATGCTAGGGGCTTTCTCACGTTCTCGAGCCCCCTGGTGCTCTAGTTGACCCCATGGCAGTTGGGCCTATTCTTTAGGGTGCCTCCTTGGCAACATGACTGTGCCCAACGGATGGTGTTATGGCACCCAGTGCTACGCACATTGTTGCTCTTGGTGGTATTCGGATGATGTCGGCCTTGCTTCCATGGGGGGAACTTGGACGTCACCAAACAAAATTTGTTGGGCTCGTTAACGTGGGGGGGGATTCTGACGTTCTCGTTTCCTCTCTCGCAACAAGCTTATGCCCTAGGGAAGGATATGGTGGCACTACGAGCCACGCATGCGCTTGTTGATGGGGGGCAATAGTTGATGTAAGGGGCTTTCTCACGTTGTCGAGCCCCCCGGGGCTCTATTTGAGTCCATGGCGGTTGGGCCTATTCGTTAGGGTGCTTCCTTGACAGCATGATTGTGCACGGCAGAAGGTGTTATGGCACCCAGTGCTACGCACATTGTTACACTTGGTGGTATACGGATGATGTCGGCCTTGCTTCCATGGGGGGAACTTGGACGCCACCAAACAAAAGTTTTTGGGCTCGTTAACGTGGGAGTGATTCTTGCGTTCTCGTTTGCTCTCTAGCAACAAGCTTGTGCTGAAAGAAAGGATATGATGGCACTACGTGCCACGTATGGGCTTGTTGATTGGGGGCAATCTTTGATGTTAGGGCCTTTCTCATGTTCAGGAGCCCTTTGGTGCTCTAGTTGACCCCATGGCGGTTGGGCCTATTCGTTAGGGTGCCTTCTTGGCAACATGACTGTGCCCAACGGATGGTGTTATGGCACCCAGGGCTACGCACATTGTTGCGCTTGGTGGTATTCGGATGATGTCGGCCTTGCTTCCATGGGGGGAACTTGGACGCCACCAAACAAAAGTTTTTGGGCTCGTTATCGTGGGAGTGATTCTTACGTTCTCGTTTGCTCTCTAGCAACAAGCTTGTGCTGAAAGAAAAGATATGGTGGCACTACGTGCCACGTATGGGCTTGTTCATTGGGGGCAATCTTTGATGCTAGGGGCTTTCTCACGTTCTCGAGCCCCCTGGTGCTCTAGTTGACCCCATGGCGGTTGGGCCTATTCGTTAGGGTGCCTCCTTGGCAACATGACTGTGCCCAACGGATGGTGTTATGGCACCCAGTGCTATGCACATTGTTGCTCTTGGTGGTATTCGGATGATGTCGGCCTTGCTTCCATGGGGGGAACTTGGACGTCAGCAAACAAAATTTGTTGGGCTCGTTAACGTGGGGAGGATTCTGACGTTCTCGTTTGCTCTCTCGCAACAAGCTTATGCCCTAGGGAAGGATATGGTGGCACTACGAGCCACGCATGCGCTTGTAGATGGGGGCAATAGTTGATGTAAGGGGCTTTCTCACGTTGTCGAGCCCCCCGGGGCTCTATTTGAGTCCATGGCGGTTGGGCCTATTCGTTAGGGTGCTTCCTTGGCAGCATGATTGTGCACGGCAGATGGTGTTATGGCACCCAGTGCTACGCACATTGTTACACTTGGTGGTATACGGATGCTGTCGGCCTTGCTTCCATGGGGGGAACTTGGACGCCACCAAACAAAAGTTTTTGGGCTCGTTAACGTGGGAGTGATTCTTGCGTTCTCGTTTGCTCTCTAGCAACAAGCTTGTGCTGAAAGAAAGGATATGGTGGCACTACGTGCCACGTATGGGCTTGTTGATTGGGGGCAATCGTTGATGTTAGGGGCTTTCTCACGTTCTCGAGCCTCCCGGTGCTCTAGTTGTCCCCATGGCGGTTGGGCCTTTTCGTCAGGCTACTTCCTTGGCAACATACCTGTGCACTGCGGATGGTGTTATGGCACCCAGTGCTACGCACATTGTTGCTCTTGTTGGTATTCGGATGATGTCGGCCTTGCTTCCATGGGGGGAACTTGGACGCCACCAAACAAAAGTTTTTGGGCTCGTTATCGTGGGAGTGATTCTTACGTTCTCGTTTGCTCTCTAGCAACAAGCTTGTGCTGAAAGAAAGGATATGGTAGCACTACGTGCCACGTATGGGCTTGTTGATTGGGGGCAATCTTTGATGTTAGGGGCTTTCTCACGTTCTGGAGCCCCCTGGTGCTCTAGTTGACCCCATGGCGGTTGGGCCTATTCGTTAGGGTGCCTCCTTGGCAACATGACTGTGCCCAACGGATGGTGTTATGGCACCCAGGGCTACGCACATTGTTGCGCTTGGTGGTATTCGGATGATGTCGGCCTTGCTTCCATGGGGGGAACTTGGACGCCACCAATCAAAAGTTTTTGGGCTCGTTATCGTGGGAGTGATTCTTATGTTCTCGTTTACTCTCTAGCAACAAGTTTGTGCGGAAAGAAAGGATATGGTGGCACTACGTGCCACGTATGGGCTTGTTGATTGGGGGCAATCTTTGATGCTAGGGGCTTTCTCACGTTCTCGAGCCCCCTGGTGCTCTAGTTGACCCCATGGCAGTTGGGCCTATTCGTTAGGGTGCCTCCTTGGCAACATGACTGTGCCCAACGGATGGTGTTATGGCACCCAGTGCTACGCACATTGTTGCTCTTGGTGGCATTCGGATGATGTCGGCCTTGCTTCCATGGGGGGAACTTGGACGTCAGCAAACAAAATTTGTTGGGCTCGTTAACGTGGGGGGGATTCTGACGTTCTCGTTTGCTCTCTCGCAACAAGCTTATGCCCTAGGGAAGGATATGGTGGCCCTACGAGCCATGCATGCGCTTGTTGATGGGGGGCAATAGTTGATGTAAGGGGCTTTCTCATGTTGTCGAGCCCCCCGGGGCTCTATTTGAGTCCATGGCGGTTGGGCCTATTCGTTAGGGTGCTTCCTTGACAGCATGATTGTGCACGGCAGATGGTGTTATGGCACCCAGTGCTACGCACATTGTTACACTTGGTGGTATACGGATGATGTCGGCCTTGCTTCCATGGGGGGAACTTGGACGCCACCAAACAAAAGTTTTTGGGCTCGTTAACGTGGGAGTGATTCTTGCGTTCTCGTTTGCTCCCTAGCAACAAGCTTGTGCTGAAAGAAAGGATATGGTAGCACTACGTGCCACGTATGGGCTTGTTGATTGGGGGCAATCGTTGATGTTAGGGGCTTTCTCACGTTCTCGAGCCTCCCGGTCCTCAAGTTGTTCCCATGGCAGTTGGGCCATTTCGTCAGGCTACTTCCTTGGCAACATTCCTGCGCACTGCGGATGGTGTTATGGCACCCAGTGCTACGCACATTGTTGCTCTTGTTGGTATTCGGATGATGTCGGCCTTGCTTCCATGGGGGGAACTTGGACGCCACCAAACAAAAGTTTTTGGGCTCGTTATCGTGGGAGTGATTCTTACGTTCTCGTTTGCTCTCTAGCAACAAGCTTGTGCTGAAAGAAAGGATATGGTGGCACTACGTGCCACGTATGGGCTTGTTGATTGGAGGCAATCGTTGATGTTAGGGGCTTTCTCACGTTCTCGAGCCCCCCGGTGCTCTAGTTGACCCCATGGAGGTTGGGCCTATTCGTTAGGGTTCCTCCTTGGCAACCAGATTGTGCTCAACGGATGGTGTTATGGCACCCAGTGCTACGCGCATTGTTGCTCTTGGTGGTATTCGGATGATGCCGGCCTTGCTTCCATGGGGGGAACTTGGACGTCACCAAACAAAATTTTTTGGGCTCATTAACGTTGGGGTGATTCTTACGTTCTCGTTTGCTCTCTCGCAACAAGCTTATGCCCTAGGGAGGGATATGGTGGCACTACGAGCCACGCATGCGCTTGTTGATGCGGACCAATAGTTGATGGAAGGGGCTTTCTCACGTTGTCGAGCCCCCCGGGGCTCTAGTTGACTCCATGGCGGTTGGGCCTATTCGTTAGGGTGCTTCCTTGGCAGCATGATTGTGCACGGCGGATGGTGTTATGGCACCCAGTGCTACGCACATTGTTACTCTAGGTGGTATTCGGATGCTGTAGGCCTTGCTTCCATGGGGGGAACTTGGACGCCACCAAACAAAATTTTTTTGGCTCGTTAACGTGGGGTGATGCTAACGTTCTCGTTTGCTCTCTAGCAACAATCTTGTGCTCTAGGGAAGGATATGATGGCACTAAGTGCCACGCATGGCCTTGTTGATGGGGGCAAACGATGATGTTAGGGGCTTTCTCATGTTGTCAAGCCTCCCAGTGCTCTAGTTGACCCCATGGCGATTGGGCCTATTCGTTAGGCTGCTTCCTTGGCAACATGACGGTGCCCAACGGATGGTGTTATGGCACCCAGTGCTACGCACATTGTTGCTCTTGGTGGTATTCGGATGATGTCAGCCTTGCTTCCATGGGGGGAACTTGGACGTCACCAAACAAAATTTTTTGGGCTTGTTAACGTGGGGGTGATTCTTACTTTCTCGTTTGCTCTCTCGCAACAAGCTTATGCCCTAGGGAGGGATATGGTGGCACTACGAGCCACGCATGCGCTTGTTGATGGGGGGCAATAGTTGATGTAAGGGACTTTCTCACGTTGTCGAGCCCCGCGGGGCTCTAGTTGACTCCATGGCGGTTGGGCCTATTCATTAGGGTGCTGCCTTGGCAGCATGATTGTGCACGGCGGATGGTGTTATGGCACCCAGTGCTACGCACATTGTTGCTCTTGGTGATATTCGGATGATGTCGGCCTTGCTTCCATGGGGGGAACTTGGACGTCACCAAACAAAATTTTTTTGGCTCGTTAACGTGGGTTGATACTAACGTTCTTGTTTGCTCTCTAGCAACAAGCTTGTGCTCTAGGGAAGGATATGATGGCACTAAGTGCCACGCATGGGCTTGTTGAAGGGGGCAAACGTTGATGTTAGGGCTTTCTCAGGTTGTCGAGCCTCACAGTGCTCTAGTTGACCCCATGGCGGTTGGGCCTATTCGTTAGGCTGCTTCCTTGGCAACATGGCTGTGCACAGCGGATGGTGTTATGGCACCCAGTCCTATGCACATTGTTGCCCTTGGTGGTATTCGGATGATGTCGGCCTTGCTTCCATGGGGGGAATTAGACGCCACCAAACTAAAGTTTTTGGGTTTGTTATCGTGGGAGTGATTCTTACGTTCTCGTTTGCTCTCTAGCAACAACCTTGTGCTGAAAGAAAGGATATGGTGGCACTACGTGCCACGTATGGGCTTGTTGATTGGGTGCAATCTTTGATGTTAGGGGCTTTCTCACGTTCTCGAGCCCCCTGGTGCTCTAGTTGACCCCATGGCGGTTGGGCCTATTCGTTAGGTTGCCTCCTTGGCAACATGACTGTGCCCAACGGATGGTGTTATGGCACCCAGTGCTACGCACATTGTTGCGCTTGGTGGTATTCGGATGATGTCGGCCTTGCTTCCATGGGGAGAACTTGGACGTCACCAAACAAAATTTTTTGGGCTCGTTAACGTGGGGGTGAGTCTGACGTTCTCGTTTGCTCTCTCGCAACAAGCTTATGCCCTAGGGAAGGATATGGTGGCACTACGAGCCACGCATGCGCTTGTTGATGGGGGGCAATAGTTGATGTAAGGGACTTTCTCACGTTGTCGAGCCCCCCGGGGCTCTATTTGAGTCCATGGCGGTTGGGCCTATTCGTTAGGGTGCTTCCTTGGCAGCATGATTGTGCACGGCAGACGGTGTTCTGGCACCCACTGCTACGCACATTGTTACTCTTGGTGGTATTCGGATGATGTCGGCCTTGCTTCCATGGGGGGAACTTGGACGCCACCAAACAAAAGTTTTTGGGCTCGTTATCGTGGGAGTGATTCTTACGTTCTCGTTTGCTCTCTAGCAACAAGCTTGTGCTGAAAGAAAGGATATGGTGGCACTACGTGCCACGTATGGGCTTGTTGATTGGAGGCAATCGTTGATGTTAGGGGCTTTCTCACGTTCTCGAGCCCCCCGGTGCTCTAGTTGACCCCATGGAGGTTGGGCCTATTCGTTAGGGTTCCTCCTTGGCAACCAGATTGTGCTCAACGGATGGTGTTATGGCACCCAGTGCTACGCGCATTGTTGCTCTTGGTGGTATTCGGATGATGCCGGCCTTGCTTCCATGGGGGGAACTTGGACGTCACCAAACAAAATTTTTTGGGCTCATTAACGTGGGGGTGATTCTTACGTTCTCGTTTGCTCTCTCGCAACAAGCTTATGCCCTAGGGAGGGATATGGTGGCACTACGAGCCACGCATGCGCTTGTTGATGCGGGCCAATAGTTGATGGAAGGGGCTTTCTCACGTTGTCGAGCCCCCCGGGGCTCTAGTTGACTCCATGGCGGTTGGGCCTATTCGTTAGGGTGCTTCCTTGGCAGCATGATTGTGCACGGCGGATGGTGTTATGGCACCCAGTGCTACGCACATTGTTACTCTAGGTGGTATTCGGATGCTGTAGGCCTTGCTTCCATGGGGGGAACTTGGACGCCACCAAACAAAATTTTTTTGGCTCGTTAACGTGGGGTGATGCTAACGTTCTCGTTTGCTCTCTAGCAACAATCTTGTGCTCTAGGGAAGGATATGATGGCACTAAGTGCCACGCATGGGCTTGTTGATGGGGGCAAACGATGATGTTAGGGGCTTTCTAATGTTGTCAAGCCTCCCAGTGCTCTAGTTGACCCCATGGCGATTGGGCCTATTCGTTAGGCTGCTTCCTTGGCAACATGACGGTGCCCAACGGATGGTGTTATGGCACCCAGTGCTACGCACATTGTTGCTCTTGGTGGTATTCGGATGATGTCGGCCTTGCTTCCATGGGGGGAACTTGGACGTCACCAAACAAAATTTTTTGGGCTTGTTAACGTGGGGGTGATTCTTACTTTCTCGTTTGCTCTCTCGCAACAAGCTTATGCCCTAGGGAAGGATATGGTGGCACAACGAGCCACGCATGCGCTTGTTGATGGGGGGCAATAGTCGATGTAAGGGACTTTCTCACGTTGTCGAGCCCCGCGGGGCTCTAGTTGACTCCATGGCGGTTGGGCCTATTCATTAGGGTGCTGCCTTGGCAGCATGATTGTGCACGGCGGATGGTGTTATGGCACCCAGTGCTACGCACATTGTTGCTCTTGGTGATATTCGGATGATGTCGGCCTTGCTTCCATGGGGGGAACTTGGACGTCACCAAACAAAATTTTTTTGGCTCGTTAACGTGGGTTGATACTAACGTTCTTGTTTGCTCTCTAGCAACAAGCTTGTGCTCTAGGGAAGGATATGATGGCACTAAGTGCCACGCATGGGCTTGTTGATGGGGGCAAACGTTGATGTTAGGGCTTTCTCAGGTTGTCGAGCCTCCCAGTGCTCTAGTTGACCCCATGGCGGTTGGGCCTATTCGTTAGGCTGCTTCCTTGGCAACATGGCTGTGCACAGCGGATGGTGTTATGGCACCCAGTGCTATGCACATTGTTGCCCTTGGTGGTATTCGGATGATGTCGGCCTTGCTTCCATGGGGGGAATTAGACGCCACCAAACTAAAGTTTTTGGGTTTGTTATCGTGGGAGTGATTCTTACGTTCTCGTTTGCTCTCTAGCAACAAGCTTGTGCTGAAAGAAAGGATATGGTGGCACTACGTGCCACGTATGGGCTTGTTGATTGGGGGCAATCTTTGATGTTAGGGGCTTTCTCACGTTCTCGAGCCCCCTGGTGCTCTAGTTGACCCCATGGCGGTTGGGCCTATTCGTTAGGCTGCCTCCTTGGCAACATGACTGTGCCCAACGGATGGTGTTATGGCACCCAGTGCTACGCACATTGTTGCGCTTGGTGGTATTCGGATGATGTCGGCCTTGCTTCCATGGGGAGAACTTGGACGTCACCAAACAAAATTTTTTGGGCTCGTTAACGTGGGGGTGAGTCTGACGTTCTCGTTTGCTCTCTCGCAACAAGCTTATGCCCTAGGGAAGGATATGGTGGCACTACGAGCCACGCATGCGCTTGTTGATGGGGGGCAATAGTTGATGTAAGGGACTTTCTCACGTTGTCGAGCCCCCCGGGGCTCTATTTGAGTCCATGGCGGTTGGGCCTATTCGTTAGGGTGCTTCCTTGGCAGCATGATTGTGCACGGCAGACGGTGTTCTGGCACCCACTGCTACGCACATTGTTACTCTTGGTGGTATTCGGATGATGTCGGCCTTGCTTCCATGGGGGGAACTTGGACGCCACCAAACAAAAGTTTTTGGGCTCGTTATCGTGGGAGTGATTCTTACGTTCTCGTTTGCTCTCTAGCAACAAGCTTGTGCTGAAAGAAAGGATATGGTGGCACTACGTGCCACGTATGGGCTTGTTGATTGGAGGCAATCGTTGATGTTAGGGGCTTTCTCACGTTCTCGAGCCCCCCGGTGCTCTAGTTGACCCCATGGAGGTTGGGCCTATTCGTTAGGGTTCCTCCTTGGCAACCAGATTGTGCTCAACGGATGGTGTTATGGCACCCAGTGCTACGCGCATTGTTGCTCTTGGTGGTATTCGGATGATGCCGGCCTTGCTTCCATGGGGGGAACTTGGACGTCACCAAACAAAATTTTTTGGGCTCATTAACGTGGGGGTGATTCTTACGTTCTCGTTTGCTCTCTCGCAACAAGCTTATGCCCTAGGGAGGGATATGGTGGCACTACGAGCCACGCATGCGCTTGTTGATGCGGGCCAATAGTTGATGGAAGGGGCTTTCTCACGTTGTCGAGCCCCCCGGGGCTCTAGTTGACTCCATGGCGGTTGGGCCTATTCGTTAGGGTGCTTCCTTGGCAGCATGATTGTGCACGGCGGATGGTGTTATGGCACCCAGTGCTACGCACATTGTTACTCTAGGTGGTATTCGGATGCTGTAGGCCTTGCTTCCATGGGGGGAACTTGGACGCCACCAAACAACATTTTTTTGGCTCGTTAACGTGGGGTGATGCTAACGTTCTCGTTTGCTCTCTAGCAACAATCTTGTGCTCTAGGGAAGGATATGATGGCACTAAGTGCCACGCATGGGCTTGTTGATGGGGGCAAACGATGATGTTAGGGGCTTTCTCATGTTGTCAAGCCTCCCAGTGCTCTAGTTGACCCCATGGCGATTGGGCCTATTCGTTAGGCTGCTTCCTTGGCAACATGACGGTGCCCAACGGATGGTGTTATGGCACCCAGTGCTACGCACATTGTTGCTCTTGGTGGTATTCGGATGATGTCGGCCTTGCTTCCATGGGGGGAACTTGGACGTCACCAAACAAAATTTTTTGGGCTTGTTAACGTGGGCGTGATTCTTACGTTCTCGTTTGCTCTCTCGCAACAAGCTTATGCCCTAGGGAAGGATATGGTGGCATTACGAGCCACGCATGCGCTTGTTGATGGGGGGCAATAGTTGATGTAAGGGACTTTCTCACGTTGTCGAGCCCCCCGGGGCTCTATTTGAGTCCATGGCGGTTGGGCCTATTCGTTAGGGTGCTTCCTTGGCAGCATGATTGTGCACGGCAGACGGTGTTCTGGCACCCACTGCTACGCACATTGTTACTCTTGGTGGTATACGGATGCTGTCGGCCTTGCTTCCATGGGGGGAACTTGGATGCCACCAAACAAAATTTTTTTGGCTCGTTAACGTGGGGTGGTACTAACGTTCTTGTTTGCTCTCTAGCAACAAGCTTGTGCTCTAGGGAAGGATATGATGGCACTAAGTGCCACGCATGGGCTTGTTGATGGGGGCAAACGTTGATGTTAGGGGCTTTCTCACGTTGTCGAGCCTCCCAGTGCTCTAGTTGACCCCATGGCGGTTGGGCCTATTCGTTAGACTGCTTCCTTGGCAACATGACTGTGCACAGCGGATGGTGTTATGGCACCCAGTACTACGCACATTGTTGCTCTTGGTAGTATTCGGAGGATGTCGGCCTTGCTTCCATGGGGGAACTTGGACGCCACCAAGCAAAAGTTTTTGGGCTCGTTAACGTGGGAGTGATTCTTACGTTCTCGTTTGCTCTCTAGCAACAAGCTTGTGCTGAAAGAAAGGATATGGTGGCACTACGTGCCACGTATGGGCTTGTTGATTGGAGGCAATCGTTGATGTTAGGGGCTTTCTCACGTTCTCGAGCCCCCCGGTGCTCTAGTTGACCCCATGAAGGTTGGGCCTATTCGTTAGGGTTCCTCCTTGGCAACCAGACTGTGCTCAACGGATGGTGTTATGGCACCCAGTGCTACGCACATTGTTGCTCTTAGTGGTATTCGGATGATGCCGGCCTTGCTTCCATGGGGGGAACTTGGACGTCACCAAACAAAATTTTTTGGGCTCATTAACGTGGGGGTGATTCTTACGTTCTCGTTTGCTCTCTCGCAACAAGCTTATGTCCTAGGGAAGGATATGGTGGCACTACGAGCCACGCATGCGCTTGTTGATGCGGGCCAATAGTTGATGGAAGGGGCTTTCTCACGTTGTCGAGCCCCCCGGGGCTCTAGTTGACTCCATGGCGGTTGGGCCTATTCGTTAGGGTGCTTCCTTGGCAGCATGATTGTGCACGGCGGATGGTGTTATGGCACCCAGTGCTACGCACATTGTTATTCTTGGTGGTATTCGGATGCTGTAGGCCTTGCTTCCATGGGGGGAACTTGGACGCCGCCAAACAAAATTTTTTTGGCTCGTTAACGTGGGGTGATGCTAACGTTCTCGTTTGCTCTCTAGCAACAAGCTTGTGCACTAGGGAAGGATATGATGGCACTAAGTGCCACGTATGGGCTTGTTGATGGGGGCAAACGTTGATGTTAGGGGCTTTCTCACGTTGTCGAGCCTCCCTGTGCTCTAGTTGACCCCATGGCGGTTGGGCCTATTCGTTAGGCTGCTTCCTTGGCAACATGACTGTGCACAGCGGATGGTGTTATGGCACCCAGTGCTACGCACATTGTTGCTCTTGGTGGTATTCGGATGATGTCGGCCTTGCGTCCATGGGGGGAACTTGGACGTCACCAAACAAAATTTTTTGGGCTCGTTAACGTGGGGGTGAGTCTGACGTTCTCGTTTGCTCTCTCGCAACAAGCTTATGCCCTAGGGAAGGATATGGTGGCACTACGAGCCACGCATGCGCTTGTTGATGGGGGGCAATAGTTGATGTAAGGGACTTTCTCACGTTGTCGAGCCCCCCGGGGCTCTATTTGAGTCCATGGCGGTTGGGCCTATTCGTTAGGGTGCTTCCTTGGCAGCATGACTGTGCACGGCAGATGGTGTTCTGGCACCCACTGCTACGCACATTGTTACTCTTGGTGGTATACGGATGCTATCGGCCTTGCTTCCATGGGGGGAACTTGGACGCCACCAAACAAAATTTTTTTGGCTCGTTAACGTGGGGTGATACTAACGTTCTTGTTTGCTCTCTAGCAACAAGCTTGTGCTCTAGGGAAGGATATGATGGCATTAAGTGCCACGCATGGGCTTGTTGATGGGGGCAAACGTTGATGTTACGGGCTTTCTCACGTTGTCGAGCCTCCCAGTGCTCTAGTTGACCCCATGGCGGTTGGGCCTATCGTTAGACTGCTTCCTTGGCAACATGATTGTGCACAGCGGATGGTGTTATGGCACCCAGTACAACGCACATTGTTGCTCTTGGTAGTATTCGGAGGATGTCGGCCTTGCTTCCATGGGGGGAACTTGGACGCCACCAAGCAAAAGTTTTTGGGCTCGTTAACGTGGGAGTGATTCTTACGTTCTCGTTTGCTCTCTAGCAACAAGCTTGTGCTGAAAGAAAGGATATGGTGGCACTACGTGCCATGTATGGGCTTGTTGATTGGAGGCAATCGTTGATGTTAGGGGCTTTCTCACATTCTCGAGCCCCCCGGTGCTCTAGTTGACCCCATGGAGGTTGAGCCTATTCGTTAGGGTTCCTCCTTGGCAACCAGACTGTGCTCAACGGATGGTGTTTTGGCACCCACTGCTACGCACATTGTTGCTCTTGGTGGTATTCGGATGATGCCGGCCTTGCTTCCATGGGGGGAACTTGGACGTCACCAAACAAAATTTTTTGGGCTCATTAACGTGGGGGTGATTCTTACGTTCCCGTTTGCTCTCTCGCAACAAGCTTATGCCTTAGGGAAGGATATGGTGGCCCTACGAGCCACGCATGCGCTTGTTGATGCGGGCCAATAGTTGATGGAAGGGGCTTTCTCACGTTGTCGAGCCCCCCGGGGCTCTACTTGACTCCATGGCGGTTGGGCCTATTCGTTAGGGTGCTTCCTTGGCAGCATGATTGTGCACGGCGGATGGTGTTATGGCACCCAGTGCTACGCACATTGTTACTCTTGGTGGTATTCGGATGCTGTAGGCCTTGCTTCCATGGGGGGAACTTGGACGCCACCAAACAAAATTTTTTTGGCTCGTTAACGTGGGGTGATGCGAACGTTCTCGTTTGCTCTCTAGCAACAAGCTTGTGCTCTAGGGAAGGATATGATGGCACTAAGTGCCACGCATGGGCTTGTTGATGCGGGCAAACGTTGATGTTAGGGGCTTTCTCACGTTGTCGAGCCTCCCTGTGCTCTAGTTGACCCCATGGCGGCTGGGCCTATTCGTTAGGCTGCTTCCTTGGCAACATGACTGTGCACAGCGGATGGTGTTATGGCACCCAGTGCTACGCACATTGTTGCTCTTGGTGGTATTCGGATGATGTCGGCCTTGCGTCCATGGGGGGAACTTGGACGTCACCAAACAAAATTTTTAAGGGGTGATTCTTACGTCCTCGTTTGCTCTCACGCAACAAGATTATAGCCTAGGGAAGGATATGGTGGCACTACGAGCCACGCATGGGCTTGTTGATGCGGGGCAATAGTTGATGTAAGGGGCTTTCTCACGTTTTCGAGCCCCCCGGGGCTCTAGTTGACTTCATTGCGGTTGGTCCTCTTCGTTAGGGTGCTTCCTTGCAGCATGATTGTGCACGGCGGATGGTGTTATGGCACCCAGTGCTACGCACATTGTTGCTCTTGGTGGTATTCGGATGATGTCGCCTTGCTTCCATGCGGGGAACTTGGACGCCACCAAACAAAATTTTTTGGGCTCGTTAATTTTTTGGGCTTGTTTGTTTGGATCTATAAGATTTTTGGTTTTTGTTTGGACTTTTTTGCAAAACAAATGTCATGTTGAACGGGGGGTGGTTTGATGATAGTGGCACCAATTTGCTACTGGTATCAAGATAGGGGCACCCAACGTCGCCATTAAGGCCCCTTCTCGATCCATGCAAGGGCATGTGTGTACGTAACAAATCCAACGAAGAGTGGATACTTTCCAAAATACTAAAAGCCCTTGTGCCTATTTCACTCTAATTATTCAGCCTATCTCTCAAATCACAAACAAGGGACAACATTGTTTATGTATAAAAGTTATTTGCAAGATAAACTCCATATAATAGTAGCAAAACGGAATGCAAAAAACAATACAAATATCTTTACAAAACATATCTTAATGTTATAAATACGTATATTGGATAAAAGCAATAAATGTTATATAACAAACCTATAGTTTTGTAACTTTGAGGAGATAACTACAACTCTGAACAACTTGCCATCACAAAATCTCTAGCAAATATTAAAAATCAATTAAAAGAAATATACAACAACAAATACCAATAACGATAATACCAACGAAACTAACGAGGATGATTTCAAAACTAATGATGATGATAATATGAAAATATAATGCAATGATGACGTGATGAGATATCATAATATGAAGATGAAGATCTAACAAGATAGATCATAATAGTCATGAAGATGAGGATGTGATGTGATCATGATGGTATGAAAATAAGATGTGATGATAAATGGTGAGATGATGATGAGTATGGTGATGTAAAGACACTAAATGTGATGTTATGTAGATGATGTAATGAGATCATGACGAAATGAAAAGATAAGGTAATGATAAATGATATGAAAAGATGATGAGATGATAAATGATATGAAAAGATTATAAGGTAAGTCGAGCAAATCGGTAAGAGTTTACCTGACAACTTGTCAACTATGTGATGGAGAGTAGGCTTGCAACGCGCTTGCATCCAACAGATGGACGAGCTTTAATTCTCCCAATTGAAAGTCCTGGGGGCGGGTTTTGGGATGGGCCTTGCTCCCACATGGCCATTAATATATGTAAAAACATACATATATATGTATGCATATATATAGATATATATATCATAATATCTTATATATTGGAAACACAAATGCTAACTACAAATACCACTATTTCACTCAATCTCTCTATACTGCCATTTCTTTCATTTCAAACGACCATCACCCTCCACCTTTCACTTCTCCTCCTCCCCCTTCTCTTTTCCACATTCGTTTCAGACTTTCACGCTCTAATGGCCCCCATCCTGTTTTCCCTCTTTTTTCTTCTCCTCCCAATTTCCCTTCCTCTCATCCGGTTTTGAACCCCCTTGTCTATTCACTCCACTATCAAGGGTACTCATGGCCAAGCCGCAATCTACGAGGGTAAGACCACAATTTTACCGGGGGCTTGTACGACTTGAAAACACAACTTTCGTCGTTGGTATGTATGGTAGAGACTCATTGTGACTATGAGTGATGAGTCTGCAAGTTTAATAGACCACTATAATGACGATGGGCTGTAGAGATCAGCTACCCAATACCACGACCTTGCGGTCTGTGCACGATTACCATTTCTTTGTTTCGTTTTATCTCTAATTTTGTGAGTTTGATTTTATTTTTCATTAGATTTGTGATATTTTTCTGATCTGTACGTTTGTTTGTTTGGATCTATAAGATTGTTGGTTTTTGCTTGGACTTTTTCGCAAAAAATGTTGTGTTGAACGGGGACTGGTTTGATGATGGTGGCACCAATTTGCTCCCGATATCAAGATTGGGGCACCCAGCGTCACTGTTAAGCGCCCTTCCCGCTCCATGCGAGGGCATGTGTGCACGTAACAACTCTAACGAAAAGTGGATGCTTTCCAAAATAATAAAAGCCCCCTTGTGCTTATTTCTCTCTAATTATTCAGCCTATCTCTCAAATCACAAATAAGGGACAACATAGTTTATGTATAAAAGATATTTGCAAGATAAACACCTAATAATAGTAGTAAAACGGAATGCAAAAAATAATACAAATATTTGCACAAAACATATCATAATTTTATAAATACGTATATGGATAAATGCAATAAATGGTATATATCAAACCTTTAGTTTTGTAACTTCGAGAAGATAACTACATCTCTGAACAACCTGCCATCACAAAATCTCTGGCAAATATTAAAAATCAATTAACAAAAATATATAACAACAAATACCAATAATGATAACAATAACGAAACTAACGAGAATGATCTCAAAACTAATGATGATGATAATACGAAAATATGATGCAATGATGATGTGATGAGATTATCATAATATGAAGATGAAGATCTAATGAGATAGATCGTGGTAGTCATGAAGATGAGGATGTGATGTGATCATTATGGTATGAAAATAAGATGTGATGATAAATTGTGAGATGATGATGAGTATGGTGATGTAAAGAGACTAAATGTGATGTTATGAAGATGATGTAATGAGATCATGATGAAATGAAAAGATAATGTAATGATAAATGATATGAAAGGATGATGAGATGATAAATGATTTGAAAAGATTATAAGCTAAGCCGAACAAATCAGTAAGAGTTTACCTGACAACTTGCCAACTATGCAATGGAGAATAGGCCTGCAAGTCGCTTGCATTCCACAGATGGATGAGCTTTAATTCTCTCCATTAAGAGTCCAAGGGGCAAGTGTCGGGATGGGCCTTAAGCCCACACAACCTTTAATATTTGTAAAAACATACATATATATATAAATATAAATCATAATATCTTATATATTGGAAACACAAACCCTAGCTACAAATACCACTTTTTTCTCTCAATCTCTCTCTACTGCCATTTCTTTCATTTCTAATGGCCATCACCCTCCACCTTTCACTTCTCCTCCTCCCCCTTCACTTTTCCACCTTCTTTTCAAACTTTCACGCTTCAATGGCCACCATCCCTGTCTTTTCTCTTGGTTCTTCTCCCCCAATTTCCCTTCCTCTCCTCCACTTTTAAACCCACTTGTCTATTCACTCCATTATCTTGGGTACTCATGGCCAAGCCACCGTTTACGACGGTAAGACCACAATTTGGCTATGAGCTTCTATGACTTAATAACACAATTTTCGTCGTGGGTCTGTGTCGTAGAGACTCACTATGACTATGAGTGACGAGTCTGCAAGTTTTACAGTCCACTATGATGACAATGTGCTGTAGAGATCAACTACCCAATACCACCATCTTTGGGTCTATGCACAATTATTACTTTGTTTCATTTTTTCTCTAATGTTGTGAGTTTGTTTTTGTCTATCATTGGATTTTTTATATTTTTCTGATATGTACATTTGTTTGTTTGGATCTGTAAAATTGTTGGTTTTTGTTTGTATTTTCTTTGGACTTTTGCGCAAAAAATGTCATGTTAAACGAAGCGGTTTGATGGTAATGGCAACAATTTGCTCCCAGTATAAAGAGATAGGGGCACCCATCGTCGGCGTTACACCCCCTTCCCACTCAATGCGAGGGCATGTGTGCACGTAACAACTCTAATGAAGAGTGGATGCTTTCCAAAATGATAGTAAAAGCCCCTGTGCCTATTTCTCTCTAATTATTCAGCTTATCTCTGAAATCACAAATAAGGGACAGGATATTTTATATATATAAGAGATATTTGCAAGATAAACCCCTAATAATAGTAGTAAAACGGAATGTAAAAAGCAGTACAAATATTTTTACAAAACATATCTTAATTTTATAAAGACATATATATATTGGATAAAAGCATTAAATGATATATATCAAACCTGTAGTTTTGTAACTTCGAAGAGATAACTACATCTCTTAGCAACCTGTCATCACAAAATCTCTGACAAATATTAAAAATAAATTAACAAAAATACTAGTATACAACAACAAATACCAATAATGATATCAATAACGAAAATAATGAGGATAATCTCAAAACTAATGATAACGAAACTAATGAGGATAATCTCAAAACTAATGATGATGATAATATAAAAATATGATGCAGTGATGATGAGATCATGACAATATGATAATGAAGATGTAACGAGATAGATTGTAATAGTCATGAAGATGAGGACGTGATGAGATCATGATGGTATGAAAATATGATGTGATGATAAATGGTGAGATGATAATGAGTATGGTGATGTAAAGAGATTAAATGTGATGTTATGAAGATGATGTAATAAGATCATTATGAAATGAAAAGATAATGTAATGATAAATGATATGAAAAGATGATGAGATGATAAATGATATGAAAAGATTATGAGCTAAGCTGAGCAAATCGATAAGAGTTTACCCGACAACTTGCCAACTATGCGATGGATAGTAGGCCTGCAACTCGCTTGCATTCCATAGATGGACGAGTTTTAATTCTCCCGATTGAAACTCCAGGGAGCAGGTGTTGGGATGGGCCTTGGGCCCACATGACCTTCAATATATGTAAAAACATACATACATATATATATATATATATATCATAATATCTTATATATTGGAAACACAATCTCTCTCTACTACCATTTTTTTCTTTTCCAGCGGCCATCACTATCCACCTTTCACTTCTCCTCCTCCCTCTTCTCTTTTCCACATTCGTTTCAAACTTTCACACTTCAATGGCCACCATCCTGTCTTCTTTCTTTTTTCTTCTCCTCCCAATTTCCTTTCCTCTCCTCCGCTTTTAAATCCGCTCGTCTATTCACTCCATTATCATGGGTACTCATGGCCAGACCGCATTCTACGACAGTAAGACCACAATTTGGCCATGGGCTTCTACGAGTTAATAAAACAATTTTCTTTATAGGACTATATGCTAAAGACTCACTGTGACTATGAGTGATGAGTCTGCAACTTTAAAATTCTACTATGACGACGATCTGCTGTAGAGATCACCTACCCAATACCACGATCTCGGGGTTTGTGCACGATTATTACTTGATTTTCTTTCTTTGGTTCGTTTTATCTCTAATTTTGTGAGTTTGTTTTATTTTTCGTTGGATTTGTGATATTTTTCTTATATGTACGCTTGTTTGTTTGGATATGTAAGATTGCTGGTTTTTGTTTGGATTTTGTTTGGACTTTTTCACAAAACAAAATGTCGTGTTGAACGGGATGGTTTGATGATGGTGGCACCAATTTGCCCTTGGTATCAAGATAGGGGCACCCACCTCGGCATTAGGCCCCCTTCCCGCTCCATGCGAGGTCATGGGCATGTAACAACTCCAGTGAAACGTGGATGCTTTCCAAAATGATACTAAAAGCCCATGTGCCTATGTCTCTCTAATTATTCAGTCTATCTCTCAAATAACAAATAAGGGACAACATAGTTTATGTATTTAAGATCTTTGCAAGATAAACCCCCAATTATAGTAGGAAAAGGGAATGCGAAAAAAGCAATACAAATATTTTTACAAAACATATATTGAATAAAAGCAATAAATGATATATATATATCAAACCTGTAGTTTTGTAACTTCGAGGAGATAACTTCATCTCTTAACAAACTTTCATCACAAAATCTATGGCAAATATTAAAAATAAATTAAGGAAATACTAGTATACAACAACAAATACCGATAACGATAACAATAACGAAACTAATGATGATGATCTCAAAACTAATGATGATGATAATAAGAAAATATGATGCAATGGTGATGTGATGAGATCATGATAATATGATGATGAAAATGTAACAAAATAGATCATGATAGCTAGAACGGTAAATTGGAGAAAGCTGAGAAATTGCAGCACTGCTGCTTTTTCTGTTTTGCTGTTGTTTAGGTTGCTATTTTCAGTTCCTACCACTACAATGCGCTTGTTTATAGTGTTTTTGAGGTACAGGAATTTAATACACTTATAGTTGATGCCAAAAAGAAAGAAGAAGAAGTATAAGTTGAAGAAACACTCAAGAGACTAGGGGCTACAAATTGCTGCTGTAATAGGTGCAGAATTGTTGGGTTGTTTCAGATGTGCTATGATGCAGCTGCTATTTGACACTTCTAAAGATTGATTCTTATAAAAGGGATCTTGAATGATGTGGCCAGTTATGGCTTGAGAGGAGAATTTGTAAAGGTAAAAGGGCTGGAACAGATCATTACATCTGTTGAGATTTTCCTTTTGTCATGCAGCTGAGACTGTTGCTTTTTGCATCACTCTTAGCTGCTGTTTGATGTCTCTATGAGGAGTAATTTCAATGGTTTAACACAAATTCGTGGAGAATTAATCAAGCTCAAGATGAAACTGTAGAGAGGAGAGGAATGGGACTGATTTGCAGCAATTAAATCAAACCAGAAACATGGCAAGTTAGATGACATTTATTTTTTTCACCTCAAACTTGAACTACTTTGATTTGTTTCTCTAACCTTCGAGCTTTTCCTTTTTCTATACACTTCACTATTGTTTTTGTGGTTTCTATGAAGGTTTTTCTACCTCTTGATGTGGCCTATAAAACAAGGGAATGGTGGAGAGGATGAGAGAGCTGAACAATAGAAATAAAAGAGAGGGGCTGTGTGTTGCTTTTCCCCTCAGTTCCAGCTACTTAGAGCTGGCTTTGGTCTGAGATTTTAAGGTCATTTGGTACTCCTACATGGTTGAGCTAAAGAGATGAGATAAAGGCAAAATTATGGGGCTAGAACTTAAGTGGAATCAGAGCTAAAGTTACTGAATTTTCTGCACTAGCTTATACAGCCAATAAGTTAGTTGTATACCTGTTTCAAACCACCCCCCCCCCCCCCCCCCCCCCCGCATTAAGCCCCCTTCCCGCTCCATGCGAGGTCATGGGCATGTAACAACTCCAGTGAAATGTGGATGCTTTCCAAAATGATAGTAAAAGCCCATGTGCCTATGTCTCTCTAATTATTCAGTCTATCTCTCAAATAACAAATAAGGGACAACATAGTTTATGTATTTAAGATATTTGCAAGATAAACCCCCAATTATAGTAGGAAAAGGGATTGCGAAAAAAGCAATACAAATATTTTTACAAAACATATATTGAATAAAAGCAATAAATGATATATATATATATATATCAAACCTGTAGTTTTGTAATTTCGAGGAGATAACTTCATCTCTTAACAACCTTTCATCACAAAATCTATGGCAAATATTACAAATAAATTAAGGAATATACTAGTATACAACAACAAATACCGATAATGATAACAATAACGAAACTAATGCAGATGATCTCAAAACTAATGATGATGATAATAAGAAAATATGATGCAATGGTGATGTGATGAGATCATGATAATATGATGATGAAAATGTAACAAAATAGATCATGATAGCTAGAACGGTAAATTGGAGAAAGCTGAGAAATTGCAGCACTGCTGCTTTTTCTGTTTTGCTGTTGTTTAGGTTGCTATTTTCAGTTCCTACCACTACAATGCGCTTGTTTATAGTGTTTTTGAGGTACAGGAATTTAATACACTTATAGTTGATGCCAAAAAGAAAGAAGAAGAAGTATAAGTTGAAGAAACACTCAAGAGACTAGGGGCTACAAATTGCTGCTGTAATAGGTGCAGAATTGTTGGGTTGTTTCAGATGTGCTATGATGCAGCTGCTATTTGACACTTCTAAAGATTGATTCTTATAAAAGGGATCTTGAATGATGTGGCCAGTTATGGCTTGAGAGGAGAATTTGTAAAGGTAAAAGGGCTGGAACAGATCATTACATCTGTTGAGATTTTCCTTTTGTCATGCAGCTGAGACTGTTGCTTTTTGCATCACTCTTAGCTGCTGTTTGATGTCTCTATGAGGAGTAATTTCAATGGTTTAACACAAATTCGTGGAGAATTAATCAAGCTCAAGATGAAACTGTAGAGAGGAGAGGAATGGGACTGATTTGCAGCAATTAAATCAAACCAGAAACATGGCAAGTTAGATGACATTTATTTTTTTCACCTCAAACTTGAACTACTTTGATTTGTTTCTCTAACCTTCGAGCTTTTCCTTTTTCTATACACTTCACTATTGTTTTTGTGGTTTCTATGAAGGTTTTTCTACCTCTTGATGTGGCCTATAAAACAAGGGAATGGTGGAGAGGATGAGAGAGCCGAACAATAGAAATAAAAGAGAGGGGCTGCGTGTTGCTTTTCCCCTCAGTTCCAGCTACTTAGAGCTGGCTTTGGTCTGAGATTTTAAGGTCATTTGGTACTCCTACATATTGAGGTTGAGCTAAAGAGATGAGATAAAGGAAAAATTATGGGGCTAGAACTTAAGTGGAATCAGAGCTAAAGTTACTGAATTTTCTGCACTAGCTTGTACAGCCAATAAGTTAGTTGTATACCAGTTTCAAACCCAACCCCCCCCCCCCCCCCCCCCCCCTTCTCCCCAAAAAAAAAACAGAGAGAGAGAAAAACTATAAATCCCAACTATAGAAGCAATGAACTAGCTTTGAAGAAAAATTGGAAATAAGGATGATTTATGTGTAGACATAGCATAAAAACCACAAGAGATGGTTCTATAAACCAGAAAATTCTAAGAGAAAATTTACTACTTTGATTGAAATCCTTGGTTGTTTACTTAGTTATTAGCTTGAGTAGAAAGTGAAACAATACATACTGATCTCTAGTAGTTTAACACATTAAAAAGGAGGCCTAAACATAATTGAAAAGTGATTCAAATAGAGGAAGAAGTATAGTTAAAACTATAGCAGAACCTTTTTTGTAGAAACTGTACAGCTTGGTACAAAACAAGGTAGAAAATCATCCCAACTGATTGAGAGGCATCTATAACATATAAGTGACCCTGCCAATCACAAGATAAATCTAGATGTTCACCAAGTGCACATGGAATCAATTCAATACTAGGAAAGAAAAGGATGAACATATATGTGTATGGACACACACACCTCAAAATAAAGTATATTATACTCCCTGAGGTCTACATGCACCAGTTTATACTTCTGATATAGTGTCCGCATTACAATAATCATCTGAAAAAGAATGCAGAAAAAACTTTATCATTTAAACATGATAGCAAAATAATACATGGTCTTTTTCAATTTCCAAAAGAAAGTTATCATAGAAGCATTTCCTCCACCATCTCATATGGCAGAAACCACTAAACTAATTTAAACCCCACCCCCCGGAGGGACCACGTGGGAATCTCCTAGAAATCAGGTTCCATTTTACACAAACCAGATTCCTGAAGAATGGCTAAAACAATATGGACACACCTCCACATATTCACGTAACCTGTCATGAGATAAAACAGCATCCTTAAGACGAGGTGCAGCCCAACCTGCTTTTCCTGTGCAAGCATAAAGACCAAAATTCATCCAGCGATGTAACTGTACGTTTGAAGCACATCTACCATCAACACGATACTTTTTTATAGGAGATTATGGTGCAAACCTCAGGGACCAACCTCACGTCGACGTCCAAGAGGGAAATACAAATAGAATAACTCTGTTAATGGAATCCAGACTCAAATTCTTCATTCAATAAAATCGGCAACTGCCTTTTCCTTTCCATCACTACCATATTTAAAGGATTACATATCATGCTATAATTCAGGAAATAAACTAGAAAAGAATTGCAACATAATCTTAAGGAAATAAATTCGGAAAGAATTAACAACTAAGCAACAGAATTTTGAAAATAAAAGATAAGAATTGTAAACAGCCGACTAAGTCTCCATCCTCCACGATTCAAGGAGCAGTTTCCGTCTGAGAAACGTGCTCTGCATTTGCATCAGATTAACTGTTTGTTTATAAGTGATTATCAACACAAATCGACAAGAAAATGTGAGGAACACTCTTAACTAAGAGGAAGAATGTTAAGAACCTGCTCAGTAGCCTGTTAACTGATGGTTGATTGTATCTGTGTAATCAGGAAGAAGATGCAGAGTCAAGGGGCGGCTTGAAGCAATGGTTCAGCCTAGTGCACTTAAGCTGTTTGATAAAATGCATGCAAGAATTTAAACTCTCAGAAAATGGCTACGGGAGTACTTCGAGGGCTCCCAACCTCCAATTGCAATAGCAAGTTCTTACAAATTTCAGATGCCTTTGTGTGTTGTTTTTCCCTTCCTATATGGACGTAGCCCATGACTAACAGAACCATTAAAACAGCGACAAGTGTAATGTAAAAACAGAAAGGGAAAAGGCAGTTTGTATAAAACACACCGTTTGGACATGACCCCAAACGCTGTGTTTAATTAAAGGACAAAACGCATAGCTTTATCAAAGGGATCTTCACACGACGCCTTTTCTTCCAAGCTTGAAAGCCCCTCACGCACTACGTACGACGTCGTTGTCTCCATTCTTCTTACAGGTTCACTTCACTTCACTTCCTGCACACACTTCACTTCCGTTTCAACTTCATTCACGGACAGATCCTCCCCATTTTCTCCTCAACTTAGGGCTAAGTCACTGGGTTCTTGACAAAGAACAAGAAACATATGCTCATCAATTAAAAGGTAGAAGAGAAAGGAAATAAACTGACGGCTCGTAGATATATAAAAGCTGAGGGTTTTGTGGGTTTTCTCTTTTTTTTCAACCGTTGTTGGAATGGTTTGCGTTTTGTTTTTAAATATTTTTAAAATAAAAATTGGACAACGGAAAAAGAATGGCTAAATTTCTCTCTTTTCTTTATCTGATTCAAAAAACGCACATTTAATTTGAAAAAATAAAAATAAAAAGAATTGCCTGTTTAGTTTAACCCTATTCATGTTCTCTAATCGTATGTTGCCATGGTGAAAAGGCCCGATTGGTATAACTCAAGGAGTGTAGGCTGCTTCATTCCATTTGCAAATGCGATCTAGAACCCTATAGATACAGCAATCAGGTGGCAAGGGAGGATCCAAACTTTTCTAGCATTTCGTTGATGTCATCTACCACCACATGATTTGTATATTGATGATCATCCACTTGTATGTGTTGAGACATTTGCTTATTGCTGAATTTTTGCTGTGGCTGATAAGTCGTCCATGCATTTAACTAGTTGTCGTAAGCTTCCGGATGACAAATTAACACAAGACGATGCAAATATGCTGAGAAATAACCTCAAAAGATAACAAGCGATAGGAGATCAATATAAAAACACTAAAAAAAGTGTGTTCAATTTTAAACATTTTGTTTGAGTTCATTTTTTGAGCAATTATATGCATATTTACATTTCCCCCCTCTATGCAGCTACATATATAAATATGTTTTATAGAGAACAGTTTAAATTTAGGACTATAATCGAACTGAGCCGAGCGGAGCCGAGCCGGACTTTGAATTGCCGAGTTCGGCTCAAATAAAAGAACTCGATTGCAAAACTTGCTCAAGATTTTTATCCAATCTTTGTTTAAGCTCGGCTCGATAAGCTAAGCTCTTAACTCAACCTTGATCCAAAACAAGCTTGACTCGAGTCAAGTCCAGCCAAGTCGAGTTGGAGTTGTTTATGTTTTACTTTTTGAACAAATGTAATAATTAAGAAATTAGATAAATAAAAATAAAAAATAAAAAATCTAAATTTAATGAAATTTTTACAAGTAACGAATAAACCCTTTACTGAATTAGAAAATTGTAAAAGTTAATAAAAATTAATATGTAACTAGTTTATATTTATCCATAATAACCATATATTATATGATTACATAAATTACCAATACATATAGATAATTTCATTTATGGTTCCCATATACATATTGGATATTATGGTAATTTCATTTCTAAAAGTGATTATATGACAAGTGAAATAACAACCATATTCAAATTTTTATACTAAAGTAATAACTATTTCAAATGAAATTGAAAATATCTTATTCCTTCCATGGTATTGATATTGTTTAATCTGGACCTGATCATGGGGTTATAAGATCAATATGTAACTATTATTTCATCGATGAAGTAAATCTCACTACCCGTATTTTTTCACCAAAGTTTCTGAAATTTGCATATGAATTTTGGAGCTTAAAATGAAATAAAAGAGAAACAGACACAAAATATGAATCTTAATCCAGGATTTGAGAACTAAGCCATGAGAGTAAATTCAAATGTACCAAAGTAGAGCAAAGGATGGGAATTAGATCAGAAATGTACCTCTGACTCGAGACTAGTTGCAATCATGTACATCAAGATAAGAATTTGGCAGTGATCAAGCTTCACGATTGGAGACTAGAGAAGATGGAAAAATGATTGGCAGAGCACTGTGAAGAATGAATCATGGAGGACTCGTCAAATTCTAATATGGAGGTTTAAGTTGACTTTTGGCTCGTGGTCGACCTCGAGTGACAGAATGCTATATATTACTACACAATTATGCCCCGACTTTTTCTTCCACTCCGTAGACAATTTGCTCAAAATATTTATATCTTCTCCATGAGAAACATCTTGCTCAAATTCTTTTTTTCTCTCGAAAATCTGATCAAACACCTCCCATGCTCTAAGATACTTAGAGCTCGTTTGAATATCTCATTATATTTAGATCCGTTATAAATAACAGTGAAATTATTTGAGTAAAGATGTTTTATTAAGTTTTGAAAAATGAGAGAGAAAAAGTTGAATAAAAATATTATAAAGTTAAAAAATTGTTTGAATATTATTTTTTTAATATTATTTTTGTTTTAAAATTTGAAAAAGTAGTATTATTTTTTATATTTTATTTAAGAGTATGGAAAAATTATAATGATTAGATGAAAAAATATATTACAGATTTGAAAATAAAAGTTTTGTATTTGAGTGATTTTTTAGAAGAAACTATATGAGAATATCTGAGATTATCTTAGAATACTTCATAACAGTTGTGTTGCCAAATGGACCCTTAGATTTAGCATCTTGTTCATTTTTTTAAAAAAATAATACCCTATGAGATCATTAGCCTAGCTTTTATTTTTCTAGATTAAGGAAGCAAATTAAAAATGCAAAGTTGATAGATTAATGCTCTCCACGAAGTTTCATGTGTTGTAATTTGTTTTTATGTATATGTTATTTATTTATATAGCGAGAAAGTTCGTCTTGTCTTGATTCAAAATGTTTGGAATGTTTAGAAAAGATTCCTTCTCATGCGTTGTTTGTTTAAATCATTGAAAAGAGAAAGTAGTCTAATATTTAGTTGCAATGAAAATATATATATATCTGTTAAAAGTATGCAACTTGTCATGATGACAACGGTATTTAGAGGAAGGTGGTAGTGTGGAAGGAGGTTGGTGGCGGTGGTGGTGATAGTGGCAGTGGCAGTGGCGATGGTCTATATACATAGAAAAAAGGGAAGGAGAGAGGTCATGGTCACAGTGAGAGGGAATGGGGTTTGGATTTGGGAGGCTAAAGCTAGACAATTGAAGTGGTGGTTATAGTTAGGGGTGTTCATCCAAATCCGGATCCGGATATCCGGCCATAACCGAATCCGGATCCGGATTTCAAAAACGGACGGTTATCCGCCCGGATACAATCCGGATTCATTCCGAGCGGATAACCGGATTCAATCCGGATATCCGGGTTGTAACCGGATATCCAAATTTTTTGCTTTTTTTTTTTTGGCTTAAAACTCAGATATCCGAGTTATAATCTAGATTCAATCCAGGTTTTGTAATAATTTAAAAAAAAAAAAATTTTGTAACTCTAAAAATAAATTATAGAACTTTTTTTAAAAATATATATATATAATCTGATATCATGTTCAAATTGTCCAGATTTTTTTTTAATAATTTAAACACTTTAAAAGTTTTTTTAAAAAATAAATTGATTAACAAAATAAATGCAAAATAGATAATATTGTTGTTACATAACAATGCAAAACATAAATTTACAAAGAAAAAAATAAATAATAATACATCACAATTAATTAAACTAATACAATATCACTACTCTTAACCGATCAAAAAAAAAAAAAAACAATGTCACTACTCTTCATATCTTCAATCCGGATTTGGGGTAAGTTGCACAATTCATATTTCACAATCAAATTGATTAGTAATTGCAGCAGCTATAATAGAACCATACCATAGCATCGAAATGCATTCCATAAGCTTATCAGAACAGAGAGAAAAGCATTCCAGACCATCCAATTTGCAAGACAAAATGATAAATACAGTGATTTAAGATACCTCTCTTAATCCTCCTAGACATGTCAACCAAAACAAAATTCAGACTTCACTCCTCATTTCCTATTTTGAAATTGTAACGTATTTTGCAAAAGCTAAAAAGAATGTCTTGTTTCATTTAGAAATTGTTTGTGAACATGGGAGTTTCATTACATCATTTAGTGCCACAAAAATAACAAAATAGAAACTCAAGAGGCCTGTACAGTGTTGAATTCAGTCAAACAAAAGTTAAGAAAAACTCATTTAGTGGGGAGGGTGGTGACCAATTACAGAAAACAGAAAAGACAAGAATGAAGGGCACAAAACACAGGATAAACAGAGCAATTCAAGAAGAACGAAGGGAAAACATTGTTACACGCAATATGCTGATCTAATCTTGAAAACATTAAATAATATCCTCAGTCGAAGTAATTAGTGAAAGCTGTGATAAAAAAGTTGATCAACATATTGTGTCATGTGTTAAAAATGAATATTGGATAGCACATTAACCCAAATCACGTACTTCCTGAACAGCCTCTCTTAACACTCAAATGCTCCTACCCCTTACCGGTCTTTAATTCAATCATTTCCATATCATTATGCCAAAAAAAATATTGATTTTAGAATCCATATGAAAGCCATTGAACCATAATCAAGAAAAAAAAATCTAGATCTCAAATTTCCTTACCCAAATCTATTTAATGTTTCCATAATCATGTCATTCTCCAGATGAAAAGAAAAAATTGTGAGAATTGATTCATGGACCACGTACAAAACCCAATCTAAGCTCCACAAAGTATTAATTTTCATTCAAGATGTTCTCGATACAATCAATTAATTAATTCGTTCACTGAATGAAATATATATAGTGATATTTTCATAAATATACACCAGACTTTTCATATGACTCCAAAACTAAATAATAGACAGATTGGGAATGGTAATACTACAAAGTTAGAACAGGGAAAGATGGATAGATCACCTGGTTGAAGAAAATTATTGGGCATCCTCTTTTGAAGTCGACCTAAAAATATAAGCTTCAAAATCCTACCATGCTCAAAGAGTAAACAAGAAGATTAGAAGATAAATACAGAACCAGAAGTAGAGAGAAACTGGTGCATCCTATATGCTAGTTATGAAGAAACCCAAACAAATAACCCACCATGAGAGACTAATAAAACCCAAAACCCCCAATAAAAAAGGGAAGGAAAAAATAGAAACTTAGATTTGAGATTGAATAAACATGGGTAGCATACTAACAAATCTGAAACCAAAAAGCAGATCTATAAACATAGAAACTTAGATCTACAAGCACATAAACTCAGATCTACAAACACATAAACTTAGATCTAGCTAAAGTGGGAAACAAAGGAAATACCCATTAAATTCATATGATATTAGTACATTCTGATGGCAGAAATGACTGCAAACTCAACATTTCAAAAGATAAAATCAATATATTCAACCATAAAGTTACTTACACCTTAAACCCCATGATGTCCTTCGAGTGCGATTGAATTAGAATAACTCCTTTTTCAAGTGAAGGAATTAAAAAAGAATAGAGAGTGGCGGTTGGTTCTTTGGAGCCTTTTCTGTGGGGTATGCATCCTTAAAAGCAAGACAAACCTGAAGAAGAGGGTAACTAAGAGCAAGGAACCCTTACAGTCGTGAACCCTTTCGAGATTCATCTTTATGAGCTGGTCGTCAACAAACCTGGACACCGTGCCATGATGGGTCTGTGCTGATGAAACTAAAGAGAGGGTGAGATGATTGAGATTGAAGAGAGGGAGAAAATGGTTTAAGGTTTTGGCCAGAGAGAGCTAGGGAGAGAGCGAGGAATCGAGGATGTCACCTGGAGGTTGGGATGAAAAGTGTTTCGGCTTGACCTAATCAGTAATTTTGTTTAAATAGTGCGGTGCGGTCACGGGTAACTGCATGGCCAAACCGGATCCGTGTCCGGATCCGGGCAATTACAAATTTATCTTAACCGCATAGTAATAATCTGGGCGGTTAACCGCCCGGATCTTCTGGATATGCGATTTTTGGGCCAGACCGGATTTTTATCCGGTCCAAATGCACAGGAAGTGATGAGGTATAGAGGGTGGAGTAGGGAGAGAGATGACGGTGGTCTAGGCAAACCCATCTTATAGATGGCCTCAAGAATTTTTATATCTTTTTATATTTTAAGATTAATTTTTAAATAATCTAATATACAGTCCGTTGTAGTAAGAAATAATCATTTTCACAGAAAATAAATAGCAATAACTGCCTAATTTTCTTGTAGTGACAATTATATTCGACTCTTATCTCATTTTGTAAATCTAGTAATTTCCAACACTTATACTGATTATCTCTTATAAAATTAAATATTGATAGACAATGTTACATCAGGAATAAAAATGTGATGAAGATGGAATGTGCAACATTTCCCTTAATTTATTGGCCCTCCTATATTCATTTTAATTTGATGTACGCGTTGATTTGAAAAGAATAAAATTACTAAATAAAAACTAAATTTTAGTTGTATAAGAACTGTGACGCCCCCAAATCTCACGTAAGGACATGTGGAAATCGAGACGTCGGGATGATGACAACACGGGTCACCACCCTACGCCAAGTGCCAAGTGTGTGTATACGCAACAAGTGTGCAAAAGAAAACATGCAACGGATAAACAAATTCATATAACTAAGTACCAGAATTTTTCTTTGTTTAATACAAAGCCATTCAAAACATACATAATAAAATATTACAAGCTACAAATATTGTTTCAAAACCATCTACATGGCATAAACTCCAAATCAATACTCCGGCGGAGCCGCCTCCTCGGGCTCAGCCTCCTCCTCCTCCTCCTCGACCTCTGCATCAAAATCTATGGTACCAAAATGGTGCCGCAGGTAAGTAAAGATCCAAACGCCACAAGATAAAAAGCATATTAAACTCAACAATATGCATGAAAGAATGCAAATGCACATGTCCCATAAAAATCACATTTTTTCCACGCACGCCAAAATCCCATTTTTGTCCAAAACATATCCTTTAAACATAACCTCGCCATTATCCCCGATAATGGCCCAAAAACCATACCATCAGAGCACTGTAGGCCGGGAATCGCAAGCAGGACTCTACCACCATCCCTGCTCACCACCGTCCCTACGCGTGCACCGTAGGCGGGAATCACAGGCGGGATTCTACCACCGTCCTTGCTTACCACCATCCCTACGCTGCGTGCATCGTAGGCAGGAACCTCAGGCGGGATTCTACCACTGTCCCTGCTTACCACCATCCCTACACGTGCCTCTGACTCCAACCAGTCAGTCCAACCGTTCACATATTCCACAAAACATTTCTCGCTTACAAGCCCAGTTTTCATTTTACAAACACATGTACATGCATGCAACTACACGAAAATCCGGTTTTCCCTTTTTAAACATGAACATGCGTGCACTATACAATGCAAACATCAAGGCACAAATATCTCAAACAAAAATCAACATCAACCAAACAACTTCGTCCTCAATCCATTCGACCCCCGAACTCCTCGGACTCAGTCCGGAATCAACCAACCAGTCCAATAATTTATTGTAAGAGAAAAAATATATTTAAATCTAAAATGAAGTTTGGAAAATACTTACAGCGCTATAAGGTATTTTTCGAAAGCTCATGACGTTGCATACGGCGGAGAAAAAGCAATATAACATTGTATTTTACACTGTGGCCGTGGGTTATAAATTACCCACTTTCGAACGGGGACAAACCAAGATATGAAATTGATAGGGAATGACCTAGGGATGTTTATGAAGCTACTAGAAGTGAGCTTTGGCCGTGGGTGGCAATGGAAACGGCGGTGGAAGTGCAAAAAGGGGCAGATCGGAGTTGAGCTCGTGGGAGCTGCTCCGGCAACGGATCGGGGCCGGAAATGAGTGGGTTAGGATGGCAAGAGGTAGGGGATGAAGTGGTGAAGAGGTGAAGAGGTTGGAGGTGGAGCGACGGCGCCGAAAACGACTCAAAGTCGTGCAGCTTAAATGGGCTGTAGGGGGTTAACGGCAGCTCGGATGAGGCTGAAAATTGGTGGGGTGGTGCGCCGGCCGGAGGGGAGTCGAATGGTGGTGGCTGTGTCGGCCACGTCGGCCGGACGGCGGTGGGTAGGGGTTGAGGGTTGGACGGCGACGGGAGGGAAGAGAGAGAGCTGCTACGCGGGAGAGAAGGAAAAAGAAGAAGAAGAAAAGAAAGAAAAAAGAAAAGAAGAAAAGGAAAAAGAAAAAGGGAAAAAGAAAAAGAGAAAGAGAAAATAAAAGATGGAGAAAGAAAATGAGGTCCAATCCTCACCTCCGGAAACCAAAAATTGACCCGACAAAAACGATTTTAAAAACCATAAAACGACTAAAATAAATTAAACACCACATCAAACTAAAATAAAACCAATTAAAATACAATAATTTAAAATAAAAAAACTAATATATTAATTAAATTAAAATACTCCTTCAGTAAAAATACACCTAAAAACGGGATGTCACAAGAACTACTATGGTTCTTGATATATATATATATAATAGGCCTTCAAGATGAAATAAATGCAATTAGAGTCATTTGAGTTTAATTATATATGCAAATTAGTCGAGATATTTCATATTCAAAATTTCACTAAATAAGAAATGAATCAATTGAGTTTTTAAATTACAAATTAGGAAAATATTGCGTTTGAAATGAAAGTTTTATTGTATAAACATGTAACTTTTGTATATGGCTTACTATTTTCTATTAAATTCAATTTTAGATTGATATTTTTTTTTTTCTCATGCTACAAATAGAGAGTATTTTGCTGAGAATTTGATATAAACCCAGTTGAAGTTTTGACAAAGGAAGGAATGAAGAGAAAACAGAGAAATAAAGAAAACTTGATGTACGACTGAATTGTATTGAACTGAATAGAATTGCTTGAATATTGTACAAAGTATCAACTATATTTATACTACTAACATCATTAAGGGTAATAATGGAAATTTAATGCTTTTTCTCCACTTTTGACTTTTTCTCTATTTTTGACTTTACTCCATATTATCAATATGTGAAGCCATACTCCAACACCCCCCTCAAGATGAACATGTATATTGAGAATGTTCATCTTGCGAAGTATTTGATGAAAGAGCAATTAACCGAGTGGCTTTATGTTTGCCAATTGCAATCTAGATGGAATGTAGAAAAGCTTGATAATATTCTATTGTAGCTTTTCTCGAATAAGATGGTAGTCAATCTGGATGTGTTTTGTTCTCTCATGTTGGACTGGATTGGTGGCAATAGATAAGGCTGACTTGCTATCAGTGTAGAGTGATGTGGGCTGGTTATGTTCGATGTGCAAATCTTGTAGTGTAATACTCGAGTCTTACTACGTAGGTCCTTTATTTCATTTTTTATTAATTCTTTAAGTTAAATATTTTGAGATAAAGATTTTTATTATTTTATTATGTTATTATTTTATTTTAAGATGGATGTGTTTTTATTTTTATGTGGGTTATTAAAATAAATTAAGTACATGATTTTTAAGGCTTTATAGTATTTTCTCATAAAGCCCCTCAAATTTGTATTATTTATGAAAGAGCCCCATTTGATTTCTACCATTGGATGTGGTAGGTGAAGTGAATATCTCTTTATTTTTCATCCAAGCCGTCCCTTTCTTCTAGCTTCCAAGGGAAGCTTTGACCAAGTGACTTAAACCTTTATTCCTTATAGAATCCGTAGGTCCCTTTTACTAAAAGTAGTTTGTGCCTTTAATTTACTTTGAACCATCGGTCTACCTTCCAATCCAATGAGACTAGTTTTGACCAAGACTAACTTTCCTTCTTAAATTTGATTGGTTCTTCTTTAAGCTTGTGAGATAAGTTTTGACTAATCTAAAGTGATTCTTTTCTCCTTTCCGTTGGCTGCCTTGATGGCTTATGGGATAAGCTTAATTAAATTAATTAAGTCCCTTTTTTCCCTTCAAACCATTGATCTTGAGTGAGGGTAGGTGAGGTAAGCATTTTCTTTTATCCTTATCTAATCCATCTCTTTCTTCTAACCCCAAAAGAAGTTTGACTAGTCCTTATCCCCTCTTTAGTCCGTCGATCAGCATAAGAAAGAAAACTTTCTTCTATTTTCTTCCAAACCGACACCTTCCCCTTGTTCTTCCTCTCCAAGCCAACGCCTTCTCCTTCTTCCTCTCTTTTTCTTCTTTCATTTTCCAATTCAAGAGAAAACTAAGATTTCATTTCCATCATTCAAGCCGTGTGATCCCCAAAAGGAAGAATGAAATTTATTTTCCCTAAACTTTTTTTTTTTGAAAGGTGAAACATAGTTTCCTTCATTCGATAAACGGAAAATTACAACTTTGAACTTGAAAATACAAGCCAAATCTAACAGATCACGCGCTCCAGCCCACAAAGTTTTTTGTGGCTAGTAAGGTCTTGTCCTATGCCTCCAGACTAACCGTCTGAGAGACAGGCCTCCAGACTAACCGTCTAGGAGACGCACCTCTATCTTAGACCACCATCTAAGATAGACTACACAACTCCCCCTCCCAAGGAGTGGAGTACAAACTCTACGGACCCCCGGTCCTAGAGAGACAAACTCTACGGACCCTAGGTCCTAGAGACAGATTCCCAAAACTCCCTAATACAAATTAAAAGTACATAAAACTACAACAAAAACACAAGCAGAAAAGAAAACAACTGGACTGAGGCATACACCATGGGCCCAGCCCAACAAGCCTAAAAAGCCCTAGAAACCGGAGGGAAGCACTTGGACTATACGGGCTGAAGGAAACCCAAGGAATCGGCTAGGGTTTCATCCCTAACTCCCCCGCCACCCCTTCTTCTTTCGTTCCAGTTGCTGTGCAGCGCTGATCAGTAGTGCCGACCAGTTTCGTGCATACCGATCTGCTACCAAAAATGAAAAGAAGGAAGGCCAGCATCTTCCGTCGTGAATCCACTGCTCGTACCATCAATCCTCTGTTAAAAACAGAGCACCACGCCTCACCGACGAGCAGCCTTGCCTCACCTCGCCTCGCCTCGCCACACCATAGACCAACGCCTTCAGTCTTGTGCCATCAAAACAGGGTGGCTAGCCTCTCACCTCTATCTAGATCCTCCGCCCTCGGCGAGACCACCGTGTCTCTGTTCGCGTCTACTTGGCTACGAGCCACCCAACTTCGGGGTTGCTCTCGGGAGCAAGTCCTATATGGTTGTAGATGTTCCTCGCCTCGGTACGGCTCCGAAAAAAGAGCAAGAAAACTAAGGCACCATAAATACAAGCACTGACTGAAGAAACAAGCAAAAGCCACCCCAAAAACCAGATAAAATACTGGAAGAAAGGAAAACAAAGCAAAAATAAAAGAAAAACTAACGGGGGGAGGGAGGAAGGAGCCACGGCTCCCACCTCCCTCTAGAGAAGGTTTCCGATTTGCTGTCTAGAGAGAAGGGAGAGGTTTTGCTCGGGTAGTGAGAGAAAGCATCTTTTTAATTTTATCTATTTATTTTATTCAAATGGAAATCAAAGATGTTATTCTATTTTTCCCAAACTGTACCATACATCTCTTTTCCATACCATTTTGAGTTTGTTCATAGTTTGAGATTTCCCAGTTGCTTTTATCTTCCAAGAAGTGAAGAGGTTGAGGGTGAGAGATTCTTAACTCATTTCTTAGTATGGGTAATATATGGGTTTCGAAATACATAATTTATCTTGTATATATGTATTCAGCTTGTAGGTATTGTTTAAGACCAACCGAACCTTGTGTGGGTACTTGTGTTCAGTTTTGTTTTTTTGTTTTTACATCTCTTTATGTTGTGATTTGGTATATATATGTATGTGCCCTATTTTTCTTAGCCGAGTATATATATAGGGTTGTTTTAATGTTATGCTTTCGTATATACATATATATGCTATGTTTTGAGTGACTAAATACATATATGGGGCTATTTTGAGGTTGTGTTTCGTATATACATATATATGCCCTGTTTTGAGTGACCAATTATGTATGGACTGTGTTATTGTGATGACTTTCTTATATATATATATATATATATATATATATATATTTATGTACTGTTTTGAGTAACCAAATATATAAGGAGATGGTGTTGGTGTTGTACTTTTATGTATATTTGAAATAAAAGAGGGTTTTTAATAAATGAACTTATTTAAAATCTTAAATGATTATTGGAATAAATTCAGTATGAGTATTTGTGTAGAGACTTTATTTTGAAAGTGGGTGTTATGTTTTCTTTCTTAGGAGGCTAGAAGTGTTAGATTATTTTGGCTATATGTAATCCTATAAACTTGTTTTAAAAAGAGGTATTAAATGATTTAATTATAAACTTTGATGTTAAGGATTTGAATTACTTAATGGGCTATTCTAGTTAATTTCTATGTTATGCTTAACTAAATAATATGTGTTAACTAGGTTAATTATTTTCTTATGTTATTATTGCAAAGGTTAGACAAGAGGTTAGTTAATTAAGATAATGTTAAGGGTAGAAAGGACGTTAGATTTTAATATCGTGGCTTTCTCTTTCAAATGGAGGGCTAAAGAAATATTGTATAAGTATTTAACACACTTTTGTTATTTAATGGTGTAATGCTTACTGAGTATTAGACTCACTTTGTGTTTATGTTTTAAACGTTTAGGTAATGACGAAAAGGCTGGGGAGTAGGGCATTACTACAGAGGGAGAGGCTGACGTTTAGTGTCTTCCTTGTTGGTTTGACCTTACATGAATGATGGGTTATGTTTAGGGATGTTATGTTTTTATGTTGGGATAATTCCCATGTCGGGACGTTTTGTCGGGTTTTACTTTAAACCATGTATCTTTTGGTATGGTGTAACCGTTATGGTGGGATGATGGTAAACCCTTATACATTGACTTAGTACCTTCTTGTATCTATGGTAGATATGGAGTCCCCCCCTAAGTATAATAGTTATGTTTTTATGAATGTATGATGGACTTTGAGAGCCTTTATGGATGAATGTTAAATAGAATGTCTATCAAGTGTTTCCTTTATTAAATTAGAAATTTAGAGTACACGTGTATCATGTTCATGCTGATCACATATTACTAGAAAAAAGTGAATGAGAAGAGAGAGAAAGGAAGAAGGACATGTATGTACGTAGCGACTCCACCCTTTCCAGGGCAAGGTTGTTACATATAGAGCATAAAGTAACCATTGAATTTCACAAGTAGTACCTGCAAGTGCTCTATTTATGCTTTTGTAGAAGATTTGCTAATGGTAGCTTTTTTTTAGACTTCCATGAAATCAGTGAGTTGCCCAAGAAAATTACAAAACCTGTTATGCTTCTTCTAGTATCAATGCAGCCTGCCCAATCACTATCTAAGAAAGCCTTGAGTTGTAAGTCTGATGATGATGAAAAGAAAAGGCCTTGCTCTGGTGTGGCTTTCAAATATCTGAGAACTCTAACTGCTGCCTAATAGTGACTAACAGCAGGCTTAGCAAGAAATTGACTTAAAACTTGTACAGAATAAGCTAAGTTTGGTCATGTTAATGTTAAGTAGAGTAGCCTTCCAACAAGCCTCCTGTAAGTTGATGGATCCTCATAAGCAATGCATCAGTTGCAATGACTTGAGATTGGATTCCATAGGAAAAGCAGCAGGTTTTGAACCAAGAACACCAGTGTCTTGAAGTACGTCGAGAGCATACTTTCTTTGGCAGAGAGAGATGCCACTTTTTGATCTTGCTACTTCCAATCCGAGGAAGTATTTAAGTTGCCCCAAATCTTTGATGGTGAACTTGTCATGTAGAAAATCTTTTAACAACTGAATTTATGTTAAACTGTCACTTGCCAACAAGACATCATCGACATAAACTAACATTGTAACAAAAGAAGTTGCAATTTTCTTTATGAATAAAGAACAATCAGAGTTGCCTTGGATAAAGCCGTAACTAATGAGAGCAGTAGACAGCTTTGCAAACCACTATCTAGAAGCCTGCTTCAGCCTAGAGAGACTTTTGAGAAGCCTACAAACTTTGTTATCTTTTGCAACTAATCCAGGAGGTAACTCCATATAGACTTCTTCATTCAAATCATCTTGTAAAAATGCATTGTTTACATCTAATTGGTGAATATGCCAATTTTTTATTGCAGCAACAGCAAGTAGTAATCTAATAGATGTCATCTTAGCCACAGGAGAAAAAGTGTCAAAAAAATCCAGTCCCTCTTGCTGAGTATAACCTTTTGCCACTAGCCTGGCTTTATGCCTCTCTATAGTTCCATCAGCTTTATATTTGATTTGAAAAACCCATTCACAACCAATGGTCTATTTTTTTTAGAAAGAGTAACAAGCTCCCAGGTTTTATTTAACTCTAAAGCATCAAGTTCATTTTTCATAGCATTTTACCATTCTGGTATTTTAGCAGCTTGTTTGTAGGTTTTAGGTTCTAAGGAATTAGTGATAGAGGCAAGAAAGTGATGTGAACCTCAATCGACTTACTTTGAGACCCAACAACAGTGTTGGAAAACCAAACCCAAGAAAGCCAATCTCAAGTCTATGGATGGAGAATCTAGACCCGTTGAGATATCGTTTCAAGAACCTAGATTATATCAAAATCTAGACCCATTGAAGAACCTGTCTCAAGATCCCAGATTACAAGTAGGAACGCCACAAAGGTTGTGATTTACCTTTGATAAGTTCAGAAGTTCAATCAAGAACAAGAGGAGTAAACACAACTCACCAATAAAAATTCAATAATGTTTAACCTTCTCAAATGAGACTACAAGTGGTTTAAATAAACAATCCCCAAAACCCTAAATGAATAGTGCCACAGGTACTGTTGCGTGAACAGTGTCGCGCTACAGTAACTTATAAAACCCTAGTTCAGATAATATAATACTTTCCAAATCAGCCCTTGGCCAAAATACAAGACCTTCCCAAAAAACCCTAGTTCATAAGAAATAAGACATATGTGTGGGCTGGACATCCTCCAAGCCCAATTATTCTAGATTAATTCCTATCACTAATAAAATAAGTCATTTTAATGAAATAAATATGTCAATGGCCTTCAATAACAATAGGCCCAAATCGTGTCTTCTATAGTGTATCACATGGATGAAAACTGGATCTCCTCCTCTCAAGCCCATCTTGAATGTTGGGCTCTTGCTAAACACGTCTCAAGTGGATTTCACCCATCCTTGCATAGTTTCTTTGATCTTCCTAGCTCTTGATCTTGTAATTGTTCCATCTAAAACTTGCAAAAGATCTTTACGACTTGGTCCGCATTGGGACCCATCAGAAAGACTTTATATGAAGCTGACAATCTATTTGCAGAAAGAAAAACGGAAATAGGATAGAGAGTACCTTAAGTAGAGGAACAATCAGTAGAAGAAGATGCATGGTTTCCATTTAAAGAAGCATTGCCACAATAATAATCCTGCAAAAAATTAGGTGTTTGTCTAATTCTATTAACCTTTTCTCATGCCATCGCGTCTCCCCCTTACTTTCAGAACCTTTTACTTCTCCACTTCCTAGAACCTTCTCTGCCACCTTCTTTCTCTCCACTCCTTCGCATTCCCCTGCCGTCATCTCCCTCTCTCTTTCTAGTTAATCCCATGGCTTCGAAAGCTTCCTCTGACCCCAAGCCCCTCTACTTCACTGGGAAGAACTAGGTGTCATCCATCACACTTGAGGATCTCCAGGTGGTTTGCTCAAAGTACGATTTCCCTTCCCCAACGGTTGTTCAAGTCCCCAGAGCGGGGCAACACACCATGGACTCCAATGGGATGGCGTCTTGGGTGGCGCTCTACCCCCTTATGTTCACAAATGGCCTGTGCCTCCCCTTCTACCACCAATGATAGGCCCCAAGGTGGACCAAGTCTTAAGGATCAATTACAAGATTAAGAGCCATGAAGATCAAAGAAGCAATGCAAGGATTGGTACAATCCAATTGGGATAAAGCTAGCAAGAGCCAGAACCAGTTTTGATCCACTTGATCCAAGCTATGGAAGACACGACTTGGGTCGATTGTTAATGAAGACCACGAACTTATTTATTTCATTAAAAGAGCTTATCTTATTAGTTTAGAATAAGTGGGCTTGAGGATGTTGGCCCACACATATGTCTTATTTCTAATGAACTAAGTTTTTGGGAAGGCCTTGTATTTTGGCCAAGGGCATATTTGAAAAGTTATAAATTAAAGTGAACTAGGGTTTTAGAAGTACTGTAGCTCGGGCACTGTTCACGCTACAGTACCCGCGGCTCACTTTAGGGTTTTGGGGATTGTTTATTTAAACCACTTGTAGCCTCATTTGAGGGGGAAGACATTTTTTTATTGAATTTTCATTGTGAGTGAGTTTTCTCCTCTTATTCTTAATTGAACTCTTGAAGTTATCAAAGGTAAATCACAACCTTTGTAGCGTTCCTCCTTGTAATTTGGGTTCTTGAGACGGGATTTCATCGGGTCTAGATTTTAATATAATCTAGGTTCTTGAAACGAGTTCTCAACGGGTCTAGATTCTCCATCCATAGACTTGAGTTTGGCGTTCTTGGGTTTGTTTTTCCAATATTGTTGTTGGGTCTCAAAGCGAGTCGATTGGGGTTCACATCATTTGGTATCAGAGCCAGGTTTCCAATCAGGTCTGATTCTATCTTTTTATTTATTGTATTGTTAATTCTAGGGCTTCAATGTTCTAGAATTGCCCAAAAAAAAAAAAAAACAAAAATTCGTTTTTCCTAGGGCTGCCAAAATTTGCACCATCTAGGGTTTGAAATTTCTAGAGTTTCATTGATTTCCTTCTATTTCCTTGTCAATTGTATGTGTTTGATTTTCACAATTGAATATTCCTGTTTGTGGTTGAATTTTTGAGAAAAGAAAAGAAAAAGAAAAGAAAGGAAAAGAAAAGAAAGGAATAGAAAAGAAAAGAAAAGAAAGGAAAAGAAAGGAAAGGAAAAGAAAAGAAAAGAAAGGAAAAGAAAAAAATTCAAAAAAAAAATTTCAAAAAAAAAGGGAGAGAGAAGGAAAGTAGAGGTAGCATATTCAGTGGTTGCTATATAGTTACAATAAAAGAGAAAGAAAGAAATTTGTTGATTGGGTCTTGTCCTTAAAGGAGCTGAATTACCTCTTGTTACCTCTTTCTAGTTGGTATCTTGTCTTATAGTTACCCTTCCATTCCAATAATTTCCTTGATTCCCTTGTCATTTTATTCATTCCGTGTTTCTCTTGTTCTTGTTTCTTAGATCTAATTATTAGTTGGGATAAAACAAGGTTGTATTGTCTTGATTTAGTTCAATTAGTTTTGAAAGAACTTGAGTGGGAAAACTCTTGAGGTAAAAGGCAAGAGAGTGTGAGATCATTATCGGGAAAAAGCCAATTAAGAGTGAAACACGAGTGGAGTGCCATTATTTGAGTGTAAACACGTGAGGGAGAGCATGTGAGGTCTTTTTCCACTAACATTCTTTTTTGTGCAGCACATACAATGTCTCATTAAAGTGACTCATAACCAAAGAGGATGTCAAACAATTCATTCTTTTTGTTGCAGTCCATGCAACAAAAGTTTGAAAGGTTAAATTTGAAGTTGGGGGAAGTGATGGATAAGATGGAACAACAAGGTGCGTTGATAAGAAATTTGCAAAGTGAGAGAGATAGGAGGAGATGTGAGCCTAGTATTGAGAATAGGTACAATAAGAATGAAGAGTATGGCGAGTCTCTTGTTAGGCGTGCTCCCAATACAGAATTTAAGATGGATGGTATAGAGCAGCAAAGAGAGAACATTTTTCGTACTAGGCGCCACATCAACAACAAGGTATGTAGTATGATTATTGATGGAGGGAGTTGTACTAATGTTGCTAGCACTACTTTAGTTGAGAAATTGAATCTACCTACTTTGAAATACCCTAGACCATACAAATTGCAGTGGTTGAATGATTGTGAGGAGGTTATGATAAATAAGCAAGTGCTAGTTTCTTTTTCAATTGGGAGGTACAAGGATGATGTACTTTGTGATGTTGTGCCTATGCATGCTGGCCATATTTTGTTGGGGAGGCCGTGGCAGTGTGATAGGAGAGTGATCTATGATGGGTTTAGAAACATGTACAGTTTTGAAAAAGATGGAAAAAGAATCAAACTTGCTCCTTTAACTTCAACACAGGTCCATGAGGATCAACTGAAGTTGAAAAGTGAGGTTGATCAAAAAAGAAATAGTAAGGCCAAAACCTCAAGAGAAGGAGAGAGTGAAAAGAACAAAGAGAGTGAAGACAAAATAGAGAGTGAAAAGAATAAAGAGACTGAAGCAAAGAGAGAGAGTGAAAAGAAAAAAGAGAGTGAAAAGGAAAAAGAGAGTGAAAGAAAAAAAGAGAGTGAAAAGAAAAATAAGAGTGAAAAGAAAAGCTGGAGTGAAGAAAGTGAGAGAAAAACAAAGAGAGAAGTGAGTTTTTATGCTAAGGCGAATTTTACTACTAACGGATTTAATGAATCTTTGCCTAGTATTGTTATCTCTTTGTTGCAGGGATATAAGGTCGTAATTCCTAGCAGAGTGTTTAGTGGATTGTCATCTATTAGAGAGATAGAGCATTACATTGATTTTATGCCAAGTGCGACAATCCCTACTCGACCTTTCTTTGAAGAACATGAGTCCTTGATGCACTTGAAAGGACACTGTAAGTTGAATAGAATGCATAACAAGTGGGTGCAACTCATTGAGACATTTCCTTATGTAACTAAGTACACACAAGGTAAAGAAAATTTTGTGGTTGATGCTTATGCAAGAAGGTACGTCCTTGTCATCATTATAGATGCAAAGTTATTGAGACTTGAATATGATAAGAACTTGTTTGTTAATGATGATGGCATGGCTAGTGTGTATGGAGTACGTAAGAAAGCATCGTTTTCTCATTTAGATAAACTGGATTGGTACTTGTTTAGAGAGAGGATGACCATTGGTGGGAGTACTACTTACCATTCATTGAATTTACATATAATTGGAATGGTCATTTTGGTACAAAGAAAACCTTAGATGTGTTTCATGAACGTTTGTGGGAGTATCATTTGCCATACATTGAATTGTTGGATGAACATTTCTTTTGGCCTAAGATGAAAAGAGACGTCAATTGCATTTGTGGCATGTGCATTACATGTAGGAAGGCCAAGTCTAAGGTTTTGCCACATTGGTTGTATACACCCTTACCCGTTCCTAGTAAACCATTGGTAGGCATATCTATGGACTTTGTTTTGGGGCTGGGTACAACTAAAAGGGGTAGTGATTCTATTTTTGTGGTTGTGCATAGATTTAGCAAAATGTCACATTTCATTCCATGTCATAAAATTGATGATACCACAAACATAGCTAACTTATTTTTCAGGGGGATAGTGCGACTTCATGGTGTACCTAGGAGGATTGTTTCTACTATCCAGCTCTTATGCACTATTCTTCATAAGAATTTAAAAACTTGGGAGGATTGTTTGCCATTTAAAGAGTTTGCATATAATAGGACCTCGCATACTACTACTTCATATTCTCCTTTTGAAGTTGTTTATGATTTTAATCCACTTGCTCATTTAACTCTAATACTTTTGTTTGTGGATGACAGAAGTAGCTTGGAGGGACATTTTCAAATTCTTGATAAAATTAATGATATTTCATACCTAGTGGATCTTTCAGGTATGTATCACGTGTTTGCTATTTTCGTTGTTACTGATCTTTTTCCCTTTGATCCAGGTGGAGATTCGAGGTCGAATCCTTTTGAGGAGAGGGGGAATGATGGGCCCCAAGGTGGACCAAGTCTTAAGGATCAATTACAAGATTAAGAGCCATGAAGATCAAAGAAGCAATGCAAGGATTGATACAATCCAATTGGGATAAAGCTAGCAAGAGCCAGAACCAGTTTTGATCCACTTGATCCAAGCTATGGAAGACACGACTTGGGCCGACTGTTAATGAAGACCACGAACTTATTTATTTCATTAAAAGAGCTTATCTTATTAGTTTAGAATAAGTGGGCTTGAGGATGTTGGCCCACACATATGTCTTATTTCTAATGAACCAAGTTTTTGGGAAGGCCTTGTATTTTGGCCAAGGGCATATTTGGAAAGTTATAAATTAAAGTGAACTAGGGTTTTAGAAGTACTGTAGCTCGGGCACTGTTCACGCTACAGTACCCGCGGCTCACTTTAGGGTTTTGGGGATTGTTTATTTAAACCACTTGTAACCTCATTTGAGGGGGAAGATATTTTTTTATTGAATTTTCATTGTGAGTGAGTTTTCTCCTCTTGTTCTTAATTGAACTCTTGAACTTATCAAAGGTAAATCACAACCTTTGTAGCGTTCCTCCTTGTAATTTGGGTTCTTGAGACGGGATTTCATCGGGTCTAGATTTTAATATAATCTAGGTTCTTGAAACGAGTTCTCAACGGGTCTAGATTCTCCATCCATAGACTTGAGTTTGGCGTTCTTGGGTTTGTTTTTCCAATATTGTTGTTGGGTCTCAAAGCAAGTCGATTAGGGTTCACATCAACCAAGTCTGCAAAGTCCTCAACTTTTTGGGGTTGGCCCCTACGCAGCTTAACTCGAACTCTTGGCAACTCCTAATATCCAGTTGCATCATCTACAGAATGGCTCTCAGTTCAACTACAGAGGAGTACCCTAACCTACTGCTTGGGAGTTCCAATCCATCTACCGAGTGAATCGCATTAAGGGGAGCATATGTAGCTTCTAGGCTCACATCCCTAGCCAGAAGATCGTTACACTCAAGCGAGAAGGAGTGAAATCGAAAATTTTTCTTCATGTCGGGCTCGGGATGGGAGTACCCCACAGGGGAGGAGGTCCACCAGGAGTACTTGGCTCTGGCTATTTGGGCGTTGGCCATTGTGATTGCTTGGGCAAGGGCCCACCCTAAGGAGTTGCACACCAACTTGGCCCTCTTCGTTGACAACATACAGGACTACATGTGTGCACCTAACCATTCGTACATGATTAGCCAGGATTTTCTGGGTGAGATCCCATCACCCCAGGGATAGAAGCGTGCTCCAAGCTCTTCTGGCGACAACGGGAAGTGGCTGAAGGTTCATCACAACCCACCCTAGGAGACTTCGGGTAGTGGATCCGAGGGGTCTCGGGGCCTGAAAGCTTGTGGACAGGGGGAGTGGGAGTTCGTTCACCCAGAGGTGCTAGTTCCTTTGACTTGGGGGGAGTGATGAGTGTGTGAAAGTGTACTCTAAATACCCTATTTTTGGACTAAAATGCTAAAATGTGAATATACATCATAGAAATTCATGTGTATTCTTAAATTGAGTTTCTATTTACGTTGTGATACTTTTAAGCAGTTTTTTATGTTTAATTTTAGAGTTTATAAAAGAGCAAGTCAAGCCCAGTCAAATTTAAAGGAGGAAATTCATGGGGTTTGAGAGAAATTTGGAAGAAAAGAAAAAGAAAAAAAATCACAAAATGAAACCACAAGAAGTCCAAGTCCGAAATTCGTTAGGAGACAGTCTAGATATACTTTAATCTTTTAACTGTATCTTTTTACTCACATATCGGATTGATGTGATTCTTGATGCATTAGAAATATATCTTAAAGTGATATAACTTTGTCTCTAATAAGGATTTCAAAATTCGAACTCCTTAAGGGCATACATGGCTGCCAAGATAAGTCCTAAAGTTAGGCTATTTTTTTTATACGGACATTAAGAGGACATTGGGGTTTCTTTCCTACCCTATATAAGCATATCATTAGCACGAAATAGAGTAGGGGGAGGCACAAGAGGCAAATCTGAAGATAGAAGAAAATCACTTCCATGGCCACCGTTCGCTTAAGTTTTCTCTGGAGATTTTTGTTGTCCATTATATTTATGGGAAACTAAATTCTCAAGTAGGGTTAGGGATGAACTTGCACATTAGATGGTATTTTTAATTTATGTATTTGATCTTTAATTACTAAAACTCTTTTGTTTTATCATTTTCAATTCATCGTTGATGTTTTATTCTCCGAATAATCATAGAATTTATTATGTTTATAGATTCAGTCATACTTTTCTATTGAATGGATTAGTTCTTTGATTATGTTTGGATCAATTATTTATCTATATTGATTTAGTTCTTTGCTGCAATATCATTCCCTGAGTATATTGTCGTCATTGGATTTTCTCAATAGGGATAGTAATTTACGTATTTTAAAAGTGGTGAATGATTTTTCAATGGGTTACATTTGATTTAATTTTAGTTTATAAATCTATACATTCCAATTGGAAATTTCGGGAATTGAGTTTCTAATTGAGTTATCCAATGAATTAAGAATAATTAAAATACTGGATTTGTGCAAGGGATTCCCGACGCTCTACTGTTCGTCAAATTTGAGTACTTTTTCCGTTAATCACTTTGCTTCACTTTAATTTACATTTAAAATTAATCTTTGTTCTCCATTACTTATTTAATATTTTTCTTTAGTTTCTTTGTTCCTTTTGATATTCTTTTAATTTGTCTTCCTGTGGAATCGACACCCCAAAGCTGTGCTACAACTACCGCGTTATTCTTTAGGCGTAATCAGGGAGTATGACGTCGTAGCTAGGCAAGTCACACTCCACCACCGAGCCTTCTTTTTGTAACAGCCCGCTAGAAATTCAATTATGAAATTTCTATTGGCTTTAGGAACCTCGTGAAGACCCCATAAGTTTTCACAAATCTATTAATCATATAAGTTTTAGTTTAACCACATAGTTAGTGTTATCACTCACTATGGTATCAAAAGTGTGTTTTTAATTATTGGAGATAGTTAGAAGTGTCAGAATGTGTTATGATTTGTGCCATTAGACTCGGTGGATTATTTAAGGTCTTATGGCGCAATAACTTTTTTTCATATTTTCGAACGAAACGCCTGTTTGAAACTGTGATTTTATTTTTTTAGGGTCAGTTTGGGGCTAATTATTGATAAACGATTGTCATTGTAGTTTCAAAATCATAGTGTGGAATGTCCAAATTAAGTTAGAAAAGTTTTAATCGGACACATGAAAGATCTTAGCCACTTCACTCTTCCAAGTCTACACTCCACCTTTAGAAAATATCTTGAACTGATTTTTGTGGATATTATTGGATAACAATATCTTGAGCTGATTTTTGTGGATATTATTGCGTAAAAATATCTTGAGCTGATTTTTGTGGATATTATTGGGTAAAAATATCTTGAGCTGATTTTTATGGATATTATTGGGTAAGAAAGGCCAAGACTCAACCCTCACTTCAGCCTCATCTTCTTCCATATCTTGTGCATAAATATCTCCAGCCCACTTCCCACGAAATCATCTTCCTTTACACCTTTCATTAAAGAACACCAAACACTCTCTCGGATAGCTTTTAGGTGTTCTTTTAAACGCCCATTTCAAAGTTTTTGTTAGTGTTTTATAATAATGTTTCCTTCATAAAAGTTGTTCCTTTTTTAGTCTAGTTTACGTTGATAGCTTATTTATTCTATTTGAAGATCATTTGATCAGTCAAATATTATTTAAACTCTAGAAAGATCATTCTAAGAGATAAACTGGAGAATATGTTGTATTTTGGAGTTTTTGACCAAGCTAATGGATAGATCTTGGTCCGAAATTTTTATGAAGTATTGTTAACCTGTGTATATGATTATTTTTTGAGGATTTGTTGCATGATTAAAGGTTTTGTTGAAAGATTTTCTTAGATCTAGAAACTTAGAAACTGGAAGAGGAAAAACAGTTTCTGTTTTGAGAAAGTTTAAATCTTTGGTGGTTTAAACCTATTTCAATGGATTTGAAAATTTTATTGGATGATCCTAATCCTCTTATATACATGTTATAATATTATTTTGAAGATATTTGATGTTAGTTTCAAAGATATGAAATATTATGCAAAGAGATGTCCGGATAGGCCAAAGTGTGGATGTTCTTGGTTCAATTTATGTTTTGGTTAATGTTTAACCATGTGATCTTGAATTAGAAGCTTATATATGTTTTAGGACATCTTTTTAAATCATGTGATGGTTTGGTTTGAAGATCACATCTTTATAAGTCATAGATCAAAAGGTTAATAAAAACAAGTTAGAAACAAAAATCAATGGAAATAGCATATGAGAATTTCGGCTCGATGGAATTTTAATAGTTGTGATTAGTTTTAAATTTTTCTAAATTTATATTTTAGTTTAGGATAAAATTTACATGAGGCATGTAAATTTTGGTGACTTTTGGAGTTAGCATGCAAAACCCTTAAGTTAAGGGGTAAAATGATCATTTTCCCACATGTAGAGGGTAAAATGGAAATTTTACTCTTAAGTTAGTATTTTTCCATATTTAAAATTATTATTGATTTAGTTCTAACTTTTAAAATCACTAATTACAGTTTCTCGTGATCGCGCTTGAGCTTTCATAAGAAACGCGGAGATCGAGGTAAGTTAATTTTTAACTTACTAGCAGTTTACTGTGTATGTGTGCTAAGTAAAGAAACTACAGTGTATGTATGTGTGTTATCATATATGCCATGCCATGCCAAGTTATCACATATTTATCTGTTTCACATAATTTATTTTGTCATGAGTTTTCATCTGTTACACAAGATATTTTGTCACTTATTACTATACATTGCAAGTACATCATGTTAAATATATCATCTATTACATGTATTTCATGTCACATTTACTGTTACAAGTATGTCATGTTAAGTGTATTTTCCGTTACATGTGATATCATGTTATGAAATATTGTGTTACATGTTTATGTCATATTACGAAATGTTCTATATCAAGTTAGTTATGTCTTTCAAGTTATGTTCAAGTCACGTTATGTTACGTCAAAACTTCTGTCCTTTCATATTCCAGTCACGTCTCATCTTGAGTACAGTGTTTGTATTTCGAGAACAATCAAGTCAAGTTATTCATGTCAATCACGACCCTAAGTGCTAGGATGAGGTAATATCCTAGTAAAACTCCTTTGTTCGCGCTGAAGTGTTTAAATAGGTGTGAAATTTCCTGAGTTGATGAAATACATGTAATAGGTGACATGTAATAGATATTTATATCCAATAATATCCACAAAAATCAGCTCAAGATATTTTTACCTAATAATATCCATGAAATTAGCTCAATATATGTTTATCCAATAATATCCACAAAATCAGCTTAAGATATTTTTATCCAATAATATCCACAGTTTTGAACAGACATTTTGTTCAAAAATATGAAAAAGAGTTATTGCGCCATAAGACCTTAAATAACCCACCGAGTCTAATGGCACAAACCATAATACATTTTGACACTTCTAACTATCTCCAATAATAAAAAACACACTTATGATACCATAGTGAGTAATAACACTAACTATGTAGTTAGATTAAAATCTATACGATTAATGGATTCGTGAAAACTTATGGGGTCTTCACGAGGTTCATAAAGCCAATAGAAATTCCACAATTGAATTTCTAGCGGGCTGTTACAATCTCCCATCCTAAAAAAAAGATTTCGTCCTCGAAATCGAAGTAGGTGCTGGTAGAGTCGCAAGAATGACACAATAGGGTTGAGGAGAGCCTTCAAAGCATCGAGCAGCACACAATGCGGCACGACGGTTTTGTCAACCATCGATTGTAGTGGCGCTCGTCGCCTAGGACTCGCTTTTAGGCTAGTCGTGAGCAACGCACACGGGAGGCCAATGTTTGCCCCGCACCACACACATCCATCATATGAGGTGTTGGGGTCAGGGCAACAATGCGTGACACCCAGGCAGACGTGCCCTCAGCCGAATGGCTTTGGGCACAACTTGCGTTCAAAGACTTGATGATTTGCAAGATTATGCAATTCACACCAAGTATCGTATTTCACTATGTTCTTCATCAATGTGAGAGCCAATATATCTGTTGCCGAGAGTCTTATGTATCATGGTAAGATGTCACCAACGGCACGCACACTGTTTCTGGGGCGACCGTGGTTACTTCTTGTTTAAGTTCCTTGGCGCAGATCGCGCCGGGGTTCATTGTTCGACTGGGAAGGGAATGAGAAGACTGACCCACCACACGCGAGGAGTGGTGGGCAGCATTCAACGTGCCCTCCCAACCATTTTTTGGAAGGGGCATGACACCCCCACCTAGAAGGTTATTACAGGTTCACCCACGAAAACCTTGTTACGACTTCTCCATCCTCTAAATGATAAGGTTCAGTGGACTTCTTGCTACATTGCCGGTAGCGAACCGCCTACATCGCCGTGATCTGGATACTTCACCGGACCATTCAATTAATAGGAGTGATGGGTGGTGTGTACAAAGGGCAGGGATGTAGTCAATGCAAGTTGATGACTTGCGCTTACTAGGAATTCCTCGTTGAAGACTAACAATTGCAAATATTACTCGGGCCTATCGACCAAGGCTATAAACTCGTTGAATATATCAGTGTTGCACGTGTGTGGCCCAGAACATCTAAGGGCATCATAGACCTGTTATTGCCTCAAATTTCCTTGGCCTAAGGGGCCATAGTCCCTCTAAGAAGCTGGTCGTGGAAGGTCACCTCCACATAGCTAGTTAGCAGGCTGAGGTCTCATTTGTTAACAAAATTAACCAGACAAATCGCTCCACCAACTAAGAACGACCATGCACCACCATCCAGAGAATAAGAAAGAGCTCTCTATCTATCAATCCTCAGGAAGCTTTTTCATTATATGCCGCAAGCAGAAGCGATGGCAGGAAGTTGGAAACACCCTCGAAATTGCAATTTCCATGGCCTTGTCTTGGTCTGCGATGATTGCATTTGGCAGTTGGTCATTCATACACTGCAACCATGACTTAAACAACTAAGTGGCGTGTCCACGTCAAGTGGGACTTCAAAACGGGAAGAACAAGTGGGGTCCCTAGCATTATTCTATTGCAAAGAACTTTTACTTGGAAAATGATCGCGACAAGTACCAAAATATTTCAATAAGAAAATTGGACCAGATCTTTTGGTGTCTATGGGCCCAATTCGTATATGAGCTTATAATGCCCTTAAGCGCAATAGCCTATGGCAGCCCGGGCATAGGGCATTATCTAGATAAACACCGTTGCCAGGTAAGGAATGGATCACTACAACTAATAATGAAAATCGTTGAGGATTTACTCGTGGGAAATGGCCATCTTCGCTCAGGGAGGATGGTTATCTTCATTCATGGAAGATGGTTATCTTTTCCTCCAATGACTCTATAAATAGCCTATAGGAGGTAACAAATACTTAACTTGACTTATCACATCTTCTGCATACACTTCCCATCATATTATTCTGACTTTGGCATTAAAGTATTCTCATGCCAACTAGTGCCGCCCCTTTATTTGCTGCAGGTCATCTGTGTGGTTGGTGGTATGAAACACGTCATTTACAAAAATAATCACGTAATAGTAGGAAAATAGAATGAGCCAAAAATAATCAAAAGAAATGGTCTAATATAAGAAAAAATATATACGAACCCTGGACTTCTGTTGCATTAACAGTTAAAATTATTTCTTTCAAAATTATTCTTTTCCTAATTCTACCCTTATCATATAGAATCCAAACACCTACGAACTCTCACTTGAACACCAGGGAAGAGTAAGGTACACATTAATACAAAGACATTCTGCTCGGAGAAGAAAACAATTACAAAAACATCCAAAACAAACTTTAGCTTTTCAACAGGACGCCAGGTGTTGCTGGGTTTTGAACTAGTGAGTCATGAAGTATCAAGAGCATGAAAACCCTCTTTTGATCTACTACGCCATCTTCGAAGAATTTTCGTTCTTCTTTTCAGTAAGGCACTGACGAACTGCTCGTAAAGCTGCTTTTGCAGTGGAAGCTGCTTGGTATGCCTCGAAATAGCTGTCGTCAAGTCGTTGGCCATGAGGGCAAAGGCTTCAACTTTTGTATGTGCTTTGACGGTTTCCTTAGAGATTGGGAGATCGGATGGGGGGGAGTCGTTGAACCCCCAGTCTAGAAGTTCTTCTCCATAGGAATGACCTTTCTCAATACACTGAGTTCTTCCCCTGCCGTCACTGTTCTTTGAAGTCCAACAAATTCCTTGGGTGATGAAGAGGATCGCATCAAGTGGATCTCCCTTCCGAACAATGTAGTTGCGTTCATTGTAGTGCACTAGCTTGAGATATTCGCAGATTAGTAGCAGCTGTTGTTCACTCTTTGCTTTAAGCATTGGCACCAGGTCCCCATAATTCGAGAAAATCAATATATAATGAGAAGATGTCGGCTGATGTAGATTTCTTATTGAGCGTGTATGGGAACTCAATGCCAAGAACAGAAACAACTTGCAAATTGCCTGCAGGCCGATACATCCATATATGGCAGGTCTGGAAGTTACTTCTTTTTCATGCCTTACAGCCTTAAAAGTTCTTTAAAATTGTTGGTTCCAGCCAGAGGACGACGTGGTACATGCGTGTTGCCATTTTAATACAGAAATAGCTAATTTGGATCTACATATTATTTTTTTGATGTCTATAGGGATATAAGTGTTTGGCTATACACCTCTGTTTTTATGTGCTATGTACATTGTCTTTATGCAAGGGAGTCAAGGGACTTTGTATGGCTGTTAATCTTAGGGCTGTGAATCTTAGGTTTGAAGTACTTCATTTTTGTCAGAAAAATGATTCTTCAAGTGATGATGAGCAACAAGTGGAATATGATTCTTTTCCTAATATACGTGCGGAGGGCATCAAAAGAAATGGGAAGAATAAGAGGATTTTAGTGCAAGGCTTCAGGAAATGAAGTTGGGTAGAACTGTAGAAGTAGATCAAGTTCTAGCAAATCCTAAGCATTGAGTAAACCCTATTATAGAGGGTTTCAATTAAAATTTTCAAGTGGGTAACCCTGTATTAATGTACCCTCTTTCAAGAAAAGGTTTTGCTGTGCTTAAGGCCAAGGGTCTATGAATCCCTTTTGTTTGTATTGAACGCTGTTAAATCCTGAACATTAATTTGGATCAATAATAAATGATGCAAACCCAAACTAATGCCAGTGATCCGGGATCATATTTTACGTTGATAGTGTTCAACTACCTCAAGAAAGTAAATATGTGCAAATGAAGCAATAAATGCCGAATCTTCCTTGTATTAGGGCAATATTAGTTGTTTTCCCCCTAATTATCTACTTACCTTAATTTTTGCCATTTTAAAAAATATTTCATTTCCAATTTTTGAAGTGAGTCTGATTTCGATTTTGGCAGATTTATTGTTTAATCATGTATTTAATTTGAATTTTGAAGCTAATTAAGCATGCCTTATTGGCTTCATTAAATAATTTTAAATTTCCTTATTAATCAATATTTTTCAGAGTTTTCTTTTGTGTTGCATATGTTTTTAATCTCACTTCCTAATTTTTGTTTATTGACTAGCAATCAAAATAATTCTAATTATGTCTAATGTTAGTTAGCATCAAAGCTTTAGCATTTTCCCAGGGTGATTTCTCATCAAGTTTAATGGCTAACGGTAGAGGTCATGGTGCATAGGCACGTTCAAAATGAGAAAGCCCCTCACTGTGATCATAACTTACAGGATGTGTTGAATACAGATTTGCAGAAGGAGATGGTAGAATTAACCTAGCGTCTAAAGGCGCAAAACATGAAAGATCCGATAGACGACCATGATTGTTACTCTAGCTTTGAGATCCCGTATCATAATCATGCTCAATTTTGATAGTACCATGGTCCGGAGGAACAACATTAAAACCTAGGCCTCAAAGTTAATTTACCGGAATTTCTTATTATTTTGCAAGCTGAAGGTTTCGCTAAATTGTTACATGACTTTGAGTGGATTACTCTTACCAAGATGACTTTGAGGAGGATTCTTCCATAAATTGGAACTCTACACTTATCTACAATATATATCTTGACAAAGATAACCAGGTGGAGATGGTAACTATTATTATGGAAAACATAGAAAATTTTGAGAAAGAAGATGGTGGTGAAAATTTGAAGTTTGAAGATAGAGCAACTTTTGAAACAATTAATTATGTCAATTTTCTTGGAGTTTCTGAGTTTTTTTTTTTTTTTTTTTTATAAATTCTCTTATACTAAATATTCTTCTTGGATTTGAAATATTGAAAAGAAATTTAATTTTGGAGTGCAAGATGGTAAATATGTTTTTATTTTGAGCTAGTCATGAAGTTAATTTCAATTTTGCCATGATTATTGGGATCAGATTACAAAACAAAATAAAGAATGGTTTAATTGGGCATCGAAAAGATTGAAGTAAAAAAATTTAGAATTTGAAGACAAATTTTCTCTAACCTAGTGAGAATGATGCAAACTCAAACTGATCATGTAGGGGATTTGGGGTGTCCAGATTTTACATTAATAGGGTTGAATTGCTTTAAGAATTATCTATTTTTATGATCATTTTTACCTTCAAAATCGAACCTGAATTACTATATCCAAGAAAAAAAAAAGGGAGCGAAAGAAGAATAATGGACTCACATTCTTTAGCAAGGGCAAGCATATTTGGCGCTTAATCTTCTTTCTAAGTTCGGGCTGAAGATGAGGGAGCGGATTCTGTGGATCAACATCTTTATTGTCTTCTAGTGCAAGCTGTATGCAGGATATGATTTCCTGTTTTATCTTCACATCGAGCTTGTGATTGGAAATCCACAACTCTATTTCCCGTTCTTTAATTCTCATCTTTTGTATAATCTCTTCCGACCTTTCAGTTTTCAATTGCATGTATGTCTGCCAAGCAAAAGTTTAACGTACGCGTTCATCGATCAAATATTACTGACATATTATAATCTCAAAAAGCTTAAATTTATAGAATATAATTAATAAATTAACTTGATCATTTTATCAACATTCTAACTACAAAATTAGCAATTGATCGTCTTGTTTAATTTGTAGATGACAAGATCATGCGTTGAAACATAACTGTTTCTTCAGCCACGTCTAACCACTAAACTTAATAACACTGAAAATGGCAGTCTTTTGTTCCTAATATTCCAGTTTTGATGAGAAAACCAGCAGTAGCAGTAGTAATCCGAAGAATGGACAAGCAAACAGAATATTTATGGGTTAGCATTTAAACCCAATAAAAAGGGCCGTTAGGAGTTTGAATATAGAACTTAATAAGCATATATGATACATCTGATCACATCAAAAGCTAGCACTCCTGCAAATACAAATGATCAAGTCCCCTCGACTTGGCTGCAGGTTCCACCAACTAATGTTTATAAGATCAATTGGGATGTAGCAGTGAATAAAGTCAATTGCAAGGCTAGTTTTAAAGCCATCATTCGTGACTGGGAGGGCCCTGTGAAAGGCACATTGAGGAGGAATTATGACTTATATCCTGATCCTATACTAGCCGAGACCATTGCTGCATTTTATGCATTAAAATTCATTGAGGAGCTAGGCTTTAAGAAAGTCATCTTGGAAGGAGATTCTCTGCAAGTTATTGAAAGGATTAAAAAGCAACAAGTTGATGATACACTTGTTGTGGAATGTTTATAGCAAAAATCTTGGAGATTTTGGCAGGTTTAGAACATTAATGGTCAGTGGAACATGTTGGGAGGGATTGTAACAAGGCATCACATGCCTTATGCAAAGACGCTTTGGGGCTTTGTAGGGGTCAAAATTGATCTCCATGAGATTCCTCTTTGTATTCTTCCTTAATATTGCTTTTATGAATAAAGATATGTTTTTCTCTCAAAATGTTTTTCTCTAAAAATAAAAAGCAAGCACTCCTAGAAAGCAAGTTAACTTAGGAAATTACCTAGCAATATTCTTGTTTTTTTTTAAGAGACAAATGTCACATGTCCTAGAGTAACCCCGGCCCAAGTTTATTGAAAAGTGCCCTCAGTATATTACCTAGCAATATATATTCTGTTGTGCAGGTTATAAACTAGAAAGCTTATTACCTATATATATATATATATATAGCATTATAGAATATTATTGAGCTTAATTCAGCGAGTGCATACTACTATATGCTTTTTTTATCCGTAGAAGTGGTCTTTCAATGAAATAAAAAATAAATGAAATTAAGTAAAAGAAAGATATGAGCACCAACCTGTACATTTCCAATGAAATACAGAAATAGTAGCAAGCCAAAGATTGAGATAAAAACTGCGAAGGCATTTTCCCAGAAATTGGTACTTGTTTGAAGGTTTTGACCAAAAGAACTGCAAAAATTGGAGCAACTATAATTAGTTACAATTAATATTAGAACGGTAATATATTATGATCCAATTAGGAGAAACAAACTCAAAAATGTAAATCAAAACATAAATAACGATGGTAATAAATGGGTTTACAATTAAGATCATCAATTTGAATCAGACAACAATCAGAATATATGGTAATATATACCGCAGTTCATGCATGTACGTACGTGTTTGAGCTGCAGTAGTTTAGCTAATTATACATGCATGTATCTATTTATTTATTTCTTGAAATGAACTTCTCTTTGATAATAACAGATCAATTATAGAGTTTGTCAAACAAGACATTACCTGAGATAAACTCAGGACTCTTCTCAATCATTACAATCTCATTACTATAATTAAAGCTGAACTTAACTAGTTAGTGTGAAATACCATTTCCTATTCTCGGTATCCATGCAACCTTCCAATCTTGTCTTCTCTTAAGCAGTTCTTTGATATCATCCACTACTTGCCCAAACCAAAGCCAATTCTCTTCTATACTATTTACTGCCTTCACAACACTTTGTGCATCATCTTCAAATATTACATTGCAAAGGTTAAGTTCATGGCACAAAACCATTGCTCTATACAATGCCAAACATTCAGCTAGCACTGGTTTGGAATTAAAACTCCTTTTAGCAAAGAGCAAAACCAAAACTTCTCCTTCACAGTCCTGAACTATGACTCCAATACCCATTTCCTGAACATCTTTATGTAGTGCAGCATCCCAATTGGCCTTAATGTAACCTTCTGATGGTGTTTTCCATGTTCTAGTGGTGTTGGTACTAGTCCCTCCTTGCTAACCTTCTTGCCTTCTCACCTGTGTAGCCTTAAAATCTTCAACGAGCTCATCAGTTCCCAGTACAAGTCTTTTTGGATCAAGCATTATTCCTTCAAACAGAAACTTATTCCTTCTTAGCCAGATTTTCCTCAACATAACAACAACCCAATTGAGAGCAACAACATTTAATGTCTCTGTATACCTTATCCAAAACTCTAAAAAATTCATTTAATTTACATTCCATTTCTGCACTAGGCTTGCTGCATCATTCCATATGTCATTAGCCGTAACACACCTCCATAACACATGTACCTCTGTTTCAGCCTCTTGCTTACATATCATACAAATTGAATTGTATTTATTGAATGCAGTTTTATTATCCTTTATTTTGTTCATGTTTAAATATAGATATGGACCTAGAGAAGGTAGGAGAGCCCAAGAATAAACCCCAAAGAATACATTGGGTTCATTCTTTACGAATGACCTACACTTTATGGGAGGGGAAAAAACGTATTTAAGTGTAGAGAACAAACAGGAATTAGGAGCTAAGAATTGCTTGACACTCTTACTGGCCGACAATTCCCTACAGGCAAGGACAAGAACGGTCCCTTACCCAAAGCCTCGGCGGCTAGGCACGTCTCAGGAGTGGGTGCACCTGACCAAGAGCATTCCTCATTAAATGAGATGCGGAGATGGGCATGCCACAGCAAGGGAGCCAAGCCTCATTCAACGCACCCCAGTGAAAGGCATGCCACAACATGCCCTTTGGGGTGTCAGTGGTCGCCACGACCATGCCTTGCGGCACTGCAGCATGGTAGGGGGGCTAACAGCAAGACCTGACTAGAGTTCAGAGTGGCACCCCGATGACCCCCCTCGCACGAGGGGCCCAGGCCATGTATATATACCCCCTCCCTCCTTGATGGGGGTTTCTTCAAACTCTTATACTCATTTTCTCCATAGTCTTCACTAGAGAATTGCATACTGACTTTGGCATCGAAGCTATCCCTCACCACCTCAAAGCTCTCATTTCTTCACAGTTGCAGGTCAACAGGTTGGGCTTTCATGGAGTTGCTCAGGCTGCAAAACACAGCATCAACAATGGTGTCGTTTGTGTGATCTTTCTTATAGAAGCGTGTCCTTTGTAAGCCAACAACGATGCGGTCCAAAACCACATGGAGAGAGGGAGAATAGAGCAAAGAAATGGAGGCGAGACTCACGAAGATGGGAGACACGATAAAGAAATTGATCGAGGAGGTGGGAGTGCTCTACCAAGAAAATGCCGCCCTAAGGTGGACCAAGAAAGAACTGGTGGGAGGAATGGAGCCAGCGGCAACAAGCATGTCGAGTCATGGCACATCCCTGAGAACATCACAGTCGAAGAAGAAAGGCACAAGATGCACCTTGAACTCCTAAAGCTAGGGGACAACTGCGCAGAAATGGCCTAGTGAATGGGCACGTCGTCCACCATAGATCAGCTGCTCATCAGCACTGACCTGCCATACAATGTGGAAGTTATGGTTGCTCCTCTCCCGCCTAAGTTCAAAGTCCCTCAAATGGAGGTGTACGACAGGTCCAAAGACCCATTGGAGCACTTGGAAAGGTTCAAACATTACCCTGAATGGGTTCCCGAGAGAGGTCGCGTGTCGAGCCTTCCCTCTGCCCCCAAAAGGAGTGACACAAGCCTAGTTTGGGTCCCTACCACTCGAATTCATAGACAGCTTCAGCGAGCTAGCTCGTCTCTTCTTGACACAGTTCATGGTGACCCAAAAGAGGAGGTGCCCGGCAGCCTACCAATTGACAGTGAAGCAACGGGACGACGAGAGCCTACAGTCATACGCTTCTCGGTTAAATTAGCAGCGCATGACCATGAACGACCAAGATGAAAAAATACACTGGCAGCCCTATCGGGGGGGATCTGGCCTCGAAACCCATTCATGACCGAGATAGCCCAGAGAACACCCACAACATTATGGGAGTTTATGGACTGAGTCGATGGCTTCATTAATGACGAGGACACCATCAAAGCCTTGATGGCTTCATGGAGGACCGAGCCAGAGCAACCAGACAAGAAGGCTACTTGACAGAAGGGTAGGCCGAACTGCAAAGGAGACAAGAAGGGAGTGCCAGAGGCCAAGAGAATAAGAGAAGTGTCGGCTTGAGTGTGCAACTGGCCCCATGCACACATGAGCATGTTCGTAGAAGGCGAATGTGCCCTGAGTCTATTGAATGAACCACAATAGGGCCAGGAGGGCCGCTAGTACTGCGCTACCATTTGACAGATTGGCACAGTACCAAGGACTGATATACTTTGAGATGAAGAAAGGAAGCATTGGAGGGCATGCTAGACCAGTGGCGGCAGCTAGAGGGCTGACAGGAACAACAGAGGGCAACCATCCGAGGGCCCTACTGAGTGAGAGCCCGAAGAGACAAAGGGCTAGAAGAAAGGCCCAGAGCCGTGATGCAGGAGCCCGGTGAGGCCAAACAACCAGGTGGGTGAGATAAGCATGATCGCAGGAGGATATGCGAGTGTGGGTACCACTTCATCAGCTCAAAGGGCACACGCTCGAAGGAATTGGTACAAGGAGGGGTTCACATCGGGAAGGATCACAACTGGCACCAGGAGACATGCGAGAGGAACCATGATAACCTTCAGTGAGAAAAATGAAGAAGGTATCCTCCACCTCGACAACGATGCATTGGTGGTTACTGTGCAAATCGTGAACTTCACTACTCGGAGAGTCTTGATCGACAATAGTAGTTCGATGGACATCCTATTATGGGAGGCCTTCGTTAGAATGGGGATCAGCCCGGACAGACTGCGCCCAACCCCGATGCGCTTCATGGGCGACATTGTCCAACCAATGGGAGCTATCACTCTGTCCACCTTAGCTGGGAAGGCCCCTAGGATTTCAACCATGATAGCCGAATTTCTGGTGGTCAAGGCCCCCTCATTGTACAATGCAATACTAGGTTGCCCAACCCTCAACAGTCTAAGAGGGATAACCTCCACCTACCACCTTAAGATGAAGTTTCCCATGGTCTTAGGGGTCAGAGAGGTCCACGGTGAACATGTACTAGGCTGAGAATGCTAGCTTGGGAGTTATGGCACGAAGTCAAGGAAGTCAAGAAGATCGGAGAAGCAAGTGATGTAGCCAGAGCACCTTCGTCACCAACCCTAGTTGAATGGGATAAGATGGTCCAAGATCAACACGCCCTACGTTAGGCGGAACCCAACGAACCCTTGGAGCTAGTTTCTGTAGACTAGCAAAGGCTTGAGCACATAGTACAGGTGGGGACCAAAATGGCTCCTGAACTAAGCTTAGCCCTGAAACGGCTCCTCATCGAGCACCAGGATGTGTTCACCTCTAGTCATGATGAGATGCCTGGGATCGATAACTCTATCATTGAGCACCACCTCTACATGGACCCCGTGGCTAGGAAAGTCAAATAGAAGCATCAAAGTTTCAGTGTGGACAAGTACGTGGCCATAGCTAAGGAAGTGGATCGTCTCCTTGCGACGAGATTCATCCGAAAGGGTCACTATCACTGGTAGCTCTCTAATGTGGTTCTTGTTAAGAAGGTGAGCAAGAAGTGAAGGATGTGTGTTGACTTCATAGACCTAAACAAGGCTTGCCCGAAAGATAGTTTCCCCCTGACCAGTATCAATTTGATACTAGACTTGACTGTTGGGCACCCATTTCTCATCTTCATGGATGCATACTCCGAGTACAACCAGATGCGAATGAGCCTCAATAATGAAGAGAATATGGCTTTCATCACGGATCAAGGGCTCTACTACTAAAAGGCCATGTTGTTAGGCCTAAAGAACCCTGGTGCCTCAACCAGATGTTCAAGCAATAGATTGGTCGGAACATGAAAGTGTATGTGGATGACCTACTGGTGAAAAACCCAAGCAGCACCTGTTGGACCTTTGAGAAGCATTCATGGTACTCTGACACTACTAGATGAAGCTCAACCCACTAAAGTGCGCCTTTAGAGTGGAATCGGGCAAGTTTCTAGGCTTCATGGTCTCCAAGCATGGGATCGAGGCCAACCCAGAGAAAGTTGAGGCCATAGTGGGGATGCCCTCCCCCTACAACCTTCACAAAGTCTAGAGACTTGCTGGTCGAGTAGCGGCCCTAAACTGCTTATCGCCCGATCAACTGACCAGTGCTTACCGTTTTTCAAGGTCCTAAGGGAGGCCCATGAATTGGATGCTGTCTATGACGAGTCATTTGCCAAACTGAAGGAAGGACAACAACCTGTTTATTATACAAGCCAGGCATTCCGCAAGCCCAAGGCTAAGTACCCATGAATGGAGATGCTGGTATTCGAATTGGTAGTTGCCTCGTGAAGGTTAAGGTCATACTTTCAAGCCCACCCGATGAAGGTACTCTCCAATGCCTGGTGGCAGTGATGTAAACCCAAATTGATATGGGGTATCTAGGTCCAAATTCTAAGTTCATTGCGTTAAAGATAAATCTGTACAAATATGAAATGAAGAACTTAATATCTTCCTTGGACTAGGACAATATTAGTTATTTTCCATTAAATCATGTATTTATGATATTTTTGCCTTGTTAGCAAATATCTGGTTTCAAATTTTGGAAGTGATTCTAATTTTGATTTTCACCAAATTTTTTATAGGATTATTGTTTATTTATATATTTATTTCTCATATAATAATTTATATTTTCTCTTTTTTGAAAAAATCTTCATAATTTCAAATTTTGTAGCTATTTAAATCCAGATTGTTCATAATTTGAATTTCAAATTTTACTATTAATCAACAATTTTAAGAATTTTCTCTGTGTTTTGAGTGAATCTCTTGTCTTCTCTGTATTGATCATTTGTTTAAACTAGTTGTCAAACTTAATCTCTGTTCTGTCCAACGTCAGGTTTGGATGATGATGGATCATCCACATTCTCTCTCTCTCTCTCTCTCTCTCTCTCTCTCTCTCTCTCTCTAATTAACGAAAAACTTGCTACTTTCATTTGCAATTATCAAGTATAGTTTACACGTGTTAGATGTATTTTTCATTTACTAGTTTTATTTATCTGTCCATAGTATAAATACTTTGTAGTTCTCATTTTTCATTTTTTAGACATTCAAAAATAAAACTGTTCATTTTTTCCCAAACACTCGAGAACCTTCTGTCTGCTAGGGTTTCACCCTTGTTATGGTATTAGTAGCTTTTATTCCATGGCACCATCTCAACTTTCTTTTCCTGATGATGTTATGAAACCTTTTTTCCTTCATCCACGTGACAATCCTTGGGTCATCTTGGTTACTCAACCTCTAATCGGAGACAACTATCACACATGGTCTCAATCTATGTTGTATCTCTACGTTGTATCTCTTCCCTCTGTTGACTCCCATGCCTTCATTACCAAGAGTGATAATTCCAAATCTGCCAAATCCTTCTTCAAGAAGGAAGGACCAGTGTGTAAGTATTGTGTAATCACTGGTCATGTTATTGAAAAGTGCTATAAATTTCATGATTTTCCACTGGGATACAAGCCTAAACTGAGGCAACAGTCTATTGCTAATCAAGTTATCCGTAGTGACAACAATTCCTCAGCTATATCTCCCTTTTCTTTAACTAGGCTCAATATCAATAGCTCTTGTCCATGCATCACTCCCAAAACACCTCTGTTTATCCTACTCATGCTGTTAATGCAGTCGCTTCAACTTCATTTTTTGGTATTTTTTTGCCTCATCATTTATGCAATAATACCAATTCAGTATTTTCATCTCTTAAATCTGGTTTGTCTAGTCCTGATTGTTGGATTCTTGATACGAGAGCCATAGATTATATGTTTCATTTTATAAATTGTTTTTCTTCCATTACTTCTATTGTTAATACATATGTTAGCTTCCTAATGGCCAATTGATGTCTGTTACACACATTGGTACTACTTGTATTTCTGAACATGTTGTTCTTTATGATGTTCTTTGTGTTCCTTCATTTACTTTCAAATTGATTTTCATGAGCAAGCTCACTAAGTCACTCACTTTTTTTGTTTTCTTCTGACCTGTTTTTCATTTAGGACCTAGTTTACTGGAGGCAGATTGGAGTGGGTAGATAGAAAGGAGGACTTCACATATTGTAACATCCAGGCTATTGTTTTCTACTAAGCTTCAATCTTTTCCTATTCTATATACTGCAGTTTCTAACCCTTTTTCATATGGTTTTTTTTTGCATCTTCCAAGTACTCTTTGTTTAAGATTTAGCATAATATACTTGGTCATTCATTTGTTTCAAGGATGTTCTTTCTAAATAAACTTGTTCCTAAAATGGTTGTACCTAATACTCCATGTATGATTAGTCCTTTGGCCAAACAGAAGAAATTACATTTCCCTAATAATAATCATTTCTCTGTTTCTCCTTTTGAACTTGTTCAATGTGATGTTTGGGGACCTTTTTCTATTTCCACTGTTGAAGGTTACATATTTTTTTTAACTAGTGTTGATGATTCTACTCGTACCACTTGGATTTATCCTTTTAAATATAAATCTGAAGTGCCACTTCTCATCAGAAGTTTCTTTAAGTTAGTAAAAAATCAATTTCACAAAAAAAAAAAAAAAATCGTACTAACCATGGTACATAATTTTTTCATTCCAATTTTTTGAATTCCAAATGTGTCATACATCAACATAGTTGTGTTGAGACTCTTTAACATAGTTGTGGTGGAAAGAAAACATCATCACATTCTTAATATAGCAAGAGCTTTACTGGTCCAATCTCATTTGCCTATTAGATTTTGGGGTGATGCTATTTTAATAGCCATTTACATTATTAATAGGTTACCTACTCCTATCTTACAGTATAAGTCTCATTTTGAGCTTTTACTCCATTCTTCTCCTTCTTATGATCACCTAAGGACTTTTGGATGCTTGTGTTTTGCTTCCACCTTACAAAGATCTCGCACTAAATTTGATCCCAAAGCTTGTGCATGTGTTTTTCTTCAATATGCTTTTGGTATCAAGTGTTATAAACTCCTCGATATTAATACAAATTAGTGTTTTGTATCTAGACACATTGTCTTTCATGAACATGTTTTTCCCTTCAAATCTTAGAGTTCTCTCCCTCTTAACTCTACCCCTTCTTCACCTACACATATCCCTTTCCCTCATCAATCTTCAACATTAGATTTTGTTATTGGGCCTTCAACAGTATCTTTACTAGATCCTATCCCTTCTCCTAATAATCTTTCCATGATTGTTGATATCCCTTAGCCCTCTACCACTTTTGCTACTACCTTTTTCTCTCCAATCATTCCTCGGAGATCAACCAGAATCAGAGGAGCTCCTGGTCATTTGCATAATTTCTATTACAACTCTTCCTCTGCACACTCTACATTAGATCCTAAAACAAGTCCTTCCTCTTTTTTTTTTTTTTTTTTTCCATCAAATATCAAGTATGATATATCTGAATTCCTTTCTTATGATCGTTTATCTCTCAATTATAAGTCTTTTGCTTATCCATTATTGCTGATATTGAACTTGAATTTTATCATCAAGCAATCAAACACTCTCACTAGAGAAATGCTATGACCGTTGAGATTAAAGCCTTAAAATATAATAATACATGGATTGTTACTTCTTTAACTCTTGGAAAAAAAACGTATAGGCTGTAAATGGGTTTAAAAAGTTAAGTATTGTGCTGATGGCTCTAAAGAATGATAGAAAGCAATAATGGTTGCTAAGAGCTACACCCAAAAGGAAGGTTTGGATTATTTTGAAACTTTTTTACCAGTAGCTAAAATGGCTATTGTTAGAAGCTTGTTAGCTATTGTTGCTGTAAAGAATTGATATCTTATTCAACTTGATGTCAATAATATTTTTTTGCATGGGGATTTATTAGAAGAAGTGTACATGACATTGCCTCCTGGTTTTCACATTAAAGGGAGGTCCAAAGTTTGCAAGCTGAATAAGTCCTTTTATGTTCTGAATTGGCTTTAGGCAGTGGTTTTCTAAGTTTTTCAATACTCTTGTTGACTTGGGTTTTACTCAATCCAAAGTTGACTACTCTCTTTTTACCAAGATTTGTGGTTCTTCCTTCATTGCCCTTCTTGTCTATGTAGATGCTATTTTGATTGCTAGTAAAGATGTGCAGTATGTGGAACATTTGAAATCCTTACCTGATGATAAGTTCAAGTTTAAGGATCTCGGTCAGCTCAAATATTTTCTTGAGTTGGAAGTGGCTAGATCTTCCCATGGCATTTCTTTATGTCAAAGGAGTATGCAGTCGAGGGTGGATTTTATGGTTGAAAATGCTTCTAGCGGTCGGTGGTGGCAGACTTTTGGAGCTTGTGGCTTGGTGGCTTAGCCTTTTCTCTCTAGCTACGGCGCTGTCTCAAGGCGAGGAACACCTGCTCCATATGCATGGCGGTTTCGCCGAGGATGATCGTTCTAGAGAGGAGCGAGGCTGGCTACCCTGGTTTTGATGGCACTTAGCTGACGGTGATGTTCTAGGGCAAGGTGAGGCGAGGCTACGGTGGGGATGCCCGTCCGAAGGGTGTGCTGCTCTGTTCTTGCAACAGAGCGTTAATGGCACTAAGGCCCTGGGTCACGACGGAACTCCCTTTCTTTGCTTTCGGAGGTGGTTGACGTCGAGTGGTGGTACGGCAGCTACTGCCCAACAGTGGAAAAGAAAGAAAGAAGGGGAGCGGCGGGGGGTGAAGCGACGAAACCCTAGCAGCTTGTTTTCCTTCAGCCAGTTCAGCCCACGTGATCCCCACTGGACCTTTTGGTTGGGTCGGGCCCATGTGTTCTTTCCAGTCCTGTTCAGTTGTTTTTGTTTTACTGTTTTGTGGTTTTGGATGGTTTTATGTATTTTATTTTATTTAGTTTAATTAGTGGTGCTTTGGGAAGTCTTGTCTCTAGGACTTAGGGTCCGTAGAGTTTGTACTCCACTCTTTGGAGGGGGAGTTGTGTGGTCTATCTTAGACACAGGTCTAAGATAGTGTTGTCTCTCAGACTTTTGTCTGGAGGCATTGGACAAGACCTTGTCAACCGCAAAGAAATTTGTGGGTTGGAGAGCGTGAAACTGTTAGAATTTGACTTGTATTTTCAAGTCAGAAGTTGTAATTGTCTGGATATTGAATGAAGGAAACAGTGTTTCATTTTTTAAAAAAAAAATAGATTGTCCAAGATGCTAGGTTTCTTGCATCTAAACATGTTTCTTTTCTCATAGAGTAGAATGTGAAGTTGAGCAAAGATGATGGTGAATTATTACCAAATCCCATTGTTTTTTGTAGGCATATTGGTAGGCCTCTCTACCTTATACTTACAAGGCCTGATCTATTTTACTCAGTGCATAGACTTAGTCAGTACATGGCCCAACCTAGACAACCTCATTTGACAGTAGCCTATCAAATTTTACAATACCTAAAGAGTACTCTTGATCATGGTCTTTTATTTCCTACTACAAGTTTCCTAACAATTAAAGCTTTTGCAAATTCAGATTGGGCTTCTTTCCCTAATAGTTGTCAATCTACAACTTGATATTGTGTTTTTCTTGGGGATTATTTGGTGTGTTGGAAATCAAAGAAACATGCTACTGTCTCTCGGTCTTCAGTTGAAGCTGAATATCATTGAATGGCTTCTTCCTCTTGTGAAATTGTTTGGCTTCTTACTCTTTTATCTGATTTTGGCATAACTCATTGTCACAGTGCTCAATTGTTTTATAATAGTTAGGCTGCCTCGGATATTGCTGCCAACCCAATTTTTCATGAAAGGACAAAACACATTGAGCTGGACTGCCACTTCATCCGTGATAAAATTCCAGGTAGAATCATCAAGACCTTTCATCTTGCTTCTCAACACCAACTTGCTGATGTTCTAACTAAGCCTCTTGGCCATCAACAATTTCTTCACTTGATCTCCAAGATTGGAGTTCACTCCATTTACTCTCCATCTTGAAGGGGGGTATCAAGTATATTTTACACATGTTAGATGTATTTTTAATATACTAGTTTTTTATTTATTTGTCCATAGTATAAATACTTTGTAATTCTCATTATTCATTTTTTAGACATTCAGAAATAGAACTCTTCAATTTTTCCCAAACACTCGAGAACCTTCTGTCTGCTAGGGTTTCACCCCTTGTTAGAAATTATGTGATGGTTTGGAAGATGATGGATCAAAATGAGAGATTGTATTGCAGGGATAGTAAATTAGGGCAGTTCAGTGCATCCTAATGCAATATTTGGCCAATAACACTCTGGGTGTAAAAGGACAGGAAGCAATTAAAACAAAAGAAATGATGAGAAGGAGCGTAATAATCTTGTGTAGCATGTGGATGTTCATTGGATCAAACGAGAAACCCATAGATTGGACGTACGAAATAGTGAGAAGGTCATGCATACAAAAGTCGGTAGGCCGAGAGGTTGATCTATACGCAGATTTCATTGACTCACTCAAAAATGAGTAGTACTAAAGCTATCCCAAGTGCAGGAGGATGTCGTGTAATAATTAGGAATAAATTCCTAGATCGTCTCCTCAAGGAAAGTTTACTTAAAAATCAAACTCGTTGAAAAAGGTGATAAACTTCACAAAGAGAAAATAAAATGATGGTATGTGCAAAGGATGGAAAGGGGTACTAGTCATGGACTAGATTCATGTTTCTAGATTTTGATTGTCGGATTGGAACGTAAAGGACTAATATCTTAATACTCAGAAATTAATAAAACTAAATTAAGAATTAAACTAAATTAGGAAGTAATTGACAAAACATGCACTAAAAATTGAAAAGCCCCAAAATCAATGTACTAGGGTTCATCATTGTATTCAAATCACAAATTCTCAAATTAAACCACCGTAATTGTAATCACTATTAAAATGAAAGTTTAACGAAACAATAAAAGTAAATAACATGAATTAAATGAATAACAAATAAATTACTCAAACGTCTAAATCAAAATTCTCCAAAATAATTCAGAAACTTAAAACTGAAATGAAATAGCAAGTAGGGAATTGAAAAGATCAAACCAATTGAATGGAGATGAAGATTCGAAGCAGTGGAGGAGGCTAAGCTGCAGTGGCAATTGGACCCCTCAAGGAGTTCTTCAATCTGCTGCAGTGTGAGTGAATGATCCAATGGAAATTGTGTAGCTGCGTGAATGATCGATTATATGAGTCCTCCTCTGCGAATCTGAATGAAAATCAATGGAAAATAATGAATTCTAAGTGTTTCTCTACTCAAAATCGAGTTTTCCAGGCCAAGAGTCGGCCATAAGATGTAAAAAATCATTTATATACTCTGACGGCGGAATAAACACTAATCTGTAAAATACGATATTCGCTCGAGCGGAGTGTCGAGCAAAAATCGAGCGTTCGACTCTGCCTAAATTCGCTTGAGCGGAGTGTCGAGCGAACATCGAGCGTTCCACTCTGCCTGACTTCGCTCGAGCGGTCTCTTTTCCCGCAACTCGCTCGAGCCCACTGTTGAGCGGAAGTCGAGCGTTTGAATCTGCCTGACTTCGCTCGAGCGGCCAGAAGCCGCCGCTCGAGCAATATGTACCATAAACCATATTAATCAAAAGTTGATAAAATTAGAGCAGAAATTCATGCTTTAATCAATTAAAATCACAACTTTGATTTATTCATTTTTCCATATAAAACCAATGATAAAGTAATGAAAGAATTAATATATATTGGTTCCAAAAGTATTAAAAATGCAATAATTCAGCTCAATCATTCATACAAAGAGAAAACGCATAAAGAGAATTAGTAGAAGAGATTTGCAAGAGAGGGATGGAGAGAAGATCATAAAGTTAAAGACCTTCACTAAACGATAAAGGCTAGAGAAGATGCTTAGGTTTTGTAGCTTACTAGGACAAAAGTGGTACATCAATTTAAAAAAGATAGAAATTTGTTAAGGGTAAAATGAGCGTAAGCATAAAGCCTATTGAAAGCCCATGGAAGATGGAAAGTCCATGGAAGATGAAAGCCAAATATGATAGAAAGGAAGGGAGAAAGAGAGGCCCTGACAATAATAAGATTTGATCAGAAGTGAAGTAAAGATAGATATAACAATGGAGGACAAGACATAAAACAAAGGAACTGGACTTAAAGGGTGAGGGAGAAAACAGAAAAGAGGGGCGACAGGCAGCTTCATTTCAGATCTGAAGGTTTGCTGGTGAGAGGGGGAGAACTAGAGAGCTCCAAAACTATTTTTCTTTTAGAGAGAAGTACATGTGATTAATTGTAGAAAGATTAGTGATCGAAGATTGAGAGCTTGTATTAAACTCTATTTATACTGTATTTTACATCCTAATAACTTCGTGGATATCAAGGGAGAGGTTCTTATGGCAGTGTCAAAGAAAGAATTGGCTGTGACAAATTCATATGAAGTAGAATTGCTTGCAGTCTTGAGAGGTATGCAATTTTGTCTTCCTATGGGTATTCATGAATTAGAGATTGAATGTGACACACTATTGATGGTTCAAGATATCCGAGCTCCAACTAGTTCTTCATCTTTGATGGGGCATATACTTCAGGATGTTAAACAATTGATGAAAAGAGTGTCCAAGTGTTCTATCTAGCATGTATTTTGAGATGCCAATGCGGTGGCTCACAAGTTAGCTAGACTAACTTTGAATGTCCAGGATGTCAATGTTTGGTGTGATGATATTCCTGTTTCTATTAAACAACTTGTTTTTGGGTTGATAAATAGTTGTAATGTTTGTTGTTTTTTAATGAGAAGTTTGTGATGTTTCCTATAAAATATATATATATATATTCATGGATATCAACTTTAATACCATGTAAATACCTCAATTACAGCAAAATTATCCACTTGAATGAGAAAGTGCTTAAGATGTACATATCTCAAATTTCGCAGGCCCCACCAAAAGCAGTACAAAATTTTTCTTCGAACATTCGTAGACGCTATGGTGCCAGATTGAATGGCTCCAAGGAATATACCAAAATCAAAGAAGGTTGTGTTTTGTGTTTGGATAGGGCAATAGTCATTTAAAAATGCGTAATTTCCTAAATTCTTGTCACAATCATAAGAAATTTGGATACATCCAGTTTGATATTGACAGGCCATGTGCTAGCAAGCCGTCTCCCTTTCAATAGAGAACAAGTACCAAAATGCGCCCAGCACCTAAAAGATCAACAAGTCTCTTTGTTAGCTAAAGATAGATAACGTTTGCAATATCCCAACAAAAATCAATAAATAAAGAGTGATTAAGGTCTGTTTGGATATGTAGTTGGTTCTTCTTATCTCAACTCAATATTGAAACACTATTCAAACATATATAACTTTCAATATCTCTTTCATACTTTTTAATCATGTGAATGGAAAAGGCCCTGGCCCAGGAGGATCAGGCCGTTGGGAGCAAGGAAGCCCCAGGCCCATTGGGTACGAGTCCAAGTAGGCCAGGAACCTGAATGGAGGACATGTACCGAGCCCACAATTCGTCTTCTCCTTTAGAGGGGCACTTGCGCCAGGCCCAGCTTGGTCGAAGAACCCACCATGGGTTGCGGCCGCTTGGGACCTCAATGGACAACCGAGCCTTGCGAGAAAGTACATGATGGACACTCGTCGCAGAGTGCAAGTGGCTGGGTGTGCCCAATCATGGGCGCACTAGGCCAAAAGACATGCCGCATTTAGTGCGCGTCAGAGAGCCTAGACACACAATGGCTCGCGACCTGAGGTGTCGTAGGTTGGCACGACCTTGGCCTAACACCCTTATATGTCAAGGGAATGGTGACAAGGTCTAACACCCACATATGATCTAACACACCACGATCTACCTCGGCCGCCAAGTCCAAGCCAGGTATAAGTAGAGCAATTCCACCAAGGGGAAGCGCTCTCGGAGCTTTTCTTCTTTACTTGTTTAGGCTTTCTTCTTCACTCAGACATTCTTACTGACTTTGGAATTATAGGGACCCTAGACAACACCGGAGCCCATTCTCCTTCTTAGTTGCAGGTAGTTGTGTTGGGCCCTCGTGAAACAGCCCAGGCCGCAAAACACAACATCAACAAATCTAATCATATAGTGGTGAATTACACCCTTTCTCATAAAGATCATTTAGTTGAAGGAAATGCCAGTAGTAATCATTACAAGTTTTCTTAACTTCTATATTAAACTCAAGAAACAATCCATCTTTTTCAAATATCAAAACAAAAACTATATTAAAAAAATACTCTAACAATATTCTAACAAAATCTTAATAAAAATTATTTTACTATAATTCACAAACCATCTCATTACTATTCAGAGATTTATCATTTCATCTCATCTGACTATCCAAATGAGAACTAAGGGAATGATCCACAAATATGAGAGTTCTTAAAATTTTTAAGATTTTTAAAATTAATTTAATTTCCGAACACCACTCAACAAATAAAATCTTTTTTAATTTCAAATTTTCAAAATTTTTATATAATCATTAAGTAATTATTATTCAAATGTAAAAATCAATACAATTTTTACAAAATTTAAACTTAAAAAAATTTAAAAATTATATTCAAATAAATTTTTAAATTTATAATATTTCAATTTAATTTTTTTTCGCTCATTTTCTAAAATTTAATAAAATATTTTCACTCAAACGATTTCATTAATATTTATAAAATCATGAGATATGGCATCTAAATATGCCCTAATTGCACCGATATCTCATTGGAAACCACCTGTGGGAGATGTGATGAAAGTTAATTGGGATGCAGCATGGAAGAATAAAGAGAACAAAGGTGGGATTGGGGTGGTGATCCATGACAGTTGTGGTGAAATTCTTGTTTCTCTATGTTGTCCTAGAGTACATGTTTATGATTCAGTGGTAGTTGAGGTCTATATATGCTCTGTGGAGGGCCATGAAGCTGTGTGCTAAACTGAATTTCAGGAAGGTATAGTTTGAAGGTGATGCTTTGTCTGTAGTGAATGCTGTACTTAATAGTTCTGAAGTGTGTTTGGAGTGGCATGGGCAGTTAATTGAAGATCTTAAAGATGTTTTGAAAAATAGAAGGGATTGATCAGTGTTATATGTTAACATAAATTGTAATAGTGTGGCACATAGCCTTGCAAAATTTGCTTTAAATGTACATGAGGAGAGTGTTTGGATAGAGGATCATCCTCAAGAGATTCTTAACTATGTAAACTTTGATAAACTGTGTAATTCAGTCAATACATGAATACAACATACAGGTTTATACTTCCAAAAAAAAAAATTGCACGGATATGAGAAGAAAAACATTAATTAATAGTTATAACGATTGAGATTTTTCAAGACCAAGTATTATAAATATTAAATACTCCCTGCGCACTTATTTTCGTGGAAACTTCCTTCATTGTTTATAAAAATACCGCACTTACTTTTAACAGAGAAATAGTGTAAATAAGCAATAGAAAAAATTAAGATAAGATAAATGACCATGAAATAATTGAACTTGAAGAAAACGGTAATAATTTCATCACTTACATGACTGGCAAGTATATATAGAAAGAAATTGAACGCAGCTTTAACCCATTCAATTCTAGCAAGCTTCTTATTAGTTTTAGTAAGTTGAGTCGATGACAGGTAGATGCGGAGAACTCTTGGCACATATTGTAAGAGAACAACGCCAGTCAGGACCTTCCTCTTGTCCAAAAATTCCGTCCCCTTCATATCTGAGAAAATAAATATTGGAACTAAAACCTGGAATAACATGCAATATTGGATACATACGTGAGATAATCTTTTCGTACAGGTCAAATTCAATCAGTTGCATGAACTTCCTCCAGTGACTCTTATAAAATATGGGTAATTCTAGATGCAGTTTTAGGGTATGCATAACCCTCATACTTTCTTTTAAAAAAAAAAAGTGAGGTTAACTGGGGTGTCCTTGACCCCCACATGTGATTTGGTGGGAGTCACGATGCCATGGTACAAGTTGCTTGAGTCAACACCCCAAGCACATTGTGAAAGCAAGTGTGTAAGTATGCAATATATAAGTGTGCAGTTAAAAATGCAACGGAAAAAAAATAAAAAGGGTAGTCAGAAAGACTAATAGTACCATAAATTAAAATTACATCACCCAACAAAATAAACCATAAGTCACCAAGACTCTCAAACACTGACATAAATTTAATAGTCATCCGACTAAATTAAAGAAAAACACCAAATCAACACTACATAAGGGGGAAGGTCCCCAAGTCTTCACTCCTCATGTGGAGCCAATTCTCAAAGTTCATATCCGTCCTATACAACAAAGTCTACTGTTCTGTAAAGCGAAACCATAGGTGGGGACTCTACAGTGAGATTTCGCAATCTTAACAAGTAAAGCCATGGATTAACACCAAAAAATACAAGCATGGAAAATATGAACATTTCACAACAAAAGGGAAAATTGAGATTTTTAGCATTACCAAAATTGTACAAAACCAATTTCCTTCTCTATATTTACAGAAAAAGCCACATACTTAAAATCACATTTTTGTTTGAAAAGCTATCATTTATTTAAGTTATGCACCATGGTTTCCCCTAGGGACCATCCCCACACTTTAACTCCTTTCGTCACACCACACGTAACAACCGCGCATGTGACTTCATAACGAGTAATGCCAAGCTTTGCGCCTGGTGCGTATGTGACTAGGCTTTTTCTAGCCTTCGCTAGTAGAAAGGCTACAAAGTTGATCCGAGAGCATTTCTGTCTCATCTGAGCCTTTTGTTGTTTGATGACAACCTAGGGCACGTCACTCAATTTTATACACTCTCGAGTGACCAGAGGAGCTCTATCGAGATAATGCCACATCCCACTAAAAATACATTTTTAATTATTTGACACCAAAATTGTAGTTTTCCAAGTTTCCAGCATAAACACAAAATGGAGCACAATTAATGCAATTTAATGACATGAAACAAGTAAAGTGTAAATATTTAACAGATAGTTATTGGATGACATGGTACAACAATGAACTATAAACAACACAACATAGCAAACAATTTCACAAATCCACAATTTCACAATTACATGTGATTCCCAACGCTTCACTAAGCCCTTGGCCAACAATTCACCTCCAACTTCAGTTATTATCCCAACGCTCCACAAGGCCCTTGGCCACTTTACTATTCACAACTAGACTACAGCAAAAACATAGTTTAACTATTTTACCAACGTTAGTATTCAAAGGGTCAGTCCAAGGTTTTACTTATCATGAGGATGGGAAATTCTAGATGATACAAGGCGTTGAGTCCTAAACCGCTGGTCTTGATAAAGAGAGAGAGAGAGAGCTAGACCTCGATGTGGAAGTTGTGATAAAGAGGGAGAGGAGGCTGAAGGTGATGGATTTGGGAAAGAAAATCATCGACAACGTAGTGTGGGGGAGGAGGACGCTGTGCAACAACGGACTCGAGGGGCTGGCGAAGATCTTGATGGATGTGAGTTGGATCTGCGCGGGGCAAGGCTTGGCTCAGTTTCTCCTCCACATGGTGGCTCTCATAGGTGGTTGACGATGGCTGCTGGAATGACGACGAAGAGAGAGAGAGGGGGGGGGAAGAATGGAAGTGCGAGAGAGGGAGTGATATTAGAGAGAGGGAGAGTGAGACCGAGTGTGTAACAAGGGGAGGCTGCACAGCTAGGAGTGATGGTGGCGTGGTGGAGTAGGGAGCAACAAGGAGGCTGAGGGCGACGAGGGAGAGGGTACATGGATTTTTGGAGGGGAAAGGGAACGCCAAAGAGGGGAAGGAGCAACACCGATTGTCATGGGCTACAATGGAGTTGCATTTTGTCATGGGCTACAAAGAAGAAGAGCTAGGTGACAATTTTGTTAGTTAAAGTTAGGTCTAAATGTAATCGTTTTGGTATTATAAAAATCTACAGAATGTATAGAAGAAATTTGTTGTTTGAATTAGTAAGTGTAGAAGGAATGAGGTCATTTTGACAGTTGTAGTGTTATATTGTTGTAAAGATGTGAAATGTTGCATTTTAATAAATGTGGTATATTGAGCACCACAAGTTGGAACGGAGGCCAACTTTGGATTGATTCTACTTGATTCCCTCTAATTCTCTCTCTCTCTCTCTTCTTCTCTCTAGTTCTTGGATTTTTGGAGGGTGACTCTCTTGAAACAGTCATAGCAGTAGTGGGTCCATTACATTGACATGTGGAGTCGAGGTGGTGGAGGGCGAGGGAGGCGCTGCAAGTCATGGGTTGCAGAAGAAGAAAAGGGAAGAGAAGGGGGCTAGGGTTGGTGCGGTGCTAGTGAGAAAGAGGGAGCAAGATGAAGGATTTTTAGAGTTTTCTCACCCTCCAAGCTAAAACGGCGCCACTCCAAGGGGTGAGGGGCTGGGTTTCTCTTCCTCAGCTGGGCTTCCACGTGGGCTGGGCCCACTCCCTACACCCACACACTTAAAAGAAGAAAAACACACTTCCAAATCAGTCTTGGGCTTCACATAGGCTAGGCTCACATCCACCATTAAAAAAAATATTATTTTCATGTGGATCTCATATTTTCTCATTTTTTGAAAGGAAATGTGAAAAATTTGTACATTCTATGACTGCAAATATTATTTGATATCATAAATTGTATTTGAGAATATGATCAATCATATCAACTCTATCAAGTTGTGGTTAATTCATTTTTATGATCCACTTTCTTCAAATATTTATTGCTCATAGGTAAACAATAATTGGTAATTAAACTATTTCATATTTTTCATATAATATTAATTAATCATTTAATACCACATATAAAATAATGACAATTATAAAAAAAAATAATCAATATCAGTTTTCTTTATTAAGTAATGATAGTAGACAACCTAAAATATATATAATGAATGATTTCAAGATCTATAAGCGAAGAAAAATGTATTTGTAAGTGTTATTAATTAATGATGGACATATCCAACATGCTGATGTGAAAGAGTTTCATATTAACAGCGTTTTTATTTTACTTTTGGAACAAGTGTAATGGATTCCATATCAAAGTTTGTATTTACAAACCAATTTTACAGATTAATAATATGAAGCAGAACTCAGAAGGGAAAGCAAAGCCATAGATGTAATTGAATGACAGTACTGTACATCTAATAATTAATTAATCGAGGCTAACAGGACAGAAATTTGCCTTTACCTGTGGAAGCGGAAGAATAGCGAGAATATCAATTAGGAAGTACCGCAACAACATGTACCTCTTGGCTATGGACCCAGCATCTTTAACTACCAGGGTTCGTCCAAGTTTACTAGCATCTTCGTCTATATAAGGACAAAGAAATTGCAAAATCATATTCGCAACATAAATGGCATCCGTGATCGATCGGAAAAAAAGAGCTACGATCTTCAATGTCTTGTTTAATGTAAGACACATTTTGTCTTTGTTGATCACAGGAAGGTAAAAGAACAAAGGGTCTACCGATACTGCAATCACACAACACACCACAAACATCACATTCCAGTTTCTAATGAACCGTCCCTCTGGATCGATATCCCACTTCTTAATGAGATGCTCCAGTGGAATAAGATATGCTTTTATCTGTGTTTTCTTTTCTCCTGAATCAGCTCCAGCGTTCTTGGTAACTTGCCCCTCAATATGCACCTCAATATCCTGCTGATTCCTGAATATATGGAATATAAACAAAGAATTCAATAAATCTGGGAATCGTCCTCGATCCTTTTCTTTAAAAAAAGAAAAATTGTTTGTATAGGTCGAATCGGGTTAGCGATGGTCTCTCTTTATTTTCAATCTTCAATTCATGTAATAGAGGGACCCTAAGGAAATTATATTCTTCTTTCCTATAACCCAAGGTGCTTAGAATTTTTCTGGCTTAAACGGTACTTTGGAAAAGATGCCCTCTTTGGAAATTCTTGGCCTCTGTATTTTTTTTTTTGTTTTTAATGACCGTTAATTTGTTTATATTTCTGCCTAAGGCGTAGCCGGCCATCTGCTGAAGAGAGAGATCAGAGATCCGAACCGCAGCATTATAGTTTTTCAAACGTGTCCAACCCTTTTTGTCTTGTAGCATCTTGAATTGGATGCTGCTGTTCAGACACCCAAATATCGAAATAATTTGGTGGTGATATATTTTTTTTATTCCATTTTTTCACTTTTTTATTTTTTTTTAGAAAAATAATTCTGTTATAAAATAATTTTTATTCAAACCAAAGTTAAAATATTTAGAAAATTAAGAATTGATTAAGATTAAAAAAAAAAAAAAAAAAACCTCAATCTTATTAAAATCTTTTATCAATATATCTATATATATATGGAAATAATAATGATAATAATAACTGAACGCTATTGATTATTATTCGGGGAACAACTGCATGCATTTCTGCACCATAGAATCTAGATATGTCTCTAGTACACTAGAGGCCAGAGATATTGCTAGCGGATTAAGAATTGAAGATGTCTACCAATGATAATGGCCATAGCAACTTGTACTCAACTGTATATGCCGATTAAGAATTGAAGATGTCTACCAACGATAATGGCCATAGCAACTTGTACTCAACTGTATATATAGAGATCCACTATCTCGTACGTATTGTGAACAATTAAAAAGATGCTAACCTTTTGATCTCCTTGTCCTCTTGGCGACGCCCACAGAAATTCATGACCAAAGCTAGCTTATTAATGACCAAAGCTAACCTTTTCGGAACGAGCAGAAGAAATTGCAGATGCAGATGGTGGTACCGAGCAATAGGCTTGCTCTTCTCATTAATAGCTACTAGTTGGTGAACCATTCACATTAGTCTCTATGCCTAAAGTCTTTCTTAAATATATAAATTGTCTGTCTTACGTACCCACCGATGGAATCATGGAAATTTATTTATTCTGAGGTCAACTCAACCAGCTAAACATCCATTGAACTTTGGGAAAATCAAAGTTGGAAACTTCCGAGGAAATTAAAATGAGGAAAAAAAAAAATTGCTGCCAGTTGATTTTAGGTTCTGCTTGGCCACTAAGAATTCTCAGATCAGAATTTTGAGTTTTAAGATTAAATATTAAAATATTATATTTTAATATTATTATTGTATTGGGATTTGAAAAAGTTAAAAAAAAGTTAAATTATTTATTATATTTTGTATGGAGATTTGAGAAAGTTGTAATAATGAGATGAGAATTTTATGTTTGAGATGAAAATTTTTTAGGGCCAAGCAGAACCTTAAATTGCAAGACCATGTAAGAAGTCATCAAATGAAAGTGAATAGAGAAGATAGAAAACAAATAAAAGCAGAGTAAAAATTATAAGCTGAGGAAGGCCTTCATATTGAGATAGTTGATGACGTGTTTCGCAGTTCGAGCAGTGCCACAGAAATCAAGCTCTCAGGGTCTGCAAAGAAGATGGGAGAGTGGGCTTTGGTGTCTTGGGTCACTTCGATGCCAAAGTCAGCAGAGAATATGCGTTATGGAAGCCTAACACTTCCTTTGGCAACTTGCTATTTTTCCTGCTGTAGAATATTTTCCTGCTATAGAAAAAATGGTTGTAAGGGCTGAGTTGCCTTGTTGGGAATAAATCAATTAGCAGATATTTCGTTTATGTCAAAAATACTTTCCTTGTAAGCCCATGTGGTTATAAGTTGGAAGGATGCTATGAATAAAGGTATCTGGAAATTATTCAAAATTTTGTTTTCAGAGGTGGGATCCTCATAAAACAACCCACACTTTTTTCAATTAATTCTCCACAATAGGTAGAGCACGCCGGAGTGATCCAATGTCCTTTCCTGTTGATCCACCAGTTACTCATTTAGTCACTAGAGCCCGTAACATTTTGGCATCAGAGTAGGTCATGGCGAATTCCAGAGTTGAGCATTTAGAACAACAAATGGCTAACTTTGGGAGTGTTATGGAATGACTTATGAAAAAGTTTGAGGAGACTAGCGCGAAGGTAGATTCCCTGGCCAATGGGAGTTTGGGAGAAGGGGAAGGTTCAAGGTAAAGGAACATAAACGGGCAGAATAATGGAAGAGGGAACAACTCAACAGTTCCAAAAATGGCCAAGTTGGATTTTCTTAGGTACAATGGCTTGGACAATCCAACCAATTGGATTTATTGGGTGGAGCAATTTTTCGATTATCAACAAACGGATGAGATTGAAAAATTACCATTGGAAGCATATCACTTGGAGGGAGAGGTGCAGATGTGGTATCAATTATTCAAAGATACTGAAGAAATTAATTTGTGGGAGGCACTAAAAAGGGGACTTCGAATTCGCTATGGACCAACTATCTTTGAAGATAATTTTGGCACATTGAGCAAGCTGTGCCAAACTGGAACATTTCATGAATACCAGCTACAATTTGAGCAGTTGCTAAGCCTTGTTGGAGGATTGGCTCCTACTCACCAATTGGGATGCTTCATAAGCAAACTTAAGGGGCCCTTACGTACTGATGTGCAGGCAGCATGACCAACGTCCATCATTGATGCCATAGGACTATACCGACTTTTTGAAGCAAGGCACGCAAAGAGGCCAATCATGATTGAGGCCAAACTTCCAATGAATGTGGAGGCAACGCCACCCTCGTTGCCTTTGGAAAATTTGTTTAGAAATAAAACACCACCCATTCAGCATCTCAATCCGAGTGAGATACAAGAAAGGAGGAAGAAGGGACTATGTTTTAATTGCGATGAGAATTTTGTACCTAACCATCGTTGTAAAAAATTATTTTTGATAGAAGGAATTTTTCTGAATGAAGAGGAATTGGAGAGCGACAGGGATGAGGAAGAACGAGTGACTTCCCTCTATGCCATCATGGGAACCACTTCACCACAAACAATGAGGATTATAGGCGTCATGAAAGGACATGGTATCATAGTCCTTGACTCCGAGAGTTCTCACAATTTTTTGAACACTTCTTTCATTGAGGCGATGGGCCTACCATTTTGGCATATGTGTGGAATGAAGGTAATGGTAGCCAATGGCGAGAAGCTAGATTGTAATGGTAGATGTGACGGGGTTCAAATATTTTTTTGCGCACCTTGGGACCAATATGGTGGGATGTTATCAAATTGGCGATGAGCTTTGAATACTTGGGAAGATGAATGGAGTTGAAGGGAATTAAGGGGCCAACGCATAAGGTGGTGGAAGGGGTTGTTGCAGCAAAGGAGCTGAGGCGTACGAAAACTGGGCTATTATGCCAGTTACTTCCGTTTGAATCACTGGAAATAGAAGCACCAGCCGCAATTTTCTCAATTAATTTGGGTGCTAATTTTGCAGGGCCTACAACCATTTTGGCTAGCTTGAACGTACTTATGTAGGAATTTAAAGAATTATTTTTGGAGCCAAGGGAGCTTCCTCCAAACCGAACTCACAATTACAAAATACATTTGAAGCATGGTTCGGGTCCAGTCAATGTGAGGCCTTACTGCTACCCGTATTACATAAAGGAGAAATAAGTTGATCACAAGCTTGCTGCAATCAAGCTTGGTGCGAACTAGTAGCAGTCCCTATTTGTCATCGATATTGATGGTAAAAAAAAAAAGAAAAGAAAAGATGTATCATGGCACCTTTGTGTGGACTATAGAGTTCTCAACCAGATTACGGTAAAGGATCAATTTCCAATACCCATCATTGATGAGCTATTGGACGAGTTAAATGGAGTTAAAATATTCTCAAAGTTGGATCTTCGCTCAGGATACCATCAGATTAAAATGCACGGTCCAAATATTGAGAAAACGGCATTTTGCACACACCATGGGCATTATGAGTTTCTCATTATGCCTTTCAGACTCATAAACGCCCCAACAACATTTTAGTCACTCATGAATGAAATATTTAAGCCGGTATTGCGAAGGTATGTATTGCTTTTTCTTTTTCTTTTTTTTATGATATATTAATATATAGTTAGAATTCGGAGGACCATTTATCGCACCTCAAGGTTGTTTGTTGCACGCTAACAAGCTATTTGTAAGGATTGAAAAATGTCAGTTTCGACAGGGGCAAGTGAGCTACATGGGGCATTTGATATATGAAGGAAGCATCTCTATGGACCTTGAAAAAATCGCAGCAATGAGCAAATGGCCCTGACCTCAGTTTGTTAAGGCTCTCCGCGGATTCCTTGGATTGACGGGATATTACTGGAAATTCATCCACCACTATGGGCTGATTGCAGGTCCATTAATGTAGCTGTTAAAGAAAGATGCTTTCGGGTGGAATGAGCAAGCCGAATCAGCCTTCAAAAATCTCAAGCAAGCCATGACAATGGGACCTGTTCTAGCACTTTGAATTTTTCCTTACCATTGGTGGTGGAGTGTGACGCTTCCGGGGTCAGTTTGGGGCAGTGCTCATGCAGGGAGGGAGGCTTGTAGCCTATTTTAGCAAGGCCCTACAAGGTCGAAATCTGGGCAGGTTGACTTATGAAAAGGAGGTCATGGCATTGGTGGCAGCAATTCAAAAATGGAGACCATACTTACTCGGTAGCAAATTCACCATCTGAACTGATCATAAAAGTTTGAGGCACTTGTGGGATCAGACTATTGCCATAGAAGTTCAACAAAAATGGCTTGTGAAGCTAATGGGATATGACTTTGTCATTGAATATAAAAAGGGGCGGGAGAACTCGACTATAGACAGCTTGTCAAGGTGCAACGACCAAACTTCGGATCTGGGACAATTGTTTGCAGTTAGCAGGCCACTTCCTAGCTGGACAGAAATGATAAGAGAAGAAATTGAGGGGCAGCCAGATTTGAAGAGGTTAGTAGAAAATATTCAGTCAGGAGAAGCAGTAGGACCATGGAGCTATAAGTCTGGCTTAATTTTTTTTTAAGGACCGAATCTATTTGCAAGCTTGTTCCCCTCTCATACAGCCCATTCTCAATGAGTTCCATGCCGGCACCCATGAAGGATTTCACAAGATGTGGTAGAGGCTAAAAGTTATTTTTTTATTAGCCCAGGGCTAGAGCACAAGTGAAAACATTTATTCAGGAATGCAACTTCCCGACGTATGCCAACAGCATAAGAGCGAACATACCAAATCAGCAAGACTCCTCTAGCAGCTGCTTATTGCAATGACTGTGTGGTCAAATATTTCAATGGATTTTATAACGGGGCTTCCCAACTCACATGGGAAAAATGTAATATTTTTGTGGTGGTTGACTCACTCAAAAATGAGTAGCACTAATGCTATCCCAAGTGCAGGAGGATGTCGTGTAATAATTAGGAATAAATTCCTAGATCGTCTCCTCAGGGAAAGTTGCTTAAAATTAAACTTGTTGAAAAAAATGTGAAAAACTTCACAAAGAGAAAATAAAATGATGGTATATGCAATGGATGGAAAAGGGTACTAGTCATGGACTAGATTCATGTCTTTTGATTTTTTTTGTTTGTTGGATTGAAATGTAAAGGACTAATAAATTAAACTAAGAAACTAATAAAACTAAATTAAGCATTAAACTAAATTAGAAAGTAATTGACAAAACATGAACGGAAAATTTAAAATGCCCAAAACCAAGATTCTAGAATTCATCTTTGTAATTAAATTACGAATTAAAATAACATATAACAGTTGTAATTACTATTAAATGAAAACTTAAAGAAATAAGAAAAATAAATAACATGAATAAGTAAACAGAAACTTAAAAGTATTCAATAAACTTTAAACTGAAGTTAAATAAAATAGGGAACGAAAAATCTAAACGAAAACATCCTTTCACGATTCGATTGAAATTCGAAACGAAAAGGAACAATTTTTTACGTATAAAAACTCTAGAACAATTCCTCTGCTCTTCACGTATGATATTCAGAAAAATCAAAAACAAAAACAAAAGCTTAAAATCAAATCTTTCTTGCAATAAATTAAGGTAACACAATTAATTTAGAACTTCTAAAACATTTCCTTTTATTGTATGAAACAAACTAGTAATGAAACAAACTAGAAATGAAACAAACTAGAGATGAAACAAACTAGTAACTTAATGGAAATTAAGGTATTACACTAAATGAAATACAATTCTAGAACAAATATTAATGCACTAAAAAAAAATGCTAAAACAACAAAGCTTTGAAACTTAAAAGGAGAAACAAAATTTCTTAAAACAAAAAGGAGCTAATTCTTTCAAGTAAATAGCAGAAAATTGTGTGTTGACAAGTGTTTTTCTAAGATTGAGTTGTCCTCAATTGTACTCTAAAATGTTCTTTTTAATGCTTCGGTGTGCACCTCATTTTATAGCCAAACATCTTGGCTACTTCATCTCTCATTCAATTGGTTTTGCATTCACACCCAACAACCAAGTCTTCAATCTTGCTTTCACACTTATTTTCGGCCACTTGCATTCCTCTTTCTTTATTTTGTGTCTTGCTTTGCATTCTTCTTTCTTTTGCCGTGTCTTCCATTGTTTTCCTCTTCAATTATTTTATTCAATTGGTTTAGTAATTCAAACCAAACAACAAAGTCCAACATGCCTAACTTCTTATTCAACTCTTGCCTAACTCTTTGTTCGGTTTCTTCATTTTGTTTCTTCAATTTGTTTCTTCAATTTAAGCACATGTTCCTTCATTCACCTACTGCTTTGACCAGTCCAAATTCCCTCACAATTCATTCCAGCACATGTCTCCATTCCATCCATCAATATATATGTCAAGTAGGCGCCAAACTCCCTTTGATTGCAAACTCAAGCACGGTTTCTTCTCTACAAGTCAAGCAGCCGACTCTTCCCTTTACAATCAACCAAAACAAATCCTATCCAATTAAATTATTCCAGCTTTCAACCCCAGAAAAATCAGCACATGTTTCTCTATTTTTTTCTTCTCATTTCGGTGGACAAAGCTGAATTTTTCTTCCTTCATTTCGGTTGGTTACAGCAGCTCTTTTTATTGCACCAATTCATCACATGTTCCTCATTTCGGTGGAGACCAATTGGTGGACAGCAGCTGCCTTCTTCTTCATATAGTTTCGGTGGACACAAAAACTTATTGTTGGATTTGATTAAACTTGGTCTCTTGAAGCTCTAAGCCTATATTTATCACCTTATATGCTTGGATCCATGATATCTTCATTAAATCACCTTTTTGTTGTAGAACAAAGGCCTGGAATAGGCATTGCATGAACAAATGGAAATGAAAAGTAGAGAATTAATAGAAGAGAAAGACATAACCAAACATGCAAGATAAACAAAATATACATATATTTGAAGTATGTGAACTCATAACTCATGCACAAAGAGCAAAAATATGTGTCCAATGAACTGTGATCACGAAAATGAAGACATGTGAAGCCATTCCAATATCGACCTAGTTCAGTTTATTTTGTTTCTCAATTCTAGAGGAACAGATCAGAATGCACAGTAATCAATAGTTGGTAGAATTCAAGCAGAAATTCATACTTTTAATCAATTAAAATCACAACTTTGATTTATTCATTTTAACCATTTTTCTATTTAAAACCAATAATAATGTCATGATGAATTTAAAATACATTGGTTTTAAGTAGTTAAAATGTGCAATATTTCAGCTCAATCAGTGGTAGATCGTTTGTCGAAATTCACTCATTTTACGCCACTCAAGAATCCCTTCACCGCAGCAACAGTGGCCTAGATTTTTATTGAGAATGTGTTCAAATTATATGGACTTCCAACATCCATTGTGTGTGATCGAGATCCTACTTTTACTAGTAGATTTTGGCGTGAGCTATTTCAGTTACATGGCATCAAATTCAATTTTAGCTCTTCTTGTCATCCGCAAACAAATGGACAAACCAAAGTGGTGAATTGAATGTTGGAAATGTATTTGAGATGCTCCACTAGTGAGACACAATTAGCTTGGGTTAAGTGGCTGCCATGGGTGGAATATGTCTATAACACCAACACACAATCTAGAATAGGGAGGACTCCTTATGAAGTGGTCTATGGCCGAAAGCCTCTAACACATCTTTCCTATGTGCACAGAATAACTAAGGTGGAAGCAGTTGCTCGAACACTTAAGGAATGGGACCTACTTATAGAAGATGTGCGCCTCAAGCTCCATCAAGCTCAAAATAAAATGAAACTTCAGTATGATAAGGGGCATCAAGAGACGAGTTTATAGCCAGGTGACCTTGTTTACGTGCATCTACAGCCCTATAGGCAAAACACAGTGGGAAGAAGAACAATTATGAAGCTATCAGCTTAGTACTATGGGCCATTCAAAGTCATTGAGCACATTGGTCAAGTAGCTTATCGGTTGGAACTTCCTTCAAGACCATGCATTCACTCGGTATTTCATGTGTCTCTCTTAAAATTAAAACTTGGGCAAAACACAGCAACTTTGACTGAACTCCTAGAATCTCACCCAGCTCACCACCAATCACACCCCAAGCGGTTCTTTCTTATCGTGGCCAAGGAAGGAAAGCAGGGGTTCTCATTCATTGGAGTGCTAGCAATCCTGTTGAAGCAACTTGGGAGAATTGAGCGATGATCAAGGCATGTTTCAGAAGTTTTCCTTGAGGACAAGGAAAGTTTTGAAGAGGAGAGGAATGTTACGAAAGTCTAACACTTCCTTTGGCAACTTGCTATTTTCATGCTATAGAATAAATGGTTGTAAGGGCTGACTTGCTTGTTGGGAATAAATCAATTAGCGGCAATTTCGTTTATGTCAACTTTAATTTCATTCATGTCAAAAATACTTTCCTTGTAAGCCCATGTGGTTATAAGTTGGAAGGATTCTATGAATAAAGTTATCTGAAAATTATTCAAACTTTGGTTTGCAGAGGTGGGATCCTCATAAAACAACCCACACCTTTTTCAATTAATTATCCACAATAGGTAGAGCACATTGGAGTGATCCAACATCCTTTCCTATTGATCCACCAGTTACTCAATCAGTCGCTAAAGCTCATAACAATATTTGAGTGATAAAGAAAGCTATGTGATTGAAGAAGAAGAGTTCAGAGAGATCCCCCCTGAGTGGGATTGGGGTATTTATATCTGGCTCAGACTCGGTTGCCGAGGGAGATCATGGGGTGTCAGGTGTTGCTTGGGTTAGACCTGCCACCTGTCTCCTACCATGGTAGGGTGTCAAGCCGAGGTCATGCCATCCTACGATGCCTCTAGCAGCGCACTGTTGCGTGTTCAAGTTCCCTAACATGCATTAAATGTGGCGTGTTCATGGCTAGATGCGCCCATAACTAGACATGCCCAACCGTCTGGGCTCTAGGCAGATGCCTATTTTTGTACCCTTTTGCAGGACTCGATTGGCCACTGAGGTCCCTGGTGTTCACTGCTTATGATAGGCCATTCATCTAGGCCGAGCCGGGTGCCCAGATCTCTCCAGATGAGCGGGCGCATCATGGGCTCGGCACGTGGCTTCCTTGTTCAAGCCCATGGCCTACTTTGGTTCTTGATTGATGGGCTTGGAGCCTTCTCGCTTCCTATGGCCTGATTCTGTTGGTCTAGGCCCCTTCCCCCTCACAGTACCCTGTGAGTTCCCATTGTAGGGATGCGGTGGGAATTCAACTAATGCTTCAGGAAGGGGACCCTTGGGCTTCCGATGCCCCTTCGGCTTCTGATGGTTGTGGCCAACCCAGCACCCTTCCTTATCCCTATTGTAGGTTGGTCTGTTCCCTCCATGCGCTCCCTGCTTCCCACCTTCACACTTATGTCCCACTTCTCATCAGTTGAGTTCTCGAGGCCACATGTCCCTCCAATAAATGTGTGTCTCCTTGGTTCCTACAGCCTTTCTATCTTCTAACGGTTGATTGGATAGGCTAACTGCTCCCCTCCGCATGTCCCAGGGAGCTCATTGGCCCATGCTCCCCACACACTTGACACGATAGCTACCACTAAGGCCAATCATACCCATTGGGATCTGCAAGCCATTTTGCTAGCATCATCACTATCAGTGCTGCTTTGTTTACCGCACGCCTCCCAGTCTTCCTCGGCTATATAAGGCTTCCTTCATTCCCATTTCCCTCATTTATGCCCCTCTCTCTCATTGTGTTTCCATTTACTGTTGAACCTCTGCCTCGCCGTCGATTCTTGACCTTCTGAGTTGTTGGCTATTTGATGGATTTTCATGAGGAATCTGATCAATCTGTGAAGTTATATCAGGAAGGGGAGAATTATTGGGAGAAATAATACTATGATCAGTAGTGTTATCAATCTGTGAAGGTATATTAGGAGAAGAAGTGTGACGCCCCCAAATTCCGTTTGGGATCGAACAGACATTTGAAGTGTCGAGACATGCAACACAAGGTTACCTGCCCCCGTTCATGACATATAAGATGCAATATTACTAACATGCATATAACATTATGCAATATTCGCAGCGGATAATTTTTTTCTTTAGCAATACTATGCACCAAATTAAAATATCTCAAATACTTAAAACATACTTCATATATAAAGATCCATTGAATAACTAAGATCACAATACTAGTCCAAAATAGTTATGATCCAAAAGTACTGGAGATCCAACTCCATCATACAAGTAGTAATTTAACTACTATATTAACATTTAACGATGCACCGTCGTTCAGTCGACTGTGTATAATTGGTCAGCTCCTGATCCTCCTTCAGGTCCTGTAACAAGATCTACCATTCGGGGGGAATGGTAGTTGGGACTACCACAGTGAGATTTGATTATAAATCTCAGCAAGTTAACAAAAAACTTCCACACAGGCTAAGGATGCATGGATGACAGTAAAAGCATAAATGCATAATCAAATTCATAAATAATTAAAGCATAACTTAGCGTACAACATAGCATAATTGACATAACTTAAATTGAAACATAAACTGAACTTGACTTGACATGAACTTGATCTGAAACTTGACTTAACATGAACTTGCTCTGAAACTTGAATTAACATGAAAAATACATACTCCACAGTTGTTGTGGCCCCATGTATTCTACACAAACTTGACTTAACATGAAAAATACATACTCCACAGTTGTTGTGGCCCCATGTATTCTACATGTAAATACATACTCCACAGTTGTTGTGACCCCATGTATTCTACACAAACTTGACTTAACATGAAAAATACATACTCCACAGTTGTTGTGGCCCCATGTATTCTACGTGTAAATACATACTCCACAGTTGTTGTGGCCCCATGCATTCTACACATCACAATGCAGTTAAATACATACTCCACAGTTGTTGTGGCCCCATGTATTCTACATAAACTTGACTTAACATGAAAAATGCATACTCCACAGTTGTTGTGGCCCCATGCATTCTACACATCACAATGCAGTTAAATACATACTCCACAGTTGTTGTGGCCCCATGTATTCTACATAAACTTGACTTAACATGAAAAATGCATACTCCACAGTTGTTGTGGCCCCATGTATTCTACGTATAAATACATACTCCACAGTTTTTGTGGCCCCATGCATTCTACACATCACAATGCAGTTAAATACATACTCCACAGTTGTTGTGGCCCCATGTATTCTACATAAACTTGACTTAACATGAAAAATACATACTTCACAGTTGTTGTGGCCCCATGTATTCTACACAAACTTGACTTAACATGAAAAATACATACTCCACAGTTGTTGTGGCCCCATGTATTATACGGAAACTTATTCTTTAACTGCTTAAATACATACTCCACAGTTGTTGTGGCCCCCATGTATTCTACGTGTCAAAATTGCTGTGTCTCACGTAGTGTATGTGTCACAATTGCTGTGACCCCATACATAAGTAATCAAGATGAAACGTGACTGGAATACGAAAGGACTGAAACCCTGACGTAACATAACGTGACTTGAACATAACTTGAAATACATGACCAACTTGAGATAGAAACATTTCGTAACATGGCATAACATATAATAGGCAACATATTTAACATGACATACTTGCAACAGTGAATATTACATGACTTGATATACATGTAATAGATAGCATACTTAGCATGACGTACTTGTAATGTACAGTAATACATAACAGAATATATTATGTAACAGATAAAAATTGATGACAGAATAAATTCTGTATAATAGATAATTACATGCTAACTTGGCATGGCATGACATATATGATAACACACATACATACACTGTAGTTCCTTTACTTAGCACACATACACAGTAGAATGCTAGTAAGTTAAAAGCTAACTTACCTCGATCTCCGCGTTTCTTACAAAACCTTAAGCGCGATCACAATGAACTGTAATTTAGTGATTCTAAAAGTTAGCACTAAATCACTAATAAATTGAAATATGGAAAATACTAACTTAAAGAGTAAAATTTCTATTTTACTCTCTGCATGTAGGAAAATGACCGTTTTACCCATAATTTAAGGATTTTGCATATTAACTCCAAAAGTCACCAAAATTTACATGCCTCATGTAAATTTTATCCTCAATTCAAATATCAATTTAGAAAAATTTAAAACTAATCACAACTATTAAAACTCCATAGGGTCGAAATTCTCATATGCTATTTCTATTGATTTTTGTTTCCAACTTGTTTTGATCAACCTTTTGATCTATGACTTATAAATATGTGATCTTCAAACCAAACCATCACATGGTTTAAAAAGATGTCCTAAAACATATATAAGCTTCTAATTCAAGATCACATGGTTAAAATTTAACCAAAATATAAATTTAGCCAAGAACATCCACACTTTGGCTTATCTGAATATCTCTTTACATAAAATTTTATATCTTTGAAACTAATATCAAATATCTTCAAAATAATAATATAACATGTATATAAGATGCTTAGGATCCTCCAATAAAATTATCAAAGTTATTAGAATAGGTTTAGACCACCAAAGAGTTAAACTTTCTCAAAACAGAAACTGTTTTTCCTCTTCCAGTTTCTGAGTTTCTAAATCTAAGAAAATATTTCATCAAAACCTTTAATCATGCAAAAATCCTCAACCAATAGTCATATATACATGTTAACAATACTCCATAAAAATTTCGGACCAATATCTATCCATTAACTTGGTCATAAACTCCAAATTATAACATATTCTCCAGTTTATCTCCCAGAATGACCTTTCTATAGTTTATACAATATTTGACTGACCAAATGATCTTCAAATGAGGCAAATAAGATATCCATGTAAATTAGACTCAAAAAGGAACAACTTATGTGAAGGAGATTTTATGATAAAACACTTAAAAAAGCTTCGAAATGGGCATGCAAAAGAACTCCTAAAAGCTGTCTGAGAGAAAGTGTTTGATATTCTTTTAAAGGAACGTGTAAATGAAGATAAGTTCGTGGGTGATGGCTGGAGATGCTTATGGACGAGATAAGGGAGATGATAAGGCTGGAGTTGAGAGTTGAGTGTGGTTTTCTCCTACCCAAAATATCTATAAAAGATTATCTCAAAATATTCTATCCAATAATATCTATAAAAATCAGCTCAATATATTTTCCAAATGTGGAGTAGACTTGGAAGAGTAAGGTGGCTAAAATCTTTCCATGTGTATTTTAAATCTCTATTCTTAAGATATTTTCCAAATGTGTATTTTGCTTAAGTGTCATGATCTCACACCTTGATTTCCTTCACAATTCCATCTAATGGTTTCTCTTTGTGCCAAGTATCTAATACTATTCATTATGTGTGGTTAAGATCTTGCCAAGTGTCCAAATAAAATATCGCTAACCTAATTTGGACATTTCACACTGTGATTTTGAAAACACTGCGTTTAGTACATTTACTGAGGTTACTATTCACTCCAAAAATAAACGTAATAAACTTAGTACTGAAAAATCCTAAATATTCAATTAAGCCTAGTGGTGTAGACTATAATGTATTCTGACACTTCTAACTATCTCAAATAATTAAAAACGTATTTCTGGCACCATAGTGAGTGATAACACTAACTATGTTGACAGGCAAAAACCTATGCGATTAGTCGATTCGTGTAAACTTACGGAGTTTTCACGAGGTTCCTAAAGTCAATAGAAATTCCTTAATTGAATTTCTAGCGGGCTATTGCAAGAAGTAATAATATCAGAATGTGATGAAGTTTGATGAGAAGCAATAGGTAAGTTGATATGTGAATCATAATGAGACAAATCTGAAGGAGCGAACAAAAAAGAATGAGTTTCAGATTTGGATGGCAAAGTTGCAAAAAGAAAAACTGTTTCATGAAATATAACATTTTTGGATATGAAGATTTTTTTTTTTTGTGTTAAAGGTCCATTAATTTGTAACCTTTAACATCAGATGGATAACCTAGAAATATTGATTTTGTAGCTCTTGGATCGAATTTTTGTCCGTGAGTTTTAAGTGTAGAAACAAAATAAAGGCAACCAAAAACTTTTAGATGTGAAAGATTAGGTACTTTGTCAAAAAGCATTTCATAAGGTGTTTTATTTTTAAGAAAGAGGGGTTGGGATCCTATTTATAATGTGTGCTGCAGTTAATACACAGTCACTCCAAAAAGATAAGAAAAAATTTACTTGAAACATTAAGGCTCTAGCTGTGCTTAACAAGTGTTGATGTTTTCTTTCAACAACTCCATTTTATTGTGGAGTTTCTACACAGCTTCTTTGGTGTAAAATACCATTTTAATTATTGAATTTTGTAAGAAAAAATTCTGGTCCATTGTCTAATCTTATTATTTGAACATAAACATTAAATTGTGTTACTACCATTTTGCAAAATGTTTGAATTAAAAAAGGTACTTTAGACTTTTTCTTAAGCTTGTATACATAGGTACAGCGCGTGAAATCATCAACTATGGTTAGAAAGAATTTAAAACCAGAATAAGAAATGGTAGAAAAAGGACCCCATATGTCACAGTGAAACAAATCAAACTTTTTATTAGAATTGGTTTGAGATACAGAAAATGGAAGCTTCCTTTGCTTTGCTAAAGGACAGATATCACAGACATGTTTACAAGAAAGAGGTATAGATGATTCTATCTGTTTGAGAGAGTATAATCTTGAATCAGAAACATTACCTAATCTATAGTGCCAAAGATCTAACATATTTTGAGTAATAGATGAAACAAAGTGTGTAGAATTAGACTGATATTGAATGTAGAAGTAAGCTTTTGATGATGCTTGACAGAAAAGATAAAGGCCTTGCTTTTCAAATACAATCCCAATCATCTTCTTCAGTGATTGGTCATGTAGAATACAATAAGAGTCATAAAATGAGAGACAAAGATTAGATTCTTTGGTTAGTTTAGAAACAGATAATAGATTGAATGAAAAAGTAGGAACACATAGGACATTATGTAGGAATAATGTGTTAGAAAGGCAGATAGTGCCAATATGTGTAGCTGGGACAATATGACCATTAGGAAGATTAATAGAGGCAGTAATTTCTTTTGGGGTAGAAGAATATAAGTGTAGTGAACAGATCATATGATCTGTTGTACCAATGTCAAGAATCCAAGAAAATCTGGATTGTTGAGATGTAGAACCAAAAGTACAAGAATTGCAAGAATTTAGAGGGCATGATGCTGTACCAGAGAATGAAGAGGTGGCAAGATTTACAGCTGCTATTGAGATGGTGTTCTGAGATGAAGAGGGTTAAGAAGAGTTGGCAAGTTCTAGAAGTTTCTTGAATTCTTCAGTAGTTAAAGAAAACCTTTATTGCTCATTACTATTTTGAATATAGACCTCTTCATTTGAAATGGCAACATGTGCAGAAGGTACATATCTTTTTCCTTTCGGTCTAGTCCATCAAGGAGGGTAGCCATGAAGTTGAAAGCACTTGTCAACCGTATGGCCATTGTAGCCACAGTGAGTACAATGCAAAGATGACTTCTTTGGCTTGTCTTTTGAAAACTTTGGTGTGACAACTTGCTGAATAAATTGCTTGGCCATTAGAGCATGTGATTCATTGCAAGCTTTCAACTATCTTTGACTTTCTTCTTAGAGCAATAGTGAAAATACTTTAGCCATGTTAGGCAAAGGAACAAGAAGAAGTAACTAGCTCCTAACAGAGATGAATCATTTAACCCAACAAGAAACTTTAGCACATAATCAGATTGTTGCCGAAGCAATAGAAAATTGAAAAGATCACAGGTACATGTCGACATCTTTCCACAAGTACAAGTTGGAAATGGCCTATAGCTAACATATTCATCCCAAAGAGTTTTAAATGCACTGAAATATTCAGTAACAGATAAAGACCCTTGACTTATGCAGCTTAGAGATTTTTCAAGATGAAAAACTCTTGGTCCATCACTTCTGAGATATCTGGTCTTGATTTCATTCCAAAGATCAACAGCAGAGGCAACATATAAAAGACTATTCCTTATTTCTTTGGAAATGGAGTTCATTAACCAAGAAAGCACCAGATTATTGGCATGTAACCAAGCTATCTTATTAATAGGTTGATCATTTGAGGGAGAAGTAATCGAGCCATCAATGAAAGCTACCTTGTTCTTGATAGTCAAAGCTATTGTGATTGAGTGACTCCAAGCAACATAATTGTCTCCAGTGAATATTTCTGAAACTAAGAGAGAGCATCAGGATTGTCTGAGGGATGAAGATAGTATGGACTGGAGGAATCATCTGATGGATTCCTAGAAACTTGTGAATTTTCTGTAGAACTCATATCAAGAACTCGTACAAGAACTTCAAGAAAGATTCAAGAAAGGTTCAAGAACTTGAAATGCAGAGAAGAAAGATTGAATTTGGTGATGCTGAAGTAGATTCTCAATCTGATACCATGTTGAGAGTTTGATATAAACCTAGTTGAGGTTTTGACAAAGGAAGGAATGAAGAGAAAACAGAGAAATAAAGAAAACTTGATGTATGACTGAATTGTATTGAACTGAATAGAACTGCTTGAATATTGTACAAAGTAGCAACTGTATTTATACTACTAACATCATTAAGGGTAATAAAGGAAATTTAATTCTTTTTCTCAACTTTTGACTTTTTCTCTATTTTTGACTTTAACTCCATATTATCAATCTGTGAAGCTATACTCCAACATATTTATAAAGATTGATCCTCACGTAAAAATTCCTTCTAATTATGCCCTTTAATAGCGATGCCATAAAGAAATGAGAAGGGAAGTGAAAGATAACAATACCAATTGATAGATAGAGGGGAGGGTGGAGAAGGGTGCAATAAGGTTGGATGTATGTGATCTATGGTGTGTGGAGATGATGAGTATCAAAACCCTTTTTCAAAACATCTGGCCTTTAAGATATAGATGATGATGATATCCATATAGATGGAATATATATATATATATATATATGAGAAATTATAGATGGAATATATATATATATATATATGAGAAATAGTTCAACCATAAAAGGGATTACATAAAATTAAACTCACAAGCTGACATGTTTTGATATTATACGTCAAATTGTAAAATTACTTTTATTATAAAGTAGATCTAACGGGTCACATGAAATTATATTAGTTTGTGAGTTTTATTTTATAAAATCTCTGTATCTATAATATTTCTCTATATAAGCATGTGCACTACAACAAAATAGACTAATTGTGGTTACAAAATAGTCACAAAAAAATGTGCAAAAGTATTCTTTTCTTGCGAGGGAAAAATCCATTGATAATGTGCATACTTGCTTAATTCTTTCCATCTCAAGAATTGATAGATTAGAGGACCGTATCAACAATAATAAGAGTTTAAAGGATGAAATGATCTCAAAAGGCATTCGTATAGAGAATAACAGAAAAGTTCAAAAGCACATAAATATGTGCTTCCTGAGTTATATATCAAGTTCTATAGAAATTGTAGGGCTTATGGAGGAGGAAAGTCCTTCAAGTTTTATATATTTACGCTCTTTTGTGAGAATTAATGAATGCAATGGTGTAGTGAAGATAATGGCAATCTGATTAGTGCAGCTCATAAATTCACTCCTGATATTTTGCTGAAGCCTTCAAGGATGTGAGCAGATATACGAGTGAGTTTTTTTTTCAATAGCAAATAAAATATTTAAATATAAACTAGCGGATATAAGATACAAGTTCGATAGGGTGGGAGTCCCCTACAGTCTTCCCAAAACCAACACACATTACAACACAAAAGAGAAAAAACAAAGGGGGTGAATGGAGCCAAAAAATTGGCTCCCACCCAATTCCCACAAGGGGAGACCGCTTGGCGACGATTTTTAAATAGTTTGAAGAGCAGACTATAAAATCGAAATGAGAAGCTGCAGTACAGAGGGGTTTGCTGCAACATGTTGGTCTGGACTGACTTGAAGGAACTATCATATCCACTTTCACTCGATCCTTAGTTAATTAGAAAAATTGGGAACATAGCGTGGAAACTGAAAACTGTGACAAATCGTCGGCGAGGGAGCATTACTGGCAGTGGTGGCGCGTGAAAGCCACGCGCCACAGCTAGAGTGAGCAGAACAGTCGGATCTGGAAGACCCGAAGCTCTTGATCCTAAAACTACCACACGTGGCAGTAGAGAGCTCTCCAAGGAGGGGTGGCGAGTGAAGTACACGCGCAGCATAAGCCGCGGGTGAGGCGTGCGCGCCGCACGTATGTGCAGATTTCTTCCGCCAACTTGTTGATAAGCACCTGGAGAAGCTGATGAAGGGACGCATGTCCTTCCTATGTCACTGAAAAGTAGCAAATCTGTGACATCCCGTTTTTACGTGTATTTTCACTGAAGGAGTATTTTAATTTAATTAATATATTGGTTCTTTTATTTTAATTTATTTTATTTTAATTGGATTTATTTTAGTTTTTTTTGGATTTAAAATTATGTTGTTGTTTTTATTAGTTATTTATTATATTTTAGCTTGATGTGGTGTTTAAATTATTTTAATCGTTTTATAGCTTTTAAAGTTGTTTTCATTGCATCAGTTTCTTGACTCAAGATGTGAGAACTGGATCTCACTTTCTTTCTTTCCTTTTTCTTTTTCGTCTTTTTCTTTTCTCCTTTTTTTTTCCTTTTCCTTCTTCTTTCTTTTTTTTTTCTTTTTTTTCCTCCCCTGCTTTCTCCCCCCAGCCCGTGTGACCCAAACACACCCCTCTCCCTCCGCCCGATCCTTCAGCCCGCCCAGCCGGCGCCACCTCCAGCCGCCGTGACCCACCTCCACCTCCGGCATGTCCTTCCCTCACCCGCAAGCTCTACTGCACCGGTGGTGTGCTACACTGGCCACCCAATTTCTCTCTTTTCTCCTCCAAACAAATGGGTCTTCAAGCCTTTTTCTCCTCTTTGAGCCACCATACACGGAAAAATTAGCCACTAAGCACCACCAATGGATTCACCACATCAAGGGCTTCCTCCCCATGTCTTTCTTTTCCCCTAACTCTCTCTTTTTCTCCGATAGGTCTCCATAGCTAGAGTTTCGGTTGCACCACCGTACGCCGCCGTACACAGCCACCCATGGTGTTTCACCACCACCATCTTGTTCCTCTCATCACCATGACCTTCCCCAAGAAATTTCATGGCCAACGGAGTTGTGTATAGCCCTCACTCTCCCTCACTCTCCAAAGCTGAAATTAGCTTCAAGTATCCGATCCGCCGCCGTGCGCCACCACCCACGGCCAACTCTCATTTCCATTAGCTTCATAAACATCCCTTGGCCATTCCCTATCAATTTTGTGTCTTGGTTTGTCCCCGTTCGAAAGTGGGTAATTTCCTACCCACGGCCACAATGTAAAATACACTGTTACGTTGCTTTTTCTCCGTCATTTGCAGTGTCATGATCCTTCGAAAAATACCTTATAGCACTGTAAGTATTTTCCAAACTTCATTTTAGATTTAAATATATTTTTGCTCTTACAATAAATTATTTGGACTGGTTGGTTGATTCCGCACTGAGTTCGAGGAGTCCGGGGGTCGGATGGATTGAGGACGGAGTTGCTTGGTTTGTTGATTTGTGATTGGTTGGTTGTTTTGTGCCTTGAGGTTGCATTTACATGGTGCATGCACGTGCATTTTATTAAATTGAGAAAATCAGGTTTTTAGGTGTAAATGGATTTTCGGGTGCATGTGTATCACAACCCCAAGCTGAGATGGGGTATTATCTCGGTGGAGCTCCTCTGGTCACTCGGGAGCGTAATATACTGAGTGACGTCCCATGAGTTCTCGCTGGGCGACAACAAGAGTGGGCGGGATGGTAACGCTCTCGTACCGACTCCGTGGCCCTTCGCTGACGAGGGCTAGAGGATGCTTGGCTACGAATGCGCGGGGCGCAGAACTGAGCATTGCTCGTTTAGGTGTTACACGCGTGGTCGTTACCTGCGGTGTGACACAGGAGCCAGGATGTGCGGATGACCCCTAGGGGAGGTCATGGTGCATTCGGATTAATTGGTTATTGATATGAGTTGAATTTGGGCCAAATGAGACTTTTGGCGTGAGTTAGAAAGTAATACGTTTTTTGGGCCAAATGGGATTTTTGGCGTGTGTGGAAAAATATGATTTTATGGGTTATGTGCATTGGCATTCCTTCATGCAGATTGTTTGAGTTTATTATGTTTTTATCTAGTGGCGTTTGGATTTTACTTACCTGCGGCACCATTTTTGGTACCGTAGATTTTGATGTAGAGATCGAGGAGGAGGAGGAGGCTGAACCCGAGGAGGCGGCTCCGCCGAAGTTTTGAGTTAGAGTTTATGCCTTGTTGTTGGTTTGAAACATATTTGTAGCTTGTAATATTTTATTATGTATGTTTTGAACGGCTTTGTATTAAACCAAGAAAAATTCTGGTACTTAGTTATATGACTTTGCTATCCGCTGCGTGTTTCTTTTTGCACACTTGTTGCTTATACACACACTTGGCACTTGGCGATAGGGTGGTGACCCGTGTTGTCATCATCCGGACGTCTCAATTTCCCCGTGCCCGTACGTGGGATTTGGGGGCGTCACAAAATCGGCAAAGTTAATCGGTACTAATAGAAAAAAACTAGAAAAACTAGAAAAAAAAAATAACGATGAACTGAATAAACAAGGCCATGGCCAGCAAGGAAGGGAGGTGGGTGGAGCTGGAGCAGCAAGCCCCCTTCTCCCGGTGAATGAAAAAGCTTTTTGGATGGGGCAATGAGGATGTTGGAGAGAGAAAAACAAAGAAAGCAGGAGTTCCTGTAACAATAAATTGCTAATTCAACAATAGTAAGTTAACAAAAACATGATATACGAGTGAGTTATTTACATTGGATTCTTCTCATTCCTATATACAACTTTCATTCCCCTTAATAGAGGGCTTCATGGTAGAGACTTTAACTGATATTTCCTCCTTACATATTAAGAAGAATAATGTTATATATAGTTTTAAGGTGTCTAAGTGCCACACATTCTATTTAAAAAATATAATCCACCTTTAACAAATGAGTTTTTTTAGATGAGTCCTAGATTTGTGTGCGTGAAATTTGCACACTATGATTTTTATAAATTATTTTCCAATAGGAAAATGAGAATTTTAATAATTCTCTATGTTCAATGCATTGCATAATCTTTCCTATATAGTATATGATCTGAAGACCTTGACCTTGACACCCTAAAGTTGCACGATCTTCTTTGCCAATTGCAACCAAATTCCACCAACTTTGGAAGCGCTTTCATCATTGAATCCATGTGGTTTTTGCTACATAATCTGCAATAGATTTGCACATTCTATTCATATACCCAAAAATAAGTTATTGTATGGTTTATATTTTTGTCACATAAACCATTGGATTAAATTCTTATCCCTTAATAAAATGATTGCTAGTTCTTATTACTGAAGACAACATGTGTGAAAACTTTGACCCTCTTCACCTAGTCTCACTTTCTAATACTCCTTTGCAAACGGCAAACATTCTGGCTGTAACAACCCCTTCCTGTAAGTTAAGGAATGTCACTTGCTTGCTTACATAAAACCAGACAGGAGACTTGCATAATTTGCAACAACATTGTTCATCACTGAAAGAGTTTATAAAATAAGTTGTCTTAATAAAACATAACTCAATTTCTCAAACTTACTGAACTAAAAATACTAAGTTCATGATCTATTCCTTCTAAACTTGGCCCGACTGCTCGTACTGATCATCATCTTGACCTGGGTGGTTAGAAAACATGAAATAAAACTAAAATGGGTTGAAATCTCAATAAGAAACTCATAACATCGTAAACATAATAAACGTAAGGATTTTTCATAAATCATTTCATGCTGAGAACTTAAAATTATGACTGTTCATATTGATGCTTATAAATTGGATGACTTGTCTTCATTTATCTAAATTAACTGACTATTCTGACATATATGTTCTGAATTGACTGATCTGATTGATTTGACTGAGCTGACTGATTTTCCTGAGCTGATTTTGTGATACCCCGTTTTTGCGTATATTTTCACTGAAGGAGTGTTTTTAATTTAATTAATATATTAGCTCTTTTATTTTAAATTATTGTATTTTAAATTGGTTTTTATTTTATTTGATATGGTGTTTAATTTATTTTAGTTGTTTTATGGTTTTAAAATCGTTTTTGACGGATCAGTTTTTTGTTTCCGAAAGTGAGGACTGGACCTCATTTTCTTTCTCCCTCTTTTCTTTTCTCTTTTTCTTTTTTCCCTTTTCTTTTTTTTCCTTTTCCTTTTCTTTCTTTCTTCTTTCTTCTTCTTTTTCTCTTCTTCCTGTGCGCGCGCAATAGCTCCCTTTCTCCCTCCCGTCGCCGTCAACCTTCTTCACACAGACCCGCCGCCGCCGGCCGAAGTGGCCAACACCATCCCCACCGTTCTGTCCCCCTCCGGCTGGTGAACACCCCCACCAAAAATCACCTCCATCCGAGCCGCCGTTAGCTCCGTACAGCCCCTTCTAAGCCGCACGGCTTTTTGCTGATTCCGACGCCATCGCTCCACCTCCGGCCACCATCTCTTCACAGCTTCTTCCCCTACCTCTTCCCGTCCTAACCCACCCAATTTCGGCCCCGATCCGTTGCCGGAGTAGCTTCCACGAGCTCAACTCCGTTCAACCCCTTTTGGCGCTTCCACCGCCGTTTCCACCGCCACCACGGCCAAAGCTCACTTCCTTTAACTTCATAAACATCTCAAGGCCATTCCCTATCAATTTCGTGTCTTGGTTTGTTCCCGTTCGAAAGTGGGTAATTTATTACCCACGGCCACAATGTAAAATACACTGTTACGTTGCTTTTTCTCCTCATTTTGCAACACCGTAAACTTTCAAAAAATACCTTATAGCGCTGTAAGTATTTTCCAAACTCTACTTTTAGATTTAAATATATTATGCTCTTACAATAATTATTTGACTGTTGGTTGGTTGATTTCGGACTGAGTCCGAGGAGTTCGGGGGTCGGATGGATTGAGGACGGAGTTGCTTGGTTTGTCGATTTGTGATTGGTTGGTTGGTTTGTGCCTTGTGGTTGCATTTACATGGTGCATGCACGTGCATTTTATTTAAATTGAGAAAATCATGATTTGTTGGCATAAATAGATTTTCGGGTGCGTGTGTATCACGACCCCAAGCCGAGATGGGGTATTATCTCGGTGGAGCTCCTCTGGTCACTCGGGAGCGTAATATACTGAGTAACGTCCCCTGAGTTGTCGCTGGGCGACAACGGGAGCGGGCGGGATGGTAACGCTCTCGTACCGACTCCGTGGCCCTTCACTGGCGAGGGTTAGAGGATGTTTGGCTACGAACGCGCGGGGCGTGGAACTGGGCATCACTCGTTTAGGTGTCACACGCGTGGTCGTTACCCGCGGTGTGTCACAGGAGCCAGGGTGTGCGGATGACCCCTAGGGGAGGTCATGGTGCATTCGGATTAATTGGATATTGTTATGAGTTGGATTTGGGCCAAATGAGACTTTTGGCATGAGTTGGAAAGTAATGCGTTTTTGGGGCCAAATGAGATTTTTGACGTGCGTGGAAAAATATGGTTTTACGGGTTATGTGCATTGGCATTCTCTCATGCATATTGTTTGAGTTTTAATATGTTTTTATCTAGTGGCGTTTGGATCTTACTTACCTGTGGCACCATTTTTGGTACCGTAGATTTTGATGCAGAGATCGAGGAGGAGGAGGAGGCTGAGCCCGAGGATGCGGCTCTGCCGGAGTATTAAGTTGGAGTTTATGCTTTGTAGTTGGTTTGAACAATATTTGTAGTTTGTAATATTTTATTATGTATGATTTGAACGGGTTTGTATTAAATTAAGAAAAATTCTAGTACTTAGTTTATGACTTTGCTATCCATTGCGTGTTTCTTCTTGCACATTTGTTGCTTATATACTCACACTTGGCACTTGGCGATAGGGTGGTGACCCGTGATGTCACCATCCGGACGTCTCGATTTTCCCGTGTCCGTACGTGGGGATTTGTGGGCGTCACAGATTTGGCCAACAGACTTAACTCTGTGTGCAAGGTTGTGCACCAGCCCCACATCCCGTTGTAGCAAGGGGAGCCGCTGAGTAGTATTCTGGCGTACCATAGTGGACCACGCTTAAGTCTGTGGCTTGCACATCCACCCTAATCTGAAATGAATGTCCATCTGATTAACTAATTTGATAAAACTAATTAACTAATTTCTGATTTGAATAAACTGTTCTGAGCTTATCTTGTAGTTGTACTTAAGATAACTTGTATGTCTTATGAGATATGAGATGCATGATATACATATTGATATAAATTACTGTAATTTTTGAATCTGAACATGATGCTGAATGACATAATCATGAACTATGTTGAGTGATATGTTGGCATACATAATAACATGTGTGGTACATAAAACTGGTTGTTAAAGAACTAGCTTGAGTACTGCCTAAATAAGCTGAACTATGATGATCCTAATTCATGATCAAATTACTTATATCCTTGTACTGCTTCCTGAATCTTACTTCATAGCTCGCCACCTATACAAAGTACTTAGTGTCACTAAATCTGTCTAAGATAACATGTCATAATATTATGCTTGATTGATACATTTCATGGAGAATAATTTCATACACATCAAGTTCCATACAAAATCATTGAATCATAAAGTTAAACATATTATAATTTAGAAAATACTTAGACTGATTCAATTCGGTTAAAAATAAATCATGAAAAACTAAATTCTTAAAATCAATTTACTTTCTTGAATTTAAACATAATTATTCAAGAAATCTCATTAATTTTAATATCACTTAAATATTCTTAACATATTCCTTTATTTTAAATTCACAACTTAGTACATAATTATAATAAAATCTATCAAAGCCAAACACCTAATCCTGTTTAAATAAAAATAGACTTAATCTAATATTTCAAATATCATTGATATAGATATATATTTATTTAAGTATATAGACTAAAATAATTGATGGAAACATTCGATTCATAAAAATAGACTTAATAATACTTGATATTAAAAATCATTGTAAACCATTATTATATTTAATGCATAGTAATTTAATTTAAGAACTCTTAACTACTTTCTATGAAATCAAGTTGTGAGCTATTATATAATTAAAACTGAGTCCACTTAAAAATAATATAAACCCAAATCTCATAAGTATTATAAAAGTGTACTAAAAATACTACCAGACTCAAAGAAATGATTTACGGCCCAAGTATAAAATAAAAGAGTTAACTCAAACCAACAAAATGTTAAGTCCACAAGAGTTACAACATAAGATCAAAACCACTTTTAATAATGGGACGTGCTATGTACAGCCACGCTGGGAGCAACCGCGCACCCCACTCCACTGTCTTTTTTATTTTTTAAAATTTAAAAACAGAAAGGAAAGAAAAAGTCTAAATGTAGGAACCATTTGCGCAAGCACTGCACACAACCCAACGTGGCCAACCACGGTAGATTGATAGAGCGTGGCGTTTAGCACGAGTTTTGGTTTCAGCTTTGTTTTGAGCGAGAGAAAAAAATGGTTAGGAACTGGAATAAATTTCATGAAATGGTGCGCTTGATTGATATCAAAACACAAAAGGTACAGATATGAGAGAAACCCATTAAACTACAAAAGCTATTTACGATCTGCCTATTGGGAAAAATCTTAGCAGCCACTTGGAATAACCAAATCAATTACCATACAGTGAAAACAATTCTCTCACTTTGTGTGAATCTGATAGGAATTAATTTAATAGAGAATAATCTAAAACAAAATTACACACACACAAAGAGCCAAGAATTTTTTACATGGAAAATCATTCAAAGCAAAGGGAAAAATCAAGGGACCTGGTCCAGTTAAACCTTCCACTATCAACAATGATGTGTACACAAATGTTCTCTCTAGATAACATTAGAGGCATACAATCAACAATAATCTCAAGAAAACACTTTTTTGACAACCATACAGTGTGATAAAAGAGATTTCACCAAAGAGATGTATTATTGTTCATGAGCACAAACACCATAAATACTACTCCAAATCCGATCTCTACCATTTAGATTATAGAGCCTTGAGTTGTGAACATGCCTGCAAAATTTCAGCTCAATTGGACCGCAGAAGACTATGATCAAAGCGTTTGATTGAAACTGGACGAACTTCTCTATTTTTGGTTGTCTCTTCCTCTTCCCAATCTCACACGTTTTTTTTTTCTTTTCTTTTTACACACTTTCTTTTGCTAATAGCAGCAGCAGGAACACTTAGATTTTAATAAATCTAATTAAACTATGCCTAAACCCTCTCTCCATGTGGGCTTAATGGATCCACACAGGCCATCCTCCATGATGTGAACCCCAATCGACTTGCTTTGAGACCCAACAACAATATTGGAAAAACAAACCCAAGAACGCCAAACTCAAGTCTATGGATGGAGAATTTAGACCCGTTGAGATCTCGTTTCAAGAACCTAGATTATATTAAAATCTAGACCCAATGAAATCCCGTCTCAAAAACTCAAATTACAAGGAAGAACGCCACAAAGGTTGTGATTTACCTTTGATAAGTTCAAGAGTTCAATTAAGAACAAGAGGAGAAAACTCACTCACAATGAAAATTCAATAAAAAATGTCTTACCTCTCAAATGAGGCTACAAGTGCCTTAAATAAACAATTCCCAAAACCCTAAAGGAATAGTGCCGCGGGTACTGTAGCGTGAACAGTGCCTCGCTACAGTAACTTCTAAAACCCTAGTTCACATAAATTAATAACTTTCCAAATATGCCCTTGGCCAAAATACAAGGCCTTCCCAAAAACCCTAGTTCATTAGAAATAAGACATATGGGCTAGACATCTCCCAAGCCCAATTATTCTAGAATAATTCCTTTGACTAATAAAATAAGTCATTTCAATGAAATAAATAAGTCCATGGTCTTTAATAACAATCGGCTCAAGTCGTGTCTTCCATAGCTTGGATCAAGTGGATCAAAACTGGTTCTCATTCTTTCAAGCCCATCATGTGTGTTGGGCTCTTGCTAGTTTCATCCCAATTGGATTGCACCAATTCTTGCATTGCTCCCTTAATCTTCGTGGCTCTTAATCTTGTAATTGATCCTTAAGACTTGGTTTGCCTTGGGGCCCATCATTCCCCCTCTCCTCAAAAGGATTCGACCTCGAATCTCCACCTGGATCAAAGGGAAAAAGATTAGTAATATTGAAAATAGCAAACACATGATACATACCTCGAAGATCCACGAGATATGAAATATCATTAATTTTATCAAGAATTTGGAAATGTCCATCCAAGCTACTTCTGTCATCCACAAACAAAAGTATCAGAGTTAAATAATTATGTGGATTAAAATCATAAACAACTTCAAAAGGAGAATATGAAGTAGTAGTATGCAAGGTCCTATTATATGCAAACTCTTTAAATGGCAAACAATCCTCCCAAGTTTTTAAATTCTTATGAAGAATAGTGCATAAGAGCTGAGTATTAGAAACAATACTCCTAGGTACACCATGAAGTCGCACTATTCTGCCGCGCTACAGTAACTTCTAAAACCCTAGTTCACATAAATTAATAACTTTCCAAATATGCCCTTGGCCAAAATACAAGGCCTTCCCAAAAACCCTAGTTCATTAGAAATAAGACATATGGGCTAGACATCTCCCAAGCCCAATTATTCTAGAATAATTCCTTTGACTAATAAAATAAGTCATTTCAATGAAATAAATAAGTCCATGGTCTTTAATAACAATCGGCTCAAGTCGTGTCTTCCATAGCTTGGATCAAGTGGATCAAAACTGGTTCTCATTCTTTCAAGCCCATCATGTGTGTTGGGCTCTTGCTAGTTTCATCCCAATTGGATTGCACCAATTCTTGCATTGCTCCCTTAATCTTCGTGGCTCTTAATCTTGTAATTGATCCTTAAGACTTGGTCTGCCTTGGGGCCCATTATTCCCCCTCTCCTCAAAAGGATTCGACCTCGAATCTCCACCTGGATCAAAGGGAAAAAGATTAATAATATTGAAAATAGCAAACACATGATACATACCTCGAAGATCCACGAGATATGAAATATCATTAATTTTATCAAGAATTTGGAAATGTCCATCCAAGCTATTTCTGTCATCCACAAACAAAAGTATCAGAGTTAAATAATTATGTGGATTAAATTCATAAACAACTTCAAAAGGAGAATATGAAGTAGTAGTATGAAGGTCCTATTATATGCAAACTCTTTAAATGGCAAACAATCCTCCCAAGTTTTTAAATTCTTATGAAGAATAGTGCATAAGAGCTGAGTATTAGAAACAATACTCCTAGGTACACCATGAAGTCGCACTATCCCCCTGAAAAATAAGTTAGCTATGTTTGTGGTATCATCAATTTTATGACATGGAATGAAATGTGACATTTTGCTAAATCTATGCACAACCACAAAAATAGAATCTCTACCCCTTTTAGTTGTACGCAGCCCCAAAACAAAGTCTATAGATATGCCTACCAATGGTTTACTAGGAACGGGTAAAGGTGTATACAACCAATGTGGCAAAACCTTAGACTTGGCCTTCCTACATGTAATGCACATGCCACAAATGCAATTGACGTCTCTTTTCATCTTAGGCCAAAAGAAATGTTCATCCAATAATTCAATGAAAGGCAAATGATACTCCCACAAATGTTCATGAGACACATCTAAAGTTTTCTTTGCACCAAAATGACCATTCCAATTATATGCAAACTCAATGAATGGTAAGTAGTACTCCCACCAATGGTCATCCAACACATCTAAAATTCCCTTTATATCAAAATTTCCCAACAGACCACATCCATGCACAAGCAACTCACGCATAAGACTAGTAGGCACACAAAGTATTTTCTCTCTAAACAAGTACCAATATAGTCTATATAAATAAGAAAACGATTCTTTCTTACGTACTCCATACACACTAACCAAGCCATCATCATTAACAAACAAGTTCTTATCATATTCAAGTCTCAATAACTTTGCATCCAAAATGAAGATAAGGACATACCTTCTTGATAATGCATCAAACAGAAGATTTTCCTTTCCATGTGTGTATTTGATTTCATGAGGAAAAGTTTCAATACATTCCTCCCACTTAGCATGCATTCTAGTCAACAACTTACCTTGTCCCTTCAAGTGTATCAAGGACTCATGTTCTTGAAAGAGAGGTCGGTTAGTAATTGTCGCACCCGGCACAAAATCAATATAATGCTCTATCTCTCTAATAGGTGGCAATCCACTAAACACACCAGTAGGAATCATGATCTTATATCCCTGCAACAAAGAAACAACAATACTAGGCAAAGGTACGTTAAGTTCGTTAGTATTAAAACTTGCCTTAGCATAAAAACTCACTTTTCTTTTTGTTTTCCTCTCATTTTCTGCACTATCTCTTCTCTTTTCACTCTCTCTTTTTTCTTCAGTCTCTTTACTCTTTTCACTCTCCTTTTTCTTTTCACTTTCTTTTTCCTTTTCACTCTCTATTTCCTTTTCACTCTCTGTTTTTTTTTTCACTCTCTCCTTCTCTTGAAGTTTTGGCCTCACTATTTCTACTTTTCTCAATCTCATTTTCACTCTTTCTTTTTTCATCAATCTCACTTTCTCTCTTTTTTTTTTTATCAACTTCACTTTCTTTCTTTCTTTTTTGATCGACCTCACTTTTCAACTTGAGTTGGTCCTCATGGACCTGTGTTGGAGTTAAAGGAGCAAGTTTGATTCTTTTTCCATCCTTTTCAAAGCTGTACATGTTTCTAAACCCATCATAGATCACTCTCCTATCACACTGCCACAGCCTCCCCAACAAAATATGGCCAATATGCATAGGCACTACATCACAAAGTACCTCATCCTTGTACCTCCCAATTGAAAAAGAAACTAGCACTTGCTTATTTATTTTAACCTCCCCACAATCATTCAACCACTGCAACTTGTATGGTCTAGGGTGTTTCAAAGTAGGTAAATTCAATTTCTCAACTAAAGTAGTGCTAGCAACATTAGTACAACTCCCTCCATCAATAATCATACTACATACCTTGTTGTTGATGTGGCATTTAGTACGAAAAATGTTCTCTCTTTGCTGTTCTATACCATCCATCTTAAATTCTATATTCGGAGCACACCTAACAAGAGACTCGCCATACTCTTCATTCTTATTGTACTTATTCTCAATACTAGGCTCACATCTCCTCCTATCTCTCCCACTTTGCAAATTTCTAATCAATGCACCTTGTTGTTCCATCTTATCCATCACTTCCCCCAACTTCAAATTTAACCTTTCAAACTTTTGTTGCATGGACTGCAACAAAAAGAATGAATTGTCTGACATCCCCTTTGGTTATGAGTCACTTTAATGAGACATTGTATGTGCTGCACAAAAAAGAATGTTAGTGGAAAAAGACCTCACACGCTCTCCCTCACGTGTTTACACTCAAATAATGGCACTCCACTCGTGTTTCACTCTTAATTGGCTTTTTCGCGATAATGATCTCACACTCTCTTGCCTTTTACCTCAATAGTTTTCCCACTCAAGTTCTTTCAAAACTAATTGAACTAAATCAAGGCAATACAACCTTGTTTTATCCCAACTAATAATTAGATCCAAGAAACAAGAACAAGAGAAACACGGAATGAATAAAATGACAAGGGAATCAAGAAAATTATTGGAATGGAAGGATAACTATAAGATAAGATACCAACTAGAAAGAGGTAACAAGAGGTAATTCAGCCCCTTTAAGGACAAGACCCAATCAACAAATTTCTTTCTTTCTCTTTTATTGTAACTATATAGCAACCACTGAATATGCTACCTCTACTTTCCTTCTCTCTCCTTTTTTTTTTTGAATTTTTTTTCTTTTCCTTTCTTTTCTTTTCTTTTCCTTTCTTTTCTTTTCTTTTCTTTTCTTTTCTTTTCCTTTCCTTTCTTTTCTTTTTCTTTTCTTTTCTCAAAAATTTAACCACAAACAGGAATATTCAATTGTGATAATCAAACAATTGAATTCAAACACATACAAATTGACAAAGAAATGGAAGGAAATCAATGAAATTTCAAACCCTAGATGGTGCAAATTTTGGCAGCCCTAGGAAAAACGAATTTTTGTGCTTTTTTTTTTTTTTGGGCAATTCTAGAACATTGAATCTCTAGAATTAACGATACAATAAATAAAGATAGAATCAGACCTGATTGGAAATCTTGCTCTGATTACCAAATGATGTGAACCCCAATCGACTTGCTTTGAGACCCAACAACAATATTGGAAAAACAAACCCAAGAACGCCAAACTCAAGTTTATGGATGGAGAATTTAGACCCGTTGAGATCTCGTTTCAAGAACCTAGATTATATTAAAATCTAGACCCAATGAAATCCCGTCTCAAGAACCCAAATTACAAGGAAGAACGCCACAAAGGTTGTGATTTACCTTTGATAAGTTCAAGAGTTCAATTAAGAACAAGAGGAGAAAACTCACTCACAATGAAAATTCAATAAAAAATGTCTTACCTCTCAAATGAGGCTACAATTGCCTTAAATAAACAATTCCCAAAACCCTAAAGGAATAGTGCCGCGGGTACTGTAGCGTGAACAGTGCTGCGCTACAATAACTTCTAAAACCCTAGTTCACATAAATTAATAACTTTCCAAATATGCCCTTGGCCAAAATACAAGGCCTTCCCAAAAACCTAGTTCATTAGAAATAAGACATATGGGCTAGACATCTCCCAAGCCCAATTATTCTAGAATAATTCCTTTGACTAATAAAATAAGTCATTTCAATGAAATAAATAAGTCCATGGTCTTTAATAACAATCGGCTCAAGTTGTGTCTTCCATAGCTTGGATCAAATGGATCAAAACTGGTTCTCATTCTTTCAAGCCCATCATGTGTGTTGGGCTCTTGCTAGTTTCATCCCAATTGGATTGCACCAATTCTTGCATTGCTCCCTTAATCTTCGTGGCTCTTAATCTTGTAATTGATCCTTAAGACTTGGTCTGCCTTGGGGCCCATCACTCCATATAGGAGGGAACCCACACAACAAATCTCCCCCTTCTTGACTATGTGGGGGGACTCGCCATACCTACTTTTACTCTACATACTTCGAGTCTTTGCATAGGTAATGGTTTTGTCATCATATTTGACCCATTCTCATTAGTATGGATTTTTTCAATCTGTAACAACTTCATATCCAATGCATTACGAATCCAGTGATACCTTACATCAATATTCTTGGATCTTGAATGAAAGGTTGAGTTCTTACTGAGATGGATGGCACTCTGACTGTCATAATAGAGAGTTTTTACTTCTCTTGTTTCTGACCTTGTTCTTCTAAGAACTTCTTCATCCATATCAACTCTTTGCTTGATTAAGTTATGGCAATATACTCAGGCTTCTGTAATAGACAAAGCAACACTTTTTTGTAGTTTGGATTGCCATGACACAGCTCCCCCTGAATAAGTAATCAAGTACCCTGAAATTGACTTTCTGGAATCATTGTCACCAGCCATATCTACATTTGTAAACCCTTCAAGTATAGGTTTATCATTTCCAAAGCACAAACACACATTGAAAGTACCTCTGAGATATCTCAAAATCCATTTAACTGCATTCCAATGCTCTTTTCCTGGATTTGAGAGAAAACGGCTAACTAGTCTGACTAAATGAGCTATATCTGGCCTCGTGCATGCCATTGCGTATATTAAACTACCCACTGCTGAGACATATGGGAATGTTTCCATATCTTCCTTCTTTCTATTTGTGGAAGGACTTTGCTTCGTGCTCAACTTAAAATGAGTAGCAAGAGGAGAGCTAATTGTCTTAGCTTTATTCATATTGAATCTGTCGAGTACTTTTTCAATATATCGCTCCTGTGACATACACAATGGTCAGATGTGGTCTTCTTGTAGCCTTACTCTTCCATAACTGACTCAAATTTCTTGTACCATTGTCTAGACACCTGCTTTAGACCATATAGACTTTTCTTTAGCCAACACACACAATCTTCTTTGGCTTTCACCCTGAAACCCTTTGGTTGCTCCATATAAATCCCTTCCTCTAAATCACCACGTAGGAAGGCAATTTTCACATCCATTTGTTCAATTTCTAAGTCTACGCTAGCTGCTAAACCAAGAACCACACGGATGGATGACATCTTCACAACTGGAGAGAAGATCTCATCAAAGTCGATACCTTTTCATTGACTAAATCCCTTAACAACAAGTCTAGCTTTGTATTGTGGTCGGGAAGTGTGTTGGACTAAGCTTGTTTTTAAATAACACAATTATAATATTTTGATGAGCTCAAAAAATATTATAATTGGGGAAAATTATTTAAATTAAATATTTTAGTCATTTAAAAATATTACGAGATTTAGATTTAAGTTGAAAACTCTAAATTAATTTGAATGGTTTTATTTTCTTCAAGTGATTAACGAGACTTCATCATTTTAATTAATGATGAAGGAAGGAATATTATTTTATAAACTTTATAAAATAATATTCAATCTTAATTCCTCTCAGTGTTTTAATTTAAATAAAATGCTTACGCATTTTCAAATCAGTATTTAAACTAACCGTTAGATCGTTTTGTAGATCCTGAAACAAAGGGCTTGGATTAAATACCCAAGCCCCTAGTCTTTCCCCCTCATTTCCTCTCTCTCTCTCTCTCTCTCTCTCTCTCTCTCTCTCTCTCTCTCTCTCTCTCTCTCTCTCTCTCTCTCTCTCTCTCTCTCTCTCTCTCTCTCTCTCCCTTTGAGCCTGACGGTTCAGCTTCCCCCTAGCCGAACCCTTCTCTCCTTTAGCCTAGCCACTGTCGGCCACCCTTAGCCTCACCGCTAGTCACCAACTACTCCCCTTCCTCCGGCCAACACTTCCTTCCATCGTCGAGCCCCACGTGCCCTCCTCTTCCTCCCATGGCAACACTAACAGAAATGGGTTTCAAACCCGTTTCTCCTCCTAGCACCACCAACGGCACCACCACCTCATGAACTTCCTCTCCATGGTCTTCTTTCCCCTAAATCTCTCCCTCTCCATTGCACCACTACACACAAACACGCACGCAGCAACCCACACCACCTTACCACTACCACCATGATCCTTAGTCACCGATGACCTCCCCTAGCTATTTCCATGTCCAACCGAGATCCCCACATCTCTCACTCTCCCCACAAAACCCGAACTATAAATACCAATTTTTCTCTCTCTCAATCTCTCTCTACTGCCATTTCTTTCCTTTCCAGTGCCCAACACATTCCACCTTTCACTTCTCCTCCTTCCCTTTCTCGTTTCCTCATTCATTTCAAACTTTCACGCCTCAATGGCCACCATCTTGTCTTCTTTCTTTTTTCTTATCCTCCCAATTTCCTTTCTTATCCTTTGCCTTCAAACCTGCTTGTCAATTCTCTCCATTATCATCGATACTCATGGCCAAGCTGCAGTCTATGATGATAAGACCACAATTTGGTTGTGAGTCTCTACACCTCAATACCACGGTTTTCGTCATGGGATTGTATGCTAGAGACCCACTATGACTAAGAGTGACGAGTCTGCAAGTTTAACAATCCACTATGATGACCATGGGTTATAAATATCGGTTACCCAAGACCACAATCTGTGGCTTTGTGCACAATTATTACTTGGTTTCTTTTATTTGTTTAGTTTTATCTATAATTTTGTGAGTTTGGTTTTGTTTTTCTTTGGATTTGTGATATTTTTCTGATATGTAAGTTTATTTGTTTTGATTGTAAGATTGTTGGTTTTTGTTTGGACTTTTTTTCTTAGAAAATGTGATGTTGAACGGAGTGCCTAGCGGTGGTGGCACCAATTTGCTCTCGGTATCTAGATAGGGGCACCCATCGTCGATGTTAAGCCCTCTTCCCGGTCCATGTGAGGGTAAGTGCATGTAACACTCTAGTTAATAGTGGATGCTTTGCAAAATGATAGTAAAAGGCCCATTGCCTTTTTCTCTCTAATTATTTAGCCTATCTCTCAAATCACGATAGACATATATTGATAGAGAATGTGAATAACAATACAAATATATTATAATACTTATCTTAATTTTATAACGATAGACATATATTGGATAAAAGCAACAAATAGTATATTTCAAACCTGTAGTTTTGTAAACATGCTTGTCAATTCTCTCCATTATTGTGGGTACTCATGGCGAAGCCGTAGCCTACGACATCAACACCACAATTAGGCTGTGGGCTTCTATGACTCAATACCACGGTTTTCATCATGGGTCTGTTTGCTACAGACTCAATGTGATTATAAGTGATGAGTCTGAAAGTTTAACAATCAATTATGACGACGATGGGCTATAAAAATATATTACCCATGACCACCATCTCTGGGTTTGTGCATGATTATTACTTGGTTTCGTTTATTCGTTTTGTTTTATTTGTAACTTTTTGTTTTTCATTGGATTTGTGATATTTTTCAGATATGTAAGTTTGTTTTGATCTGTAGGATTGTTGGTTTTTGTTTGATCCACTCTCAATATCCTGATTGGGGCATCCACGGGCCGCGTTAAACGCCCCCCCCCCCCTCCAAATCCTGATCCATGTGAGGGCAGGTGCATATAATAACTCTAGTGAAGAGTGGATGCTTTGTAAAATGGTAGTAAAAACACCTATGCCTATTTCTCTCAAATTATTTATCCTATCTCTCAAATCATAAATAAGAGACAACATAGTTTATGCATATAAGATATTTGCAAGATAAACCCCCAATAATAGTAGTAATAGAGAATACGAATAGCAATACAAATATTTTTATAATACTTATCTTAATTTTATAAAGACATGCATCTATTGGATAAAAACAATAAATGGTATATATCAAACATGTAGTTTTGTAACTTTGAGATATAACTTCATCTCTTAACAATCTATCATCACAAATTCTCTGGCACATATTAAAAATAAATTAAGGAAAATAATAGTACACAACAACAAATTCCAATAATGATAACAATAACGAAACTAATGAGGATGATCTCAAAATTAAGGATGATGATAATATAAAAAGTTGATGCAATGATGATATGATGAGATCATGATGATATGAAGATGAGGATGTAACGAGATACATCCTGATAGTCAAGAAGATGAGGACGTGATGAGATCATGATTGTATGAAAAGATGATAACATGATAAATGGTGAGATGATGATGAGTTTGGTGATGTAAAGAAATGAAACGTGATATTTTGAAGATGATGTAATGATAAATAATAGGAAAAGATAATGAGCTAAGACGAGAAAATCAATAAGGGTTTACCCAACAAGTTGGCCAACTATGCAATGGAGAGTAGGGTTGCTACCCGCTTCCATTCCACAGGAGGACAAGCTTTAGTTCTTCCATTTGAAAGTCTAGTGGGCGGGTGCTGAGTTAGGCCTTGAGCCCACACGGCCTTTAGTATATATAAAAATAGACATACATATAATTATAAATAATAATATCATATATACTAGAAACAATTAACCTTAACTATAAAAACCACTTTTTCTCTCTCTCAATCTTTCTCTATTGCCATTTCTTTCATTTCCAGCAGCCATCACCCTCCACCATTCACTTCTCCCCCTCCCCCCTTCTCTTTTCCTCATTCGTTTTAGACTTTCATGCTTTAATGGCTACCATCTTCTCTCTCTTTGCTTCACCTCCCAATTTTCCTTCTTCTCCTCTGCTTTTAAAACCGCTTGTCAATTCTCTCCACTATCGTGGGTACTCATGGCCACACCGCAATCTAAGACATTTAGACCACAATTTGGCCGTGGGCTTCTACTACTCAATACCACGGTTTTTGTCATGGGTCGGTATGCAACAGACTCACTGTGAATATGAGTGACGAGTTTGCAAGTTTAACAATCCACCATGACGACGATGGGCTATAAAGACCACGATCTCAAGGTCTGTGAAATATTTTTACTTGGTTTCATTTCTTCATTTCGTTTTATTTTTAATTTAAGATTGTTGGCTTTTGTTTGGATTTTGTTCGGACTTTTTTTTTGTGTAAATGAAGTGTTGAATGGGATGGTTTGACAGTAGTGGCTCCAATCCACACGACCAGTATTACTTGGTTTCCTTTCTTTGTTTTGTTTTATCTACAATTTTATGAGTTTGTTTTGTTTTTCGTTGGGTTTGTGATGTTTTCAGATATGTAAGAATTTTTTCTTTTATATATATATATATGCAAGATTGTTGGCTTTTCTTCAGATCTTGTTTGGACTTTTTTTTATTTATTTATAAAAAATGTGGTGTTGAATGGGGTGGTCTGAGAGTTGTGGCACCAATCCGCTCTCGGTATCCAAACAGGGGCACCCACGGTCGGCATTAAGCTCCCTTCCCGGTCCATGCCAGGGCATGTGCATGTAACAACTCTAATGAAGACTGGATGCTTTTCCAAAATGATAGTAAAAGTCCCTGTTCCTATTTCTCTCTAATTATTTAGCCTATCTCTCGAATAACAAATAAGGGACAACATAGTTTATGTATAAAAGATATTTACAAGATAAACCCCCAATAATAGTAGTAATAGGGAATGCGAAAAGCAATACAAATATTTTTACAATACTTATCTTAATTTTATAAAGATAGACATCTATTGGATAAAAGCAATAAATGGTATATATCAAACATGTAGTCTTGTAACTTTGAGATAACTTCATCATCTCTTAATCTGTCATCCCAAAATCTTTTACAAACATTAAAAATAAATTAAGGAAAACAATATTACACAACAACACATACCAATAATGATAACAATTACGAAACTAATGAGGATGATCTCAAAACTAAGGAGGATGATAATATGAAAAGATGTGATGCAATGATGATGTGATGAGATCATGATGGTATGAAAAGACGACGACATGATAAATGGTGAGATGATGATGAGTGTGGAGATGTAAAGAGATTAAACGTGATATTATGAAGATGATGTAATGAGATCATGATGAAATGAAAAGATGATGTAATGATAAATGGTATGGAAAGATGATGAGATAAATATACATGAAAAGATGATGAGCCAAGCCAAACAAATCGGTAAGGGTTTACCCAGCAACTTGGCCAACTATGCGATGGAGTGTAGGGTTGATACCTGCTTGCATTCCACATGAGGACGAGCTTTAATTCTTCTGCTTGAAAGTCTATTGGGCAGGTGCTAGCTTGGGACTTGGGCCCACATGACTAGTATAGATAAAAACATACATATATAGATAAAATATAAATCATAATATCATATATACTAGAAACACAAAACCCTAACTATAAATACCACTTTTTCTCTCTCTTAATGTCTCTCTATTGTAACTTCTTTCATTTCCAGTATCCATCAGCCTCCACCTTTCACTTCTCCCCTGTCCCCTTCTCTTTTCCTCATTCATTTCAGACCTCCAAGCTTCAATGGCCACTACCCTGTCTTCTCTCTTTTTTCTTCTCCTCCCAATTTCACTTCTTCTCCTCCACTTTTGGCACCCACAATGGGTATTAAACCCCCTTCCTGGTCCATGCGAGGGTATGGGCATGTAACAACTCTAATGAAGAGTGGATGCTTTCTAAAATGATAGTAAAAGCCCCTGTGCCAATTTCACTCTAATTATTTAGCCTATCTCTCGAATCACAAATAAGGGACAACGTAGTTTATGCATAAAAGATATTTGCCAGATACATCCCCAATAATAGTAGCAATAGGGAATGCAAAAAGCAATACAAATATTTTTACAATACTTACCTTAATTTTATAAAGATAGAAATCTATTGGATAAAAGCAATAAATGGTATATATCAAACATGTAGTCTTGTAACTTTGAGATAACTTCATCTCTTAACAATCTTTCATCCCAAAATCTTTTACAAACATTAAAAATAAATTAAGGAAAACAATATTACACAACAACAAATACCAATAATGATAACAATAACAAAACTAATGAGGATGATCTTAAAACAAAGGAGGATGATAATATGAAAAGATAATGCAATGATGATGTGATGATATCATGATGGTATGAAAAGACGATGACATGATAAATGGTGAGATGATGATGAGTGTGGAGATGTAAAGAGATGAAATGTGATATTATGAAGATGATGTAATAAGATCATGATGAAATGAAAAGATGATATAATGATAAATGATATGGAAAGATGGTGAGATAAATGATATCAAAAAGATGATGAGCTTAGCCGAGGGAATAAGTAAGGTAGGGCCCCAACAACTTGGCCAACTAAGTGATGGAGACTAAGGTTGCTACCCGCTTGCATTCAACAAGTCCAGGGGGTGATGCCGGGTTGGGTCTTGGGCCCACGCGGCCTTTAATATATATAAAAATATATATAAATATAAATCATAATATCATTTATATTAGAAACACAAAACCCTAACTGGAAATACCACTTTTTCTCTCTCTCTTGATCTCTCTCTATTGCCATTTCTTTCATTTCCAGCGTCCATCACCCTTCACCTTTCACTTCTCTCTTGCCCCCTTCTCTTTTCCTCATTCGATTTAGATTTTCATGCTTCAATGGCCACCATCCTGTCTTCTCTCTTTTTTCTTCTCCTTCCAATTTCTCTTCTTCTCCTCTACTTTTAAACCCACTTGTCAATTCTCTCCATTACCATGGGTACTCATGGCCAAGCCGTAGTTTACGACGATTAGACCACAATTTGGCCGTGGGCTTCTACGACTCAATAGCATGGTTTTAGTCGTGGGTCTGTATGCTACAAACTCACTATGACTATGAGTGACAAGTGTGCAAGTTTAACAATCCACTACGACGACGATGGGCTATAAAGATCTATTACCCAAGACCACGATCTCTGGGTATGTGCATGATTATTACTTGGTTTCATTTTTTTTGTTTTATTTTATCTACAATTTTGTGAGTTGTGTTTGTGGTGTTTTCTGATATGTAAGTTTGTTTGTTTTGATCTGTAAGATTGTTGGTTTTCTTTCGGATTTTGTTTGGACCTTTTTTGTAAAAAATGTGGTGTTGAACGGGGTGGTCGGACGGTGGTGGCAACAATCCACTCTCAGTATCGGGATATGGGCACCCACCTTCGGCGTTAAGCCCCCCTTCAGGTCCATACGAGGGCAAGTCTATGAAATAACTCTAGTTAAAAGTGGATGATTTGCAAGATGATAGTAAAAGGCCCTGTGCCTAGTTATCTCTAATTATTTAGCCTATCTCTCGAATCATAAATAAGAGACAATATAGTTTATGTATAAAAGATATTTGCAAGATAAAACCCCCAATAATAGTAGTAATAGGGAATGCGAAAAGCAATACAAATAGTTTTACAATACTTATCTTAATTTTATAAAGATAGACATCTATTGGATAAAAGCAATAAATGGTATATATCAAACCTGTAGTTTTGTTACTTCGAGATAACTTCATATCTTAAACAATTTGTCATCACAAAATCTCTTAAAAATATTACAAATAAATTAAGTTAAAGAATAGTATACAACAACAAATACCAATAATGATAATAATAATGAAACTAATGAGGACGATCTCAAAACTAAAGATGATGATAATATGAAAAGATGATGCAATGATGATGTGATGAGATCATGATGATATGAAAATGAAGATGTAACAAGATTGATCGTGAATGTCATGAAGATGAGGATGTGATGAGATCATGATGGTATTAAAATATGATGCGATGATAAATGGTGAGATGATGATGAGAATGGTGATGTAAAAAGATGAAACATGGTATTATCAAGATGATGTAATGAGATCATGATGAAATTTGTTTTTGATAAGTAATGAGATCATGATGAAATGAAAAGATGATGTAATAATAAATGATATGACAAGATGATGAGCTAAATGAAATGAAAAGATGATGTAATAATAAATGATAAATGATACTAAAAGATGATGAGCTAAGCCGAGCAAATCAGTAAGAGTTTACCCAACAACTTGCCAACTATGCGATGGAGAGTAGGGCTGCTGCTTGCTTGCAATACACAGGTCGATGAGCTTTAATTCTCCTGATTTAAAGTCCAGGGGGCGGGTGCCGGGATGGGCCTTGGGCTCACACAGCCTCAATATATGTAAAAACATAAATATATATATATATATAAACATAAATCCTAATATCTTATATATTAGAAACACAAACCCTAACTACAAATACCACTTCTCTCTCTCTCTCTCTCTCTCTCTCTCTCTCTCTCTCTCTCTCTCTCTCTCTCTCTCTCTCTCTCTCCCTCCCTACTGCCATTTCTTTCATTTCTAGCGCCCATCTCCATCAACCTTTCACTTCTCCTCCGCTCCCTTCTCTTAACAACCTCTCATCATAAGATCTCTTGCAAATATTAAAAATAAATTAAGGAAAATACTAGTATACAACAACAAATATGAGTAATGATAACAATAACAAAACTAATGCGGATGATCTCAAAACAAAAGATGATGATAATATAAAAAGATGATGCAATGATGATGTCATGAGATCATGAAGATATGAAGATGAAGATGTAACGAGATAGATCATGATAGTCATGAAGATGAGGTTGTGATGAGATAATGACGGTATGAAAATATGATGTGATGATAAATGGTGATATGATGATGAGTATGGTTGATGTAAAGAGATCAAACGTGATGTTATAAAGATGGTGTAATGAGATCATGATGAAATGAAAAGATAATGTAATGATAAATGATATGAAAAGATGAGAAAATAATAAATGATATGAAAAGATTATGAGCTAATCCGAGCAAATCGGCAAGAGTTTACCCAACAACTTGCCAACTATGCGATGGAGAGTAGGCTGCTACTCGCTTGCAATCCACATGTCGACGAGTTTTAATTCTCCCAATTTAAAGTCCAGGGGGTGGGTGCCGGGATGGGCCTTGGGTTCACAAGGCCTTCAATATATGTAAAAACATACAAATATATATAAATATAAATCCTAATATCTTATATATTAGAAACACAAACCTTAATTACAAATACCCACCGTCTGCGTTAAGCCCCATTCCCAATCCATGCGAGAGCAACTGCATGTAACAACTCTAATGAAGAGTGTATGCTTTCCAAAATGATAGTAAAAGCCCTTTAGCCTATTTCTGTCTAATTATTTAGCCTATCACTCAAATCATAAATAAAAGACAACATAGTTTTTGAATATAAGATATTTGCATATACCATTTTTCTCTCAATCTCTCTCTATTGCCATTTCTTTCATTTCCAGCAGCCATCACCCTCCACCTCTAACTTCTCCTCCTCCCCCTTCTCTTCTTCACCTTCGTTTCAAACTTTTACGCTTTAATGGCCACCATCTTATCTTCTCCCTTTTTTCTTCTCCACCTAGTTTCCCTTCCTCTCCTCCACTTTTAAACCCGCTTGTCTATTCACTCCATTATCGTGGGTACTCATGCCAAGCCGCAGTCTACGACAGTAAGACCACAATTTCACCGTGGGTTTCCACAACTTAATAACACAATTTTCATCGTGGGTATGTATGGTAGAAGTCACTGTGACTATGAGTGATGAGTCTGCCAGTTTAACAGTCCACTATCATGACAATCTGTTGTAGAGATCAGCTACCCAATACCACGATATTGGGGTCTGAGCACGATTATTACTTGGTTTCGTTTCTTTGTTTCATTTTATCTCTAATTTTGTGGGTTTGTTTTTGTTTTTTGTTGGGTTTGTGATATTTTTTCTGATATGTACGTTCGTTTGTTTGGATTTGTAAGCTTGTTGGTTTTTGTTTGGACTTTTTCGCAAAAAATGTCGTGTTGAATGGGGTGGTTTGATGATGGTGGCACCAATTTGCTGCCAGTATCAAGATAGGGGCACCCATCGTTGGCATTAAGCCCCCTTCTCGCTCCATGTGAGGGCATTTGTGCACGTAACAACTAATGAAGAGTGGATGCTTTCCAAAATGATAGTAAAAACCCCTGTGCCTATTTCTCTCTAATTATTTAGCCTATCACTCAAACCACAAATAAGCGACAACATGGTATATGTATATAAGATATTTGCAAGATAAACCCCTAATAATAGCAATAAAACAAAATGCGAAAAGCAATACAAATATTTTTACAAAACATATCTTAATTTTATAAAGACATACATATACTGGATAAAAGCAATAAATGGTATATATCAAACCTGTAGTTTTGTAACCTCGAGGATATAACAACATCACTTAAGAACCTGTCATCACAAAATCTTGGGCAAATATTAAAAATAAATTAATGAAATTACTAGTATACAACAACAAATACCAATAATGATAACAATAATGAAACTAATGAGGATGATCTCAAAACTAATGATGATGATAATATGAAAATATGGTGCAATGATGATGTGATGAGATCATGATAATTTAAAGATGAAGATGTAATGAGATAGATCGTGATAGTCATGAAGATGAGGATGTGATTAGAACAAGATGGTATGAAAATATAATGTGATGATAAATGGTGAGATGATGATGAGTATGGTGATGTAAAGAGATTAAACGTGATGTTATCAAGATGATGTAATGAGATCATGATATGAAAAGATAATGTAATGATAAATGATACGAAAAGATGATGAGATTATAAATGATATGGAAAGATTATGAGCTAAGCTAAGCAAATCGAAAAGAGTTTAGCTGACAACTTGCCAACTATGCGATGGAGAGTAGCACTGCTACTCGATTGCATTCCACAGGAAGACAAACTTTAATTCTCCCGATTGAAAGTCCAGGGGCCGAGTGTCAGGATGGGCCTAGGACCCACACGGCCTTTTATATAAGCGAAAACATACATACATATTTATATATTGGAAATACATAAATGCTGAGATGGTATGAAAATAAGATGTGATGATAAATGCTGAGATGGTGACGTGTATGGTGATGTAAAGAGACCAGATGTGATGTTATGAAGATGATGTAATGAGATCATGATGAAATGAAAAGATAATGTAATGATAAATGATATGAAAATATGATAAGATGATAAATGCTATGAAAAGATTATAAGCTAAGCCGAGCAAGTCGGCAAGAGTTTACCTAACAACTTGTCAACTATGCGATGGAGAGTAGGCCTGCAACGCGCTTGCATTCCACAAATGGACAAGCTTTAATTCTCCCGATTGAAAGTCATGGGGATTGGTTTTGGGATGGACCTTGAGCCCACACGACCATTAATATTTGTAAAAACATACATATATATATGTATATGTATAAATATAAATTATAATATCTTATATATTGGAAATACAAACCATAACTGCAAATGCCACTTTTTCACTCAATCCCTCTCTACTGTCATTTCTTTCATTTCAAACGTCCATCACCCTCCACTTTCACTTCTCCTTCTCCCCTTTCTTTTTTCCACATTCGTTTCATACTTTCAAGCTCTATGGCCACCATTCTGTCTTCTCTCTTTTTTCTTCTCCTCCCCGATTTCCTTCCTCTCCTCTGCTTTTAAACCCACTTTTCTATTAACTCCACTATCAAGGGTACTCATGGCCAAGCCGCTGTCTACGAGGGTAGGACCACACTTTTTCCAGGGGTCTGTACTACTTAATAACACAACTTTCGTCGTCGGTCTGTATGGTGGAGACTCACTGCGACTATGAGTGACAAGTTTGCAAATTTAACAGACCACTAGGACGACGATGCGCTGTAGAGATCAGCAACCCAATACCACGACCTCGCGGTCTGTGCACGATTATTGCTTGGTTTGATTTCTTTGTTGCCTTTTATCTATAATTTTGTGAGTTTGATTTTGTTTTTCGTTGGATTTGTGATATTTTTGTGATCTGTACGTTTGTTTGTTTGGTCCTATAAGATTTTTGGTTTTTGTTAGGATTTTGTTTGGACATTTTCATAAATAAATGTCGTGTTGAACGGGGGAGGTTTGATTATTATGGTGGCACCAATTTACACCCGGTATGTAGAAAGGGGCACCCAACGTCGCTTCTAAGCCCCCTTCCAGCTCCATTCGGGGCATGTGTGCAGGTGACAACTCTAACGAAGTGTGGATGCTTTCCAAAATAGTAAAAGCCAATGTGCCCATTTCTCTCAATTTATTCAGCATATCTATCTAATCACAAACAAGGGACAACATGTTTTATGTATATAAAACATATTTCAATGATAAACCCCTAATAATAGTTGTAAAACCGAATGCAAAAAGCAATACAAATATTTTTACAAAACAAATCTTAATTTTATAAATACGTATATTGGATACAAGCATAAATGGTATATATCAAACCTGTAGTTTTGTAACAACCTGCCATCACCAAATCTCTGGCAAATATTAAAAATAAATTAACAAAAATATACTACAACAAACACCAATAACGATAAGAATAACAAAACTGACGAGGATGATATCAAAACTAATTATGAAGATAATATGAAAATATGATGCAATGATGATCTGATGAAATCATCATAATATGAAGATGAAGATCTAACGAGATAGATCGTAATAGTCATGAAGATAAGGATGTGATGTGATCAAGAAGGTATGAAAATAAGATGTGATGATAAATGCTGAGATGGTGACGCGTATGGTGATGTAAAGAGACCAGATATGATGTTATGAAGATGATGTAATGAGATCAAGATGAAATGAAAAGATAATGTAATGATAAATGATATGAAAATATGATAAGATGATAAATGCTATGAAAAGATTATAAGCTAAGCCGAGCAAGTCGGCAAAAGTTTACCTGACAACTTGCCAACTATGCGATGGAAAGTAGGCCTGCAACGCGCTTGAATTCCACAAATGGACGAGCTTTAATTCTCCCGATTGAAAGTCATGGGGACTGGTTTTGGGATGGACCTTGAGCCCACACGGCCATTAATATTTGTAAAAACATACATATATATGTATATATATAAATATAAATCATAATATCTTCTATATGGGAAATACAAACCATAACTACAAATGCCACTTTTTCACTCAATCCCTCTCTACTGTGATTTCTTTCATTTCAAACTTCCATCACCCTCCACTTTCACTTCTCCTCCTCCCCTTTCTTTTTTCCACATTCGTTTCATACTTTCACGCTTCTATGGCCACCATTCTATTTTCTCTCTTTTTTCTTCTGCTCCCCATTTCCTTCCTCTCCTCTGCTTTTAAACCCGCTTTTCTATTAACTCCACTATCAAGGGTACTCATGGCCAAGCCACTGTCTACGAGGGTAGGACCACAATTTTTCCAGGGGTTTGTACTACTTAATAACACAACTTTCATCGTTGGTCTGTACGGTGGAGAGTCACTGCGACGGAGTGACAAGTCTGCAATGGTAAGGTGTATGTGGGCATCAACTGAAAGAATGAGGTAGAAGACTGGGTTTATTGCTGCTAATTCATCGGATCCTAGAAGTAAACTAGGAGGGCTAATGTGGGATGTAAATAGTGAAGATTCCAATGAGGAAATGACGTAAAAGGGATGGGCTTGGACCCGATTTGTTGGAATGCACACATGAAGATGCACTAAGGTGCGGATTTGGGGTGACTCGGGCATTTCCATGACTTTGTTTCAATTGACATGGCTTGGATCAATACTAATCTTCTAATTAAATCTAAGAATGATGGAAAACAACAATGAAAACAATAAGGTCAAGAAAAAAGGGCGAGAAAGAATATTAAAAGATAAATTAATCTCAAAACACGGTCTACAAATAAATAATCATGTGTGAGTTGATTATCACCCCTAACTCAAGTCATAAGCTTAACCATGGCTAGATGTGAACCTTGGGGGCTTCTAACGTTTCTTGGGCTTGACCGAAACCAATGGTAAGGTGTTTGTGGGCTTCAATTGGAAGAAAAAATAAAAAATAAAAGATGGGTTTCTTGTAGCTAATTCGGCGGATGGAAGAACTGAACTAGGATGGTTAATCTGGGGTGTAAATAATGAAACTTCACTTGAGAAAATAGTGCAAGAGGCCATGGGCTTGGGTCCTTTATTTTGCAATGCACATGAACGTGCACCTACGTGTCGATTTGTGGTGACTTGGGCATTTGTATGGCTTTGCTTCCTCAATTGACATGCCTTGGATCAAGACTAATCTTTTATTTAAATCTAAGAATGATGAAAAACAACAATGAAAACAATAAGGTCTCGATAAAAAAGGAGAGAGAATTGAAAGGAAAATTAACCTCAAAACTTGGTTTGGAGATGAATAATCATGTGTAAGTTGATTATGGCGCGTGGGTCAGAAGCTTAACCACGGCTAGCTATGAACCTCGGGGTTTCTTACTCTTCTTGGGCTGGACGGAAACCGATGGTAACATGTATGTGGGCATCAATTGGAAGAATGAAATGAAAGACAGATGTCTGGAAGCAACTCATCGGATGCTGTTACTGAACTAGGCGGGTTATGGTGGGGTGCAAGTAATGAGATTTGTCTTGTCCAAAATGGTGTAAAAGGCGTCGGCTAGGGGCCAATTTGTTGCAATGGACATGAAGGGCCACCTAGGTGCCGATTTGCAGTGACCTGGGCATTTACATGGCTTTGCTTCAGTTGACATGTCTTGGATTAAGACTAATCCTCTAATTCAACCCAAGAATGATAAAAAACAGCAAAAAAAGCAACAAGGTTTAAGGAAAAAAGGTGAGAAACAATATTAAAAGGGAAATTAAGCACAAAACATGGTTTAGAGATGAATAATCAGGTGTATGTTGATTGTTGACCTTTAACTCTAACTAGAAGCTTAAACATGGCTAGATGAGAACCTTGGGGGCTTGTTACACGTCTTGGGCTTGATGGAAACCAATGGTAAGCAGTATGTGGGCTTCAACTGAAAGAATGAGATACAAGACGGGAATTTCTTGCTGCTAATTCATCATATGCTAGAATTGAAGTTGGAGGGTGAATGTGGGGAGCAAATAGTGAAGTTCCAATGACGAAATGTCTCAAAAGGCATGGGCTTGTTACCGATTTGTTGCAATGCACACATGAAGGTGCACCTAGGTGGCGATTTGCGGTGACTTGGGCATTTACACGGCTTTGTTTCAATTAACATGTCTTGGATCAATACTAATCTTCGAATTAAATCTAAGAATGATGGAAAACAGCAATGAAAACAATAAGGTCAAGATAAAAAGGGTGAGAAAGAATATTAAAAGATAAATTAGTCTCAAAATATGGTCTAGAGATATATAATCATGTGGAAGTCGATTATTGCCCTTAACTCAAGTTTAACCGTGGCTAGATGTGAACCTTGGTAGATTTTTACGCTTCTTGGGCTTGACCGAAACCAATGGTAAGGTGTATGTGGCCTTCAATTTCAAGAATGAAATAAAAGACATATATCGGGGTGGTAATTCGTCGGATTCTATTGCTGAACTAGGCCGGTTAATGCGGAGTGTGAGTAGTGGGATTTCTCTTGCGGAAATATTGCGAAATGCGTGGGCTAGGGGCCGATTTGTCGCAATGCACATGAAGGGGCAGCTAGGAGCCGATTTGCGGTGACTTGGTCATTTACCCGGCTATCCTTCAATTGACATGTCTTGGATGAAGAACAATCTTCTAATTCAATCCTAGAATGATGACAAACAACAATAAAAGCTACAAGGTATAGGGAAAAAAGGTGAGAAAGAATATTAAAAGGGAAATTAAGCACAAAGCATGGTTTAGAGATGAATAATCTTGTGTGTGTTGATTATTGCCCTTTAACTTAGCTAGAAGCTTAAACATGGCTAGATGTGAACCTTGGGGCCTTTTAACACTTCTTGGGCTTGACGGAAACCAATGGTAAGGTGTATGTGGGCATCAACTGAAAGAATGAGATAGAAGACTGGGTTTATTGCTGCTAATTCATCAGATCCTAGAAGTAAACTAGGAGGGTTAATGTGGGATGTAAATAGTGAAGATTCCAATGAGGAAATGGCGTAAAAGGGATGGGCTTGGAGCCGATTTTTTGGAATGCATACATGAAGATGCACTAAGGTGCGGATTTGCGGTGACTCGGGCATTTCCATGACTTTGTTTCAATTGACATGGCTTGGATCAATACTAATCTTCTAATTAAATCTAAGAATGATGGAAAACAACAATGAAAAAAATACGGTCAAGAAAAAAGGGTGAGAAAGAATATTAAAAGATAAATTAATCTCAAAACACGGTCTACAAATAAATAATCATGTGTGAGTTGATTATCACCCTTAACTCAAGTCATAAGCTTAACCATGGCTAGATGTGAACCTTGGGGGCTTCTAACGTTTCTTGGGCTTGACCGAAACCAATGGTAAGGTGTTTGTGGGCTTCAATTGGAAGAAAAAATAAAAAAAATAAAAGATGGGTTTCTTGTAGCTAATTCGGCGGATGGAAGAACTGAACTAGGATGGTTAATCTGGGGTGTAAATAATGAAACTTCACTTGAGAAAATAGTGCAAGAGGCCATGGGCTTGGGTCCTTTATTTTGCAATGCACATGAACGTGCACCTACGTGCCGATTTGTGGTGACTTGGGCATTTCTATGGCCTTGCTTCCTCAATTGACATGCCTTGGATCAAGGCTAATCTTTTATTTAAATCTAAGAATGATGAAAAACAACAATGAAAACAATAAGGTCTCGATAAGAAAGGAGAGAGAATTGAAAGGAAAATTAACCTCAAAACTTGGTTTGGAGATGAATAATCATGTGTAAGTTAATTATGGCGCGTGGGTCAGAAGCTTAACCACGGCTAGCTATGAACCTCGGGGTTTCTTACACTTCTTGGGCTTGACGGAAACCGATGGTAACGTGTATGTGGGCATCAATTGGAAGAATGAAATGAAAGACAGCTGTCTGGAAGCAACTCGTCGGATGCTGTTACTGAACTAGGCGGGTTATGGTGGGGTGCAAGTAATGAGATTTGTCTTGCAAAAATGGTGTAACAGGCGTGGGCTAGGGGCCAATTTGTTGCAATGGACATGAAGGGCCACCTAGGTGCCGATTTGCAGTGACCTGGGCATTTACATGGCTTTGTTTCAGTTGACATGTCTTGGATGAAGACTAATCCTCTAATTCAACCCAAGAAAGATGAAAAACAGCAATAAAAGCAACAAGGTTTAAGGAAAAAAGGTGTGAAAGAATATTAACAGGGAAATTAAGCACAAAACATGGTTTAGAGATGAATAATCATGTGTATGTTGATTGTTGACCTTTAACTCTAGCTAGAAGCTTAAACATGGCCAGATGTGAACCTTGGGGGCTTGTTACACATCTTGGACTTGACGGAAACCAATGGTAAGCTGTATGTGGGCTTCAACTGAAAGAATGAGATACAAGACGGGGATTTCTTGCTGCTAATTCATGAGATGCTAGAATTGAACTTGGAGGGTGATTGTGGGGAGCAAATAGTGAAGTTTCCAATGACGAAATGTCTAAAAGGCATGGGCTTGGTGCCGATTTGTTGCAATGCACACATGAAGGTGCACCGAGGTGGCGATTTGCTGTGACTTGGGCATTTACACGGCTTTGTTTCAATTAACATGTCTTGGATCAATAATAATCTTCGAATTAATTCAAAGAATGATGGAAAACAACAATGAAAACTATAAGGTCAAGATAAAAAGGGTGAGAAAGAATATTAAAAGATAAATTAATCTCAAAATATGGTCTAGAGATAGATAATCATGTGGAAGTCGATTATTGCCCTTAACTCAAGTCATAAGCTTAACCGTGGCTAGATGTGAACCTTGGGAGATTGTTACGCTTCTTGGGCTTGACCGAAACCAATGGTAAGGTGTATGTGGCCTTCAATTTCAAGAATGAAATAAAAGACATATATCGGGGTGGCAATTTGTCGGATTCTATTACTGAACTAGGCGGGTCAATGTGGAGTGTGAGTAGTGGGATTTCTCTTGCGAAAATATTGCGAAATGCGTGGGCTAGGGGCCGATTTGTCGCAATGCACATGAAGGGGCAGCTAGGAGCCGATTTGCGGTGACTTGGTCATTTACCCGGCTTTCATTCAATTGACATGTCTTGGATGAAGAACAATCTTCTAATTCAATCCTACAATGATGACAAACAACAATAAAAGCTACAAGGTGTGGGGAAAAAAGGTGAGAAAGAATATAAAAAGGGAAATTAAACACAAAGCATGGTTTAGAGATGAATAATCATGTGTATGTTGATTGTTGACCTTTAACTCTAGCTAGAAGCTTAAACATGGCTAGATGTGAACCTTGGGGGCTTGTTACACGTCTTGGGCTTGACGGAAACCAATGGTAAGCTGTATGTGGGCTTCAACTGACAGAATGAGATACAAGACGGGGTTTTCTTGCTGCTAATTCATGAGATGCTAGAATTGAACTTGGAGGGTCATTGTGGGGAGCAAATAGTGAAGTTTCCAAAGATGAAATGTCTAAAAGGCATGGGCTTGTTGCCGATTTGTTGCAATGCACACATGAAGGTGCACCTAGGTGGCGATTTGCGGTGACTTGGGCATTTACACGGCTTTGTTTCAATTAACATGTCTTGGATCAATACTAATCTTCGAATTAAATCTAAGAATGATGGAAAACAGCAATGAAAACAATAAGGTCAAGATAAAAAGGGTGAGAAAGAATATTAAAAGATAAATTAATCTCAAAATATGGTCTAGAGATATATAATCATGTGAAAGTCGATTATTGCCCTTAACTCAAGTTTAACCGTGGCTAGATGTAAACCTTGGTAGATTTTTACGCTTCTTGGGCTTGACCGAAACCAATGGTAAGGTGTATGTAGCCTTCAATTTCAAGAATGAAATAAAAGACATATATCGGGGTGGCAATTCGTCAGATTCTATTACTAAACTAGGGGTGTTAATGTGGAGTGTGAGTATTGGGATTTCTCTTGAGAAAATATTGCGAAATGCGTGGGCTAGGGGTCGATTTGTCGCAATGCACATGAAGGGGCCGCTAGGTCCCGATTTGCGGTGACTTGGTCATTTACCCGGCTTTCCTTCAATTGACATATGTCTTGGACGAAGAACATTCTTCTAATTCAACCCCAGAATGATGACAAACAACAATAAAAGCTACAAGGTTTAGGGAAAAAAAAGTGAGAAAGAATATTAAAAGGGAAATTAAGCGCAAAGCAAGGTTTAGAGATGAATAATCTTGTGTATGTTGATTATTGCCCTTTAACTCTAGCCAGAAGCTTAAACATGGCTAGATGTGAACCTTGGGGGCTTTTAACACATCTTGGGCTTGTCGGAAACCAATGGTAAGGTGTATGTGGGCATCAACTGAAAGAATGAGATAGAAGACTGGGTTTATTGCTACTAATTCATCGGATGCTAGAAGTAAACTAGGAGGGCTAATGTGGGAGGTAAATAGTGAAGATTCCAATGAGGAAATGGTGTAAAAGGGATGGGCTTGGAGCCGATTTGTTGGAATGCACACATGAAGTTGCACTAAGGTGCGGATTTGCGGTAACACGGGCATTTCCATGACTTTGTTTCAATTGACATGGCTTTTAATCTTCTAATTAAATCTAAGAATGATGGAAAACAACAATGAAAACAATACGGTCAAGATAAAAGGGGTGAGAGAGAATATTAAAAGATAAATTAATCTCAAAACACGGTCTACAAATAAATAATCATGTGTGAGTTGATTATCACCCTTCACACAAGTCTTAAGCTTAACCATGGCTAGATGGGATCCTTGGGGGCTTCTTAAGTTTCTTGGGCTTGACCGAAACCGATCGTAAGGTGTTTGTGGGCTTCAATTGGAAGAAAAAAATAAATAAAAGATGGGTTTCTTGTAGCTAATTCGGCGGATGGAAGAATTGAACTAGCATTGTTAATCTGGGGTGTAAATAATGAAACTTCACTTGAGAAAATAGTGCAAGAGGTCATGGGCTTGGGTCCTTTATTTTGCAATGCACATGAACGTGCACCTACGTGCCGATTTGTGGTGACTTGGGCATTTGTATGGCTTTGCTTCCTCAATTGACATGCCTTGGATCAAGACTAATCTTCTAATTAAATATAAGAATGATGAAAAACAACAATAAAAACAATAAGGACTAGATAAAAAAGGGAGAGAATTGATAGGAAAATTAACCTGAAAACTTGGTTTGGAGATGAATAATCATGTGTAAGTTGATTATGGCGCGTGGGTTAGAAGCTTAACCACGGCTAGCTATGAACCTCAGGGTTTCTTACACTTCTTGGGCTTGACGGAAACTGATGGTAACGTGTATGTGGGCATCAATTGGAAGAATGAAATGAAAGACAGTTGTCTGGAAGCAACTCATCGGATGCTGTTACTGAACTAGGTGGGTTATGGTGGGGTGCAAGTAATGAGATTTGTCTGGCGAGAATGGTGTAAAAGGCGTGGGCTAGGGCCCAATCTGTTGCAATGGACATGAAGGGGCACCTAGGTGCTGATTTGCAGTGACCTGGGCATTTACATGGCTTTGCTTCAGTTGACATGTCTCGGATCAAGACTAATCCTCTAATTCAACCCAAGAATAAGGAAAAACAGCAATAAAAACAACAAGGTCTAAGGAAAAAAGGCGAGAAAGAATATTAAAAGGGAAATTAAGCACAAAAGATGGTTTAGAGATGAATAATCATGTATATGTTGATTGTTGACCTTTAACTCTAGCTAGAAGCTTAAACATGGCTAGATGTGAACCTTGGGGGCTTGTTACACGTCTTGGGCATGACGGAAACCAATGGTAAGCTGTATGTGGGCTTCAACTGAAAGAATGAGATCAAAGAGGGGGTTTCTTGCTGCCAATTCATCAGATGCTAGAATTGAACTTGGAGGGAGAATGTGGGGTGTAAATAGTGAAGTTTCCAATGAGGAAATGTCTAAAAGGCATGGGCTTGGTGCTGATTTGTTGCAATGCACACATGAAGGTGCACCGAGGTGGCGATTTGCTGTGACTTGGGCATTTACACGGCTTTGTTTCAATTAACATGTCTTGGATCAATAATAATCTTCGAATTAATTCTAAGAATGATGGAAAACAACAATGAAAACAATAAGGTCAAGATAAAAAGGGTGAGAAAGAATATTAAAAGATAAATTAATCTCAAAATATGGTCTAGAGATAGATAATCATGTGGAAGTCGATTATTGCCCTTAACTCAAGTCATAAGCTTAACCGTGGCTAGATGTGAACCTTGGGGGCTTCTAACGTTTCTTGGGCTTAACCGAAACCAATGGTAAGGTGTTTGTGGGCTTCAATTGGAAGAAAAAATAAAAAATAAAAGATGGGTTTCTTGTAGCTAATTCGGCGGATGGAAGAACTGAACTAGGATGGTTAATCTCAGGTGTAAATAATGAAACTTCACTTGAGAAAATAGTGCAAGAGGTCATGGGCTTGGGTCCTTTATTTTGCAATGCACATGAACGTGCACCTACGTGCCGATTTGTGGTGACTTGGGCATTTGTATGGCTTTGCTTCCTCAATTGACATGCCTTGGATCAAGACTAATCTTTTAATTAAATCTATGAATGATGAAAAACAACAATGAAAACAATAAGGTCTAGGTAAAAAAGGAGAGAGAATTGAAAGGAAAATTAACCTCAAAACTTGGTTTGGAGATGAATAATCAGGTGTAAGTTGATTATGGCGCGTGGGTCAGAAGCTTAACCACGGCTAGCTATGAACCTCAGGGTTTCTTACACTTCTTGGGCTTGACGGAAACCGATGGTAACGTGTATGTGGGCATCAATTGGAAGAATGAAATGAAAGACAGATGTCTGGAAGCAACTCGTCGGATGCTGTTACTGAACTAGGCGGGTTATGGTGGGGTGCAAGTAATGAGATTTGTCTTGCAAAAATGGTGTAAAAGGCGTGGGCTAGGGGCCAATTTGTTGCAATGGACATGAAGGGGCACCTAGGTGCCGATTTGCAGTGACCTGGGCATTTACATGGCTTTGTTTCAGTTGACATGTCTTGGCTCAAGACTAATCCTCTAATTCAACCCAAGAATGATGAAAAACAGCAATAAAAGCAACAAGGTTTAAGGAAAAAAGGTGAGAAAGAATATTAAAAGAGAAATTAAGCACAAAACATGGTTTAGAGATGAATAATCATGTGTATGTTGATTGTTGACCTTTAACTCTAGCTAGAAGCTTAAACATGGCTAGATGTGAACCTTGGGGGCTTGTTACACGTCTTGGACTTGACGGAAACCAATGGTAAGCTGTATGTGGGCTTCAACTGAAAGAATGAGATACAAGACGGGGATTTCTTGCTGCTAATTCATGAGATGCTAGAATTGAACTTGGAGGGTGATTGTGGGGAGCAAATAGTCAAGTTTCCAATGACGAAATGTCTAAAAGGCATGGGCTTGGTGCCGATTTGTTGCAATGCACACATGAAGGTGCACCGAGGTGGCGATTTGCTGTGACTTGGGCATTTACACGCCTTTGTTTCAATTAACATGTCTTGGATCAATAATAATCGTCGAATTAATTCTAAGAATGATGGAAAACAACAATGAAAACTATAAGGTCAAGATAAAAAGGGCGAGAAAGAATATTAAAAGATAAATTAATCTCAAAATATGGTCTAGAGATAGATAATCATGTGGAAGTCGATTATTGCCCTTAACTCAAGTCATAAGCCTAACCGTGGCTAGATGTGAACCTTGGGAGATTGTTACGCTTCTTGGGCTTGACCGAAACCAATGGTAAGGTGTATGTTGCCTTGATGGGAACCAAGGTGGAGCTACCCTTAAAGATCTCTTGCAAATTCTAGATGGGCCAATTACAAGATCAAGAGCCAAGAAGATCAAGGAAGCAATGCAAGAATTGGTGCAATCCACTTGGGATGAAGCTAGGAAGAGCCCAACACTCAAGATGGGTTTCAAGGAAAAAGAACCAGTTTTGATCCACTTGATACATGCTATGGAAGACACGACTTAGAGATTGGGCCTATTGTTGTTAAGGCTTTCAATTTGTTTAACGGTATTTTATTATTAGTTTAGAAGAAGTGGGCTTGAGGATGCTTGGCCCACGTATGTCTTATTTCTAATGGACTAGGGTTATTTTTTGGAAAGGCCTTATATTTTTGGCCAAGGGTTTATTTGGAAAGTTAAGGGTTTATGTCTTACTAGGGTTTCAGAAGTAACTGTAGCGCGGCGTATGGCACTGTTCACGCTACAGTACCCGACGCATTGTTTACTTAGGGTTTTTGGGGATTGTCTATTTAAACCACTTGTAACCTCATTTGAGAGGCAGACTATATGGAATTGTGATTGAGAGTTGAGTGATCTCCTCTTGTTCTTCTTGAACTTCTGAACTTATCAAGGGTAAATCAAAACCTTTGTGGCGTTCTTGAGACGGGCTATTCAATGGGTCTAGATTTTGATATAATCTAGGTTCTTTGAACGGGTTCTCATCGGGTCTAGATTTTCCATCCATATACCTGAGTTTGGCTTTCTTAGGGTTGTTTTTTCCAGTATTGTTGTTGGGTCTCAAAGCAAGTCTATTGGGGTTCACATCATTTGGTAATCAGAGCAAGTTTTTCAATCAGGTGTAATTCTATCTTTTATCTATTGCATCTTTAATTCTAGGGTTTCATTGTTCTAGGGTTGCAAAAAAAAAAAAAGTGCAGAAATTCGTTTTTCCTAGGGCTGCTAGATTACTCTATCATTTTGGTTTCATGTTTATCAACATTAGGTGGCTAAATTGCTTGTTTGTGGGCTGCCAAAATTTGCAGCATCTGTAGGGTTGGAAATTTCTGGGTTTCTTGCATCTTTAAGTTTGTCAATTCCTTGGAGTGTCGTTTCATTGATTTTCTTCTATTTCCTTGCCAATTTTTATGTGTTTGAATTCAGTTGTTTGATTGTTGCAATTGAATATTGTTGTTTTTGACTGAAATAGTTAGAAAAGAAAGGAAAAGAAAAGAAAGGAAAAGAAAAGAAAAGAAAAGAAAAGAAAAGAAAGGAAAGGAAAAGAAAAAAAAAAGAAAAGAAAAAAAATCGAAAAAAAAAAAAAATCAGAATTTTTATTTTATTTCAAAGGGGCTGCATATATCATTATAGTTGATATATTGTCTTGTGATTACTCTTTCCCTTGTATCATTTCCTTGAGTCTTATGTCATTTTATTCTTTCAGTGTTTTCTCTTGTTCTTGTTTCTTGGACCTAATTACAAGTTGGAATAAGACAAGGTTGTATTGTCTTGATTTAGTTCAATTAGTTCTGAAAGAACTTGAGTGGGAAAACTCTTGAGGTAAAAGGCAAGAGAGTGTGAGATCATAATCGGGAAAAGGCCAATTAAGAGTGAAACACGAGTGGAGTGCTATTATTCGAGTGTAAACACGTAAGGGAGCGTGTGAGGTCTTTTCCACTAATAGTTTTTTTTGTGTGCAGCGCGTACGATGTCTCATAAAAGTGACTCATCACCAAAGGGGATGCCAGATAACTCCTTTATGTTGCAGGCTATGCAACAACAGTTTGAACGATTGAACATGATGTTAGGGGAAGTGAGAGATAGGATGGATCAACAAGATGAAGTAATTAAAAATTTACATGGTGGGAGAGATAGGAGGAGACGTGAACCTAGAAGAGAACATGAGTATGAAGATGAAGGAGATGGTGAGGATGAGGAAGATCTAATTTCTGAAGTTGGGATGGGTAGGCATAGAGGAGTCAGACGTGAAAGAGGATTTAGGGGAAACCCACGGGGTCGTGATGGAGTAGATAGGGACCTTGAGAGCATCAAAATGAAAATACCATCTTTCCAAGGTAGAACTGACCCTGAAGCTTCTTTAGAGTGGGAGAAGAAGATAGAGTTGATCTTTGAGTGTCATAACTATTCAGAGGAGAAGAAGGTGAAGTTGGCAGTAATTGAGTTCACTGATTATGCTATTATTTGATTGGATCAATTAGTGACCAATAGGAGGAGGAATTATGAGAGGTCTGTCGAGACATGGGGAGAGTTGAAAGCTCTCATGAGGCGGAGATTTGTACCTAGCCACTACTATAGGGACCTCTACCAGAAATTACAAAATCTTACACAAGGGTCTAGGAGTGTGGAGGACTACCATAAGGAGATGGAGGTGGCTATGATACGGGCGAATGTAGAGGAGGATAGGGAGGCCACTATGGCGAGATTTTTGTGTGGTTTGAATAGGGAGATAGCTAATGTGGTTGAGTTACAACATTATGTAGAAATAGAAGACATGGTGCACATGGCTATGAAGGTGGAGAGGCAATTAAAGAGGAAAGGGACATCAAGGTACACTTCAGTTTCTAGCACTCCTTGGAAACCAAAGTGGGAGAAAGATGATCGAGCTGTAACAAAGGCAAAGACAGAACCACCTAAAGGAAACAATGAAGGAACTAGCAACAAACCCAAGTTGGCATCCCAACCTTCTAGAAATAGAGATATTAAATGCTTTAAGTGTTTGGGTTCAGGCCACATCGCTTCTCAATGTCCAAACAAACGTGTGATGATTATGCGTGACAATGGGGAGGTGATGACTGCAAGTGAGGATGATCGTGATGAGATACCTGAGTTGGAGGATGCTAGTGATGATGATGGAGTAGAATACCCCGTAACAGGTGAGTCCCTTGTTGCCAGGCGTGCTCTCAACACACAAATTAAGATGGATGAAGTAGAGCAACAAAGGGAGAACATTTTCCATACTAGATGCCACATCAATGGCAAGGTATGTAGTATGATAATCGATGGGGGGAGTTGTACTAATGTTGCTAGCACTACATTAGTTGAAAAATTGAATTTACCTACCTTGAAACACTCTCGACCATACAAGCTGCAGTGGTTGAATGATTGTGGGGAGGTTAGGGTGGATAAACAAGTGTTAGTTACTTTTTCCATTGGGAAGTATCAAGATGAAGTGCTTTGTGATGTTGTGCCTATGCATGCTGGCCATATATTGTTGGGGAGACCATGGCAGTATGATAGGAGAGTGATACATGATGGATTCAAAAACATGTACAGCTTTGTAAAGGAGGGCAAAACAACCAAGTTTGCTCCTTTAACTCCAAGACAGGTCTATGAGGACCAACTGAAACTGAAAAGTGAGATTGCTCAAAAAAGAAAGAGTGAAAATGAGAGTGATAAAAAAAGAAAGAGTGAAAAAGAGATTGAGCAAAAAAGAAAGGGTGAAAAAGAAAAACAGTCTGCTGAGAGAAAAGGAAAGGCAAAAGTGAGTTTCTATGCAAGAGAGAGTGAGGTTAAGAGAGCTTTCTTAGCAGATCGCCCTATGATTTTTCTTGTCTATAAAGAGTCTTATCTTAATCTTGATGAAACTAACCAACCTCTTCCTAGTTTGGCTGTTTCTTTGTTGCAGGAGTTTGAGGATGTATTCCCAGAGGAAATGCCTAATGAGTTGTCACCCATTAGAGGCATTGAGCACCAGATTGATTTCGTGCCTGGGCCTGCTATTCCAAACCGACCAGCTTATAGAAGTAATCCAGATGAGACAAAAGAGCTTCAGAGGCAAGTTGAGGATTTGATGAGCAAGGGGTACGTGAGGGAGAGCATGAGCCCATGTGCAGTACCAGTGCTTCTAGTGCCTAAGAAGGATGGGACGTGGCGGATGTGCATTGATTGTAGGGCGGTTAATAATATCACAGTAAAGTATCGCCATCCCATTCCTAGATTAGATGATATGCTCGATGAATTGCATGGCTCGTGTATTTTTAGTAAAATTGATCTTAAAAGTGGGTACCATCAAATTAGAATGAAAGAGGGTGATGAATGGAAAACTGCTTTTAAGACTAAGTATGGGCTTTATGAATGGTTAGTTATGCCATTTGGACTTACAAATGCGCCAAGTACTTTCATGAGATTAATGAATCATGTCCTACGTGCGTTCATAGGCAAGTTTGTGGTTGTGTACTTTGATGATATCCTAGTGTACAACAAGGACTTAAATGAGCATATTGAGCATTTGAGATATGTGTTTAATGTGTTGAGGTGTGAAAAGTTGTATGCTAATTTCAAGAAATGTACCTTTTGTATGGAGGAAGTTGTTTTTCTTGGTTATGTTGTTAGTACAAAGGGTATTGAAGTGGATGAAGAGAAAGTCAAGGCCATTAAGGAGTGGCCAACACCAAAGAGCGTCACTGAGGTAAGAAGCTTTCATGGTTTAGCTAGCTTTTATCGGCGTTTTGTTAAAGATTTTAGCACCATTGCTGCACCACTCACTGAAGTCATTAAAAAAGAATGTTGGGTTTCATTGGGGGGCTAATCAAGAGAATGCATTTGCCACTATTAAAGAAAGGTTGTGCTCTGCACCCGTCTTAGCATTACCAGATTTTAACAAAGCTTTTGAGATTGAATGTGATGCCTCAGGAATAGGGATTGGAGCCGTTTTGATGCAGGATAGGCGGCCGATTGCCTTCTTCAGTGAGAAGCTAAGTGGGGCATCCCTGAAGTACCCTACTTATGACAAAGAACTCTATGCTCTTGTTCGTGCATTAGAGACTTGGCAGCACTACTTGTGGCCTAGGGAATTTGTGATCCACACCGATCATGAATCGTTGAAGCATCTCAAGGGTCAAGGTAAGTTGAATAAGAGGCATGCTAGATGGATGGAATACATTGAGACCTTTCCATATGTCATTCGTTACAAGCAAGGTAAGGAGAATATTGTTGCTGATGCTTTATCACGGAGGTATGTACTTCTTACTTCTATGAGTGCTAAAATGCTTGGGTTTGAATATGTGAAAGATATGTATGCCGATGATGTTGACTTTTCTGATGTGTACATGGCATGTGATAAGGCGGCATTTGGTAAGTTTTACAAGCATGATGGTTACTTGTTTAAAGAAGACAAACTGTGTGTACCTAGTTATTCTATGCGTGAGTTATTGGTGCGTGAGGCACATGGCAGGGGATTAATGGGACACTTTGGTGTCAAGAAAACCTTAGACATATTGCATGAACATTTCTTTTGGCCTAAGATGAAAAGAGACATCAATCGCATTTGTAGCAGGTGCATCACATGTAGAAAGGCCAAATCTAAGGTTTTGCCACATGGGTTATATACACCCTTACCCGTTCCTAGTGAGCCATGGGTAGACATATCTATGGACTTTGTTTTGGGGCTGCCTAGGACAAAAAGGGATAGAGATTCTATTTTTGTGGTTGTGGATAGATTTAGCAAGATGGCACATTTCATTCCATGCCATAAAACAGATGATGCCACAAGCATAGCTGACTTGTTTTTCAAAGAGATAGTGCGACTCCATGGTGTGCCCAAGAGCATTGTTTCTAATAGGGATGTTAAATTTCTTAGCTACTTTTGGAAGGTGTTGTGGGGAAAATTAGGTACTAAACTCTTATTTTCCACTACTTGTCACCCACAGACTGATGGTCAGACTGAAGTAGTTAATAGGACTTTAACTCAGCTTTTACGCACTGTTGTTCAAAAGAATTTAAAGAGTTGGGAGGATTGTTTGCCATTTATAGAGTTTGCATATAATAGGACCATGCATACTACTACTTCATATTCTCCTTTTGAAATTGTTTATGGTTTTAATCCACTTACTCCTTTAGATTTGATGCCTTTGCCTATTGATGGCAGGAGTAGCTTAGATGGACAAAAGAAGGCAGAGTTGGTGAAGTTACTTCATGAGAGGGTACGGCTTCAAATTGCCCAAAAGAATGAAAGGTTTGCTTCCCAAGCCAATAAAGGGCGACGGCGTGTCACCTTTGAACCAGGAGATTGGGTTTGGGTTCACATGCGCAAAGAAAGATTCCCAGCCCATAGACGGACTAAGTTGCATCCTCGAGGAGATGGACCTTTCCAAATTCTTGAGAAAATTAATGACAATGCATATAAAGTGGATCTTCCAAGTGAATATAATGTTTCTGCTACCTTCACTGTTTCTGATCTTTCTCCTTTTGATGTAGGTGAAGATTCGAGGTCGAATCCTTTTGAGGAGAGGGGGAATGATGGGAACCAAGGTGGAGCTACCCTTAAAGATCTCTTGCAAATTTCAGATGGGCCAATTACAAGATCAAGAGCCAAGAAGATCAAGGAAGCAATGCAAGGATTGGTGCAATCCACTTGGGATGAAGTTAGGAAGAGCCCAACACTCAAGATGGGCTTCAAGGAAAAAGAACCAGTTTTGATCCACTTGATACAAACTATGGAAAACATGACTTAGAGATTGGGCCTATTGTTGTTAAGGCTTTCAATTTGTTTAACGGTATTTTATTATTAGTTTAGAAGAAGTGGGCTTGAGGATGCTTGGCCCACGTATGTCTTATTTCTAATGGACTAGGGTTATTTTTTGGGAAGGCCTTGTATTTTTGGCCAAGGGTTTATTTGGAAAGTTAAAATTGTATGTCTTACTAGGGTTTCAGAAGTAACTGTAGCGTGGCATATGGCACTGTTCACGCTACAGTACCCGACGCATTGTTTACTTAGGGTTTTTGGGGATTGTCTATTTAAACCACTTGTAACCTCATTTGAGAGGCAGACTATATGGAATTGTGATTGAGAGTTGAGTGATCTCCTCTTGTTCTTCTTGAACTTCTGAACTTATCAAGGGTAAATCAAAACCTTTGTGGCGTTCTTCCTTTGTAATCTAGGTTCTTGAGACGGGTTCTTCAATGGGTCTAGATTTTGATATAATCTAGGTTCTTTGAACGGGTTCTCATCGGGTCTAGATTTTCCATCCATATACCTGAGTTTGGCTTTCTTGGGGTTGTTTTTTCCAGTATTGTTGTTGGGTCTCAAAGCAAGTCTATTGGGGTTCACATCAGGCCTTCAATTTCAAGAATGAAATAAAAGAAATGAATAAAAGCAACAAGGTTTAAGGAAAAAAGGTGAGAAAGAATATTAACAGGGAAATTAAGCACAAAACATGGTTTAGAGATGAATAATCACGTGTATGTTGATTGTTGACCTTTAACTCTAGCTAGAAGCTTAAACATGGCTAGATGTGAACCTTGGGGCCTTGTTACACGTCTTGGGCTTGACGGAAACTAATGGTAAGCTGTATGTGGGCTTCAACTGAAAGAATGAGATACAAGACGGCGATTTCTTGCTGCTAATTCATGAGATGCTAGAATTGAACTTGGAGGGTGATTGTGGGGAGCAAATAGTGAAGTTTCCAATGACGAAATGTCTAAAAGGCATGGGCTTGGTGCCGATTTGTTGCAATGCACACATGAAGGTGCACCGAGGTAGCGATTTGCTGTGACTTGGGCATTTACATGGCTTTGTTCCAATTAACATGTCTTGGATCAATAATAATCTTCGAATTAATTCTAAGAATCATGGAAAACAACAATGAAAACTATAACGTCAAGATAAAAAGGGTGAGAAAGAATATTAAAAGATAAATTAATCTCAAAATATGGTCTAGAGATAGATAATCATGTGGAAGTCGATTATTGCCCTTAACTCAAGTCATAAGCCTAACCGTGGCTAGATGTGAACCTTGGGAGATTGTTACGCTTCTTGGGCTTGACCGAAACCAATGGTAAGGTGTATGTGGCCTTCAATTTCAAGAATGAAATAAAAGACATATATCGGGGTGGCAATTTGTCGGATTCTATTGCTGAACTAGGCGGGTCAATGTGGAGTGTGAGTAGTGGGATTTCTCTTGCGAAAAGCGTGGCTAGGGGCCGATTTGTCGCAATGCACATGAAGGGGCAGCTAGGAGCCGATTTGCGGTCACTTGGTCATTTACCCAGCTTTCCTTCAAATGACATGTCTTGGATGAAGAACAATCTTCTAATTCAATCCTAGAATGATGACAAACAACAATAAAAGCTACAAGGTGTAGAGAAAAAAGGTGAGAAAGAATATTAAAAGGGAAATTAAGCACAAAGCATGGTTTAGAGATGAATAATCTTGTGTGTGTTGATTATGGCCCTTTAACTTAGCTAGAAGCTTAAACATGGCTAGATGTGAACCTTGGGGCCTTTTAACACGTCTTGGGCTTGACGGAAACCAATGGTAAGGGTGTATGTGGGCATCAACTGAAAGAATGAGATAGAAGACTGGGTTTATTGCTGCTAATTCATCGGATGCTAGAAGTAAACAAGGAGGGCTAATGTGGGATGTAAATAGTGAAGATTCCAATGAGGAAATGGTGTAAAAGGGATGGGCTTGGAGCCGATTTGTTGGAATGCACACATGAAGTTGCACTAAGGTGCGGATTTGCGGTGACTCGGGCATTTCCATGACTTTGTTTCAATTGACATGGCTTTTAATCTTCTAATTAAATCTAAGAATGATGGAAAGCAACAATGAAAACAATACAGTCAAGATAAAAGGGGTGAGAGAGAATATTAAAAGATAAATTAATCTCAAAACACGGTCTACAAATAAATAATCATGTGTGAGTTGATTCTCACCCTTAACACAAGTCATAAGCTTAACCATGGCTAGATGTGAACCTTGGGGGCTTCTTAAGTTTCTTGGGCTTGAGCGAAACCAATCGTAAGGTGTTTGTGGGCTTCAATTGGAAGAAAAAATAAATAAAAGATGGGTTTCTTGTAGCTAATTCGGCAGATGGAAGAATTGAACTAGGATTGTTAATCTGGGGTGTAAATAATGAAACTTCACTTGAGAAAATAGTGCAAGAGGCCATGGGCTGGGGTCCTTTATTTTGCAATGCACATGAACGTGCACCTACGTGCCGATTTGTGGTGACTTGGGCATTTGTATGGCTTTGCTTCCTCAATTGACATGCCTTGGATCAAGACTAATCTTTTAATTAAATCTAAGAATGATGAAAAACAACAATGAAAACAATATGGTCTAGATAAAAAAGGAGAGAGAATTGAAAGGAAAATTAACCTCAAAACTTGGTTTGGAGATGAATAATCATGTGTAAGTTGATTATGGCGCGTGGGTCAGAAGCTTAACCACGGCTAGCTATGAACCTCGGGGTTTCTTACACTTCTTGGGCTTGACGGAAACCGATGGTAACGTGTATGTGGGCATCAATTGGAAGAATGAAATGAAAGACAGCTGTCTGGAAGCAACTCCTCGGATGCTGTTACTGAACTAGGCGGGTTATGGTGGGGTGCAAGTAATGAGATTTGTCTTGCGAAAATGGTGTAAAAGGCATGGGCTAGGGGCCAATTTGTTGCAATGGACATGAAGGGCCACCTAGGTGCCGATTTGCAGTGACCTAGGCATTTACATGGCTTTGTTTCAGTCGACATGTCTTGGATGAAGACTAATCCTCTAATTCAACCCAAGAATGATGAAAAACAGCAATAAAAGCAACAAGGTTTAAGGAAAAAAGGAGAGAAACAATATTAATAGGGAAATTAAGCACAAAAGATGGTTTAGAGATGAATAATCACGTGTATGTTGATTGTTGACCTTTAACTCTAGCTAGAAGCTTAAACATGGCTAGATGTCAACCTTGGGGGCTTGTTAAACGTCTTGGGCTTGACGGAAACCAATGGTTAGCTGTATGTGGGCTTCAACTGAAAGAATGAGATACAAGACCGGGATTTCTTGCTGCTAATTCATGAGATGCTAGAATTGAACTTGGAGGGTGATTGTGGGGAGCAAATAGTCAAGTTTCCAATGACGAAATGTCTAAAAGGCATGGGCTTGGTGCCGATTTGTTGCAATGCACACATGAAGGTGCACCGAGGTGGCGATTTGCTGTGACTTGGGCATTTACACGGCTTTGTTTCAATTAACATGTCTTGGATCAATAATAATCTTCGAATTAATTCTAAGAATGATGGAAAACAACAATGAAAACTATAAGGTCAAGATAAAAAGGGTGAGAAAGAATATTAAAAGATAAATTAATCTCAAAATATGGTCTAGAGATAGATAATCGTGTGGAAGTCGACTATTGCCCTTAGCTCAAGTCATAAGCCTAACCGTGGCTAGATGTGAACCTTGGGAGATTGCTACGCTTCTTGGGCTTGACCGAAACCAATGGTAACGTGTATGTGGCCTTCAATTTCAAGAATGAAATAAAAGACATATATCGGGGTGGCAATTTGTCGGATTCTATTACTGAACTAGGCGGGTCAATGTGGAGTGTGAGTAGTGGGATTTCTCTTGCGAAAATATTGCGAAATGCGTGGGCTAGGGGCCGATTTGTCGCAATGCACATGAAGGGGCAGCTAGGAGCCGATCTGCGGTGACTTGGTCATTTACCCGGCTTTCCTTCAAATGACATGTCTTGGATGAAGAACAATCTTCTAATTCAATCCTAGAATGATGACAAACAACATTAAAAGCTACAAGGTGTAGGGAAAAAAGGTGAGAAAGAATATTAAAAGGGAAATTAAGCACAAAGCATGGTTTAGAGATGAATAATCTTGTGTGTGTTGATTATGGCCCTTTAACTTAGCTAGAAGATTAAACATGGCTAGATGTGAACCTTGGGGCCTTTTAACACGTCTTGGGCTTGACGGAAACCAATGGTAAGGGTGTATGTGGGCATCAACTGAAAGAATGAGATAGAAGACTGGGTTTATTGCTGCTAATTCATCGGATGCTAGAAGTAAACTAGGAGGGCTAATGTGGGATGTAAATAGTGAAGATTCCAATGAGGAAATGGTGTAAAAGGGATGGGCTTGGAGCCGATTTGTTGGAATGCACACATGAAGTTGCACTAAGGTGCGGATTTGCGGTGACTCGGGCATTTCCATGACTTTGTTTCGATTGACATGGCTTTTAATCTTCTAATTAAATCTAAGAATGATGGAAAACAACAATGAAAACAATACGGTCAAGATAAAAGGGGTGAGAGAGAATATTAAAAGATAAATTAATCTCAAAACACGGTCTACAAATAAATAATCATGTGTGAGTTGATTACCACCCTTAACACAAGTCATAAGCTTAACCATGGCTAGATGTGAACCTTGGGGGCTTCTTAAGTTTCTTGGGCTTGACCGAAACCAATCGTAAGGTGTTTGTGGGCTTCAATTGGAAGAAAAAAAAAAAAATAAAAGATGGGTTTCTTGTAGCTAATTCGGCGGATGGAAGAATCGAACTAGGATTGTTAATCTGGGGTGTAAATAATGAAACTTCACTTGAGAAAATAGTGCAAGAGGCCATGGGCTCGGGTCCTTTATTTTGCAATGCACATGAACGTGCACCTACGTGCCGATTTGTGGTGACTTGGGCATTTGTATGGCTTTGCTTCCTCAATTGACATGCCTTGGATCAAGAATAATCTTTTAATTAAATCTAAGAATGATGAAAAACAACAATGAAAACAATAAGGTCTAGATAAAAAAGGAGAGAGAATTGAAAGGAAAATTAACCTCAAAACATGGTTTGGAGATGAATAATCATGTGTAAGTTGATCATGGCGCGTGGGTCAGAAGCTTAACCACGGCTAGCTATGAACCTCGGGGTTTCTTACACTTCTTGGGCTTGACGGAAACCGATGGTAACGTGTATGTGGGCATCAATTGGAAGAATGAAATGAAAGACAGCTGTCTGGAAGCAACTCGTCGGATGCTGTTACTGAACTAGGCGGGTTATGGTGGGGTGCAAGTAATGAGATTTGTCTTGCGAAAATGGTGTAAAAGGCGTGGGCTAGGGGCCAATTTGTTGCAATGGACATGAAGGGCCACCTAGGTGCCGATTTGCAGTGACCTGGGCATTTACATGGCTTTGTTTCAGTTGACATGTCTTGGATGAAGACTAATCCTCTAATTCAACCCAAGAATGATGAAAAACAGCAATAAAAGCAACAAGGTTTAAGGGAAAAAGGTGAGAAAGAATATTAACAGGGAAATTAAGCACAAAACATGGTTTAGAGATGAATAATCACGTGTATGTTGATTGTTGACCTTTAACTCTAGCTAGAAGCTTAAACATGGCTAGATGTGAACCTTGGGGGCTTGTTAAACGTCTTGGGCTTGACGGAAACCAATGGTAAGCTGTATGTGGGCTTCAACTGAAAGAATGAGATACAAGACGGGGATTTCTTGCTGCTAATTCATGAGATGCTAGAATTGAACTTGGAGGGTGATTGTGGGGAGCAAATAGTCAAGTTTCCAATGACGAAGTGTCTAAAAGGCATGGGCTTGGTGCCGATTTGTTGCAATGCACACATGAAGGTGCACCGAGGTGGCGATTTGCTGTGACTTGGGCATTTACACGGCTTTGTTTCAATTAACATGTCTTGGATCAATAATAATCTTCGAATTAATTCTAAGAATGATGGAAAACAACAATGAAAACTCAAAAGATAAATTAATCTTTTGAGTTTTCTTTTGAAACTCAAAAGAAAACTCAAAATATTAAAAGATAAATTAATCTCAAAATATGGTCTAGAGATAGATAATCGTGTGGAAGTCGACTATTGCCCTTAGCTCAAGTCATAAGCCTAACCGTGGCTAGATGTGAACCTTGGGAGATTGCTACGCTTCTTGGGCTTGACCGAAACCAATGGTAACGTGTATGTGGCCTTCAATTTCAAGAATGAAATAAAAGACATATATCGGGGTGGCAATTTGTCGGATTCTATTACTGAACTAGGCGGGTCAATGTGGAGTGTGAGTAGTGGGATTTCTCTTGCGAAAATATTGCAAAATGCGTGGGCTAGGGGCCGATTTGTCGCAATGCACATGAAGGGGCAGCTAGGAGCCGATCTGCGGTGACTTGGTCATTTACCCGGCTTTCCTTCAAATGACATGTCTTGGATGAAGAACAATCTTCTAATTCAATCCTAGAATGATGACAAACAACATTAAAAGCTACAAGGTGTAGGGAAAAAAGGTGAGAAAGAATATTAAAAGGGAAATTAAGCACAAAGCATGGTTTAGAGATGAATAATCTTGTGTGTGTTGATTATGGCCCTTTAACTTAGCTAGAAGATTAAACATGGCTAGATGTGAACCTTGGGGCCTTTTAACACGTCTTGGGCTTGACGGAAACCAATGGTAAGGGTGTATGTGGGCATCAACTGAAAGAATGAGATAGAAGACTGGGTTTATTGCTGCTAATTCATCGGATGCTAGAAGTAAACTAGGAGGGCTAATGTGGGATGTAAATAGTGAAGATTCCAATGAGGAAATGGTGTAAAAGGGATGGGCTTGGAGCCGATTTGTTGGAATGCACACATGAAGTTGCACTAAGGTGCGGATTTGCGGTGACTCGGGCATTTCCATGACTTTGTTTCGATTGACATGGCTTTTAATCTTCTAATTAAATCTAAGAATGATGGAAAACAACAATGAAAACAATACGGTCAAGATAAAAGGGGTGAGAGAGAATATTAAAAGATAAATTAATCTCAAAACACGGTCTACAAATAAATAATCATGTGTGAGTTGATTACCACCCTTAACACAAGTCATAAGCTTAACCATGGCTAGATGTGAACCTTGGGGGCTTCTTAAGTTTCTTGGGCTTGACCGAAACCAATCGTAAGGTGTTTGTGGGCTTCAATTGGAAGAAAAAAAAAAAAATAAAAGATGGGTTTCTTGTAGCTAATTCGGCGGATGGAAGAATCGAACTAGGATTGTTAATCTGGGGTGTAAATAATGAAACTTCACTTGAGAAAATAGTGCAAGAGGCCATGGGCTCGGGTCCTTTATTTTGCAATGCACATGAACGTGCACCTACGTGCCGATTTGTGGTGACTTGGGCATTTGTATGGCTTTGCTTCCTCAATTGACATGCCTTGGATCAAGAATAATCTTTTAATTAAATCTAAGAATGATGAAAAACAACAATGAAAACAATAAGGTCTAGATAAAAAAGGAGAGAGAATTGAAAGGAAAATTAACCTCAAAACATGGTTTGGAGATGAATAATCATGTGTAAGTTGATCATGGCGCGTGGGTCAGAAGCTTAACCACGGCTAGCTATGAACCTCGGGGTTTCTTACACTTCTTGGGCTTGACGGAAACCGATGGTAACGTGTATGTGGGCATCAATTGGAAGAATGAAATGAAAGACAGCTGTCTGGAAGCAACTCGTCGGATGCTGTTACTGAACTAGGCGGGTTATGGTGGGGTGCAAGTAATGAGATTTGTCTTGCGAAAATGGTGTAAAAGGCGTGGGCTAGGGGCCAATTTGTTGCAATGGACATGAAGGGCCACCTAGGTGCCGATTTGCAGTGACCTGGGCATTTACATGGCTTTGTTTCAGTTGACATGTCTTGGATGAAGACTAATCCTCTAATTCAACCCAAGAATGATGAAAAACAGCAATAAAAGCAACAAGGTTTAAGGGAAAAAGGTGAGAAAGAATATTAACAGGGAAATTAAGCACAAAACATGGTTTAGAGATGAATAATCACGTGTATGTTGATTGTTGACCTTTAACTCTAGCTAGAAGCTTAAACATGGCTAGATGTGAACCTTGGGGGCTTGTTAAACGTCTTGGGCTTGACGGAAACCAATGGTAAGCTGTATGTGGGCTTCAACTGAAAGAATGAGATACAAGACGGGGATTTCTTGCTGCTAATTCATGAGATGCTAGAATTGAACTTGGAGGGTGATTGTGGGGAGCAAATAGTCAAGTTTCCAATGACGAAGTGTCTAAAAGGCATGGGCTTGGTGCCGATTTGTTGCAATGCACACATGAAGGTGCACCGAGGTGGCGATTTGCTGTGACTTGGGCATTTACACGGCTTTGTTTCAATTAACATGTCTTGGATCAATAATAATCTTCGAATTAATTCTAAGAATGATGGAAAACAACAATGAAAACTCAAAAGATAAATTAATCTTTTGAGTTTTCTTTTGAAACTCAAAAGAAAACTCAAAATATTAAAAGATAAATTAATCTCAAAATATGGTCTAGAGATAGATAATCGTGTGGAAGTCGACTATTGCCCTTAGCTCAAGTCATAAGCCTAACCGTGGCTAGATGTGAACCTTGGGAGATTGCTACGCTTCTTGGGCTTGACCGAAACCAATGGTAACGTGTATGTGGCCTTCAATTTCAAGAATGAAATAAAAGACATATATCGGGGTGGCAATTTGTCGGATTCTATTACTGAACTAGGCGGGTCAATGTGGAGTGTGAGTAGTGGGATTTCTCTTGCGAAAATATTGCGAAATGCGTGGGCTAGGGGCCGATTTGTCGCAATGCACATGAAGGGGCAGCTAGGAGCCGATCTGCGGTGACTTGGTCATTTACCCGGCTTTCCTTCAAATGACATGTCTTGGATGAAGAACAATCTTCTAATTCAATCCTAGAATGATGACAAACAACATTAAAAGCTACAAGGTGTAGGGAAAAAAGGTGAGAAAGAATATTAAAAGGGAAATTAAGCACAAAGCATGGTTTAGAGATGAATAATCTTGTGTGTGTTGATTATGGCCCTTTAACTTAGCTAGAAGATTAAACATGGCTAGATGTGAACCTTGGGGCCTTTTAACACGTCTTGGGCTTGACGGAAACCAATGGTAAGGGTGTATGTGGGCATCAACTGAAAGAATGAGATAGAAGACTGGGTTTATTGCTGCTAATTCATCGGATGCTAGAAGTAAACTAGGAGGGCTAATGTGGGATGTAAATAGTGAAGATTCCAATGAGGAAATGGTGTAAAAGGGATGGGCTTGGAGCCGATTTGTTGGAATGCACACATGAAGTTGCACTAAGGTGCGGATTTGCGGTGACTCGGGCATTTCCATGACTTTGTTTCGATTGACATGGCTTTTAATCTTCTAATTAAATCTAAGAATGATGGAAAACAACAATGAAAACAATACGGTCAAGATAAAAGGGGTGAGAGAGAATATTAAAAGATAAATTAATCTCAAAACACGGTCTACAAATAAATAATCATGTGTGAGTTGATTACCACCCTTAACACAAGTCATAAGCTTAACCATGGCTAGATGTGAACCTTGGGGGCTTCTTAAGTTTCTTGGGCTTGACCGAAACCAATCGTAAGGTGTTTGTGGGCTTCAATTGGAAGAAAAAAAAAAAATAAAAGATGGGTTTCTTGTAGCTAATTCGGCGGATGGAAGAATCGAACTAGGATTGTTAATCTGGGGTGTAAATAATGAAACTTCACTTGAGAAAATAGTGCAAGAGGCCATGGGCTCGGGTCCTTTATTTTGCAATGCACATGAACGTGCACCTACGTGCCGATTTGTGGTGACTTGGGCATTTGTATGGCTTTGCTTCCTCAATTGACATGCCTTGGATCAAGAATAATCTTTTAATTAAATCTAAGAATGATGAAAAACAACAATGAAAACAATAAGGTCTAGATAAAAAAGGAGAGAGAATTGAAAGGAAAATTAACCTCAAAACATGGTTTGGAGATGAATAATCATGTGTAAGTTGATCATGGCGCGTGGGTCAGAAGCTTAACCACGGCTAGCTATGAACCTCGGGGTTTCTTACACTTCTTGGGCTTGACGGAAACCGATGGTAACGTGTATGTGGGCATCAATTGGAAGAATGAAATGAAAGACAGCTGTCTGGAAGCAACTCGTCGGATGCTGTTACTGAACTAGGCGGGTTATGGTGGGGTGCAAGTAATGAGATTTGTCTTGCGAAAATGGTGTAAAAGGCGTGGGCTAGGGGCCAATTTGTTGCAATGGACATGAAGGGCCACCTAGGTGCCGATTTGCAGTGACCTGGGCATTTACATGGCTTTGTTTCAGTTGACATGTCTTGGATGAAGACTAATCCTCTAATTCAACCCAAGAATGATGAAAAACAGCAATAAAAGCAACAAGGTTTAAGGGAAAAAGGTGAGAAAGAATATTAACAGGGAAATTAAGCACAAAACATGGTTTAGAGATGAATAATCACGTGTATGTTGATTGTTGACCTTTAACTCTAGCTAGAAGCTTAAACATGGCTAGATGTGAACCTTGGGGGCTTGTTAAACGTCTTGGGCTTGACGGAAACCAATGGTAAGCTGTATGTGGGCTTCAACTGAAAGAATGAGATACAAGACGGGGATTTCTTGCTGCTAATTCATGAGATGCTAGAATTGAACTTGGAGGGTGATTGTGGGGAGCAAATAGTCAAGTTTCCAATGACGAAGTGTCTAAAAGGCATGGGCTTGGTGCCGATTTGTTGCAATGCACACATGAAGGTGCACCGAGGTGGCGATTTGCTGTGACTTGGGCATTTACACGGCTTTGTTTCAATTAACATGTCTTGGATCAATAATAATCTTCGAATTAATTCTAAGAATGATGGAAAACAACAATGAAAACTCAAAAGATAAATTAATCTTTTGAGTTTTCTTTTGAAACTCAAAAGAAAACTCAAAATATTAAAAGATAAATTAATCTCAAAATATGGTCTAGAGATAGATAATCGTGTGGAAGTCGACTATTGCCCTTAGCTCAAGTCATAAGCCTAACCGTGGCTAGATGTGAACCTTGGGAGATTGCTACGCTTCTTGGGCTTGACCGAAACCAATGGTAACGTGTATGTGGCCTTCAATTTCAAGAATGAAATAAAAGACATATATCGGGGTGGCAATTTGTCGGATTCTATTACTGAACTAGGCGGGTCAATGTGGAGTGTGAGTAGTGGGATTTCTCTTGCGAAAATATTGCGAAATGCGTGGGCTAGGGGCCGATTTGTCGCAATGCACATGAAGGGGCAGCTAGGAGCCGATCTGCGGTGACTTGGTCATTTACCCGGCTTTCCTTCAAATGACATGTCTTGGATGAAGAACAATCTTCTAATTCAATCCTAGAATGATGACAAACAACATTAAAAGCTACAAGGTGTAGGGAAAAAAGGTGAGAAAGAATATTAAAAGGGAAATTAAGCACAAAGCATGGTTTAGAGATGAATAATCTTGTGTGTGTTGATTATGGCCCTTTAACTTAGCTAGAAGATTAAACATGGCTAGATGTGAACCTTGGGGCCTTTTAACACGTCTTGGGCTTGACGGAAACCAATGGTAAGGGTGTATGTGGGCATCAACTGAAAGAATGAGATAGAAGACTGGGTTTATTGCTGCTAATTCATCGGATGCTAGAAGTAAACTAGGAGGGCTAATGTGGGATGTAAATAGTGAAGATTCCAATGAGGAAATGGTGTAAAAGGGATGGGCTTGGAGCCGATTTGTTGGAATGCACACATGAAGTTGCACTAAGGTGCGGATTTGCGGTGACTCGGGCATTTCCATGACTTTGTTTCGATTGACATGGCTTTTAATCTTCTAATTAAATCTAAGAATGATGGAAAACAACAATGAAAACAATACGGTCAAGATAAAAGGGGTGAGAGAGAATATTAAAAGATAAATTAATCTCAAAACACGGTCTACAAATAAATAATCATGTGTGAGTTGATTACCACCCTTAACACAAGTCATAAGCTTAACCATGGCTAGATGTGAACCTTGGGGGCTTCTTAAGTTTCTTGGGCTTGACCGAAACCAATCGTAAGGTGTTTGTGGGCTTCAATTGGAAGAAAAAAAAAAAAATAAAAGATGGGTTTCTTGTAGCTAATTCGGCGGATGGAAGAATCGAACTAGGATTGTTAATCTGGGGTGTAAATAATGAAACTTCACTTGAGAAAATAGTGCAAGAGGCCATGGGCTCGGGTCCTTTATTTTGCAATGCACATGAACGTGCACCTACGTGCCGATTTGTGGTGACTTGGGCATTTGTATGGCTTTGCTTCCTCAATTGACATGCCTTGGATCAAGAATAATCTTTTAATTAAATCTAAGAATGATGAAAAACAACAATGAAAACAATAAGGTCTAGATAAAAAAGGAGAGAGAATTGAAAGGAAAATTAACCTCAAAACATGGTTTGGAGATGAATAATCATGTGTAAGTTGATCATGGCGCGTGGGTCAGAAGCTTAACCACGGCTAGCTATGAACCTCGGGGTTTCTTACACTTCTTGGGCTTGACGGAAACCGATGGTAACGTGTATGTGGGCATCAATTGGAAGAATGAAATGAAAGACAGCTGTCTGGAAGCAACTCGTCGGATGCTGTTACTGAACTAGGCGGGTTATGGTGGGGTGCAAGTAATGAGATTTGTCTTGCGAAAATGGTGTAAAAGGCGTGGGCTAGGGGCCAATTTGTTGCAATGGACATGAAGGGCCACCTAGGTGCCGATTTGCAGTGACCTGGGCATTTACATGGCTTTGTTTCAGTTGACATGTCTTGGATGAAGACTAATCCTCTAATTCAACCCAAGAATGATGAAAAACAGCAATAAAAGCAACAAGGTTTAAGGGAAAAAGGTGAGAAAGAATATTAACAGGGAAATTAAGCACAAAACATGGTTTAGAGATGAATAATCACGTGTATGTTGATTGTTGACCTTTAACTCTAGCTAGAAGCTTAAACATGGCTAGATGTGAACCTTGGGGGCTTGTTAAACGTCTTGGGCTTGACGGAAACCAATGGTAAGCTGTATGTGGGCTTCAACTGAAAGAATGAGATACAAGACGGGGATTTCTTGCTGCTAATTCATGAGATGCTAGAATTGAACTTGGAGGGTGATTGTGGGGAGCAAATAGTCAAGTTTCCAATGACGAAGTGTCTAAAAGGCATGGGCTTGGTGCCGATTTGTTGCAATGCACACATGAAGGTGCACCGAGGTGGCGATTTGCTGTGACTTGGGCATTTACACGGCTTTGTTTCAATTAACATGTCTTGGATCAATAATAATCTTCGAATTAATTCTAAGAATGATGGAAAACAACAATGAAAACTCAAAAGATAAATTAATCTTTTGAGTTTTCTTTTGAAACTCAAAAGAAAACTCAAAATATTAAAAGATAAATTAATCTCAAAATATGGTCTAGAGATAGATAATCGTGTGGAAGTCGACTATTGCCCTTAGCTCAAGTCATAAGCCTAACCGTGGCTAGATGTGAACCTTGGGAGATTGCTACGCTTCTTGGGCTTGACCGAAACCAATGGTAACGTGTATGTGGCCTTCAATTTCAAGAATGAAATAAAAGACATATATCGGGGTGGCAATTTGTCGGATTCTATTACTGAACTAGGCGGGTCAATGTGGAGTGTGAGTAGTGGGATTTCTCTTGCGAAAATATTGCAAAATGCGTGGGCTAGGGGCCGATTTGTCGCAATGCACATGAAGGGGCAGCTAGGAGCCGATCTGCGGTGACTTGGTCATTTACCCGGCTTTCCTTCAAATGACATGTCTTGGATGAAGAACAATCTTCTAATTCAATCCTAGAATGATGACAAACAACATTAAAAGCTACAAGGTGTAGGGAAAAAAGGTGAGAAAGAATATTAAAAGGGAAATTAAGCACAAAGCATGGTTTAGAGATGAATAATCTTGTGTGTGTTGATTATGGCCCTTTAACTTAGCTAGAAGATTAAACATGGCTAGATGTGAACCTTGGGGCCTTTTAACACGTCTTGGGCTTGACGGAAACCAATGGTAAGGGTGTATGTGGGCATCAACTGAAAGAATGAGATAGAAGACTGGGTTTATTGCTGCTAATTCATCGGATGCTAGAAGTAAACTAGGAGGGCTAATGTGGGATGTAAATAGTGAAGATTCCAATGAGGAAATGGTGTAAAAGGGATGGGCTTGGAGCCGATTTGTTGGAATGCACACATGAAGTTGCACTAAGGTGCGGATTTGCGGTGACTCGGGCATTTCCATGACTTTGTTTCGATTGACATGGCTTTTAATCTTCTAATTAAATCTAAGAATGATGGAAAACAACAATGAAAACAATACGGTCAAGATAAAAGGGGTGAGAGAGAATATTAAAAGATAAATTAATCTCAAAACACGGTCTACAAATAAATAATCATGTGTGAGTTGATTACCACCCTTAACACAAGTCATAAGCTTAACCATGGCTAGATGTGAACCTTGGGGGCTTCTTAAGTTTCTTGGGCTTGACCGAAACCAATCGTAAGGTGTTTGTGGGCTTCAATTGGAAGAAAAAAAAAAAAATAAAAGATGGGTTTCTTGTAGCTAATTCGGCGGATGGAAGAATCGAACTAGGATTGTTAATCTGGGGTGTAAATAATGAAACTTCACTTGAGAAAATAGTGCAAGAGGCCATGGGCTCGGGTCCTTTATTTTGCAATGCACATGAACGTGCACCTACGTGCCGATTTGTGGTGACTTGGGCATTTGTATGGCTTTGCTTCCTCAATTGACATGCCTTGGATCAAGAATAATCTTTTAATTAAATCTAAGAATGATGAAAAACAACAATGAAAACAATAAGGTCTAGATAAAAAAGGAGAGAGAATTGAAAGGAAAATTAACCTCAAAACATGGTTTGGAGATGAATAATCATGTGTAAGTTGATCATGGCGCGTGGGTCAGAAGCTTAACCACGGCTAGCTATGAACCTCGGGGTTTCTTACACTTCTTGGGCTTGACGGAAACCGATGGTAACGTGTATGTGGGCATCAATTGGAAGAATGAAATGAAAGACAGCTGTCTGGAAGCAACTCGTCGGATGCTGTTACTGAACTAGGCGGGTTATGGTGGGGTGCAAGTAATGAGATTTGTCTTGCGAAAATGGTGTAAAAGGCGTGGGCTAGGGGCCAATTTGTTGCAATGGACATGAAGGGCCACCTAGGTGCCGATTTGCAGTGACCTGGGCATTTACATGGCTTTGTTTCAGTTGACATGTCTTGGATGAAGACTAATCCTCTAATTCAACCCAAGAATGATGAAAAACAGCAATAAAAGCAACAAGGTTTAAGGGAAAAAGGTGAGAAAGAATATTAACAGGGAAATTAAGCACAAAACATGGTTTAGAGATGAATAATCACGTGTATGTTGATTGTTGACCTTTAACTCTAGCTAGAAGCTTAAACATGGCTAGATGTGAACCTTGGGGGCTTGTTAAACGTCTTGGGCTTGACGGAAACCAATGGTAAGCTGTATGTGGGCTTCAACTGAAAGAATGAGATACAAGACGGGGATTTCTTGCTGCTAATTCATGAGATGCTAGAATTGAACTTGGAGGGTGATTGTGGGGAGCAAATAGTCAAGTTTCCAATGACGAAGTGTCTAAAAGGCATGGGCTTGGTGCCGATTTGTTGCAATGCACACATGAAGGTGCACCGAGGTGGCGATTTGCTGTGACTTGGGCATTTACACGGCTTTGTTTCAATTAACATGTCTTGGATCAATAATAATCTTCGAATTAATTCTAAGAATGATGGAAAACAACAATGAAAACTCAAAAGATAAATTAATCTTTTGAGTTTTCTTTTGAAACTCAAAAGAAAACTCAAAATATTAAAAGATAAATTAATCTCAAAATATGGTCTAGAGATAGATAATCGTGTGGAAGTCGACTATTGCCCTTAGCTCAAGTCATAAGCCTAACCGTGGCTAGATGTGAACCTTGGGAGATTGCTACGCTTCTTGGGCTTGACCGAAACCAATGGTAACGTGTATGTGGCCTTCAATTTCAAGAATGAAATAAAAGACATATATCGGGGTGGCAATTTGTCGGATTCTATTACTGAACTAGGCGGGTCAATGTGGAGTGTGAGTAGTGGGATTTCTCTTGCGAAAATATTGCGAAATGCGTGGGCTAGGGGCCGATTTGTCGCAATGCACATGAAGGGGCAGCTAGGAGCCGATCTGCGGTGACTTGGTCATTTACCCGGCTTTCCTTCAAATGACATGTCTTGGATGAAGAACAATCTTCTAATTCAATCCTAGAATGATGACAAACAACATTAAAAGCTACAAGGTGTAGGGAAAAAAGGTGAGAAAGAATATTAAAAGGGAAATTAAGCACAAAGCATGGTTTAGAGATGAATAATCTTGTGTGTGTTGATTATGGCCCTTTAACTTAGCTAGAAGATTAAACATGGCTAGATGTGAACCTTGGGGCCTTTTAACACGTCTTGGGCTTGACGGAAACCAATGGTAAGGGTGTATGTGGGCATCAACTGAAAGAATGAGATAGAAGACTGGGTTTATTGCTGCTAATTCATCGGATGCTAGAAGTAAACTAGGAGGGCTAATGTGGGATGTAAATAGTGAAGATTCCAATGAGGAAATGGTGTAAAAGGGATGGGCTTGGAGCCGATTTGTTGGAATGCACACATGAAGTTGCACTAAGGTGCGGATTTGCGGTGACTCGGGCATTTCCATGACTTTGTTTCGATTGACATGGCTTTTAATCTTCTAATTAAATCTAAGAATGATGGAAAACAACAATGAAAACAATACGGTCAAGATAAAAGGGGTGAGAGAGAATATTAAAAGATAAATTAATCTCAAAACACGGTCTACAAATAAATAATCATGTGTGAGTTGATTACCACCCTTAACACAAGTCATAAGCTTAACCATGGCTAGATGTGAACCTTGGGGGCTTCTTAAGTTTCTTGGGCTTGACCGAAACCAATCGTAAGGTGTTTGTGGGCTTCAATTGGAAGAAAAAAAAAAAATAAAAGATGGGTTTCTTGTAGCTAATTCGGCGGATGGAAGAATCGAACTAGGATTGTTAATCTGGGGTGTAAATAATGAAACTTCACTTGAGAAAATAGTGCAAGAGGCCATGGGCTCGGGTCCTTTATTTTGCAATGCACATGAACGTGCACCTACGTGCCGATTTGTGGTGACTTGGGCATTTGTATGGCTTTGCTTCCTCAATTGACATGCCTTGGATCAAGAATAATCTTTTAATTAAATCTAAGAATGATGAAAAACAACAATGAAAACAATAAGGTCTAGATAAAAAAGGAGAGAGAATTGAAAGGAAAATTAACCTCAAAACATGGTTTGGAGATGAATAATCATGTGTAAGTTGATCATGGCGCGTGGGTCAGAAGCTTAACCACGGCTAGCTATGAACCTCGGGGTTTCTTACACTTCTTGGGCTTGACGGAAACCGATGGTAACGTGTATGTGGGCATCAATTGGAAGAATGAAATGAAAGACAGCTGTCTGGAAGCAACTCGTCGGATGCTGTTACTGAACTAGGCGGGTTATGGTGGGGTGCAAGTAATGAGATTTGTCTTGCGAAAATGGTGTAAAAGGCGTGGGCTAGGGGCCAATTTGTTGCAATGGACATGAAGGGCCACCTAGGTGCCGATTTGCAGTGACCTGGGCATTTACATGGCTTTGTTTCAGTTGACATGTCTTGGATGAAGACTAATCCTCTAATTCAACCCAAGAATGATGAAAAACAGCAATAAAAGCAACAAGGTTTAAGGGAAAAAGGTGAGAAAGAATATTAACAGGGAAATTAAGCACAAAACATGGTTTAGAGATGAATAATCACGTGTATGTTGATTGTTGACCTTTAACTCTAGCTAGAAGCTTAAACATGGCTAGATGTGAACCTTGGGGGCTTGTTAAACGTCTTGGGCTTGACGGAAACCAATGGTAAGCTGTATGTGGGCTTCAACTGAAAGAATGAGATACAAGACGGGGATTTCTTGCTGCTAATTCATGAGATGCTAGAATTGAACTTGGAGGGTGATTGTGGGGAGCAAATAGTCAAGTTTCCAATGACGAAGTGTCTAAAAGGCATGGGCTTGGTGCCGATTTGTTGCAATGCACACATGAAGGTGCACCGAGGTGGCGATTTGCTGTGACTTGGGCATTTACACGGCTTTGTTTCAATTAACATGTCTTGGATCAATAATAATCTTCGAATTAATTCTAAGAATGATGGAAAACAACAATGAAAACTCAAAAGATAAATTAATCTTTTGAGTTTTCTTTTGAAACTCAAAAGAAAACTCAAAATATTAAAAGATAAATTAATCTCAAAATATGGTCTAGAGATAGATAATCGTGTGGAAGTCGACTATTGCCCTTAGCTCAAGTCATAAGCCTAACCGTGGCTAGATGTGAACCTTGGGAGATTGCTACGCTTCTTGGGCTTGACCGAAACCAATGGTAACGTGTATGTGGCCTTCAATTTCAAGAATGAAATAAAAGACATATATCGGGGTGGCAATTTGTCGGATTCTATTACTGAACTAGGCGGGTCAATGTGGAGTGTGAGTAGTGGGATTTCTCTTGCGAAAATATTGCGAAATGCGTGGGCTAGGGGCCGATTTGTCGCAATGCACATGAAGGGGCAGCTAGGAGCCGATCTGCGGTGACTTGGTCATTTACCCGGCTTTCCTTCAAATGACATGTCTTGGATGAAGAACAATCTTCTAATTCAATCCTAGAATGATGACAAACAACATTAAAAGCTACAAGGTGTAGGGAAAAAAGGTGAGAAAGAATATTAAAAGGGAAATTAAGCACAAAGCATGGTTTAGAGATGAATAATCTTGTGTGTGTTGATTATGGCCCTTTAACTTAGCTAGAAGATTAAACATGGCTAGATGTGAACCTTGGGGCCTTTTAACACGTCTTGGGCTTGACGGAAACCAATGGTAAGGGTGTATGTGGGCATCAACTGAAAGAATGAGATAGAAGACTGGGTTTATTGCTGCTAATTCATCGGATGCTAGAAGTAAACTAGGAGGGCTAATGTGGGATGTAAATAGTGAAGATTCCAATGAGGAAATGGTGTAAAAGGGATGGGCTTGGAGCCGATTTGTTGGAATGCACACATGAAGTTGCACTAAGGTGCGGATTTGCGGTGACTCGGGCATTTCCATGACTTTGTTTCGATTGACATGGCTTTTAATCTTCTAATTAAATCTAAGAATGATGGAAAACAACAATGAAAACAATACGGTCAAGATAAAAGGGGTGAGAGAGAATATTAAAAGATAAATTAATCTCAAAACACGGTCTACAAATAAATAATCATGTGTGAGTTGATTACCACCCTTAACACAAGTCATAAGCTTAACCATGGCTAGATGTGAACCTTGGGGGCTTCTTAAGTTTCTTGGGCTTGACCGAAACCAATCGTAAGGTGTTTGTGGGCTTCAATTGGAAGAAAAAAAAAAAATAAAAGATGGGTTTCTTGTAGCTAATTCGGCGGATGGAAGAATCGAACTAGGATTGTTAATCTGGGGTGTAAATAATGAAACTTCACTTGAGAAAATAGTGCAAGAGGCCATGGGCTCGGGTCCTTTATTTTGCAATGCACATGAACGTGCACCTACGTGCCGATTTGTGGTGACTTGGGCATTTGTATGGCTTTGCTTCCTCAATTGACATGCCTTGGATCAAGAATAATCTTTTAATTAAATCTAAGAATGATGAAAAACAACAATGAAAACAATAAGGTCTAGATAAAAAAGGAGAGAGAATTGAAAGGAAAATTAACCTCAAAACATGGTTTGGAGATGAATAATCATGTGTAAGTTGATCATGGCGCGTGGGTCAGAAGCTTAACCACGGCTAGCTATGAACCTCGGGGTTTCTTACACTTCTTGGGCTTGACGGAAACCGATGGTAACGTGTATGTGGGCATCAATTGGAAGAATGAAATGAAAGACAGCTGTCTGGAAGCAACTCGTCGGATGCTGTTACTGAACTAGGCGGGTTATGGTGGGGTGCAAGTAATGAGATTTGTCTTGCGAAAATGGTGTAAAAGGCGTGGGCTAGGGGCCAATTTGTTGCAATGGACATGAAGGGCCACCTAGGTGCCGATTTGCAGTGACCTGGGCATTTACATGGCTTTGTTTCAGTTGACATGTCTTGGATGAAGACTAATCCTCTAATTCAACCCAAGAATGATGAAAAACAGCAATAAAAGCAACAAGGTTTAAGGGAAAAAGGTGAGAAAGAATATTAACAGGGAAATTAAGCACAAAACATGGTTTAGAGATGAATAATCACGTGTATGTTGATTGTTGACCTTTAACTCTAGCTAGAAGCTTAAACATGGCTAGATGTGAACCTTGGGGGCTTGTTAAACGTCTTGGGCTTGACGGAAACCAATGGTAAGCTGTATGTGGGCTTCAACTGAAAGAATGAGATACAAGACGGGGATTTCTTGCTGCTAATTCATGAGATGCTAGAATTGAACTTGGAGGGTGATTGTGGGGAGCAAATAGTCAAGTTTCCAATGACGAAGTGTCTAAAAGGCATGGGCTTGGTGCCGATTTGTTGCAATGCACACATGAAGGTGCACCGAGGTGGCGATTTGCTGTGACTTGGGCATTTACACGGCTTTGTTTCAATTAACATGTCTTGGATCAATAATAATCTTCGAATTAATTCTAAGAATGATGGAAAACAACAATGAAAACTCAAAAGATAAATTAATCTTTTGAGTTTTCTTTTGAAACTCAAAAGAAAACTCAAAATATTAAAAGATAAATTAATCTCAAAATATGGTCTAGAGATAGATAATCGTGTGGAAGTCGACTATTGCCCTTAGCTCAAGTCATAAGCCTAACCGTGGCTAGATGTGAACCTTGGGAGATTGCTACGCTTCTTGGGCTTGACCGAAACCAATGGTAACGTGTATGTGGCCTTCAATTTCAAGAATGAAATAAAAGACATATATCGGGGTGGCAATTTGTCGGATTCTATTACTGAACTAGGCGGGTCAATGTGGAGTGTGAGTAGTGGGATTTCTCTTGCGAAAATATTGCGAAATGCGTGGGCTAGGGGCCGATTTGTCGCAATGCACATGAAGGGGCAGCTAGGAGCCGATCTGCGGTGACTTGGTCATTTACCCGGCTTTCCTTCAAATGACATGTCTTGGATGAAGAACAATCTTCTAATTCAATCCTAGAATGATGACAAACAACATTAAAAGCTACAAGGTGTAGGGAAAAAAGGTGAGAAAGAATATTAAAAGGGAAATTAAGCACAAAGCATGGTTTAGAGATGAATAATCTTGTGTGTGTTGATTATGGCCCTTTAACTTAGCTAGAAGATTAAACATGGCTAGATGTGAACCTTGGGGCCTTTTAACACGTCTTGGGCTTGACGGAAACCAATGGTAAGGGTGTATGTGGGCATCAACTGAAAGAATGAGATAGAAGACTGGGTTTATTGCTGCTAATTCATCGGATGCTAGAAGTAAACTAGGAGGGCTAATGTGGGATGTAAATAGTGAAGATTCCAATGAGGAAATGGTGTAAAAGGGATGGGCTTGGAGCCGATTTGTTGGAATGCACACATGAAGTTGCACTAAGGTGCGGATTTGCGGTGACTCGGGCATTTCCATGACTTTGTTTCGATTGACATGGCTTTTAATCTTCTAATTAAATCTAAGAATGATGGAAAACAACAATGAAAACAATACGGTCAAGATAAAAGGGGTGAGAGAGAATATTAAAAGATAAATTAATCTCAAAACACGGTCTACAAATAAATAATCATGTGTGAGTTGATTACCACCCTTAACACAAGTCATAAGCTTAACCATGGCTAGATGTGAACCTTGGGGGCTTCTTAAGTTTCTTGGGCTTGACCGAAACCAATCGTAAGGTGTTTGTGGGCTTCAATTGGAAGAAAAAAAAAAAATAAAAGATGGGTTTCTTGTAGCTAATTCGGCGGATGGAAGAATTGAACTAGGATTGTTAATCTGGGGTGTAAATAATGAAACTTCACTTGAGAAAATAGTGCAAGAGGCCATGGGCTCAGGTCCTTTATTTTGCAATGCACATGAACGTGCACCTACGTGCCGATTTGTGGTGACTTGGGCATTTGTATGGCTTTGCTTCCTCAATTGACATGCCTTGGATCAAGAATAATCTTTTAATTAAATCTAAGAATGATGAAAAACAACAATGAAAACAATAAGGTCTAGATAAAAAAGGAGAGAGAATTGAAAGGAAAATTAACCTCAAAACATGGTTTGGAGATGAATAATCATGTGTAAGTTGATCATGGCGCGTGGGTCAGAAGCTTAACCACGGCTAGCTATGAACCTCGGGGTTTCTTACACTTCTTGGGCTTGACGGAAACCGATGGTAACGTGTATGTGGGCATCAATTGCAAGAATGAAATGAAAGACAGCTGTCTGGAAGCAACTCGTCGGATGCTGTTACTGAACTAGGCGGGTTATGGCGGGGTGCAAGTAATGAGATTTGTCTTGCGAAAATGGTGTAAAAGGCGTGGGCTAGGGGCCAATTTGTTGCAATGGACATGAAGGGCCACCTAGGTGCCGATTTGCAGTGACCTGGGCATTTACATGGCTTTGTTTCAGTTGACATGTCTTGGATGAAGACTAATCCTCTAATTCAACCAAGAATGATGAAAAACAGCAATAAAAGCAACAAGGTTTAAGGGAAAAAGGTGAGAAAGAATATTAACAGGGAAATTAAGCACAAAACATGGTTTAGAGATGAATAATCACGTGTATGTTGATTGTTGACCTTTAACTCTAGCTAGAAGCTTAAACATGGCTAGATGTGAACCTTGGGGGCTTGTTAAACGTCTTGGGCTTGACGGAAACCAATGGTAAGCTGTATGTGGGCTTCAACTGAAAGAATGAGATACAAGACGGGGATTTCTTGCTGCTAATTCATGAGATGCTAGAATTGAACTTGGAGGGTGATTGTGGGGAGCAAATAGTCAAGTTTCCAATGACGAAGTGTCTAAAAGGCATGGGCTTGGTGCCGATTTGTTGCAATGCACACATGAAGGTGCACCGAGGTGGCGATTTGCTGTGACTTGGGCATTTACACGGCTTTGTTTCAATTAACATGTCTTGGATCAATAATAATCTTCGAATTAATTCTAAGAATGATGGAAAACAACAATGAAAACTCAAAAGATAAATTAATCTTTTGAGTTTTCTTTTGAAACTCAAAAGAAAACTCAAAATATTAAAAGATAAATTAATCTCAAAATATGGTCTAGAGATAGATAATCGTGTGGAAGTCGACTATTGCCCTTAGCTCAAGTCATAAGCCTAACCGTGGCTAGATGTGAACCTTGGGAGATTGCTACGCTTCTTGGGCTTGACCGAAACCAATGGTAACGTGTATGTGGCCTTCAATTTCAAGAATGAAATAAAAGACATATATCGGGGTGGCAATTTGTCGGATTCTATTACTGAACTAGGCGGGTCAATGTGGAGTGTGAGTAGTGGGATTTCTCTTGCGAAAATATTGCGAAATGCGTGGGCTAGGGGCCGATTTGTCGCAATGCACATGAAGGGGCAGCTAGGAGCCGATCTGCGGTGACTTGGTCATTTACCCGGCTTTCCTTCAAATGACATGTCTTGGATGAAGAACAATCTTCTAATTCAATCCTAGAATGATGACAAACAACATTAAAAGCTACAAGGTGTAGGGAAAAAAGGTGAGAAAGAATATTAAAAGGGAAATTAAGCACAAAGCATGGTTTAGAGATGAATAATCTTGTGTGTGTTGATTATGGCCCTTTAACTTAGCTAGAAGATTAAACATGGCTAGATGTGAACCTTGGGGCCTTTTAACACGTCTTGGGCTTGACGGAAACCAATGGTAAGGGTGTATGTGGGCATCAACTGAAAGAATGAGATAGAAGACTGGGTTTATTGCTGCTAATTCATCGGATGCTAGAAGTAAACTAGGAGGGCTAATGTGGGATGTAAATAGTGAAGATTCCAATGAGGAAATGGTGTAAAAGGGATGGGCTTGGAGCCGATTTGTTGGAATGCACACATGAAGTTGCACTAAGGTGCGGATTTGCGGTGACTCGGGCATTTCCATGACTTTGTTTCGATTGACATGGCTTTTAATCTTCTAATTAAATCTAAGAATGATGGAAAACAACAATGAAAACAATACGGTCAAGATAAAAGGGGTGAGAGAGAATATTAAAAGATAAATTAATCTCAAAACACGGTCTACAAATAAATAATCATGTGTGAGTTGATTACCACCCTTAACACAAGTCATAAGCTTAACCATGGCTAGATGTGAACCTTGGGGGCTTCTTAAGTTTCTTGGGCTTGACCGAAACCAATCGTAAGGTGTTTGTGGGCTTCAATTGGAAGAAAAAATAAAAAATAAAAGATGGGTTTCTTGTAGCTAATTCGGCGGATGGAAGAATTGAACTAGGATTGTTAATCTGGGGTGTAAATAATGAAACTTCACTTGAGAAAATAGTGCAAGAGGCCATGGGCTCGGGTCCTTTATTTTGCAATGCACATGAACGTGCACCTACGTGCCGATTTGTGGTGACTTGGGCATTTGTATGGCTTTGCTTCCTCAATTGACATGCCTTGGATCAAGAATAATCTTTTAATTAAATCTAAGAATGATGAAAAACAACAATGAAAACAATAAGGTCTAGATAAAAAAGGAGAGAGAATTGAAAGGAAAATTAACCTCAAAACATGGTTTGGAGATGAATAATCATGTGTAAGTTGATCATGGCGCGTGGGTCAGAAGCTTAACCACGGCTAGCTATGAACCTCGGGGTTTCTTACACTTCTTGGGCTTGACGGAAACCGATGGTAACGTGTATGTGGGCATCAATTGCAAGAATGAAATGAAAGACAGCTGTCTGGAAGCAACTCGTCGGATGCTGTTACTGAACTAGGCGGGTTATGGCGGGGTGCAAGTAATGAGATTTGTCTTGCGAAAATGGTGTAAAAGGCGTGGGCTAGGGGCCAATTTGTTGCAATGGACATGAAGGGCCACCTAGGTGCCGATTTGCAGTGACCTGGGCATTTACATGGCTTTGTTTCAGTTGACATGTCTTGGATGAAGACTAATCCTCTAATTCAACCAAGAATGATGAAAAACAGCAATAAAAGCAACAAGGTTTAAGGGAAAAAGGTGAGAAAGAATATTAACAGGGAAATTAAGCACAAAACATGGTTTAGAGATGAATAATCACGTGTATGTTGATTGTTGACCTTTAACTCTAGCTAGAAGCTTAAACATGGCTAGATGTGAACCTTGGGGGCTTGTTAAACGTCTTGGGCTTGACGGAAACCAATGGTAAGCTGTATGTGGGCTTCAACTGAAAGAATGAGATACAAGACGGGGATTTCTTGCTGCTAATTCATGAGATGCTAGAATTGAACTTGGAGGGTGATTGTGGGGAGCAAATAGTCAAGTTTCCAATGACGAAGTGTCTAAAAGGCATGGGCTTGGTGCCGATTTGTTGCAATGCACACATGAAGGTGCACCGAGGTGGCGATTTGCTGTGACTTGGGCATTTACACGGCTTTGTTTCAATTAACATGTCTTGGATCAATAATAATCTTCGAATTAATTCTAAGAATGATGGAAAACAACAATGAAAACTCAAAAGATAAATTAATCTTTTGAGTTTTCTTTTGAAACTCAAAAGAAAACTCAAAATATTAAAAGATAAATTAATCTCAAAATATGGTCTAGAGATAGATAATCGTGTGGAAGTCGACTATTGCCCTTAGCTCAAGTCATAAGCCTAACCGTGGCTAGATGTGAACCTTGGGAGATTGCTACGCTTCTTGGGCTTGACCGAAACCAATGGTAACGTGTATGTGGCCTTCAATTTCAAGAATGAAATAAAAGACATATATCGGGGTGGCAATTTGTCGGATTCTATTACTGAACTAGGCGGGTCAATGTGGAGTGTGAGTAGTGGGATTTCTCTTGCGAAAATATTGCGAAATGCGTGGGCTAGGGGCCGATTTGTCGCAATGCACATGAAGGGGCAGCTAGGAGCCGATCTGCGGTGACTTGGTCATTTACCCGGCTTTCCTTCAAATGACATGTCTTGGATGAAGAACAATCTTCTAATTCAATCCTAGAATGATGACAAACAACATTAAAAGCTACAAGGTGTAGGGAAAAAAGGTGAGAAAGAATATTAAAAGGGAAATTAAGCACAAAGCATGGTTTAGAGATGAATAATCTTGTGTGTGTTGATTATGGCCCTTTAACTTAGCTAGAAGATTAAACATGGCTAGATGTGAACCTTGGGGCCTTTTAACACGTCTTGGGCTTGACGGAAACCAATGGTAAGGGTGTATGTGGGCATCAACTGAAAGAATGAGATAGAAGACTGGGTTTATTGCTGCTAATTCATCGGATGCTAGAAGTAAACTAGGAGGGCTAATGTGGGATGTAAATAGTGAAGATTCCAATGAGGAAATGGTGTAAAAGGGATGGGCTTGGAGCCGATTTGTTGGAATGCACACATGAAGTTGCACTAAGGTGCGGATTTGCGGTGACTCGGGCATTTCCATGACTTTGTTTCGATTGACATGGCTTTTAATCTTCTAATTAAATCTAAGAATGATGGAAAACAACAATGAAAACAATACGGTCAAGATAAAAGGGGTGAGAGAGAATATTAAAAGATAAATTAATCTCAAAACACGGTCTACAAATAAATAATCATGTGTGAGTTGATTACCACCCTTAACACAAGTCATAAGCTTAACCATGGCTAGATGTGAACCTTGGGGGCTTCTTAAGTTTCTTGGGCTTGACCGAAACCAATCGTAAGGTGTTTGTGGGCTTCAATTGGAAGAAAAAAAAAAAATAAAAGATGGGTTTCTTGTAGCTAATTCGGCGGATGGAAGAATTGAACTAGGATTGTTAATCTGGGGTGTAAATAATGAAACTTCACTTGAGAAAATAGTGCAAGAGGCCATGGGCTCGGGTCCTTTATTTTGCAATGCACATGAACGTCCACCTACGTGCCGATTTGTGGTGACTTGGGCATTTGTATGGCTTTGCTTCCTCAATTGACATGCCTTGGATCAAGAATAATCTTTTAATTAAATCTAAGAATGATGAAAAACAACAATGAAAACAATAAGGTCTAGATAAAAAAGGAGAGAGAATTGAAAGGAAAATTAACCTCAAAACATGGTTTGGAGATGAATAATCATGTGTAAGTTGATCATGGCGCGTGGGTCAGAAGCTTAACCACGGCTAGCTATGAACCTCGGGGTTTCTTACACTTCTTGGGCTTGACGGAAACCGATGGTAACGTGTATGTGGGCATCAATTGGAAGAATGAAATGAAAGACAGCTGTCTGGAAGCAACTCGTCGGATGCTGTTACTGAACTAGGCGGGTTATGGCGGGGTGCAAGTAATGAGATTTGTCTTGCGAAAATGGTGTAAAAGGCGTGGGCTAGGGGCCAATTTGTTGCAATGGACATGAAGGGCCACCTAGGTGCCGATTTGCAGTGACCTGGGCATTTACATGGCTTTGTTTCAGTTGACATGTCTTGGATGAAGACTAATCCTCTAATTCAACCCAAGAATGATGAAAAACAGCAATAAAAGCAACAAGGTTTAAGGGAAAAAGGTGAGAAAGAATATTAACAGGGAAATTAAGCACAAAACATGGTTTAGAGATGAATAATCACGTGTATGTTGATTGTTGACCTTTAACTCTAGCTAGAAGCTTAAACATGGCTAGATGTGAACCTTGGGGGCTTGTTAAACGTCTTGGGCTTGACGGAAACCAATGGTAAGCTGTATGTGGGCTTCAACTGAAAGAATGAGATACAAGACGGGGATTTCTTGCTGCTAATTCATGAGATGCTAGAATTGAACTTGGAGGGTGATTGTGGGGAGCAAATAGTCAAGTTTCCAATGACGAAGTGTCTAAAAGGCATGGGCTTGGTGCCGATTTGTTGCAATGCACACATGAAGGTGCACCGAGGTGGCGATTTGCTGTGACTTGGGCATTTACACGGCTTTGTTTCAATTAACATGTCTTGGATCAATAATAATCTTCGAATTAATTCTAAGAATGATGGAAAACAAGAATGAAAACTCAAAAGATAAATTAATCTTTTGAGTTTTCTTTTGAAACTCAAAAGAAAACTCAAAATATTAAAAGATAAATTAATCTCAAAATATGGTCTAGAGATAGATAATCGTGTGGAAGTCGACTATTGCCCTTAGCTCAAGTCATAAGCCTAACCGTGGCTAGATGTGAACCTTGGGAGATTGCTACGCTTCTTGGGCTTGACCGAAACCAATGGTAACGTGTATGTGGCCTTCAATTTCAAGAATGAAATAAAAGACATATATCGGGGTGGCAATTTGTCGGATTCTATTACTGAACTAGGCGGGTCAATGTGGAGTGTGAGTAGTGGGATTTCTCTTGCGAAAATATTGCGAAATGCGTGGGCTAGGGGCCGATTTGTCGCAATGCACATGAAGGGGCAGCTAGGAGCCGATCTGCGGTGACTTGGTCATTTACCCGGCTTTCCTTCAAATGACATGTCTTGGATGAAGAACAATCTTCTAATTCAGTCCTAGAATGATGACAAACAACATTAAAAGCTACAAGGTGTAGGGAAAAAAGGTGAGAAAGAATATTAAAAGGGAAATTAAGCACAAAGCATGGTTTAGAGATGAATAATCTTGTGTGTGTTGATTATGGCCCTTTAACTTAGCTAGAAGATTAAACATGGCTAGATGTGAACCTTGGGGCCTTTTAACACGTCTTGGGCTTGACGGAAACCAATGGTAAGGGTGTATGTGGGCATCAACTGAAAGAATGAGATAGAAGACTGGGTTTATTGCTGCTAATTCATCGGATGCTAGAAGTAAACTAGGAGGGCTAATGTGGGATGTAAATAGTGAAGATTCCAATGAGGAAATGGTGTAAAAGGGATGGGCTTGGAGCCGATTTGTTGGAATGCACACATGAAGTTGCACTAAGGTGCGGATTTGCGGTGACTCGGGCATTTCCATGACTTTGTTTCGATTGACATGGCTTTTAATCTTCTAATTAAATCTAAGAATGATGGAAAACAACAATGAAAACAATACGGTCAAGATAAAAGGGGTGAGAGAGAATATTAAAAGATAAATTAATCTCAAAACACGGTCTACAAATAAATAATCATGTGTGAGTTGATTACCACCCTTAACACAAGTCATAAGCTTAACCATGGCTAGATGTGAACCTTGGGGGCTTCTTAAGTTTCTTGGGCTTGACCGAAACCAATCGTAAGGTGTTTGTGGGCTTCAATTGGAAGAAAAAAAAAAAATAAAAGATGGGTTTCTTGTAGCTAATTCGGCGGATGGAAGAATTGAACTAGGATTGTTAATCTGGGGTGTAAATAATGAAACTTCACTTGAGAAAATAGTGCAAGAGGCCATGGGCTCGGGTCCTTTATTTTGCAATGCACATGAACGTCCACCTACGTGCCGATTTGTGGTGACTTGGGCATTTGTATGGCTTTGCTTCCTCAATTGACATGCCTTGGATCAAGAATAATCTTTTAATTAAATCTAAGAATGATGAAAAACAACAATGAAAACAATAAGGTCTAGATAAAAAAGGAGAGAGAATTGAAAGGAAAATTAACCTCAAAACATGGTTTGGAGATGAATAATCATGTGTAAGTTGATCATGGCGCGTGGGTCAGAAGCTTAACCACGGCTAGCTATGAACCTCGGGGTTTCTTACACTTCTTGGGCTTGACGGAAACCGATGGTAACGTGTATGTGGGCATCAATTGGAAGAATGAAATGAAAGACAGCTGTCTGGAAGCAACTCGTCGGATGCTGTTACTGAACTAGGCGGGTTATGGCGGGGTGCAAGTAATGAGATTTGTCTTGCGAAAATGGTGTAAAAGGCGTGGGCTAGGGGCCAATTTGTTGCAATGGACATGAAGGGCCACCTAGGTGCCGATTTGCAGTGACCTGGGCATTTACATGGCTTTGTTTCAGTTGACATGTCTTGGATGAAGACTAATCCTCTAATTCAACCCAAGAATGATGAAAAACAGCAATAAAAGCAACAAGGTTTAAGGGAAAAAGGTGAGAAAGAATATTAACAGGGAAATTAAGCACAAAACATGGTTTAGAGATGAATAATCACGTGTATGTTGATTGTTGACCTTTAACTCTAGCTAGAAGCTTAAACATGGCTAGATGTGAACCTTGGGGGCTTGTTAAACGTCTTGGGCTTGACGGAAACCAATGGTAAGCTGTATGTGGGCTTCAACTGAAAGAATGAGATACAAGACGGGGATTTCTTGCTGCTAATTCATGAGATGCTAGAATTGAACTTGGAGGGTGATTGTGGGGAGCAAATAGTCAAGTTTCCAATGACGAAATGTCTAAAAGGCATGGGCTTGGTGCCGATTTGTTGCAATGCACACATGAAGGTGCACCGAGGTGGCGATTTGCTGTGGCTTGGGCATTTACACGGCTTTGTTTCAATTAACATGTCTTGGATCAATAATAATCTTCGAATTAATTCTAAGAATGATGGAAAACAAGAATGAAAACTCAAAAGATAAATTAATCTTTTGAGTTTTCTTTTGAAACTCAAAAGAAAACTCAAAATATTAAAAGATAAATTAATCTCAAAATATGGTCTAGAGATAGATAATCGTGTGGAAGTCGACTATTGCCCTTAGCTCAAGTCATAAGCCTAACCGTGGCTAGATGTGAACCTTGGGAGATTGCTACGCTTCTTGGGCTTGACCGAAACCAATGGTAACGTGTATGTGGCCTTCAATTTCAAGAATGAAATAAAAGACATATATCGGGGTGGCAATTTGTCGGATTCTATTACTGAACTAGGTGGGTCAATGTGGAGTGTGAGTAGTGGGATTTCTCTTGCGAAAATATTGCGAAATGCGTGGGCTAGGGGCCGATTTGTCGCAATGCACATGAAGGGGCAGCTAGGAGCCGATCTGCGGTGACTTGGTCATTTACCCGGCTTTCCTTCAAATGACATGTCTTGGATGAAGAACAATCTTCTAATTCAATCCTAGAATGATGACAAACAACATTAAAAGCTACAAGGTGTAGGGAAAAAAGGTGAGAAAGAATATTAAAAGGGAAATTAAGCACAAAGCATGGTTTAGAGATGAATAATCTTGTGTGTGTTGATTATGGCCCTTTAACTTAGCTAGAAGATTAAACATGGCTAGATGTGAACCTTGGGGCCTTTTAACACGTCTTGGGCTTGACGGAAACCAATGGTAAGGGTGTATGTGGGCATCAACTGAAAGAATGAGATAGAAGACTGGGTTTATTGCTGCTAATTCATCGGATGCTAGAAGTAAACTAGGAGGGCTAATGTGGGATGTAAATAGTGAAGATTCCAATGAGGAAATGGTGTAAAAGGGATGGGCTTGGAGCCGATTTGTTGGAATGCACACATGAAGTTGCACTAAGGTGCGGATTTGCGGTGACTCGGGCATTTCCATGACTTTGTTTCGATTGACATGGCTTTTAATCTTCTAATTAAATCTAAGAATGATGGAAAACAACAATGAAAACAATACGGTCAAGATAAAAGGGGTGAGAGAGAATATTAAAAGATAAATTAATCTCAAAACACGGTCTACAAATAAATAATCATGTGTGAGTTGATTACCACCCTTAACACAAGTCATAAGCTTAACCATGGCTAGATGTGAACCTTGGGGGCTTCTTAAGTTTCTTGGGCTTGACCGAAACCAATCGTAAGGTGTTTGTGGGCTTCAATTGGAAGAAAAAAAAAAAATAAAAGATGGGTTTCTTGTAGCTAATTCGGCGGATGGAAGAATTGAACTAGGATTGTTAATCTGGGGTGTAAATAATGAAACTTCACTTGAGAAAATAGTGCAAGAGGCCATGGGCTCGGGTCCTTTATTTTGCAATGCACATGAACGTGCACCTACGTGCCGATTTGTGGTGACTTGGGCATTTGTATGGCTTTGCTTCCTCAATTGACATGCCTTGGATCAAGAATAATCTTTTAATTAAATCTAAGAATGATGAAAAACAACAATGAAAACAATAAGGTCTAGATAAAAAAGGAGAGAGAATTGAAAGGAAAATTAACCTCAAAACATGGTTTGGAGATGAATAATCATGTGTAAGTTGATCATGGCGCGTGGGTCAGAAGCTTAACCACGGCTAGCTATGAACCTCGGGGGTTTCTTACACTTCTTGGGCTTGACGGAAACCGATGGTAACGTGTATGTGGGCATCAATTGGAAGAATGAAATGAAAGACAGCTGTCTGGAAGCAACTCGTCGGATGCTGTTACTGAACTAGGCGGGTTATGGTGGGGTGCAAGTAATGAGATTTGTCTTGCGAAAATGGTGTAAAAGGCGTGGGCTAGGGGCCAATTTGTTGCAATGGACATGAAGGGCCACCTAGGTGCCGATTTGCAGTGACCTGGGCATTTACATGGCTTTGTTTCAGTTGACATGTCTTGGATGAAGACTAATCCTCTAATTCAACCCAAGAATGATGAAAAACAGCAATAAAAGCAACAAGGTTTAAGGGAAAAAGGTGAGAAAGAATATTAACAGGGAAATTAAGCACAAAACATGGTTTAGAGATGAATAATCACGTGTATGTTGATTTTTGACCTTTAACTCTAGCTAGAAGCTTAAACATGGCTAGATGTGAACCTTGGGGGCTTGTTAAACGTCTTGGGCTTGACGGAAACCAATGGTAAGCTGTATGTGGGCTTCAACTGAAAGAATGAGATACAAGACGGGGATTTCTTGCTGCTAATTCATGAGATGCTAGAATTGAACTTGGAGGGTGATTGTGGGGAGCAAATAGTCAAGTTTCCAATGACGAAATGTCTAAAAGGCATGGGCTTGGTGCCGATTTGTTGCAATGCACACATGAAGGTGCACCGAGGTGGCGATTTGCTGTGACTTGGGCATTTACACGGCTTTGTTTCAATTAACATGTCTTGGATCAATAATAATCTTCGAATTAATTCTAAGAATGATGGAAAACAACAATGAAAACTCAAAAGATAAATTAATCTTTTGAGTTTTCTTTTGAAACTCAAAAGAAAACTCAAAATATTAAAAGATAAATTAATCTCAAAATATGGTCTAGAGATAGATAATCGTGTGGAAGTCGACTATTGCCCTTAGCTCAAGTCATAAGCCTAACCGTGGCTAGATGTGAACCTTGGGAGATTGCTACGCTTCTTGGGCTTGACCGAAACCAATGGTAACGTGTATGTGGCCTTCAATTTCAAGAATGAAATAAAAGACATATATCGGGGTGGCAATTTGTCGGATTCTATTACTGAACTAGGCGGGTCAATGTGGAGTGTGAGTAGTGGGATTTCTCTTGCGAAAATATTGCGAAATGCGTGGGCTAGGGGCCGATTTGTCGCAATGCACATGAAGGGGCAGCTAGGAGCCGATCTGCGGTGACTTGGTCATTTACCCGGCTTTCCTTCAAATGACATGTCTTGGATGAAGAACAATCTTCTAATTCAATCCTAGAATGATGACAAACAACATTAAAAGCTACAAGGTGTAGGGAAAAAAGGTGAGAAAGAATATTAAAAGGGAAATTAAGCACAAAGCATGGTTTAGAGATGAATAATCTTGTGTGTGTTGATTATGGCCCTTTAACTTAGCTAGAAGATTAAACATGGCTAGATGTGAACCTTGGGGCCTTTTAACACGTCTTGGGCTTGACGGAAACCAATGGTAAGGGTGTATGTGGGCATCAACTGAAAGAATGAGATAGAAGACTGGGTTTATTGCTGCTAATTCATCGGATGCTAGAAGTAAACTAGGAGGGCTAATGTGGGATGTAAATAGTGAAGATTCCAATGAGGAAATGGTGTAAAAGGGATGGGCTTGGAGCCGATTTGTTGGAATGCACACATGAAGTTGCACTAAGGTGCGGATTTGCGGTGACTCGGGCATTTCCATGACTTTGTTTCAATTGACATGGCTTTTAATCTTCTAATTAAATCTAGGAATGATGGAAAACAACAATGAAAACAATACGGTCAAGATAAAAGGGGTGAGAGAGAATATTAAAAGATAAATTAATCTCAAAACACGGTCTACAAATAAATAATCATGTGTGAGTTGATTACCACCCTTAACACAAGTCATAAGCTTAACCATGGCTAGAAGTGAACCTTGGGGGCTTCTTAAGTTTCTTGGGCTTGACCGAAACCAATCGTAAGGTGTTTGTGGGCTTCAATTGGAAGAAAAAAAAAAAATAAAAGATGGGTTTCTTGTAGCTAATTCGGCGGATGGAAGAATTGAACTAGGATTGTTAATCTGGGGTGTAAATAATGAAACTTCACTTGAGAAAATAGTGCAAGAGGCCATGGGCTCGGGTCCTTTATTTTGCAATACACATGAACGTGCACCTACGTGCCGATTTGTGGTGACTTGGGCATTTGTATGGCTTTGCTTCCTCAATTGACATGCCTTGGATCAAGAATAATCTTTTAATTAAATCTAAGAATGATGAAAAACAACAATGAAAACAATAAGGTCTAGATAAAAAAGGAGAGAGAATTGAAAGGAAAATTAACCTCAAAACATGGTTTGGAGATGAATAATCATGTGTAAGTTGATCATGGCGCGTGGGTCAGAAGCTTAACCACGGCTAGCTATGAACCTCGGGGTTTCTTACACTTCTTGGGCTTGACGGAAACCGATGGTAACGTGTATGTGGGCATCAATTGGAAGAATGAAATGAAAGACAGCTGTCTGGAAGCAACTCGTCGGATGCTGTTACTGAACTAGGCGGGTTATGGTGGGGTGCAAGTAATGAGATTTGTCTTGCGAAAATGGTGTAAAAGGCGTGGGCTAGGGGCCAATTTGTTGCAATGGACATGAAGGGCCACCTAGGTGCCGATTTGCAGTGACCTGGGCATTTACATGGCTTTGTTTCAGTTGACATGTCTTGGATGAAGACTAATCCTCTAATTCAACCCAAGAATGATGAAAAACAGCAATAAAAGCAACAAGGTTTAAGGGAAAAAGGTGAGAAAGAATATTAACAGGGAAATTAAGCACAAAACATGGTTTAGAGATGAATAATCACGTGTATGTTGATTGTTGACCTTTAACTCTAGCTAGAAGCTTAAACATGGCTAGATGTGAACCTTGGGGGCTTGTTAAACGTCTTGGGCTTGACGGAAACCAATGGTAAGCTGTATGTGGGCTTCAACTGAAAGAATGAGATACAAGACGGGGATTTCTTGCTGCTAATTCATGAGATGCTAGAATTGAACTTGGAGGGTGATTGTGGGGAGCAAATAGTCAAGTTTCCAATGACGAAATGTCTAAAAGGCATGGGCTTGGTGCCGATTTGTTGCAATGCACACATGAAGGTGCACCGAGGTGGCGATTTGCTGTGACTTGGGCATTTACACGGCTTTGTTTCAATTAACATGTCTTGGATCAATAATAATCTTCGAATTAATTCTAAGAATGATGGAAAACAACAATGAAAACTATAAGGTCAAGATAAAAAGGGTGAGAAAGAATATTAAAAGATAAATTAATCCCAAAATATGGTCTAGAGATAGATAATCGTGTGGAAGTCGACTATTGCCCTTAGCTCAAGTCATAAGCCTAACCGTGGCTAGATGTGAACCTTGGGAGATTGCTACGCTTCTTGGGCTTGACCGAAACCAATGGTAACGTGTATGTGGCCTTCAATTTCAAGAATGAAATAAAAGACATATATCGGGGTGGCAATTTGTCGGATTCTATTACTGAACTAGGCGGGTCAATGTGGAGTGTGAGTAGTGGGATTTCTCTTGCGAAAATATTGCGAAATGCGTGGGCTAGTGGCCGATTTGTCGCAATGCACATGAAGGGGCAGCTAGGAGCCGATCTGCGGTGACTTGGTCATTTACCCGGCTTTCCTTCAAATGACATGTCTTGGATGAAGAACAATCTTCTAATTCAATCCTAGAATGATGACAAACAACATTAAAAGCTACAAGGTGTAGGGAAAAAAGGTGAGAAAGAATATTAAAAGGGAAATTAAGCACAAAGCATGGTTTAGAGATGAATAATCTTGTGTGTGTTGATTATGGCCCTTTAACTTAGCTAAAAGATTAAACATGGCTAGATGTGAACCTTGGGGCCTTTTAACACGTCTTGGGCTTGACGGAAACCAATGGTAAGGGTGTATGTGGGCATCAACTGAAAGAATGAGATAGAAGACTGGGTTTATTGCTGCTAATTCATCGGATGCTAGAAGTAAACTAGGAGGGCTAATGTGGGATGTAAATAGTGAAGATTCCAATGAGGAAATGGTGTAAAAGGGATGGGCTTGGAGCCGATTTGTTGGAATGCACACATGAAGTTGCACTAAGGTGCGGATTTGCGGTGACTCGGGCATTTCCATGACTTTGTTTCAATTGACATGGCTTTTAATCTTCTAATTAAATCTAAGAATGATGGAAAACAACAATGAAAACAATACGGTCAAGATAAAAGGGGTGAGAGAGAATATTAAAAGATAAATTAATCTCAAAACACGGTCTACAAATAAATAATCATGTGTGAGTTGATTACCACCCTTAACACAAGTCATAAGCTTAACCATGGCTAGATGTGAACCTTGGGGGCTTCTTAAGTTTCTTGGGCTTGACCGAAACCAATCGTAAGGTGTTTGTGGGCTTCAATTGGAAGAAAAAAAAAAATAAAAGATGGGTTTCTTGTAGCTAATTCGGCGGATGGAAGAATTGAACTAGGATTGTTAATCTGGGGTGTAAATAATGAAACTTCACTTGAGAAAATAGTGCAAGAGGCCATGGGCTCGGGTCCTTTATTTTGCAATGCACATGAACGTGCACCTACGTGCCGATTTGTGGTGACTTGGGCATTTGTATGGCTTTGCTTCCTCAATTGACATGCCTTGGATCAAGAATAATCTTTTAATTAAATCTAAGAATGATGAAAAACAACAATGAAAACAATAAGGTCTAGATAAAAAAGGAGAGAGAATTGAAAGGAAAATTAACCTCAAAACATGGTTTGGAGATGAATAATCATGTGTAAGTTGATCATGGCGCGTGGGTCAGAAGCTTAACCACGGCTAGCTATGAACCTCGGGGTTTCTTACACTTCTTGGGCTTGACGGAAACCGATGGTAACGTGTATGTGGGCATCAATTGGAAGAATGAAATGAAAGACAGCTGTCTGGAAGCAACTCGTCGGATGCTGTTACTGAACTAGGCGGGTTATGGTGGGGTGCAAGTAATGAGATTTGTCTTGCGAAAATGGTGTAAAAGGCGTGGGCTAGGGGCCAATTTGTTGCAATGGACATGAAGGGCCACCTAGGTGCCGATTTGCAGTGACCTGGGCATTTACATGGCTTTGTTTCAGTTGACATGTCTTGGATGAAGACTAATCCTCTAATTCAACCCAAGAATGATGAAAAACAGCAATAAAAGCAACAAGGTTTAAGGGAAAAAGGTGAGAAAGAATATTAACAGGGAAATTAAGCACAAAACATGGTTTAGAGATGAATAATCACGTGTATGTTGATTGTTGACCTTTAACTCTAGCTAGAAGCTTAAACATGGCTAGATGTGAACCTTGGGGGCTTGTTAAACGTCTTGGGCTTGACGGAAACCAATGGTAAGCTGTATGTGGGCTTCAACTGAAAGAATGAGATACAAGACGGGGATTTCTTGCTGCTAATTCATGAGATGCTAGAATTGAACTTGGAGGGTGATTGTGGGGAGCAAATAGTCAAGTTTCCAATGACGAAATGTCTAAAAGGCATGGGCTTGGTGCCGATTTGTTGCAATGCACACATGAAGGTGCACCGAGGTGGCGATTTGCTGTGACTTGGGCATTTACACGGCTTTGTTTCAATTAACATGTCTTGGATCAATAATAATCTTCGAATTAATTCTAAGAATGATGGAAAACAACAATGAAAACTCAAAAGATAAATTAATCTTTTGAGTTTTCTTTTGAAACTCAAAAGAAAACTCAAAATATTAAAAGATAAATTAATCTCAAAATATGGTCTAGAGATAGATAATCGTGTGGAAGTCGACTATTGCCCTTAGCTCAAGTCATAAGCCTAACCGTGGCTAGATGTGAACCTTGGGAGATTGCTACGCTTCTTGGGCTTGACCGAAACCAATGGTAACGTGTATGTGGCCTTCAATTTCAAGAATGAAATAAAAGACATATATCGGGGTGGCAATTTGTCGGATTCTATTACTGAACTAGGCGGGTCAATGTGGAGTGTGAGTAGTGGGATTTCTCTTGCGAAAATATTGCGAAATGCGTGGGCTAGGGGCCGATTTGTCGCAATGCACATGAAGGGGCAGCTAGGAGCCGATCTGCGGTGACTTGGTCATTTACCCGGCTTTCCTTCAAATGACATGTCTTGGATGAAGAACAATCTTCTAATTCAATCCTAGAATGATGACAAACAACATTAAAAGCTACAAGGTGTAGGGAAAAAAGGTGAGAAAGAATATTAAAAGGGAAATTAAGCACAAAGCATGGTTTAGAGATGAATAATCTTGTGTGTGTTGATTATGGCCCTTTAACTTAGCTAGAAGATTAAACATGGCTAGATGTGAACCTTGGGGCCTTTTAACACGTCTTGGGCTTGACGGAAACCAATGGTAAGGGTGTATGTGGGCATCAACTGAAAGAATGAGATAGAAGACTGGGTTTATTGCTGCTAATTCATCGGATGCTAGAAGTAAACTAGGAGGGCTAATGTGGGATGTAAATAGTGAAGATTCCAATGAGGAAATGGTGTAAAAGGGATGGGCTTGGAGCCGATTTGTTGGAATGCACACATGAAGTTGCACTAAGGTGCGGATTTGCGGTGACTCGGGCATTTCCATGACTTTGTTTCAATTGACATGGCTTTTAATCTTCTAATTAAATCTAGGAATGATGGAAAACAACAATGAAAACAATACGGTCAAGATAAAAGGGGTGAGAGAGAATATTAAAAGATAAATTAATCTCAAAACACGGTCTACAAATAAATAATCATGTGTGAGTTGATTACCACCCTTAACACAAGTCATAAGCTTAACCATGGCTAGAAGTGAACCTTGGGGGCTTCTTAAGTTTCTTGGGCTTGACCGAAACCAATCGTAAGGTGTTTGTGGGCTTCAATTGGAAGAAAAAAAAAAAATAAAAGATGGGTTTCTTGTAGCTAATTCGGCGGATGGAAGAATTGAACTAGGATTGTTAATCTGGGGTGTAAATAATGAAACTTCACTTGAGAAAATAGTGCAAGAGGCCATGGGCTCGGGTCCTTTATTTTGCAATACACATGAACGTGCACCTACGTGCCGATTTGTGGTGACTTGGGCATTTGTATGGCTTTGCTTCCTCAATTGACATGCCTTGGATCAAGAATAATCTTTTAATTAAATCTAAGAATGATGAAAAACAACAATGAAAACAATAAGGTCTAGATAAAAAAGGAGAGAGAATTGAAAGGAAAATTAACCTCAAAACATGGTTTGGAGATGAATAATCATGTGTAAGTTGATCATGGCGCGTGGGTCAGAAGCTTAACCACGGCTAGCTATGAACCTCGGGGTTTCTTACACTTCTTGGGCTTGACGGAAACCGATGGTAACGTGTATGTGGGCATCAATTGGAAGAATGAAATGAAAGACAGCTGTCTGGAAGCAACTCGTCGGATGCTGTTACTGAACTAGGCGGGTTATGGTGGGGTGCAAGTAATGAGATTTGTCTTGCGAAAATGGTGTAAAAGGCGTGGGCTAGGGGCCAATTTGTTGCAATGGACATGAAGGGCCACCTAGGTGCCGATTTGCAGTGACCTGGGCATTTACATGGCTTTGTTTCAGTTGACATGTCTTGGATGAAGACTAATCCTCTAATTCAACCCAAGAATGATGAAAAACAGCAATAAAAGCAACAAGGTTTAAGGGAAAAAGGTGAGAAAGAATATTAACAGGGAAATTAAGCACAAAACATGGTTTAGAGATGAATAATCACGTGTATGTTGATTGTTGACCTTTAACTCTAGCTAGAAGCTTAAACATGGCTAGATGTGAACCTTGGGGGCTTGTTAAACGTCTTGGGCTTGACGGAAACCAATGGTAAGCTGTATGTGGGCTTCAACTGAAAGAATGAGATACAAGACGGGGATTTCTTGCTGCTAATTCATGAGATGCTAGAATTGAACTTGGAGGGTGATTGTGGGGAGCAAATAGTCAAGTTTCCAATGACGAAATGTCTAAAAGGCATGGGCTTGGTGCCGATTTGTTGCAATGCACACATGAAGGTGCACCGAGGTGGCGATTTGCTGTGACTTGGGCATTTACACGGCTTTGTTTCAATTAACATGTCTTGGATCAATAATAATCTTCGAATTAATTCTAAGAATGATGGAAAACAACAATGAAAACTATAAGGTCAAGATAAAAAGGGTGAGAAAGAATATTAAAAGATAAATTAATCCCAAAATATGGTCTAGAGATAGATAATCGTGTGGAAGTCGACTATTGCCCTTAGCTCAAGTCATAAGCCTAACCGTGGCTAGATGTGAACCTTGGGAGATTGCTACGCTTCTTGGGCTTGACCGAAACCAATGGTAACGTGTATGTGGCCTTCAATTTCAAGAATGAAATAAAAGACATATATCGGGGTGGCAATTTGTCGGATTCTATTACTGAACTAGGCGGGTCAATGTGGAGTGTGAGTAGTGGGATTTCTCTTGCGAAAATATTGCGAAATGCGTGGGCTAGTGGCCGATTTGTCGCAATGCACATGAAGGGGCAGCTAGGAGCCGATCTGCGGTGACTTGGTCATTTACCCGGCTTTCCTTCAAATGACATGTCTTGGATGAAGAACAATCTTCTAATTCAATCCTAGAATGATGACAAACAACATTAAAAGCTACAAGGTGTAGGGAAAAAAGGTGAGAAAGAATATTAAAAGGGAAATTAAGCACAAAGCATGGTTTAGAGATGAATAATCTTGTGTGTGTTGATTATGGCCCTTTAACTTAGCTAAAAGATTAAACATGGCTAGATGTGAACCTTGGGGCCTTTTAACACGTCTTGGGCTTGACGGAAACCAATGGTAAGGGTGTATGTGGGCATCAACTGAAAGAATGAGATAGAAGACTGGGTTTATTGCTGCTAATTCATCGGATGCTAGAAGTAAACTAGGAGGGCTAATGTGGGATGTAAATAGTGAAGATTCCAATGAGGAAATGGTGTAAAAGGGATGGGCTTGGAGCCGATTTGTTGGAATGCACACATGAAGTTGCACTAAGGTGCGGATTTGCGGTGACTCGGGCATTTCCATGACTTTGTTTCAATTGACATGGCTTTTAATCTTCTAATTAAATCTAAGAATGATGGAAAACAACAATGAAAACAATACGGTCAAGATAAAAGGGGTGAGAGAGAATATTAAAAGATAAATTAATCTCAAAACACGGTCTACAAATAAATAATCATGTGTGAGTTGATTACCACCCTTAACACAAGTCATAAGCTTAACCATGGCTAGATGTGAACCTTGGGGGCTTCTTAAGTTTCTTGGGCTTGACCGAAACCAATCGTAAGGTGTTTGTGGGCTTCAATTGGAAGAAAAAAAAAAATAAAAGATGGGTTTCTTGTAGCTAATTCGGCGGATGGAAGAATTGAACTAGGATTGTTAATCTGGGGTGTAAATAATGAAACTTCACTTGAGAAAATAGTGCAAGAGGCCATGGGCTCGGGTCCTTTATTTTGCAATGCACATGAACGTGCACCTACGTGCCGATTTGTGGTGACTTGGGCATTTGTATGGCTTTGCTTCCTCAATTGACATGCCTTGGATCAAGAATAATCTTTTAATTAAATCTAAGAATGATGAAAAACAACAATGAAAACAATAAGGTCTAGATAAAAAAGGAGAGAGAATTGAAAGGAAAATTAACCTCAAAACATGGTTTGGAGATGAATAATCATGTGTAAGTTGATCATGGCGCGTGGGTCAGAAGCTTAACCACGGCTAGCTATGAACCTCGGGGGTTTCTTACACTTCTTGGGCTTGACGGAAACCGATGGTAACGTGTATGTGGGCATCAATTGGAAGAATGAAATGAAAGACAGCTGTCTGGAAGCAACTCGTCGGATGCTGTTACTGAACTAGGCGGGTTATGGTGGGGTGCAAGTAATGAGATTTGTCTTGCGAAAATGGTGTAAAAGGCGTGGGCTAGGGGCCAATTTGTTGCAATGGACATGAAGGGCCACCTAGGTGCCGATTTGCAGTGACCTGGGCATTTACATGGCTTTGTTTCAGTTGACATGTCTTGGATGAAGACTAATCCTCTAATTCAACCCAAGAATGATGAAAAACAGCAATAAAAGCAACAAGGTTTAAGGGAAAAAGGTGAGAAAGAATATTAACAGGGAAATTAAGCACAAAACATGGTTTAGAGATGAATAATCACGTGTATGTTGATTGTTGACCTTTAACTCTAGCTAGAAGCTTAAACATGGCTAGATGTGAACCTTGGGGGCTTGTTAAACGTCTTGGGCTTGACGGAAACCAATGGTAAGCTGTATGTGGGCTTCAACTGAAAGAATGAGATACAAGACGGGGATTTCTTGCTGCTAATTCATGAGATGCTAGAATTGAACTTGGAGGGTGATTGTGGGGAGCAAATAGTCAAGTTTCCAATGACGAAATGTCTAAAAGGCATGGGCTTGGTGCCGATTTGTTGCAATGCACACATGAAGGTGCACCGAGGTGGCGATTTGCTGTGACTTGGGCATTTACACGGCTTTGTTTCAATTAACATGTCTTGGATCAATAATAATCTTCGAATTAATTCTAAGAATGATGGAAAACAACAATGAAAACTCAAAAGATAAATTAATCTTTTGAGTTTTCTTTTGAAACTCAAAAGAAACCTCAAAATATTAAAAGATAAATTAATCTCAAAATATGGTCTAGAGATAGATAATCGTGTGGAAGTCGACTATTGCCCTTAGCTCAAGTCATAAGCCTAACCGTGGCTAGATGTGAACCTTGGGAGACTGCTACGCTTCTTGGGCTTGACCGAAACCAATGGTAACGTGTATGTGGCCTTCAATTTCAAGAATGAAATAAAAGACATATATCGGGGTGGCAATTTGTCGGATTCTATTCCTGAACTAGGCGGGTCAATGTGGAGTGTGAGTAGTGGGATTTCTCTTGCGAAAATATTGCGAAATGCGTGGGCTAGGGGCCGATTTGTCGCAATGCACATGAAGGGGCAGCTAGGAGCCGATCTGCGGTGACTTGGTCATTTACCCGGCTTTCCTTCAAATGACATGTCTTGGATGAAGAACAATCTTCTAATTCAATCCTAGAATGATGACAAACAACATTAAAAGCTACAAGGTGTAGGGAAAAAAGGTGAGAAAGAATATTAAAAGGGAAATTAAGCACAAAGCATGGTTTAGAGATGAATAATCTTGTGTGTGTTGATTATGGCCCTTTAACTTAGCTAGAAGATTAAACATGGCTAGATGTGAACCTTGGGGCCTTTTAACACGTCTTGGGCTTGACGGAAACCAATGGTAAGGGTGTATGTGGGCATCAACTGAAAGAATGAGATAGAAGACTGGGTTTATTGCTGCTAATTCATCGGATGCTAGAAGTAAACTAGGAGGGCTAATGTGGGATGTAAATAGTGAAGATTCCAATGAGGAAATGGTGTAAAAGGGATGGGCTTGGAGCCGATTTGTTGGAATGCACACATGAAGTTGCACTAAGGTGCGGATTTGCGGTGACTCGGGCATTTCCATGACTTTGTTTCAATTGACATGGCTTTTAATCTTCTAATTAAATCTAGGAATGATGGAAAACAACAATGAAAACAATACGGTCAAGATAAAAGGGGTGAGAGAGAATATTAAAAGATAAATTAATCTCAAAACACGGTCTACAAATAAATAATCATGTGTGAGTTGATTACCACCCTTAACACAAGTCATAAGCTTAACCATGGCTAGAAGTGAACCTTGGGGGCTTCTTAAGTTTCTTGGGCTTGACCGAAACCAATCGTAAGGTGTTTGTGGGCTTCAATTGGAAGAAAAAAAATAAATAAAAGATGGGTTTCTTGTAGCTAATTCGGCGGATGGAAGAATTGAACTAGGATTGTTAATCTGGGGTGTAAATAATGAAACTTCACTTGAGAAAATAGTGCAAGAGGCCATGGGCTCGGGTCCTTTATTTTGCAATACACATGAACGTGCACCTACGTGCCGATTTGTGGTGACTTGGGCATTTGTATGGCTTTGCTTCCTCAATTGACATGCCTTGGATCAAGAATAATCTTTTAATTAAATCTAAGAATGATGAAAAACAACAATGAAAACAATAAGGTCTAGATAAAAAAGGAGAGAGAATTGAAAGGAAAATTAACCTCAAAACATGGTTTGGAGATGAATAATCATGTGTAAGTTGATCATGGCGCGTGGGTCAGAAGCTTAACCACGGCTAGCTATGAACCTCGGGGTTTCTTACACTTCTTGGGCTTGACGGAAACCGATGGTAACGTGTATGTGGGCATCAATTGGAAGAATGAAATGAAAGACAGCTGTCTGGAAGCAACTCGTCGGATGCTGTTACTGAACTAGGCGGGTTATGGTGGGGTGCAAGTAATGAGATTTGTCTTGCGAAAATGGTGTAAAAGGCGTAGGCTAGGGGCCAATTTGTTGCAATGGACATGAAGGGCCACCTAGGTGCCGATTTGCAGTGACCTGGGCATTTACATGGCTTTGTTTCAGTTGACATGTCTTGGATGAAGACTAATCCTCTAATTCAACCCAAGAATGATGAAAAACAGCAATAAAAGCAACAAGGTTTAAGGGAAAAAGGTGAGAAAGAATATTAACAGGGAAATTAAGCACAAAACATGGTTTAGAGATGAATAATCACGTGTATGTTGATTGTTGACCTTTAACTCTAGCTAGAAGCTTAAACATGGCTAGATGTGAACCTTGGGGGCTTGTTAAACGTCTTGGGCTTGACGGAAACCAATGGTAAGCTGTATGTGGGCTTCAACTGAAAGAATGAGATACAAGACGGGGATTTCTTGCTGCTAATTCATGAGATGCTAGAATTGAACTTGGAGGGTGATTGTGGGGAGCAAATAGTCAAGTTTCGAATGACGAAATGTCTAAAAGGCATGGGCTTGGTGCCGATTTGTTGCAATGCACACATGAAGGTGCACCGAGGTGGCGATTTGCTGTGACTTGGGCATTTACACGGCTTTGTTTCAATTAACATGTCTTGGATCAATAATAATCTTCGAATTAATTCTAAGAATGATGGAAAACAACAATGAAAACTCAAAAGATAAATTAATCTTTTGAGTTTTCTTTTGAAACTCAAAAGAAACCTCAAAATATTAAAAGATAAATTAATCTCAAAATATGGTCTAGAGATAGATAATCGTGTGGAAGTCGACTATTGCCCTTAGCTCAAGTCATAAGCCTAACCGTGGCTAGATGTGAACCTTGGGAGATTGCTACGCTTCTTGGGCTTGACCGAAACCAATGGTAACGTGTATGTGGCCTTCAATTTCAAGAATGAAATAAAAGACATATATCGGGGTGGCACTTTGTCGGATTCTATTACTGAACTAGGCGGGTCAATGTGGAGTGTGAGTAGTGGGATTTCTCTTGCGAAAATATTGCGAAATGCGTGGGCTAGTGGCCGATTTGTCGCAATGCACATGAAGGGGCAGCTAGGAGCCGATCTGCGGTGACTTGGTCATTTACCCGGCTTTCCTTCAAATGACATGTCTTGGATGAAGAACAATCTTCTAATTCAATCCTAGAATGATGACAAACAACATTAAAAGCTACAAGGTGTAGGGAAAAAAGGTGAGAAAGAATATTAAAAGGGAAATTAAGCACAAAGCATGGTTTAGAGATGAATAATCTTGTGTGTGTTGATTATGGCCCTTTAACTTAGCTAAAAGATTAAACATGGCTAGATGTGAACCTTGGGGCCTTTTAACACGTCTTGGGCTTGACGGAAACCAATGGTAAGGGTGTATGTGGGCATCAACTGAAAGAATGAGATAGAAGACTGGGTTTATTGCTGCTAATTCATCGGATGCTAGAAGTAAACTAGGAGGGCTAATGTGGGATGTAAATAGTGAAGATTCCAATGAGGAAATGGTGTAAAAGGGATGGGCTTGGAGCCGATTTGTTGGAATGCACACATGAAGTTGCACTAAGGTGCGGATTTGCGGTGACTCGGGCATTTCCATGACTTTGTTTCAATTGACATGGCTTTTAATCTTCTAATTAAATCTAAGAATGATGGAAAACAACAATGAAAACAATACGGTCAAGATAAAAGGGGTGAGAGAGAATATTAAAAGATAAATTAATCTCAAAACACGGTCTACAAATAAATAATCATGTGTGAGTTGATTACCACCCTTAACACAAGTCATAAGCTTAACCATGGCTAGATGTGAACCTTGGGGGCTTCTTAAGTTTCTTGGGCTTGACCGAAACCAATCGTAAGGTGTTTGTGGGCTTCAATTGGAAGAAAAAAAAAAAATAAAAGATGGGTTTCTTGTAGCTAATTCGGCGGATGGAAGAATTGAACTAGGATTGTTAATCTGGGGTGTAAATAATGAAACTTCACTTGAGAAAATAGTGCAAGAGGCCATGGGCTCGGGTCCTTTATTTTGCAATGCACATGAACGTGCACCTACGTGCCGATTTGTGGTGACTTGGGCATTTGTATGGCTTTGCTTCCTCAATTGACATGCCTTGGATCAAGAATAATCTTTTAATTAAATCTAAGAATGATGAAAAACAACAATGAAAACAATAAGGTCTAGATAAAAAAGGAGAGAGAATTGAAAGGAAAATTAACCTCAAAACATGGTTTGGAGATGAATAATCATGTGTAAGTTGATCATGGCGCGTGGGTCAGAAGCTTAACCACGGCTAGCTATGAACCTCGGGGGTTTCTTACACTTCTTGGGCTTGACGGAAACCGATGGTAACGTGTATGTGGGCATCAATTGGAAGAATGAAATGAAAGACAGCTGTCTGGAAGCAACTCGTCGGATGCTGTTACTGAACTAGGCGGGTTATGGTGGGGTGCAAGTAATGAGATTTGTCTTGCGAAAATGGTGTAAAAGGCGTGGGCTAGGGGCCAATTTGTTGCAATGGACATGAAGGGCCACCTAGGTGCCGATTTGCAGTGACCTGGGCATTTACATGGCTTTGTTTCAGTTGACATGTCTTGGATGAAGACTAATCCTCTAATTCAACCCAAGAATGATGAAAAACAGCAATAAAAGCAACAAGGTTTAAGGGAAAAAGGTGAGAAAGAATATTAACAGGGAAATTAAGCACAAAACATGGTTTAGAGATGAATAATCACGTGTATGTTGATTGTTGACCTTTAACTCTAGCTAGAAGCTTAAACATGGCTAGATGTGAACCTTGGGGGCTTGTTAAACGTCTTGGGCTTGACGGAAACCAATGGTAAGCTGTATGTGGGCTTCAACTGAAAGAATGAGATACAAGACGGGGATTTCTTGCTGCTAATTCATGAGATGCTAGAATTGAACTTGGAGGGTGATTGTGGGGAGCAAATAGTCAAGTTTCCAATGACGAAATGTCTAAAAGGCATGGGCTTGGTGCCGATTTGTTGCAATGCACACATGAAGGTGCACCGAGGTGGCGATTTGCTGTGACTTGGGCATTTACACGGCTTTGTTTCAATTAACATGTCTTGGATCAATAATAATCTTCGAATTAATTCTAAGAATGATGGAAAACAACAATGAAAACTCAAAAGATAAATTAATCTTTTGAGTTTTCTTTTGAAACTCAAAAGAAACCTCAAAATATTAAAAGATAAATTAATCTCAAAATATGGTCTAGAGATAGATAATCGTGTGGAAGTCGACTATTGCCCTTAGCTCAAGTCATAAGCCTAACCGTGGCTAGATGTGAACCTTGGGAGACTGCTACGCTTCTTGGGCTTGACCGAAACCAATGGTAACGTGTATGTGGCCTTCAATTTCAAGAATGAAATAAAAGACATATATCGGGGTGGCAATTTGTCGGATTCTATTCCTGAACTAGGCGGGTCAATGTGGAGTGTGAGTAGTGGGATTTCTCTTGCGAAAATATTGCGAAATGCGTGGGCTAGGGGCCGATTTGTCGCAATGCACATGAAGGGGCAGCTAGGAGCCGATCTGCGGTGACTTGGTCATTTACCCGGCTTTCCTTCAAATGACATGTCTTGGATGAAGAACAATCTTCTAATTCAATCCTAGAATGATGACAAACAACATTAAAAGCTACAAGGTGTAGGGAAAAAAGGTGAGAAAGAATATTAAAAGGGAAATTAAGCACAAAGCATGGTTTAGAGATGAATAATCTTGTGTGTGTTGATTATGGCCCTTTAACTTAGCTAGAAGATTAAACATGGCTAGATGTGAACCTTGGGGCCTTTTAACACGTCTTGGGCTTGACGGAAACCAATGGTAAGGGTGTATGTGGGCATCAACTGAAAGAATGAGATAGAAGACTGGGTTTATTGCTGCTAATTCATCGGATGCTAGAAGTAAACTAGGAGGGCTAATGTGGGATGTAAATAGTGAAGATTCCAATGAGGAAATGGTGTAAAAGGGATGGGCTTGGAGCCGATTTGTTGGAATGCACACATGAAGTTGCACTAAGGTGCGGATTTGCGGTGACTCGGGCATTTCCATGACTTTGTTTCAATTGACATGGCTTTTAATCTTCTAATTAAATCTAGGAATGATGGAAAACAACAATGAAAACAATACGGTCAAGATAAAAGGGGTGAGAGAGAATATTAAAAGATAAATTAATCTCAAAACACGGTCTACAAATAAATAATCATGTGTGAGTTGATTACCACCCTTAACACAAGTCATAAGCTTAACCATGGCTAGAAGTGAACCTTGGGGGCTTCTTAAGTTTCTTGGGCTTGACCGAAACCAATCGTAAGGTGTTTGTGGGCTTCAATTGGAAGAAAAAAAATAAATAAAAGATGGGTTTCTTGTAGCTAATTCGGCGGATGGAAGAATTGAACTAGGATTGTTAATCTGGGGTGTAAATAATGAAACTTCACTTGAGAAAATAGTGCAAGAGGCCATGGGCTCGGGTCCTTTATTTTGCAATCCACATGAACGTGCACCTACGTGCCGATTTGTGGTGACTTGGGCATTTGTATGGCTTTGCTTCCTCAATTGACATGCCTTGGATCAAGAATAATCTTTTAATTAAATCTAAGAATGATGAAAAACAACAATGAAAACAATAAGGTCTAGATAAAAAAGGAGAGAGAATTGAAAGGAAAATTAACCTCAAAACATGGTTTGGAGATGAATAATCATGTGTAAGTTGATCATGGCGCGTGGGTCAGAAGCTTAACCACGGCTAGCTATGAACCTCGGGGTTTCTTACACTTCTTGGGCTTGACGGAAACCGATGGTAACGTGTATGTGGGCATCAATTGGAAGAATGAAATGAAAGACAGCTGTCTGGAAGCAACTCGTCGGATGCTGTTACTGAACTAGGCGGGTTATGGTGGGGTGCAAGTAATGAGATTTGTCTTGCGAAAATGGTGTAAAAGGCGTAGGCTAGGGGCCAATTTGTTGCAATGGACATGAAGGGCCACCTAGGTGCCGATTTGCAGTGACCTGGGCATTTACATGGCTTTGTTTCAGTTGACATGTCTTGGATGAAGACTAATCCTCTAATTCAACCCAAGAATGATGAAAAACAGCAATAAAAGCAACAAGGTTTAAGGGAAAAAGGTGAGAAAGAATATTAACAGGGAAATTAAGCACAAAACATGGTTTAGAGATGAATAATCACGTGTATGTTGATTGTTGACCTTTAACTCTAGCTAGAAGCTTAAACATGGCTAGATGTGAACCTTGGGGGCTTGTTAAACGTCTTGGGCTTGACGGAAACCAATGGTAAGCTGTATGTGGGCTTCAACTGAAAGAATGAGATACAAGACGGGGATTTCTTGCTGCTAATTCATGAGATGCTAGAATTGAACTTGGAGGGTGATTGTGGGGAGCAAATAGTCAAGTTTCCAATGACGAAATGTCTAAAAGGCATGGGCTTGGTGCCGATTTGTTGCAATGCACACATGAAGGTGCACCGAGGTGGCGATTTGCTGTGACTTGGGCATTTACACGGCTTTGTTTCAATTAACATGTCTTGGATCAATAATAATCTTCGAATTAATTCTAAGAATGATCGAAAACAACAATGAAAACTCAAAAGATAAATTAATCTTTTGAGTTTTCTTTTGAAACTCAAAAGAAACCTCAAAATATTAAAAGATAAATTAATCTCAAAATATGGTCTAGAGATAGATAATCGTGTGGAAGTCGACTATTGCCCTTAGCTCAAGTCATAAGCCTAACCGTGGCTAGATGTGAACCTTGGGAGACTGCTACGCTTCTTGGGCTTGACCGAAACCAATGGTAACGTGTATGTGGCCTTCAATTTCAAGAATGAAATAAAAGACATATATCGGGGTGGCAATTTGTCGGATTCTATTCCTGAACTAGGCGGGTCAATGTGGAGTGTGAGTAGTGGGATTTCTCTTGCGAAAATATTGCGAAATGCGTGGGCTAGGGGCCGATTTGTCGCAATGCACATGAAGGGGCAGCTAGGAGCCGATCTGCGGTGACTTGGTCATTTACCCGGCTTTCCTTCAAATGACATGTCTTGGATGAAGAACAATCTTCTAATTCAATCCTAGAATGATGACAAACAACATTAAAAGCTACAAGGTGTAGGGAAAAAAGGTGAGAAAGAATATTAAAAGGGAAATTAAGCACAAAGCATGGTTTAGAGATGAATAATCTTGTGTGTGTTGATTATGGCCCTTTAACTTAGCTAGAAGATTAAACATGGCTAGATGTGAACCTTGGGGCCTTTTAACACGTCTTGGGCTTGACGGAAACCAATGGTAAGGGTGTATGTGGGCATCAACTGAAAGAATGAGATAGAAGACTGGGTTTATTGCTGCTAATTCATCGGATGCTAGAAGTAAACTAGGAGGGCTAATGTGGGATGTAAATAGTGAAGATTCCAATGAGGAAATGGTGTAAAAGGGATGGGCTTGGAGCCGATTTGTTGGAATGCACACATGAAGTTGCACTAAGGTGCGGATTTGCGGTGACTCGGGCATTTCCATGACTTTGTTTCAATTGACATGGCTTTTAATCTTCTAATTAAATCTAGGAATGATGGAAAACAACAATGAAAACAATACGGTCAAGATAAAAGGGGTGAGAGAGAATATTAAAAGATAAATTAATCTCAAAACACGGTCTACAAATAAATAATCATGTGTGAGTTGATTACCACCCTTAACACAAGTCATAAGCTTAACCATGGCTAGAAGTGAACCTTGGGGGCTTCTTAAGTTTCTTGGGCTTGACCGAAACCAATCGTAAGGTGTTTGTGGGCTTCAATTGGAAGAAAAAAAATAAATAAAAGATGGGTTTCTTGTAGCTAATTCGGCGGATGGAAGAATTGAACTAGGATTGTTAATCTGGGGTGTAAATAATGAAACTTCACTTGAGAAAATAGTGCAAGAGGCCATGGGCTCGGGTCCTTTATTTTGCAATACACATGAACGTGCACCTACGTGCCGATTTGTGGTGACTTGGGCATTTGTATGGCTTTGCTTCCTCAATTGACATGCCTTGGATCAAGAATAATCTTTTAATTAAATCTAAGAATGATGAAAAACAACAATGAAAACAATAAGGTCTAGATAAAAAAGGAGAGAGAATTGAAAGGAAAATTAACCTCAAAACATGGTTTGGAGATGAATAATCATGTGTAAGTTGATCATGGCGCGTGGGTCAGAAGCTTAACCACGGCTAGCTATGAACCTCGGGGTTTCTTACACTTCTTGGGCTTGACGGAAACCGATGGTAACGTGTATGTGGGCATCAATTGGAAGAATGAAATGAAAGACAGCTGTCTGGAAGCAACTCGTCGGATGCTGTTACTGAACTAGGCGGGTTATGGTGGGGTGCAAGTAATGAGATTTGTCTTGCGAAAATGGTGTAAAAGGCGTAGGCTAGGGGCCAATTTGTTGCAATGGACATGAAGGGCCACCTAGGTGCCGATTTGCAGTGACCTGGGCATTTACATGGCTTTGTTTCAGTTGACATGTCTTGGATGAAGACTAATCCTCTAATTCAACCCAAGAATGATGAAAAACAGCAATAAAAGCAACAAGGTTTAAGGGAAAAAGGTGAGAAAGAATATTAACAGGGAAATTAAGCACAAAACATGGTTTAGAGATGAATAATCACGTGTATGTTGATTGTTGACCTTTAACTCTAGCTAGAAGCTTAAACATGGCTAGATGTGAACCTTGGGGGCTTGTTAAACGTCTTGGGCTTGACGGAAACCAATGGTAAGCTGTATGTGGGCTTCAACTGAAAGAATGAGATACAAGACGGGGATTTCTTGCTGCTAATTCATGAGATGCTAGAATTGAACTTGGAGGGTGATTGTGGGGAGCAAATAGTCAAGTTTCCAATGACGAAATGTCTAAAAGGCATGGGCTTGGTGCCGATTTGTTGCAATGCACACATGAAGGTGCACCGAGGTGGCGATTTGCTGTGACTTGGGCATTTACACGGCTTTGTTTCAATTAACATGTCTTGGATCAATAATAATCTTCGAATTAATTCTAAGAATGATGGAAAACAACAATGAAAACTCAAAAGATAAATTAATCTTTTGAGTTTTCTTTTGAAACTCAAAAGAAACCTCAAAATATTAAAAGATAAATTAATCTCAAAATATGGTCTAGAGATAGATAATCGTGTGGAAGTCGACTATTGCCCTTAGCTCAAGTCATAAGCCTAACCGTGGCTAGATGTGAACCTTGGGAGATTGCTACGCTTCTTGGGCTTGACCGAAACCAATGGTAACGTGTATGTGGCCTTCAATTTCAAGAATGAAATAAAAGACATATATCGGGGTGGCACTTTGTCGGATTCTATTACTGAACTAGGCGGGTCAATGTGGAGTGTGAGTAGTGGGATTTCTCTTGCGAAAATATTGCGAAATGCGTGGGCTAGTGGCCGATTTGTCGCAATGCACATGAAGGGGCAGCTAGGAGCCGATCTGCGGTGACTTGGTCATTTACCCGGCTTTCCTTCAAATGACATGTCTTGGATGAAGAACAATCTTCTAATTCAATCCTAGAATGATGACAAACAACATTAAAAGCTACAAGGTGTAGGGAAAAAAGGTGAGAAAGAATATTAAAAGGGAAATTAAGCACAAAGCATGGTTTAGAGATGAATAATCTTGTGTGTGTTGATTATGGCCCTTTAACTTAGCTAAAAGATTAAACATGGCTAGATGTGAACCTTGGGGCCTTTTAACACGTCTTGGGCTTGACGGAAACCAATGGTAAGGGTGTATGTGGGCATCAACTGAAAGAATGAGATAGAAGACTGGGTTTATTGCTGCTAATTCATCGGATGCTAGAAGTAAACTAGGAGGGCTAATGTGGGATGTAAATAGTGAAGATTCCAATGAGGAAATGGTGTAAAAGGGATGGGCTTGGAGCCGATTTGTTGGAATGCACACATGAAGTTGCACTAAGGTGCGGATTTGCGGTGACTCGGGCATTTCCATGACTTTGTTTCAATTGACATGGCTTTTAATCTTCTAATTAAATCTAAGAATGATGGAAAACAACAATGAAAACAATACGGTCAAGATAAAAGGGGTGAGAGAGAATATTAAAAGATAAATTAATCTCAAAACACGGTCTACAAATAAATAATCATGTGTGAGTTGATTACCACCCTTAACACAAGTCATAAGCTTAACCATGGCTAGAAGTGAACCTTGGGGGCTTCTTAAGTTTCTTGGGCTTGACCGAAACCAATCGTAAGGTGTTTGTGGGCTTCAATTGGAAGAAAAAAAAAAATAAAAGATGGGTTTCTTGTAGCTAATTCGGCGGATGGAAGAATTGAACTAGGATTGTTAATCTGGGGTGTAAATAATGAAACTTCACTTGAGAAAATAGTGCAAGAGGCCATGGGCTCGGGTCCTTTATTTTGCAATGCACATGAACGTGCACCTACGTGCCGATTTGTGGTGACTTGGGCATTTGTATGGCTTTGCTTCCTCAATTGACATGCCTTGGATCAAGAATAATCTTTTAATTAAATCTAAGAATGATGAAAAACAACAATGAAAACAATAAGGTCTAGATAAAAAAGGAGAGAGAATTGAAAGGAAAATTAACCTCAAAACATGGTTTGGAGATGAATAATCATGTGTAAGTTGATCATGGCGCGTGGGTCAGAAGCTTAACCACGGCTAGCTATGAACCTCGGGGTTTCTTACACTTCTTGGGCTTGACGGAAACCGATGGTAACGTGTATGTGGGCATCAATTGGAAGAATGAAATGAAAGACAGCTGTCTGGAAGCAACTCGTCGGATGCTGTTACTGAACTAGGCGGGTTATGGTGGGGTGCAAGTAATGAGATTTGTCTTGCGAAAATGGTGTAAAAGGCGTGGGCTAGGGGCCAATTTGTTGCAATGGACATGAAGGGCCACCTAGGTGCCGATTTGCAGTGACCTGGGCATTTACATGGCTTTGTTTCAGTTGACATGTCTTGGATGAAGACTAATCCTCTAATTCAACCCAAGAATGATGAAAAACAGCAATAAAAGCAACAAGGTTTAAGGGAAAAAGGTGAGAAAGAATATTAACAGGGAAATTAAGCACAAAACATGGTTTAGAGATGAATAATCACGTGTATGTTGATTGTTGACCTTTAACTCTAGCTAGAAGCTTAAACATGGCTAGATGTGAACCTTGGGGGCTTGTTAAACGTCTTGGGCTTGACGGAAACCAATGGTAAGCTGTATGTGGGCTTCAACTGAAAGAATGAGATACAAGACGGGGATTTCTTGCTGCTAATTCATGAGATGCTAGAATTGAACTTGGAGGGTGATTGTGGGGAGCAAATAGTCAAGTTTCCAATGACGAAATGTCTAAAAGGCATGGGCTTGGTGCCGATTTGTTGCAATGCACACATGAAGGTGCACCGAGGTGGCGATTTGCTGTGACTTGGGCATTTACACGGCTTTGTTTCAATTAACATGTCTTGGATCAATAATAATCTTCGAATTAATTCTAAGAATGATGGAAAACAACAATGAAAACTCAAAAGATAAATTAATCTTTTGAGTTTTCTTTTGAAACTCAAAAGAAAACTCAAAATATTAAAAGATAAATTAATCTCAAAATATGGTCTAGAGATAGATAATCGTGTGGAAGTCGACTATTGCCCTTAGCTCAAGTCATAAGCCTAACCGTGGCTAGATGTGAACCTTGGGAGATTGCTACGCTTCTTGGGCTTGACCGAAACCAATGGTAACGTGTATGTGGCCTTCAATTTCAAGAATGAAATAAAAGACATATATCGGGGTGGCAATTTGTCGGATTCTATTACTGAACTAGGCGGGTCAATGTGGAGTGTGAGTAGTGGGATTTCTCTTGCGAAAATATTGCGAAATGCGTGGGCTAGGGGCCGATTTGTCGCAATGCACATGAAGGGGCAGCTAGGAGCCGATCTGCGGTGACTTGGTCATTTACCCGGCTTTCCTTCAAATGACATGTCTTGGATGAAGAACAATCTTCTAATTCAATCCTAGAATGATGACAAACAACATTAAAAGCTACAAGGTGTAGGGAAAAAAGGTGAGAAAGAATATTAAAAGGGAAATTAAGCACAAAGCATGGTTTAGAGATGAATAATCTTGTGTGTGTTGATTATGGCCCTTTAACTTAGCTAGAAGATTAAACATGGCTAGATGTGAACCTTGGGGCCTTTTAACACGTCTTGGGCTTGACGGAAACCAATGGTAAGGGTGTATGTGGGCATCAACTGAAAGAATGAGATAGAAGACTGGGTTTATTGCTGCTAATTCATCGGATGCTAGAAGTAAACTAGGAGGGCTAATGTGGGATGTAAATAGTGAAGATTCCAATGAGGAAATGGTGTAAAAGGGATGGGCTTGGAGCCGATTTGTTGGAATGCACACATGAAGTTGCACTAAGGTGCGGATTTGCGGTGACTCGGGCATTTCCATGACTTTGTTTCAATTGACATGGCTTTTAATCTTCTAATTAAATCTAAGAATGATGGAAAACAACAATGAAAACAATACGGTCAAGATAAAAGGGGTGAGAGAGAATATTAAAAGATAAATTAATCTCAAAACACGGTCTACAAATAAATAATCATGTGTGAGTTGATTACCACCCTTAACACAAGTCATAAGCTTAACCATGGCTAGAAGTGAACCTTGGGGGCTTCTTAAGTTTCTTGGGCTTGACCGAAACCAATCGTAAGGTGTTTGTGGGCTTCAATTGGAAGAAAAAAAAAAAATAAAAGATGGGTTTCTTGTAGCTAATTCGGCGGATGGAAGAATTGAACTAGGATTGTTAATCTGGGGTGTAAATAATGAAACTTCACTTGAGAAAATAGTGCAAGAGGCCATGGGCTCGGGTCCTTTATTTTGCAATACACATGAACGTGCACCTACGTGCCGATTTGTGGTGACTTGGGCATTTGTATGGCTTTGCTTCCTCAATTGACATGCCTTGGATCAAGAATAATCTTTTAATTAAATCTAAGAATGATGAAAAACAACAATGAAAACAATAAGGTCTAGATAAAAAAGGAGAGAGAATTGAAAGGAAAATTAACCTCAAAACATGGTTTGGAGATGAATAATCATGTGTAAGTTGATCATGGCGCGTGGGTCAGAAGCTTAACCACGGCTAGCTATGAACCTCGGGGTTTCTTACACTTCTTGGGCTTGACGGAAACCGATGGTAACGTGTATGTGGGCATCAATTGGAAGAATGAAATGAAAGACAGCTGTCTGGAAGCAACTCGTCGGATGCTGTTACTGAACTAGGCGGGTTATGGTGGGGTGCAAGTAATGAGATTTGTCTTGCGAAAATGGTGTAAAAGGCGTAGGCTAGGGGCCAATTTGTTGCAATGGACATGAAGGGCCACCTAGGTGCCGATTTGCAGTGACCTGGGCATTTACATGGCTTTGTTTCAGTTGACATGTCTTGGATGAAGACTAATCCTCTAATTCAACCCAAGAATGATGAAAAACAGCAATAAAAGCAACAAGGTTTAAGGGAAAAAGGTGAGAAAGAATATTAACAGGGAAATTAAGCACAAAACATGGTTTAGAGATGAATAATCACGTGTATGTTGATTGTTGACCTTTAACTCTAGCTAGAAGCTTAAACATGGCTAGATGTGAACCTTGGGGGCTTGTTAAACGTCTTGGGCTTGACGGAAACCAATGGTAAGCTGTATGTGGGCTTCAACTGAAAGAATGAGATACAAGACGGGGATTTCTTGCTGCTAATTCATGAGATGCTAGAATTGAACTTGGAGGGTGATTGTGGGGAGCAAATAGTCAAGTTTCCAATGACGAAATGTCTAAAAGGCATGGGCTTGGTGCCGATTTGTTGCAATGCACACATGAAGGTGCACCGAGGTGGCGATTTGCTGTGACTTGGGCATTTACACGGCTTTGTTTCAATTAACATGTCTTGGATCAATAATAATCTTCGAATTAATTCTAAGAATGATGGAAAACAACAATGAAAACTCAAAAGATAAATTAATCTTTTGAGTTTTCTTTTGAAACTCAAAAGAAACCTCAAAATATTAAAAGATAAATTAATCTCAAAATATGGTCTAGAGATAGATAATCGTGTGGAAGTCGACTATTGCCCTTAGCTCAAGTCATAAGCCTAACCGTGGCTAGATGTGAACCTTGGGAGATTGCTACGCTTCTTGGGCTTGACCGAAACCAATGGTAACGTGTATGTGGCCTTCAATTTCAAGAATGAAATAAAAGACATATATCGGGGTGGCACTTTGTCGGATTCTATTACTGAACTAGGCGGGTCAATGTGGAGTGTGAGTAGTGGGATTTCTCTTGCGAAAATATTGCGAAATGCGTGGGCTAGTGGCCGATTTGTCGCAATGCACATGAAGGGGCAGCTAGGAGCCGATCTGCGGTGACTTGGTCATTTACCCGGCTTTCCTTCAAATGACATGTCTTGGATGAAGAACAATCTTCTAATTCAATCCTAGAATGATGACAAACAACATTAAAAGCTACAAGGTGTAGGGAAAAAAGGTGAGAAAGAATATTAAAAGGGAAATTAAGCACAAAGCATGGTTTAGAGATGAATAATCTTGTGTGTGTTGATTATGGCCCTTTAACTTAGCTAAAAGATTAAACATGGCTAGATGTGAACCTTGGGGCCTTTTAACACGTCTTGGGCTTGACGGAAACCAATGGTAAGGGTGTATGTGGGCATCAACTGAAAGAATGAGATAGAAGACTGGGTTTATTGCTGCTAATTCATCGGATGCTAGAAGTAAACTAGGAGGGCTAATGTGGGATGTAAATAGTGAAGATTCCAATGAGGAAATGGTGTAAAAGGGATGGGCTTGGAGCCGATTTGTTGGAATGCACACATGAAGTTGCACTAAGGTGCGGATTTGCGGTGACTCGGGCATTTCCATGACTTTGTTTCAATTGACATGGCTTTTAATCTTCTAATTAAATCTAAGAATGATGGAAAACAACAATGAAAACAATACGGTCAAGATAAAAGGGGTGAGAGAGAATATTAAAAGATAAATTAATCTCAAAACACGGTCTACAAATAAATAATCATGTGTGAGTTGATTACCACCCTTAACACAAGTCATAAGCTTAACCATGGCTAGAAGTGAACCTTGGGGGCTTCTTAAGTTTCTTGGGCTTGACCGAAACCAATCGTAAGGTGTTTGTGGGCTTCAATTGGAAGAAAAAAAAAAATAAAAGATGGGTTTCTTGTAGCTAATTCGGCGGATGGAAGAATTGAACTAGGATTGTTAATCTGGGGTGTAAATAATGAAACTTCACTTGAGAAAATAGTGCAAGAGGCCATGGGCTCGGGTCCTTTATTTTGCAATGCACATGAACGTGCACCTACGTGCCGATTTGTGGTGACTTGGGCATTTGTATGGCTTTGCTTCCTCAATTGACATGCCTTGGATCAAGAATAATCTTTTAATTAAATCTAAGAATGATGAAAAACAACAATGAAAACAATAAGGTCTAGATAAAAAAGGAGAGAGAATTGAAAGGAAAATTAACCTCAAAACATGGTTTGGAGATGAATAATCATGTGTAAGTTGATCATGGCGCGTGGGTCAGAAGCTTAACCACGGCTAGCTATGAACCTCGGGGTTTCTTACACTTCTTGGGCTTGACGGAAACCGATGGTAACGTGTATGTGGGCATCAATTGGAAGAATGAAATGAAAGACAGCTGTCTGGAAGCAACTCGTCGGATGCTGTTACTGAACTAGGCGGGTTATGGTGGGGTGCAAGTAATGAGATTTGTCTTGCGAAAATGGTGTAAAAGGCGTGGGCTAGGGGCCAATTTGTTGCAATGGACATGAAGGGCCACCTAGGTGCCGATTTGCAGTGACCTGGGCATTTACATGGCTTTGTTTCAGTTGACATGTCTTGGATGAAGACTAATCCTCTAATTCAACCCAAGAATGATGAAAAACAGCAATAAAAGCAACAAGGTTTAAGGGAAAAAGGTGAGAAAGAATATTAACAGGGAAATTAAGCACAAAACATGGTTTAGAGATGAATAATCACGTGTATGTTGATTGTTGACCTTTAACTCTAGCTAGAAGCTTAAACATGGCTAGATGTGAACCTTGGGGGCTTGTTAAACGTCTTGGGCTTGACGGAAACCAATGGTAAGCTGTATGTGGGCTTCAACTGAAAGAATGAGATACAAGACGGGGATTTCTTGCTGCTAATTCATGAGATGCTAGAATTGAACTTGGAGGGTGATTGTGGGGAGCAAATAGTCAAGTTTCCAATGACGAAATGTCTAAAAGGCATGGGCTTGGTGCCGATTTGTTGCAATGCACACATGAAGGTGCACCGAGGTGGCGATTTGCTGTGACTTGGGCATTTACACGGCTTTGTTTCAATTAACATGTCTTGGATCAATAATAATCTTCGAATTAATTCTAAGAATGATGGAAAACAACAATGAAAACTCAAAAGATAAATTAATCTTTTGAGTTTTCTTTTGAAACTCAAAAGAAAACTCAAAATATTAAAAGATAAATTAATCTCAAAATATGGTCTAGAGATAGATAATCGTGTGGAAGTCGACTATTGCCCTTAGCTCAAGTCATAAGCCTAACCGTGGCTAGATGTGAACCTTGGGAGATTGCTACGCTTCTTGGGCTTGACCGAAACCAATGGTAACGTGTATGTGGCCTTCAATTTCAAGAATGAAATAAAAGACATATATCGGGGTGGCAATTTGTCGGATTCTATTACTGAACTAGGCGGGTCAATGTGGAGTGTGAGTAGTGGGATTTCTCTTGCGAAAATATTGCGAAATGCGTGGGCTAGGGGCCGATTTGTCGCAATGCACATGAAGGGGCAGCTAGGAGCCGATCTGCGGTGACTTGGTCATTTACCCGGCTTTCCTTCAAATGACATGTCTTGGATGAAGAACAATCTTCTAATTCAATCCTAGAATGATGACAAACAACATTAAAAGCTACAAGGTGTAGGGAAAAAAGGTGAGAAAGAATATTAAAAGGGAAATTAAGCACAAAGCATGGTTTAGAGATGAATAATCTTGTGTGTGTTGATTATGGCCCTTTAACTTAGCTAGAAGATTAAACATGGCTAGATGTGAACCTTGGGGCCTTTTAACACGTCTTGGGCTTGACGGAAACCAATGGTAAGGGTGTATGTGGGCATCAACTGAAAGAATGAGATAGAAGACTGGGTTTATTGCTGCTAATTCATCGGATGCTAGAAGTAAACTAGGAGGGCTAATGTGGGATGTAAATAGTGAAGATTCCAATGAGGAAATGGTGTAAAAGGGATGGGCTTGGAGCCGATTTGTTGGAATGCACACATGAAGTTGCACTAAGGTGCGGATTTGCGGTGACTCGGGCATTTCCATGACTTTGTTTCAATTGACATGGCTTTTAATCTTCTAATTAAATCTAAGAATGATGGAAAACAACAATGAAAACAATACGGTCAAGATAAAAGGGGTGAGAGAGAATATTAAAAGATAAATTAATCTCAAAACACGGTCTACAAATAAATAATCATGTGTGAGTTGATTACCACCCTTAACACAAGTCATAAGCTTAACCATGGCTAGAAGTGAACCTTGGGGGCTTCTTAAGTTTCTTGGGCTTGACCGAAACCAATCGTAAGGTGTTTGTGGGCTTCAATTGGAAGAAAAAAAAAAAATAAAAGATGGGTTTCTTGTAGCTAATTCGGCGGATGGAAGAATTGAACTAGGATTGTTAATCTGGGGTGTAAATAATGAAACTTCACTTGAGAAAATAGTGCAAGAGGCCATGGGCTCGGGTCCTTTATTTTGCAATACACATGAACGTGCACCTACGTGCCGATTTGTGGTGACTTGGGCATTTGTATGGCTTTGCTTCCTCAATTGACATGCCTTGGATCAAGAATAATCTTTTAATTAAATCTAAGAATGATGAAAAACAACAATGAAAACAATAAGGTCTAGATAAAAAAGGAGAGAGAATTGAAAGGAAAATTAACCTCAAAACATGGTTTGGAGATGAATAATCATGTGTAAGTTGATCATGGCGCGTGGGTCAGAAGCTTAACCACGGCTAGCTATGAACCTCGGGGTTTCTTACACTTCTTGGGCTTGACGGAAACCGATGGTAACGTGTATGTGGGCATCAATTGGAAGAATGAAATGAAAGACAGCTGTCTGGAAGCAACTCGTCGGATGCTGTTACTGAACTAGGCGGGTTATGGTGGGGTGCAAGTAATGAGATTTGTCTTGCGAAAATGGTGTAAAAGGCGTAGGCTAGGGGCCAATTTGTTGCAATGGACATGAAGGGCCACCTAGGTGCCGATTTGCAGTGACCTGGGCATTTACATGGCTTTGTTTCAGTTGACATGTCTTGGATGAAGACTAATCCTCTAATTCAACCCAAGAATGATGAAAAACAGCAATAAAAGCAACAAGGTTTAAGGGAAAAAGGTGAGAAAGAATATTAACAGGGAAATTAAGCACAAAACATGGTTTAGAGATGAATAATCACGTGTATGTTGATTGTTGACCTTTAACTCTAGCTAGAAGCTTAAACATGGCTAGATGTGAACCTTGGGGGCTTGTTAAACGTCTTGGGCTTGACGGAAACCAATGGTAAGCTGTATGTGGGCTTCAACTGAAAGAATGAGATACAAGACGGGGATTTCTTGCTGCTAATTCATGAGATGCTAGAATTGAACTTGGAGGGTGATTGTGGGGAGCAAATAGTCAAGTTTCCAATGACGAAATGTCTAAAAGGCATGGGCTTGGTGCCGATTTGTTGCAATGCACACATGAAGGTGCACCGAGGTGGCGATTTGCTGTGACTTGGGCATTTACACGGCTTTGTTTCAATTAACATGTCTTGGATCAATAATAATCTTCGAATTAATTCTAAGAATGATGGAAAACAACAATGAAAACTCAAAAGATAAATTAATCTTTTGAGTTTTCTTTTGAAACTCAAAAGAAACCTCAAAATATTAAAAGATAAATTAATCTCAAAATATGGTCTAGAGATAGATAATCGTGTGGAAGTCGACTATTGCCCTTAGCTCAAGTCATAAGCCTAACCGTGGCTAGATGTGAACCTTGGGAGATTGCTACGCTTCTTGGGCTTGACCGAAACCAATGGTAACGTGTATGTGGCCTTCAATTTCAAGAATGAAATAAAAGACATATATCGGGGTGGCACTTTGTCGGATTCTATTACTGAACTAGGCGGGTCAATGTGGAGTGTGAGTAGTGGGATTTCTCTTGCGAAAATATTGCGAAATGCGTGGGCTAGTGGCCGATTTGTCGCAATGCACATGAAGGGGCAGCTAGGAGCCGATCTGCGGTGACTTGGTCATTTACCCGGCTTTCCTTCAAATGACATGTCTTGGATGAAGAACAATCTTCTAATTCAATCCTAGAATGATGACAAACAACATTAAAAGCTACAAGGTGTAGGGAAAAAAGGTGAGAAAGAATATTAAAAGGGAAATTAAGCACAAAGCATGGTTTAGAGATGAATAATCTTGTGTGTGTTGATTATGGCCCTTTAACTTAGCTAAAAGATTAAACATGGCTAGATGTGAACCTTGGGGTCTTTTAACACGTCTTGGGCTTGACGGAAACCAATGGTAAGGGTGTATGTGGGCATCAACTGAAAGAATGAGATAGAAGACTGGGTTTATTGCTGCTAATTCATCGGATGCTAGAAGTAAACTAGGAGGGCTAATGTGGGATGTAAATAGTGAAGATTCCAATGAGGAAATGGTGTAAAAGGGATGGGCTTGGAGCCGATTTGTTGGAATGCACACATGAAGTTGCACTAAGGTGCGGATTTGCGGTGACTCGGGCATTTCCATGACTTTGTTTCAATTGACATGGCTTTTAATCTTCTAATTAAATCTAAGAATGATGGAAAACAACAATGAAAACAATACGGTCAAGATAAAAGGGGTGAGAGATAATATTAAAAGATAAATTAATCTCAAAACACGGTCTACAAATAAATAATCATGTGTGAGTTGATTACCACCCTTAACACAAGTCATAAGCTTAACCATGGCTAGAAGTGAACCTTGGGGGCTTCTTAAGTTTCTTGGGCTTGACCGAAACCAATCGTAAGGTGTTTGTGGGCTTCAATTGGAAGAAAAAAAAAAATAAAAGATGGGTTTCTTGTAGCTAATTCGGCGGATGGAAGAATTGAACTAGGATTGTTAATCTGGGGTGTAAATAATGAAACTTCACTTGAGAAAATAGTGCAAGAGGCCATGGGCTCGGGTCCTTTATTTTGCAATGCACATGAACGTGCACCTACGTGCCGATTTGTGGTGACTTGGGCATTTGTATGGCTTTGCTTCCTCAATTGACATGCCTTGGATCAAGAATAATCTTTTAATTAAATCTAAGAATGATGAAAAACAACAATGAAAACAATAAGGTCTAGATAAAAAAGGAGAGAGAATTGAAAGGAAAATTAACCTCAAAACATGGTTTGGAGATGAATAATCATGTGTAAGTTGATCATGGCGCGTGGGTCAGAAGCTTAACCACGGCTAGCTATGAACCTCGGGGTTTCTTACACTTCTTGGGCTTGACGGAAACCGATGGTAACGTGTATGTGGGCATCAATTGGAAGAATGAAATGAAAGACAGCTGTCTGGAAGCAACTCGTCGGATGCTGTTACTGAACTAGGCGGGTTATGGTGGGGTGCAAGTAATGAGATTTGTCTTGCGAAAATGGTGTAAAAGGCGTGGGCTAGGGGCCAATTTGTTGCAATGGACATGAAGGGCCACCTAGGTGCCGATTTGCAGTGACCTGGGCATTTACATGGCTTTGTTTCAGTTGACATGTCTTGGATGAAGACTAATCCTCTAATTCAACCCAAGAATGATGAAAAACAGCAATAAAAGCAACAAGGTTTAAGGGAAAAAGGTGAGAAAGAATATTAACAGGGAAATTAAGCACAAAACATGGTTTAGAGATGAATAATCACGTGTATGTTGATTGTTGACCTTTAACTCTAGCTAGAAGCTTAAACATGGCTAGATGTGAACCTTGGGGGCTTGTTAAACGTCTTGGGCTTGACGGAAACCAATGGTAAGCTGTATGTGGGCTTCAACTGAAAGAATGAGATACAAGACGGGGATTTCTTGCTGCTAATTCATGAGATGCTAGAATTGAACTTGGAGGGTGATTGTGGGGAGCAAATAGTCAAGTTTCCAATGACGAAATGTCTAAAAGGCATGGGCTTGGTGCCGATTTGTTGCAATGCACACATGAAGGTGCACCGAGGTGGCGATTTGCTGTGACTTGGGCATTTACACGGCTTTGTTTCAATTAACATGTCTTGGATCAATAATAATCTTCGAATTAATTCTAAGAATGATGGAAAACAACAATGAAAACTCAAAAGATAAATTAATCTTTTGAGTTTTCTTTTGAAACTCAAAAGAAAACTCAAAATATTAAAAGATAAATTAATCTCAAAATATGGTCTAGAGATAGATAATCGTGTGGAAGTCGACTATTGCCCTTAGCTCAAGTCATAAGCCTAACCGTGGCTAGATGTGAACCTTGGGAGATTGCTACGCTTCTTGGGCTTGACCGAAACCAATGGTAACGTGTATGTGGCCTTCAATTTCAAGAATGAAATAAAAGACATATATCGGGGTGGCAATTTGTCGGATTCTATTACTGAACTAGGCGGGTCAATGTGGAGTGTGAGTAGTGGGATTTCTCTTGCGAAAATATTGCGAAATGCGTGGGCTAGGGGCCGATTTGTCGCAATGCACATGAAGAGGCAGCTAGGAGCCGATCTGCGGTGACTTGGTCATTTACCCGGCTTTCCTTCAAATGACATGTCTTGGATGAAGAACAATCTTCTAATTCAATCCTAGAATGATGACAAACAACATTAAAAGCTACAAGGTGTAGGGAAAAAAGGTGAGAAAGAATATTAAAAGGGAAATTAAGCACAAAGCATGGTTTAGAGATGAATAATCTTGTGTGTGTTGATTATGGCCCTTTAACTTAGCTAGAAGATTAAACATGGCTAGATGTGAACCTTGGGGCCTTTTAACACGTCTTGGGCTTGACGGAAACCAATGGTAAGGGTGTATGTGGGCATCAACTGAAAGAATGAGATAGAAGACTGGGTTTATTGCTGCTAATTCATCGGATGCTAGAAGTAAACTAGGAGGGCTAATGTGGGATGTAAATAGTGAAGATTCCAATGAGGAAATGGTGTAAAAGGGATGGGCTTGGAGCCGATTTGTTGGAATGCACACATGAAGTTGCACTAAGGTGCGGATTTGCGGTGACTCGGGCATTTCCATGACTTTGTTTCAATTGACATGGCTTTTAATCTTCTAATTAAATCTAAGAATGATGGAAAACAACAATGAAAACAATACGGTCAAGATAAAAGGGGTGAGAGAGAATATTAAAAGATAAATTAATCTCAAAACACGGTCTACAAATAAATAATCATGTGTGAGTTGATTACCACCCTTAACACAAGTCATAAGCTTAACCATGGCTAGAAGTGAACCTTGGGGGCTTCTTAAGTTTCTTGGGCTTGACCGAAACCAATCGTAAGGTGTTTGTGGGCTTCAATTGGAAGAAAAAAAAAAAATAAAAGATGGGTTTCTTGTAGCTAATTCGGCGGATGGAAGAATTGAACTAGGATTGTTAATCTGGGGTGTAAATAATGAAACTTCACTTGAGAAAATAGTGCAAGAGGCCATGGGCTCGGGTCCTTTATTTTGCAATACACATGAACGTGCACCTACGTGCCGATTTGTGGTGACTTGGGCATTTGTATGGCTTTGCTTCCTCAATTGACATGCCTTGGATCAAGAATAATCTTTTAATTAAATCTAAGAATGATGAAAAACAACAATGAAAACAATAAGGTCTAGATAAAAAAGGAGAGAGAATTGAAAGGAAAATTAACCTCAAAACATGGTTTGGAGATGAATAATGATGTGTAAGTTGATCATGGCGCGTGGGTCAGAAGCTTAACCACGGCTAGCTATGAACCTCGGGGTTTCTTACACTTCTTGGGCTTGACGGAAACCGATGGTAACGTGTATGTGGGCATCAATTGGAAGAATGAAATGAAAGACAGCTGTCTGGAAGCAACTCGTCGGATGCTGTTACTGAACTAGGCGGGTTATGGTGGGGTGCAAGTAATGAGATTTGTCTTGCGAAAATGGTGTAAAAGGCGTGGGCTAGGGGCCAATTTGTTGCAATGGACATGAAGGGCCACCTAGGTGCCGATTTGCAGTGACCTGGGCATTTACATGGCTTTGTTTCAGTTGACATGTCTTGGATGAAGACTAATCCTCTAATTCAACCCAAGAATGATGAAAAACAGCAATAAAAGCAACAAGGTTTAAGGGAAAAAGGTGAGAAAGAATATTAACAGGGAAATTAAGCACAAAACATGGTTTAGAGATGAATAATCACGTGTATGTTGATTGTTGACCTTTAACTCTAGCTAGAAGCTTAAACATGGCTAGATGTGAACCTTGGGGGCTTGTTAAACGTCTTGGGCTTGACGGAAACCAATGGTAAGCTGTATGTGGGCTTCAACTGAAAGAATGAGATACAAGACGGGGATTTCTTGCTGCTAATTCATGAGATGCTAGAATTGAACTTGGAGGGTGATTGTGGGGAGCAAATAGTCAAGTTTCCAATGACGAAATGTCTAAAAGGCATGGGCTTGGTGCCGATTTGTTGCAATGCACACATGAAGGTGCACCGAGGTGGCGATTTGCTGTGACTTGGGCATTTACACGGCTTTGTTTCAATTAACATGTCTTGGATCAATAATAATCTTCGAATTAATTCTAAGAATGATGGAAAACAACAATGAAAACTATAAGGTCAAGATAAAAAGGGTGAGAAAGAATATTAAAAGATAAATTAATCCCAAAATATGGTCTAGAGATAGATAATCGTGTGGAAGTCGACTATTGCCCTTAGCTCAAGTCATAAGCCTAACCGTGGCTAGATGTGAACCTTGGGAGATTGCTACGCTTCTTGGGCTTGACCGAAACCAATGGTAACGTGTATGTGGCCTTCAATTTCAAGAATGAAATAAAAGACATATATCGGGGTGGCAATTTGTCGGATTCTATTACTGAACTAGGCGGGTCAATGTGGAGTGTGAGTAGTGGGATTTCTCTTGCGAAAATATTGCGAAATGCGTGGGCTAGTGGCCGATTTGTCGCAATGCACATGAAGGGGCAGCTAGGAGCCGATCTGCGGTGACTTGGTCATTTACCCGGCTTTCCTTCAAATGACATGTCTTGGATGAAGAACAATCTTCTAATTCAATCCTAGAATGATGACAAACAACATTAAAAGCTACAAGGTGTAGGGAAAAAAGGTGAGAAAGAATATTAAAAGGGAAATTAAGCACAAAGCATGGTTTAGAGATGAATAATCTTGTGTGTGTTGATTATGGCCCTTTAACTTAGCTAGAAGATTAAACATGGCTAGATGTGAACCTTGGGGCCTTTTAACACGTCTTGGGCTTGACGGAAACCAATGGTAAGGGTGTATGTGGGCATCAACTGAAAGAATGAGATAGAAGACTGGGTTTATTGCTGCTAATTCATCGGATGCTAGAAGTAAACTAGGAGGGCTAATGTGGGATGTAAATAGTGAAGATTCCAATGAGGAAATGGTGTAAAAGGGATGGGCTTGGAGCCGATTTGTTGGAATGCACACATGAAGTTGCACTAAGGTGCGGATTTGCGGTGACTCGGGCATTTCCATGACTTTGTTTCAATTGACATGGCTTTTAATCTTCTAATTAAATCTAAGAATGATGGAAAACAACAATGAAAACAATACGGTCAAGATAAAAGGGGTGAGAGAGAATATTAAAAGATAAATTAATCTCAAAACACGGTCTACAAATAAATAATCATGTGTGAGTTGATTACCACCCTTAACACAAGTCATAAGCTTAACCATGGCTAGAAGTGAACCTTGGGGGCTTCTTAAGTTTCTTGGGCTTGACCGAAACCAATCGTAAGGTGTTTGTGGGCTTCAATTGGAAGAAAAAAAAAAATAAAAGATGGGTTTCTTGTAGCTAATTCGGCGGATGGAAGAATTGAACTAGGATTGTTAATCTGGGGTGTAAATAATGAAACTTCACTTGAGAAAATAGTGCAAGAGGCCATGGGCTCGGGTCCTTTATTTTGCAATACACATGAACGTGCACCTACGTGCCGATTTGTGGTGACTTGGGCATTTGTATGGCTTTGCTTCCTCAATTGACATGCCTTGGATCAAGAATAATCTTTTAATTAAATCTAAGAATGATGAAAAACAACAATGAAAACAATAAGGTCTAGATAAAAAAGGAGAGAGAATTGAAAGGAAAATTAACCTCAAAACATGGTTTGGAGATGAATAATGATGTGTAAGTTGATCATGGCGCGTGGGTCAGAAGCTTAACCACGGCTAGCTATGAACCTCGGGGTTTCTTACACTTCTTGGGCTTGACGGAAACCGATGGTAACGTGTATGTGGGCATCAATTGGAAGAATGAAATGAAAGACAGCTGTCTGGAAGCAACTCGTCGGATGCTGTTACTGAACTAGGCGGGTTATGGTGGGGTGCAAGTAATGAGATTTGTCTTGCGAAAATGGTGTAAAAGGCGTGGGCTAGGGGCCAATTTGTTGCAATGGACATGAAGGGCCACCTAGGTGCCGATTTGCAGTGACCTGGGCATTTACATGGCTTTGTTTCAGTTGACATGTCTTGGATGAAGACTAATCCTCTAATTCAACCCAAGAATGATGAAAAACAGCAATAAAAGCAACAAGGTTTAAGGGAAAAAGGTGAGAAAGAATATTAACAGGGAAATTAAGCACAAAACATGGTTTAGAGATGAATAATCACGTGTATGTTGATTGTTGACCTTTAACTCTAGCTAGAAGCTTAAACATGGCTAGATGTGAACCTTGGGGGCTTGTTAAACGTCTTGGGCTTGACGGAAACCAATGGTAAGCTGTATGTGGGCTTCAACTGAAAGAATGAGATACAAGACGGGGATTTCTTGCTGCTAATTCATGAGATGCTAGAATTGAACTTGGAGGGTGATTGTGGGGAGCAAATAGTCAAGTTTCCAATGACGAAATGTCTAAAAGGCATGGGCTTGGTGCCGATTTGTTGCAATGCACACATGAAGGTGCACCGAGGTGGCGATTTGCTGTGACTTGGGCATTTACACGGCTTTGTTTCAATTAACATGTCTTGGATCAATAATAATCTTCGAATTAATTCTAAGAATGATGGAAAACAACAATGAAAACTATAAGGTCAAGATAAAAAGGGTGAGAAAGAATATCAAAAGATAAATTAATCTCAAAATATGGTCTAGAGATAGATAATCGTGTGGAAGTCGACTATTGCCCTTAGCTCAAGTCATAAGCCTAACCGTGGCTAGATGTGAACCTTGGGAGATTGCTACGCTTCTTGGGCTTGACCGAAACCAATGGTAACGTGTATGTCGCCTTCAATTTCAAGAATGAAATAAAAGACATATATCGGGGTGGCAATTTGTCGGATTCTATTACTGAACTAGGCGGGTCAATGTGGAGTGTGAGTAGTGGGATTTCTCTTGCGAAAATATTGCGAAATGCGTGGGCTAGGGGCCGATTTGTCGCAATGCACATGAAGGGGCAGCTAGGAGCCGATCTGCGGTGACTTGGTCATTTACCCGGCTTTCCTTCAAATGACATGTCTTGGATGAAGAACAATCTTCTAATTCAATCCTAGAATGATGACAAACAACATTAAAAGCTACAAGGTGTAGGGAAAAAAGGTGAGAAAGAATATTAAAAGGGAAATTAAGCACAAAGCATGGTTTAGAGATGAATAATCTTGTGTGTGTTGATTATGGCCCTTTAACTTAGCTAGAAGATTAAACATGGCTAGATGTGAACCTTGGGGCCTTTTAACACGTCTTGGGCTTGACGGAAACCAATGGTAAGGGTGTATGTGGGCATCAACTGAAAGAATGAGATAGAAGACTGGGTTTATTGCTGCTAATTCATCGGATGCTAGAAGTAAACTAGGAGGGCTAATGTGGGATGTAAATAGTGAAGATTCCAATGAGGAAATGGTGTAAAAGGGATGGGCTTGGAGCCGATTTGTTGGAATGCACACATGAAGTTGCACTAAGGTGCGGATTTGCGGTGACTCGGGCATTTCCATGACTTTGTTTCAATTGACATGGCTTTTAATCTTCTAATTAAATCTAAGAATGATGGAAAACAACAATGAAAACAATACGGTCAAGATAAAAGGGGTGAGAGAGAATATTAAAAGATAAATTAATCTCAAAACACGGTCTACAAATAAATAATCATGTGTGAGTTGATTACCACCCTTAACACAAGTCATAAGCTTAACCATGGCTAGATGTGAACCTTGGGGGCTTCTTAAGTTTCTTGGGCTTGACCGAAACCAATCGTAAGGTGTTTGTGGGCTTCAATTGGAAGAAAAAAAAAAAATAAAAGATGGGTTTCTTGTAGCTAATTCGGCGGATGGAAGAATTGAACTACGATTGTTAATCTGGGGTGTAAATAATGAAACTTCACTTGAGAAAATAGTGCAAGAGGCCATGGGCTCGGGTCCTTTATTTTGCAATGCACATGAACGTGCACCTACGTGCCGATTTGTGGTGACTTGGGCATTTGTTTGGCTTTGCTTCATCAATTGACATGCCTTGGATCAAGAATAATCTTTTAATTAAATCTAAGAATGATGAAAAACAACAATGAAAACAATAAGGTCTAGATAAAAAAGGAGAGAGAATTGAAAGGAAAATTAACCTCAAAACATGGTTTGGAGATGAATAATCATGTGTAAGTTGATCATGGCGCGTGGGTCAGAAGCTTAACCACGGCTAGCTATGAACCTCGGGGTTTCTTACACTTCTTGGGCTTGACGGAAACCGATGGTAACGTGTATGTGGGCATCAATTGGAAGAATGAAATGAAAGACAGCTGTCTGGAAGCAACTCGTCGGATGCTGTTACTGAACTAGGCGGGTTATGGTGGGGTGCAAGTAATGAGATTTGTCTTGCGAAAATGGTGTAAAAGGCGTGGGGGGCTAGGGGCCAATTTGTTGCAATGGACATGAAGGGCCACCTAGGTGCCGATTTGCAGTGACCTGGGCATTTACATGGCTTTGTTTCAGTTGACATGTCTTGGATGAAGACTAATCCTCTAATTCAACCCAAGAATGATGAAAAACAGCAATAAAAGCAACAAGGTTTAAGGAAAAAAGGTGAGAAAGAATATTAACAGGGAAATTAAGCACAAAACATGGTTTAGAGATGAATAATCACGTGTATGTTGATTGTTGACCTTTAACTCTAGCTAGAAGCTTAAACATGGCTAGATGTGAACCTTGGGGGCTTGTTAAACGTCTTGGGCTTGACGGAAACCAATGGTAAGCTGTATGTGGGCTTCAACTGAAAGAATGAGATACAAGACGGGGATTTCTTGCTGCTAATTCATGAGATGCTAGAATTGAACTTGGAGGGTGATTGTGGGGAGCAAATAGTCAAGTTTCCAAAGACGAAATGTCTAAAAGGCATGGGCTTGGTGCCGATTTGTTGTAATGCACACATGAAGGTGCACCGAGGTGGCGATTTGATGTGACTTGGGCATTTACACGGCTTTGTTTCAATTAACATGTCTTGGATCAATAATAATCTTCGAATTAATTCTAAGAATGATGGAAAACAACAATGAAAACTATAAGGTCAAGATAAAAAGGGTGAGAAAGAATATTAAAAGATAAATTAATCTCAAAATATGGTCTAGAGATAGATAATCGTGTGGAAGTCGACTATTGCCCTTAGCTCAAGTCATAAGCCTAACCGTGGCTAGATGTGAACCTTGGGAGATTGCTACGCTTCTTGGGCTTGACCGAAACCAATGGTAACGTGTATGTGGCCTTCAATTTCAAGAATGAAATAAAAGACATATATCGGGGTGGCAATTTGTCGGATTCTATTACTGAACTAGGCGGGTCAATGTGGAGTGTGAGTAGTGGGATTTCTCTTGCGCAAATATTGCGAAATGCGTGGGCTAGGGGCCGATTTGTCGCAATGCACATGAAGGGGCAGCTAGGAGCCGATCTGCGGGGACTTGGTCATTTACCCGGCTTTCCTTCAAATGACATGTCTTGGATGAAGAACAATCTTCTAATTCAATCCTAGAATGATGACAAACAACATTAAAAGCTACAAGGTGTAGGGAAAAAAGGTGAGAAAGAATATTAAAAGGGAAATTAAGCACAAAGCATGGTTTAGAGATGAATAATCTTGTGTGTGTTGATTATGGCCCTTTAACTTAGCTAGAAGATTAAACATGGCTAGATGTGAACCTTGGGGCCTTTTAACACGTCTTGGGCTTGACGGAAACCAATGGTAAGGGTGTATGTGGGCATCAACTGAAAGAATGAGATAGAAGACTGGGTTTATTGCTGCTAATTCATCGGATGCTAGAAGTAAACTAGGAGGGCTAATGTGGGATGCAAATAGTGAAGATTCCAATGAGGAAATGGTGTAAAAGGGATGGGCTTGGAGCCGATTTGTTGGAATGCACACATGAAGTTGCACTAAGGTGCGGATTTGCGGTGACTCGGGCATTTCCATGACTTTGTTTCAATTGACATGGCTTTTAATCTTCTAATTAAATCTAAGAATGATGGAAAACAACAATGAAAACAATACGGTCAAGATAAAAGGGGTGAGAGAGAATATTAAAAGATAAATTAATCTCAAAACACGGTCTACAAATAAATAATCATGTGTGAGTTGATTACCACCCTTAACACAAGTCATAAGCTTAACCATGGCTAGATGTGAACCTTGGGGGCTTCTTAAGTTTCTTGGGCTTGACCGAAACCAATCGTAAGGTGTTTGTGGGCTTCAATTGGAAGAAAAAAAAAAAATAAAAGATGGGTTTCTTGTAGCTAATTCGGCGGATGGAAGAATTGAACTAGGATTGTTAATCTGGGGTGTAAATAATGAAACTTCACTTGAGAAAATAGTGCAAGAGGCCATGGGCTGGGGTCCTTTATTTTGCAATGCACATGAACGTGCACCTACGTGCCGATTTGTGGTGACTTGGGCATTTGTATGGCTTTGCTTCCTCAATTGACATGCCTTGGATCAAGAATAATCTTTTAATTAAATCTAAGAATGATGAAAAACAACAATGAAAACAATAAGGTCTAGATAAAAAAGGAGAGAGAATTGAAAGGAAAATTAACCTCAAAACATGGTTTGGAGATGAATAACCATGTGTAAGTTGATCATGGCGCGTGGGTCAGAAGCTTAACCACGGCTAGCTATGAACCTCGGGGTTTCTTACACTTCTTGGGCTTGACGGAAACCGATGGTAACGTGTATGTGGGCATCAATTGGAAGAATGAAATGAAAGACAGCTGTCTGGAAGCAACTCGTCGGATGCTGTTACTGAACTAGGCGGGTTATGGTGGGGTGCAAGTAATGAGATTTGTCTTGCGAAAATGGTGTAAAAGGCGTGGGGGGCTAGGGGCCAATTTGTTGCAATGGACATGAAGGGCCACCTAGGTGCCGATTTGCAGTGACCTGGGCATTTACATGGCTTTGTTTCGGTTGACATGTCTTGGATGAAGACTAATCCTCTAATTCAACCCAAGAATGATGAAAAACAGCAATAAAAGCAACAAGGTTTAAGGAAAAAAGGTGAGAAAGAATATTAACAGGGAACTTAAGCACAAAACATGGTTTAGAGATGAATAATCACGTGTATGTTGATTGTTGACCTTTAACTCTAGCTAGAAGCTTAAACATGGCTAGATGTGAACCTTGGGGGCTTGTTAAACGTCTTGGGCTTGACGGAAACCAATGGTAAGCTGTATGTGGGCTTCAACTGAAAGAATGAGATACAAGACGGGGATTTCTTGCTGCTAATTCATGAGATGCTAGAATTGAACTTGGAGGGTGATTGTGGGGAGCAAATAGTCAAGTTTCCAAAGACGAAATGTCTAAAAGGCATGGGCTTGGTGCCGATTTGTTGCAATGCACACATGAAGGTGCACCGAGGTGGCGATTTGATGTGACTTGGGCATTTACACGGCTTTGTTTCAATTAACATGTCTTGGATCAATAATAATCTTCGAATTAATTCCAAGAATGATGGAAAACAACAATGAAAACTATAAGGTCAAGATAAAAAGGGTGAGAAAGAATATTAAAAGATAAATTAATCTCAAAATATGGTCTAGAGATAGATAATCGTGTGGAAGTCGACTATTGCCCTTAGCTCAAGTCATAAGCCTAACCGTGGCTAGATGTGAACCTTGGGAGATTGCTACGCTTCTTGGGCTTCACCGAAACCAATGGTAACGTGTATGTGGCCTTCAATTTCAAGAATGAAATAAAAGACATATATCGGGGTGGCAATTTGTCGGATTCTATTACTGAACTAGGCGGGTCAATGTGGAGTGTGAGTAGTGGGATTTCTCTTGCGAAAATATTGCGAAATGCGTGGGCTAGGGGCCGATTTGTCGCAATGCACATGAAGGGGCAGCTAGGAGCCGATCTGCGGTGACTTGGTCATTTACCCGGCTTTCCTTCAAATGACATGTCTTGGATGAAGAACAATCTTCTAATTCAATCCTAGAATGATGACAAACAACATTAAAAGCTACAAGGTGTAGGGAAAAAAGGTGAGAAAGAATATTAAAAGGGAAATTAAGCACAAAGCATGGTTTAGAGATGAATAATCTTGTGTGTGTTGATTATGGCCCTTTAACTTAGCTAGAAGATTAAACATGGCTAGATGTGAACCTTGGGGCCTTTTAACACGTCTTGGGCTTGACGGAAACCAATGGTAAGGGTGTATGTGGGCATCAACTGAAAGAATGAGATAGAAGACTGGGTTTATTGCTGCTAATTCATCGGATGCTAGAAGTAAACTAGGAGGGCTAATGTGGGATGTAAATAGTGAAGATTCCAATGAGGAAATGGTGTAAAAGGGATGGGCTTGGAGCCGATTTGTTGGAATGCACACATGAAGTTGCACTAAGGTGCGGATTTGCGGTGACTCGGGCATTTCCATGACTTTGTTTCAATTGACATGGCTTTTAATCTTCTAATTAAATCTAAGAATGATGGAAAACAACAATGAAAACAATACGGTCAAGATAAAAGGGGTGAGAGAGAATATTAAAAGATAAATTAATCTCAAAACACGGTCTACAAATAAATAATCATGTGTGAGTTGATTACCACCCTTAACACAAGTCATAAGCTTAACCATGGCTAGATGTGAACCTTGGGGGCTTCTTAAGTTTCTTGGGCTTGACCGAAACCAATCGTAAGGTGTTTGTGGGCTTCAATTGGAAGAAAAAAAAAAATAAAAGATGGGTTTCTTGTAGCTAATTCGGCGGATGGAAGAATTGAACTAGGATTGTTAATCTGGGGTGTAAATAATGAAACTTCACTTGAGAAAATAGTGCAAGAGGCCATCGGCTCGGGTCCTTTATTTTGCAATGCACATGAACGTGCACCTACGTGCCGATTTGTGGTGACTTGGGCATTTGTATGGCTTTGCTTCCTCAATTGACATGCCTTGGATCAAGAATAATCTTTTAATTAAATCTAAGAATGATGAAAAACAACAATGAAAACAATAAGGTCTAGATAAAAAAGGAGAGAGAATTGAAAGGAAAATTAACCTCAAAACATGGTTTGGAGATGAATAACCATGTGTAAGTTGATCATGGCGCGTGGGTCAGAAGCTTAACCACGGCTAGCTATGAACCTCGGGGTTTCTTACACTTCTTGGGCTTGACGGAAACCGATGGTAACGTGTATGTGGGCATCAATTGGAAGAATGAAATGAAAGACAGCTGTCTGGAAGCAACTCGTCGGATGCTGTTACTGAACTAGGCGGGTTATGGTGGGGTGCAAGTAATGAGATTTGTCTTGCGAAAATGGTGTAAAAGGCGTGGGGGGCTAGGGGCCAATTTGTTGCAATGGACATGAAGGGCCACCTAGGTGCCGATTTGCAGTGACCTGGGCATTTACATGGCTTTGTTTCGGTTGACATGTCTTGGATGAAGACTAATCCTCTAATTCAACCCAAGAATGATGAAAAACAGCAATAAAAGCAACAAGGTTTAAGGAAAAAAGGTGAGAAAGAATATTAACAGGGAACTTAAGCACAAAACATGGTTTAGAGATGAATAATCACGTGTATGTTGATTGTTGACCTTTAACTCTAGCTAGAAGCTTAAACATGGCTAGATGTGAACCTTGGGGGCTTGTTAAACGTCTTGGGCTTGACGGAAACCAATGGTAAGCTGTATGTGGGCTTCAACTGAAAGAATGAGATACAAGACGGGGATTTCTTGCTGCTAATTCATGAGATGCTAGAATTGAACTTGGAGGGTGATTGTGGGGAGCAAATAGTCAAGTTTCCAAAGACGAAATGTCTAAAAGGCATGGGCTTGGTGCCGATTTGTTGCAATGCACACATGAAGGTGCACCGAGGTGGCGATTTGATGTGACTTGGGCATTTACACGGCTTTGTTTCAATTAACATGTCTTGGATCAATAATAATCTTCGAATTAATTCCAAGAATGATGGAAAACAACAATGAAAACTATAAGGTCAAGATAAAAAGGGTGAGAAAGAATATTAAAAGATAAATTAATCTCAAAATATGGTCTAGAGATAGATAATCGTGTGGAAGTCGACTATTGCCCTTAGCTCAAGTCATAAGCCTAACCGTGGCTAGATGTGAACCTTGGGAGATTGCTACGCTTCTTGGGCTTCACCGAAACCAATGGTAACGTGTATGTGGCCTTCAATTTCAAGAATGAAATAAAAGACATATATCGGGGTGGCAATTTGTCGGATTCTATTACTGAACTAGGCGGGTCAATGTGGAGTGTGAGTAGTGGGATTTCTCTTGCGAAAATATTGCGAAATGCGTGGGCTAGGGGCCGATTTGTCGCAATGCACATGAAGGGGCAGCTAGGAGCCGATCTGCGGTGACTTGGTCATTTACCCGGCTTTCCTTCAAATGACATGTCTTGGATGAAGAACAATCTTCTAATTCAATCCTAGAATGATGACAAACAACATTAAAAGCTACAAGGTGTAGGGAAAAAAGGTGAGAAAGAATATTAAAAGGGAAATTAAGCACAAAGCATGGTTTAGAGATGAATAATCTTGTGTGTGTTGATTATGGCCCTTTAACTTAGCTAGAAGATTAAACATGGCTAGATGTGAACCTTGGGGCCTTTTAACACGTCTTGGGCTTGACGGAAACCAATGGTAAGGGTGTATGTGGGCATCAACTGAAAGAATGAGATAGAAGACTGGGTTTATTGCTGCTAATTCATCGGATGCTAGAAGTAAACTAGGAGGGCTAATGTGGGATGTAAATAGTGAAGATTCCAATGAGGAAATGGTGTAAAAGGGATGGGCTTGGAGCCGATTTGTTGGAATGCACACATGAAGTTGCACTAAGGTGCGGATTTGCGGTGACTCGGGCATTTCCATGACTTTGTTTCAATTGACATGGCTTTTAATCTTCTAATTAAATCTAAGAATGATGGAAAACAACAATGAAAACAATACGGTCAAGATAAAAGGGGTGAGAGAGAATATTAAAAGATAAATTAATCTCAAAACACGGTCTACAAATAAATAATCATGTGTGAGTTGATTACCACCCTTAACACAAGTCATAAGCTTAACCATGGCTAGATGTGAACCTTGGGGGCTTCTTAAGTTTCTTGGGCTTGACCGAAACCAATCGTAAGGTGTTTGTGGGCTTCAATTGGAAGAAAAAAAAAAATAAAAGATGGGTTTCTTGTAGCTAATTCGGCGGATGGAAGAATTGAACTAGGATTGTTAATCTGGGGTGTAAATAATGAAACTTCACTTGAGAAAATAGTGCAAGAGGCCATCGGCTCGGGTCCTTTATTTTGCAATGCACATGAACGTGCACCTACGTGCCGATTTGTGGTGACTTGGGCATTTGTATGGCTTTGCTTCCTCAATTGACATGCCTTGGATCAAGAATAATCTTTTAATTAAATCTAAGAATGATGAAAAACAACAATGAAAACAATAAGGTCTAGATAAAAAAGGAGAGAGAATTGAAAGGAAAATTAACCTCAAAACATGGTTTGGAGATGAATAACCATGTGTAAGTTGATCATGGCGCGTGGGTCAGAAGCTTAACCACGGCTAGCTATGAACCTCGGGGTTTCTTACACTTCTTGGGCTTGACGGAAACCGATGGTAACGTGTATGTGGGCATCAATTGGAAGAATGAAATGAAAGACAGCTGTCTGGAAGCAACTCGTCGGATGCTGTTACTGAACTAGGCGGGTTATGGTGGGGTGCAAGTAATGAGATTTGTCTTGCGAAAATGGTGTAAAAGGCGTGGGGGGCTAGGGGCCAATTTGTTGCAATGGACATGAAGGGCCACCTAGGTGCCGATTTGCAGTGACCTGGGCATTTACATGGCTTTGTTTCGGTTGACATGTCTTGGATGAAGACTAATCCTCTAATTCAACCCAAGAATGATGAAAAACAGCAATAAAAGCAACAAGGTTTAAGGAAAAAAGGTGAGAAAGAATATTAACAGGGAACTTAAGCACAAAACATGGTTTAGAGATGAATAATCACGTGTATGTTGATTGTTGACCTTTAACTCTAGCTAGAAGCTTAAACATGGCTAGATGTGAACCTTGGGGGCTTGTTAAACGTCTTGGGCTTGACGGAAACCAATGGTAAGCTGTATGTGGGCTTCAACTGAAAGAATGAGATACAAGACGGGGATTTCTTGCTGCTAATTCATGAGATGCTAGAATTGAACTTGGAGGGTGATTGTGGGGAGCAAATAGTCAAGTTTCCAAAGACGAAATGTCTAAAAGGCATGGGCTTGGTGCCGATTTGTTGCAATGCACACATGAAGGTGCACCGAGGTGGCGATTTGATGTGACTTGGGCATTTACACGGCTTTGTTTCAATTAACATGTCTTGGATCAATAATAATCTTCGAATTAATTCCAAGAATGATGGAAAACAACAATGAAAACTATAAGGTCAAGATAAAAAGGGTGAGAAAGAATATTAAAAGATAAATTAATCTCAAAATATGGTCTAGAGATAGATAATCGTGTGGAAGTCGACTATTGCCCTTAGCTCAAGTCATAAGCCTAACCGTGGCTAGATGTGAACCTTGGGAGATTGCTACGCTTCTTGGGCTTCACCGAAACCAATGGTAACGTGTATGTGGCCTTCAATTTCAAGAATGAAATAAAAGACATATATCGGGGTGGCAATTTGTCGGATTCTATTACTGAACTAGGCGGGTCAATGTGGAGTGTGAGTAGTGGGATTTCTCTTGCGAAAATATTGCGAAATGCGTGGGCTAGGGGCCGATTTGTCGCAATGCACATGAAGGGGCAGCTAGGAGCCGATCTGCGGTGACTTGGTCATTTACCCGGCTTTCCTTCAAATGACATGTCTTGGATGAAGAACAATCTTCTAATTCAATCCTAGAATGATGACAAACAACATTAAAAGCTACAAGGTGTAGGGAAAAAAGGTGAGAAAGAATATTAAAAGGGAAATTAAGCACAAAGCATGGTTTAGAGATGAATAATCTTGTGTGTGTTGATTATGGCCCTTTAACTTAGCTAGAAGATTAAACATGGCTAGATGTGAACCTTGGGGCCTTTTAACACGTCTTGGGCTTGACGGAAACCAATGGTAAGGGTGTATGTGGGCATCAACTGAAAGAATGAGATAGAAGACTGGGTTTATTGCTGCTAATTCATCGGATGCTAGAAGTAAACTAGGAGGGCTAATGTGGGATGTAAATAGTGAAGATTCCAATGAGGAAATGGTGTAAAAGGGATGGGCTTGGAGCCGATTTGTTGGAATGCACACATGAAGTTGCACTAAGGTGCGGATTTGCGGTGACTCGGGCATTTCCATGACTTTGTTTCAATTGACATGGCTTTTAATCTTCTAATTAAATCTAAGAATGATGGAAAACAACAATGAAAACAATACGGTCAAGATAAAAGGGGTGAGAGAGAATATTAAAAGATAAATTAATCTCAAAACACGGTCTACAAATAAATAATCATGTGTGAGTTGATTACCACCCTTAACACAAGTCATAAGCTTAACCATGGCTAGATGTGAACCTTGGGGGCTTCTTAAGTTTCTTGGGCTTGACCGAAACCAATCGTAAGGTGTTTGTGGGCTTCAATTGGAAGAAAAAAAAAAATAAAAGATGGGTTTCTTGTAGCTAATTCGGCGGATGGAAGAATTGAACTAGGATTGTTAATCTGGGGTGTAAATAATGAAACTTCACTTGAGAAAATAGTGCAAGAGGCCATCGGCTCGGGTCCTTTATTTTGCAATGCACATGAACGTGCACCTACGTGCCGATTTGTGGTGACTTGGGCATTTGTATGGCTTTGCTTCCTCAATTGACATGCCTTGGATCAAGAATAATCTTTTAATTAAATCTAAGAATGATGAAAAACAACAATGAAAACAATAAGGTCTAGATAAAAAAGGAGAGAGAATTGAAAGGAAAATTAACCTCAAAACATGGTTTGGAGATGAATAACCATGTGTAAGTTGATCATGGCGCGTGGGTCAGAAGCTTAACCACGGCTAGCTATGAACCTCGGGGTTTCTTACACTTCTTGGGCTTGACGGAAACCGATGGTAACGTGTATGTGGGCATCAATTGGAAGAATGAAATGAAAGACAGCTGTCTGGAAGCAACTCGTCGGATGCTGTTACTGAACTAGGCGGGTTATGGTGGGGTGCAAGTAATGAGATTTGTCTTGCGAAAATGGTGTAAAAGGCGTGGGGGGCTAGGGGCCAATTTGTTGCAATGGACATGAAGGGCCACCTAGGTGCCGATTTGCAGTGACCTGGGCATTTACATGGCTTTGTTTCGGTTGACATGTCTTGGATGAAGACTAATCCTCTAATTCAACCCAAGAATGATGAAAAACAGCAATAAAAGCAACAAGGTTTAAGGAAAAAAGGTGAGAAAGAATATTAACAGGGAACTTAAGCACAAAACATGGTTTAGAGATGAATAATCACGTGTATGTTGATTGTTGACCTTTAACTCTAGCTAGAAGCTTAAACATGGCTAGATGTGAACCTTGGGGGCTTGTTAAACGTCTTGGGCTTGACGGAAACCAATGGTAAGCTGTATGTGGGCTTCAACTGAAAGAATGAGATACAAGACGGGGATTTCTTGCTGCTAATTCATGAGATGCTAGAATTGAACTTGGAGGGTGATTGTGGGGAGCAAATAGTCAAGTTTCCAAAGACGAAATGTCTAAAAGGCATGGGCTTGGTGCCGATTTGTTGCAATGCACACATGAAGGTGCACCGAGGTGGCGATTTGATGTGACTTGGGCATTTACACGGCTTTGTTTCAATTAACATGTCTTGGATCAATAATAATCTTCGAATTAATTCCAAGAATGATGGAAAACAACAATGAAAACTATAAGGTCAAGATAAAAAGGGTGAGAAAGAATATTAAAAGATAAATTAATCTCAAAATATGGTCTAGAGATAGATAATCGTGTGGAAGTCGACTATTGCCCTTAGCTCAAGTCATAAGCCTAACCGTGGCTAGATGTGAACCTTGGGAGATTGCTACGCTTCTTGGGCTTCACCGAAACCAATGGTAACGTGTATGTGGCCTTCAATTTCAAGAATGAAATAAAAGACATATATCGGGGTGGCAATTTGTCGGATTCTATTACTGAACTAGGCGGGTCAATGTGGAGTGTGAGTAGTGGGATTTCTCTTGCGAAAATATTGCGAAATGCGTGGGCTAGGGGCCGATTTGTCGCAATGCACATGAAGGGGCAGCTAGGAGCCGATCTGCGGTGACTTGGTCATTTACCCGGCTTTCCTTCAAATGACATGTCTTGGATGAAGAACAATCTTCTAATTCAATCCTAGAATGATGACAAACAACATTAAAAGCTACAAGGTGTAGGGAAAAAAGGTGAGAAAGAATATTAAAAGGGAAATTAAGCACAAAGCATGATTTAGAGATGAATAATCTTGTGTGTGTTGATTATGGCCCTTTAACTTAGCTAGAAGATTAAACATGGCTAGATGTGAACCTTGGGGCCTTTTAACACGTCTTGGGCTTGACGGAAACCAATGGTAAGGGTGTATGTGGGCATCAACTGAAAGAATGAGATAGAAGACTGGGTTTATTGCTGCTAATTCATCGGATGCTAGAAGTAAACTAGGAGGGCTAATGTGGGATGTAAATAGTGAAGATTCCAATGAGGAAATGGTGTAAAAGGGATGGGCTTGGAGCCGATTTGTTGGAATGCACACATGAAGTTGCACTAAGGTGCGGATTTGCGGTGACTCGGGCATTTCCATGACTTTGTTTCAATTGACATGGCTTTTAATCTTCTAATTAAATCTAAGAATGATGGAAAACAACAATGAAAACAATACGGTCAAGATAAAAGGGGTGAGAGAGAATATTAAAAGATAAATTAATCTCAAAACACGGTCTACAAATAAATAATCATGTGTGAGTTGATTACCACCCTTAACACAAGTCATAAGCTTAACCATGGCTAGATGTGAACCTTGGGGGCTTCTTAAGTTTCTTGGGCTTGACCGAAACCAATCGTAAGGTGTTTGTGGGCTTCAATTGGAAGAAAAAAAAAAAATAAAAGATGGGTTTCTTGTAGCTAATTCGGCGGATGGAAGAATTGAACTAGGATTGTTAATCTGGGGTGTAAATAATGAAACTTCACTTGAGAAAATAGTGCAAGAGGCCATCGGCTCGGGTCCTTTATTTTGCAATGCACATGAACGTGCACCTACGTGCCGATTTGTGGTGACTTGGGCATTTGTATGGCTTTGCTTCCTCAATTGACATGCCTTGGATCAAGAATAATCTTTTAATTAAATCTAAGAATGATGAAAAACAACAATGAAAACAATAAGGTCTAGATAAAAAAGGAGAGAGAATTGAAAGGAAAATTAACCTCAAAACATGGTTTGGAGATGAATAACCATGTGTAAGTTGATCATGGCGCGTGGGTCAGAAGCTTAACCACGGCTAGCTATGAACCTCGGGGTTTCTTACACTTCTTGGGCTTGACGGAAACCGATGGTAACGTGTATGTGGGCATCAATTGGAAGAATGAAATGAAAGACAGCTGTCTGGAAGCAACTCGTCGGATGCTGTTACTGAACTAGGCGGGTTATGGTGGGGTGCAAGTAATGAGATTTGTCTTGCGAAAATGGTGTAAAAGGCGTGGGGGGCTAGGGGCCAATTTGTTGCAATGGACATGAAGGGCCACCTAGGTGCCGATTTGCAGTGACCTGGGCATTTACATGGCTTTGTTTCGGTTGACATGTCTTGGATGAAGACTAATCCTCTAATTCAACCCAAGAATGATGAAAAACAGCAATAAAAGCAACAAGGTTTAAGGAAAAAAGGTGAGAAAGAATATTAACAGGGAACTTAAGCACAAAACATGGTTTAGAGATGAATAATCACGTGTATGTTGATTGTTGACCTTTAACTCTAGCTAGAAGCTTAAACATGGCTAGATGTGAACCTTGGGGGCTTGTTAAACGTCTTGGGCTTGACGGAAACCAATGGTAAGCTGTATGTGGGCTTCAACTGAAAGAATGAGATACAAGACGGGGATTTCTTGCTGCTAATTCATGAGATGCTAGAATTGAACTTGGAGGGTGATTGTGGGGAGCAAATAGTCAAGTTTCCAAAGACGAAATGTCTAAAAGGCATGGGCTTGGTGCCGATTTGTTGCAATGCACACATGAAGGTGCACCGAGGTGGCGATTTGATGTGACTTGGGCATTTACACGGCTTTGTTTCAATTAACATGTCTTGGATCAATAATAATCTTCGAATTAATTCCAAGAATGATGGAAAACAACAATGAAAACTATAAGGTCAAGATAAAAAGGGTGAGAAAGAATATTAAAAGATAAATTAATCTCAAAATATGGTCTAGAGATAGATAATCGTGTGGAAGTCGACTATTGCCCTTAGCTCAAGTCATAAGCCTAACCGTGGCTAGATGTGAACCTTGGGAGATTGCTACGCTTCTTGGGCTTCACCGAAACCAATGGTAACGTGTATGTGGCCTTCAATTTCAAGAATGAAATAAAAGACATATATCGGGGTGGCAATTTGTCGGATTCTATTACTGAACTAGGCGGGTCAATGTGGAGTGTGAGTAGTGGGATTTCTCTTGCGAAAATATTGCGAAATGCGTGGGCTAGGGGCCGATTTGTCGCAATGCACATGAAGGGGCAGCTAGGAGCCGATCTGCGGTGACTTGGTCATTTACCCGGCTTTCCTTCAAATGACATGTCTTGGATGAAGAACAATCTTCTAATTCAATCCTAGAATGATGACAAACAACATTAAAAGCTACAAGGTGTAGGGAAAAAAGGTGAGAAAGAATATTAAAAGGGAAATTAAGCACAAAGCATGGTTTAGAGATGAATAATCTTGTGTGTGTTGATTATGGCCCTTTAACTTAGCTAGAAGATTAAACATGGCTAGATGTGAACCTTGGGGCCTTTTAACACGTCTTGGGCTTGACGGAAACCAATGGTAAGGGTGTATGTGGGCATCAACTGAAAGAATGAGATAGAAGACTGGGTTTATTGCTGCTAATTCATCGGATGCTAGAAGTAAACTAGGAGGGCTAATGTGGGATGTAAATAGTGAAGATTCCAATGAGGAAATGGTGTAAAAGGGATGGGCTTGGAGCCGATTTGTTGGAATGCACACATGAAGTTGCACTAAGGTGCGGATTTGCGGTGACTCGGGCATTTCCATGACTTTGTTTCAATTGACATGGCTTTTAATCTTCTAATTAAATCTAAGAATGATGGAAAACAACAATGAAAACAATACGGTCAAGATAAAAGGGGTGAGAGAGAATATTAAAAGATAAATTAATCTCAAAACACGGTCTACAAATAAATAATCATGTGTGAGTTGATTACCACCCTTAACACAAGTCATAAGCTTAACCATGGCTAGATGTGAACCTTGGGGGCTTCTTAAGTTTCTTGGGCTTGACCGAAACCAATCGTAAGGTGTTTGTGGGCTTCAATTGGAAGAAAAAAAAAAATAAAAGATGGGTTTCTTGTAGCTAATTCGGCGGATGGAAGAATTGAACTAGGATTGTTAATCTGGGGTGTAAATAATGAAACTTCACTTGAGAAAATAGTGCAAGAGGCCATCGGCTCGGGTCCTTTATTTTGCAATGCACATGAACGTGCACCTACGTGCCGATTTGTGGTGACTTGGGCATTTGTATGGCTTTGCTTCCTCAATTGACATGCCTTGGATCAAGAATAATCTTTTAATTAAATCTAAGAATGATGAAAAACAACAATGAAAACAATAAGGTCTAGATAAAAAAGGAGAGAGAATTGAAAGGAAAATTAACCTCAAAACATGGTTTGGAGATGAATAACCATGTGTAAGTTGATCATGGCGCGTGGGTCAGAAGCTTAACCACGGCTAGCTATGAACCTCGGGGTTTCTTACACTTCTTGGGCTTGACGGAAACCGATGGTAACGTGTATGTGGGCATCAATTGGAAGAATGAAATGAAAGACAGCTGTCTGGAAGCAACTCGTCGGATGCTGTTACTGAACTAGGCGGGTTATGGTGGGGTGCAAGTAATGAGATTTGTCTTGCGAAAATGGTGTAAAAGGCGTGGGGGGCTAGGGGCCAATTTGTTGCAATGGACATGAAGGGCCACCTAGGTGCCGATTTGCAGTGACCTGGGCATTTACATGGCTTTGTTTCGGTTGACATGTCTTGGATGAAGACTAATCCTCTAATTCAACCCAAGAATGATGAAAAACAGCAATAAAAGCAACAAGGTTTAAGGAAAAAAGGTGAGAAAGAATATTAACAGGGAACTTAAGCACAAAACATGGTTTAGAGATGAATAATCACGTGTATGTTGATTGTTGACCTTTAACTCTAGCTAGAAGCTTAAACATGGCTAGATGTGAACCTTGGGGGCTTGTTAAACGTCTTGGGCTTGACGGAAACCAATGGTAAGCTGTATGTGGGCTTCAACTGAAAGAATGAGATACAAGACGGGGATTTCTTGCTGCTAATTCATGAGATGCTAGAATTGAACTTGGAGGGTGATTGTGGGGAGCAAATAGTCAAGTTTCCAAAGACGAAATGTCTAAAAGGCATGGGCTTGGTGCCGATTTGTTGCAATGCACACATGAAGGTGCACCGAGGTGGCGATTTGATGTGACTTGGGCATTTACACGGCTTTGTTTCAATTAACATGTCTTGGATCAATAATAATCTTCGAATTAATTCCAAGAATGATGGAAAACAACAATGAAAACTATAAGGTCAAGATAAAAAGGGTGAGAAAGAATATTAAAAGATAAATTAATCTCAAAATATGGTCTAGAGATAGATATCGTGTGGAAGTCGACTATTGCCCTTAGCTCAAGTCATAAGCCTAACCGTGGCTAGATGTGAACCTTGGGAGATTGCTACGCTTCTTGGGCTTCACCGAAACCAATGGTAACGTGTATGTGGCCTTCAATTTCAAGAATGAAATAAAAGACATATATCGGGGTGGCAATTTGTCGGATTCTATTACTGAACTAGGCGGGTCAATGTGGAGTGTGAGTAGTGGGATTTCTCTTGCGAAAATATTGCGAAATGCGTGGGCTAGGGGCCGATTTGTCGCAATGCACATGAAGGGGCAGCTAGGAGCCGATCTGCGGTGACTTGGTCATTTACCCGGCTTTCCTTCAAATGACATGTCTTGGATGAAGAACAATCTTCTAATTCAATCCTAGAATGATGACAAACAACATTAAAAGCTACAAGGTGTAGGGAAAAAAGGTGAGAAAGAATATTAAAAGGGAAATTAAGCACAAAGCATGGTTTAGAGATGAATAATCTTGTGTGTGTTGATTATGGCCCTTTAACTTAGCTAGAAGATTAAACATGGCTAGATGTGAACCTTGGGGCCTTTTAACACGTCTTGGGCTTGACGGAAACCAATGGTAAGGGTGTATGTGGGCATCAACTGAAAGAATGAGATAGAAGACTGGGGGTTTATTGCTGCTAATTCATCGGATGCTAGAAGTAAACTAGGAGGGCTAATGTGGGATGTAAATAGTGAAGATTCCAATGAGGAAATGGTGTAAAAGGGATGGGCTTGGAGCCGATTTGTTGGAATGCACACATGAAGTTGCACTAAGGTGCGGATTTGCGGTGACTCGGGCATTTCCATGACTTTGTTTCAATTGACATGGCTTTTAATCTTCTAATTAAATCTAAGAATGATGGAAAACAACAATGAAAACAATACGGTCAAGATAAAAGGGGTGAGAGAGAATATTAAAAGATAAATTAATCTCAAAACACGGTCTACAAATAAATAATCATGTGTGAGTTGATTACCACCCTTAACACAAGTCATAAGCTTAACCATGGCTAGATGTGAACCTTGGGGGCTTCTTAAGTTTCTTGGGCTTGACCGAAACCAATCGTAAGGTGTTTGTGGGCTTCAATTGGAAGAAAAAAAAAATAAAAGATGGGTTTCTTGTAGCTAATTCGGCGGATGGAAGAATTGAACTAGGATTGTTAATCTGGGGTGTAAATAATGAAACTTCACTTGAGAAAATAGTGCAAGAGGCCATCGGCTCGGGTCCTTTATTTTGCAATGCACATGAACGTGCACCTACGTGCCGATTTGTGGTGACTTGGGCATTTGTATGGCTTTGCTTCCTCAATTGACATGCCTTGGATCAAGAATAATCTTTTAATTAAATCTAAGAATGATGAAAAACAACAATGAAAACAATAAGGTCTAGATAAAAAAGGAGAGAGAATTGAAAGGAAAATTAACCTCAAAACATGGTTTGGAGATGAATAACCATGTGTAAGTTGATCATGGCGCGTGGGTCAGAAGCTTAACCACGACTAGCTATGAACCTCGGGGTTTCTTACACTTCTTGGGCTTGACGGAAACCGATGGTAACGTGTATGTGGGCATCAATTGGAAGAATGAAATGAAAGACAGCTGTCTGGAAGCAACTCGTCGGATGCTGTTACTGAACTAGGCGGGTTATGGTGGGGTGCAAGTAATGAGATTTGTCTTGCGAAAATGGTGTAAAAGGCGTGGGGGGCTAGGGGCCAATTTGTTGCAATGGACATGAAGGGCCACCTAGGTGCCGATTTGCAGTGACCTGGGCATTTACATGGCTTTGTTTCGGTTGACATGTCTTGGATGAAGACTAATCCTCTAATTCAACCCAAGAATGATGAAAAACAGCAATAAAAGCAACAAGGTTTAAGGAAAAAAGGTGAGAAAGAATATTAACAGGGAAATTAAGCACAAAACATGGTTTAGAGATGAATAATCACGTGTATGTTGATTGTTGACCTTTAACTCTAGCTAGAAGCTTAAACATGGCTAGATGTGAACCTTGGGGGCTTGTTAAACGTCTTGGGCTTGACGGAAAACCAATGGTAAGCTGTATGTGGGCTTCAACTGAAAGAATGAGATACAAGACGGGGATTTCTTGCTGCTAATTCATGAGATGCTAGAATTGAACTTGGAGTGTGATTGTGGGGAGCAAATAGTCAAGTTTCCAAAGACGAAATGTCTAAAAAGGCATGGGCTTGGTGCCGATTTGTTGCAATGCACACATGAAGGTGCACCGAGGTGGCGATTTGATGTGACTTGGGCATTTACACGGCTTTGTTTCAATTAACATGTCTTGGATCAATAATAATCTTCGAATTAATTCTAAGAATGATGGAAAACAACAATGAAAACTATAAGGTCAAGATAAAAAGGGTGAGAAAGAATATTAAAAGATAAATTAATCTCAAAATATGGTCTAGAGATAGATAATCGTGTGGAAGTCGACTATTGCCCTTAGCTCAAGTCATAAGCCTAACCGTGGCTAGATGTGAACCTTGGGAGATTGCTACGCTTCTTGGGCTTGACCGAAACCAATGGTAACGTGTATGTGGCCTTCAATTTCAAGAATGAAATAAAAGACATATATTGGGGTGGCAATTTGTCGGATTCTATTACTGAACTAGGCGGGTCAATGTGGAGTGTGAGTAGTGGGATTTCTCTTGCGAAAATATTGCGAAATGCGTGGGCTAGGGGCCGATTTGTCGCAATGCACATGAAGGGGCAGCTAGGAGCCGATCTGCGGTGACTTGGTCATTTACCCGGCTTTCCTTCAAATGACATGTCTTGGATGAAGAACAATCTTCTAATTCAATCCTAGAATGATGACAAACAACATTAAAAGCTACAAGGTGTAGGGAAAAAAGGTGAGAAAGAATATTAAAAGGGAAATTAAGCACAAAGCATGGTTTAGAGATGAATAATCTTGTGTGTGTTGATTATGGCCCTTTAACTTAGCTAGAAGATTAAACATGGCTAGATGTGAACCTTGGGGCCTTTTAACACGTCTTGGGCTTGACGGAAACCAATGGTAAGGGTGTATGTGGGCATCAACTGAAAGAATGAGATAGAAGACTGGGTTTATTGCTGCTAATTCATCGGATGCTAGAAGTAAACTAGGAGGGCTAATGTGGGATGTAAATAGTGAAGATTCCAATGAGGAAATGGTGTAAAAGGGATGGGCTTGGAGCCGATTTGTTGGAATGCACACATGAAGTTGCACTAAGGTGCGGATTTGCGGTGACTCGGGCATTTCCATGACTTTGTTTCAATTGACATGGCTTTTAATCTTCTAATTAAATCTAAGAATGATGGAAAACAACAATGAAAACAATACGGTCAAGATAAAAGGGGTGAGAGAGAATATTAAAAGATAAATTAATCTCAAAACACGGTCTACAAATAAATAATCATGTGTGAGTTGATTACCACCCTTAACACAAGTCATAAGCTTAACCATGGCTAGATGTGAACCTTGGGGGCTTCTTAAGTTTCTTGGGCTTGACCGAAACCAATCGTAAGGTGTTTGTGGGCTTCAATTGGAAGAAAAAAAAAAAAATAAAAGATGGGTTTCTTGTAGCTAATTCGGCGGATGGAAGAATTGAACTAGGATTGTTAATCTGGGGTGTAAATAATGAAACTTCACTTGAGAAAAATAGTGCAAGAGGCCATGGGCTCGGGTCCTTTATTTTGCAATGCACATGAACGTGCACCTACGTGCCGATTTGTGGTGGCTTGGGCATTTCTATGGCTTTGCTTCCTCAATTGACATGCCTTGGATCAAGAATAATCTTTTAATTAAATCTAAGAATGATGAAAAACAACAATGAAAACAATAAGGTCTAGATAAAAAAGGAGAGAGAATTGAAAGGAAAATTAACCTCAAAACATGGTTTGGAGATGAATAATCATGTGTAAGTTGATCATGGCGCGTGGGTCAGAAGCTTAACCACGGCTAGCTATGAACCTCGGGGTTTCTTAGACTTCTTGGGCTTGACGGAAACCGATGGTAACGTGTATGTGGGCATCAATTGGAAGAATGAAATGAAAGACAGCTGTCTGGAAGCAACTCGTCGGATGCTGTTGCTGAACTAGGCGGGTTATGGTGGGGTGCAAGTAATGAGATTTGTCTTGCGAAAATGGTGTAAAAGGCGTGGGCTAGGGGCCAATTTGTTGCAATGGACATGAAGGGCCACCTAGGTGCCGATTTGCAGTGACCTGGGCATTTACATGGCTTTGTTTCAGTTGACATGTCTTGGATGAAGACTAATCCTCTAATTCAACCCAAGAATGATGAAAAACAGCAATAAAAGCAACAAGGTTTAAGGAAAAAATGTGAGAAAGAATATTAACAGGGAAATTAAGCACAAAACATGGTTTAGAGATGAATAATCACGTGTATGTTGATTGTTGACCTTTAACTCTAGCTAGAAGCTTAAACATGGCTAGATGTGAACCTTGGGGGCTTGTTAAACGTCTTGGGCTTGACGGAAACCAATGGTAAGCTGTATGTGGGCTTCAACTGAAAGAATGAGATACAAGACGGGGATTTCTTGCTGCTAATTCATGAGATGCTAGAATTGAACTTGGAGGGTGATTGTGGGGAGCAAATAGTCAAGTTTCCAAAGACGAAATGTCTAAAAGGCATGGGCTTGGTGCCGATTTGTTGCAATGCACACATGAAGGTGCACCGAGGTGGCGATTTGATGTGACTTGGGCATTTACACGGCTTTGTTTCAATTAACATGTCTTGGATCAATAATAATCTTCGAATTAATTCCAAGAATGATGGAAAACAACAATGAAAACTATAAGGTCAAGATAAAAAGGGTGAGAAAGAATATTAAAAGATAAATTAATCTCAAAATATGGTCTAGAGATAGATAATCGTGTGGAAGTCGACTGTTGCCCTTAGCTCAAGTCATAAGCCTAACCGTGGCTAGATGTGAACCTTGGGAGATTGCTACGCTTCTTGGGCTTGACCGAAACCAATGGTAACGTGTATGTGGCCTTCAATTTCAAGAATGAAATAAAAGACATATATCGGGGTGGCAATTTGTCGGATTCTATTACTGAACTAGGCGGGTCAATGTGGAGTGTGAGTAGTGGGATTTCTCTTGCGAAAATATTGCGAAATGCGTGGGCTAGGGGCCGATTTGTCGCAATGCACATGAAGGGGCAGCTAGGAGCCGATCTGCGGTGACTTGGTCATTTACCCGGCTTTCCTTCAAATGACATGTCTTGGATGAAGAACAATCTTCTAATTCAATCCTAGAATGATGACAAACAACATTAAAAGCTACAAGGTGTAGGGAAAAAAGGTGAGAAAGAATATTAAAAGGGAAATTAAGCACAAAGCATGGTTTAGAGATGAATAATCTTGTGTGTGTTGATTATGGCCCTTTAACTTAGCTAGAAGATTAAACATGGCTAGATGTGAACCTTGGGGCCTTTTAACACGTCTTGGGCTTGACGGAAACCAATGGTAAGGGTGTATGTGGGCATCAACTGAAAGAATGAGATAGAAGACTGGGGTTTATTGCTGCTAATTCATCGGATGCTAGAAGTAAACTAGGAGGGCTAATGTGGGATGTAAATAGTGAAGATTCCAATGAGGAAATGGTGTAAAAGGGATGGGCTTGGAGCCGATTTGTTGGAAATGCACACATGAAGTTGCACTAAGGTGCGGATTTGCGGTGACTCGGGCATTTCCATGACTTTGTTTCAATTGACATGGCTTTTAATCTTCTAATTAAATCTAAGAATGATGGAAAACAACAATGAAAACAATACGGTCAAGATAAAAGGGGTGAGAGAGAATATTAAAGATAAATTAATCTCAAAACACGGTCTACAAATAAATAATCATGTGTGAGTTGATTACCACCCTTAACACAAGTCATAAGCTTAACCATGGCTAGATGTGAACCTTGGGGGCTTCTTAAGTTTCTTGGGCTTGACCGAAACCAATCGTAAGGTGTTTGTGGGCTTCAATTGGAAGAAAAAAAAAAATAAAAGATGGGTTTCTTGTAGCTAATTCGGCGGATGGAAGAATTGAACTAGGATTGTTAATCTGGGGTGTAAAATAATGAAACTTCACTTGAGAAAATAGTGCAAGAGGCCATGGGCTCGGGTCCTTTATTTTGCAATGCACATGAACGTGCACCTACGTGCCGATTTGTGGTGGCTTGGGCATTTCTATGGCTTTGCTTCCTCAATTGACATGCCTTGGATCAAGAATAATCTTTTAATTAAATCTAAGAATGATGAAAAACAACAATGAAAACAATAAGGTCTAGATAAAAAAGGAGAGAGAATTGAAAGGAAAATTAACCTCAAAACATGGTTTGGAGATGAATAATCATGTGTAAGTTGATCATGGCGCGTGGGTCAGAAGCTTAACCACGGCTAGCTATGAACCTCGGGGTTTCTTAGACTTCTTGGGCTTGACGGAAACCGATGGTAACGTGTATGTGGGCATCAATTGGAAGAATGAAATGAAAGACAGCTGTCTGGAAGCAACTCGTTGGATGCTGTTGCTGAACTAGGCGGGTTATGGTGGGGTGCAAGTAATGAGATTTGTCTTGCGAAAATGGTGTAAAAGGCGTGGGCTAGGGGCCAATTTGTTGCAATGGACATGAAGGGGCCACCTAGGTGCCGATTTGCAGTGACCTGGGCATTTACATGGCTTTGTTTCAGTTGACATGTCTTGGATGAAGACTAATCCTCTAATTCAACCCAAGAATGATGAAAAACAGCAATAAAAGCAACAAGGTTTAAGGAAAAAATGTGAGAAAGAATATTAACAGGGAAATTAAGCACAAAACATGGTTTAGAGATGAATAATCACGTGTATGTTGATTGTTGACCTTTAACTCTAGCTAGAAGCTTAAACATGGCTAGATGTGAACCTTGGGGGCTTGTTAAACGTCTTGGGCTTGACGGAAACCAATGGTAAGCTGTATGTGGGCTTCAACTGAAAGAATGAGATACAAGACGGGATTTCTTGCTGCTAATTCATGAGATGCTAGAATTGAACTTGGAGGGTGATTGTGGGGAGCAAATAGTCAAGTTTCCAAAGACGAAATGTCTAAAAGGCATGGGCTTGGTGCCGATTTGTTGCAATGCACACATGAAGGTGCACCGAGGTGGCGATTTGATGTGACTTGGGCATTTACACGGCTTTGTTTCAATTAACATGTCTTGGATCAATAATAATCTTCGAATTAATTCCAAGAATGATGGAAAACAACAATGAAAACTATAAGGTCAAGATAAAAAGGGTGAGAAAGAATATTAAAAGATAAATTAATCTCAAAATATGGTCTAGAGATAGATAATCGTGTGGAAGTCGACTGTTGCCCTTAGCTCAAGTCATAAGCCTAACCGTGGCTAGATGTGAACCTTGGGAGATTGCTACGCTTCTTGGGCTTGACCGAAACCAATGGTAACGTGTATGTGGCCTTCAATTTCAAGAATGAAATAAAAGACATATATCGGGGTGGCAATTTGTCGGATTCTATTACTGAACTAGGCGGGTCAATGTGGAGTGTGAGTAGTGGGATTTCTCTTGCGAAAATATTGCGAAATGCGTGGGCTAGGGGCCGATTTGTCGCAATGCACATGAAGGGGCAGCTAGGAGCCGATCTGCGGTGACTTGGTCATTTACCCGGCTTTCCTTCAAATGACATGTCTTGGATGAAGAACAATCTTCTAATTCAATCCTAGAATGATGACAAACAACATTAAAAGCTACAAGGTGTAGGGAAAAAAAGGTGAGAAAGAATATTAAAAGGGAAATTAAGCACAAAGCATGGTTTAGAGATGAATAATCTTGTGTGTGTTGATTATGGCCCTTTAACTTAGCTAGAAGATTAAACATGGCTAGATGTGAACCTTGGGGCCTTTTAACACGTCTTGGGCTTGACGGAAACCAATGGTAAGGGTGTATGTGGGCATCAACTGAAAGAATGAGATAGAAGACTGGGTTTATTGCTGCTAATTCATCGGATGCTAGAAGTAAACTAGGAGGGCTAATGTGGGATGTAAATAGTGAAGATTCCAATGAGGAAATGGTGTAAAAGGGATGGGCTTGGAGCCGATTTGTTGGAATGCACACATGAAGTTGCACTAAGGTGCGGATTTGCGGTGACTCGGGCATTTCCATGACTTTGTTTCAATTGACATGGCTTTTAATCTTCTAATTAAATCTAAGAATGATGGAAAACAACAATGAAAACAATACGGTCAAGATAAAAGGGGTGAGAGAGAATATTAAAAGATAAATTAATCTCAAAACACGGTCTACAAATAAATAATCATGTGTGAGTTGATTACCACCCTTAACACAAGTCATAAGCTTAACCATGGCTAGATGTGAACCTTGGGGGCTTCTTAAGTTTCTTGGGCTTGACCGAAACCAATCGTAAGGTGTTTGTGGGCTTCAATTGGAAGAAAAAAAAAAATAAAAGATGGGTTTCTTGTAGCTAATTCGGCGGATGGAAGAATTGAACTAGGATTGTTAATCTGGGGTGTAAATAATGAAACTTCACTTGAGAAAATAGTGCAAGAGGCCATGGGCTCGGGTCCTTTATTTTGCAATGCACATGAACGTGCACCTACGTGCCGATTTGTGGTGGCTTGGGCATTTCTATGGCTTTGCTTCCTCAATTGACATGCCTTGGATCAAGAATAATCTTTTAATTAAATCTAAGAATGATGAAAAACAACAATGAAAACAATAAGGTCTAGATAAAAAAGGAGAGAGAATTGAAAGGAAAATTAACCTCAAAACATGGTTTGGAGATGAATAATCATGTGTAAGTTGATCATGGCGCGTGGGTCAGAAGCTTAACCACGGCTAGCTATGAACCTCGGGGTTTCTTAGACTTCTTGGGCTTGACGGAAACCGATGGTAACGTGTATGTGGGCATCAATTGGAAGAATGAAATGAAAGACAGCTGTCTGGAAGCAACTCGTTGGATGCTGTTGCTGAACTAGGCGGGTTATGGTGGGGTGCAAGTAATGAGATTTGTCTTGCGAAAATGGTGTAAAAGGCGTGGGCTAGGGGCCAATTTGTTGCAATGGACATGAAGGGCCACCTAGGTGCCGATTTGCAGTGACCTGGGCATTTACATGGCTTTGTTTCAGTTGACATGTCTTGGATGAAGACTAATCCTCTAATTCAACCCAAGAATGATGAAAAACAGCAATAAAAGCAACAAGGTTTAAGGAAAAAATGTGAGAAAGAATATTAACAGGGAAATTAAGCACAAAACATGGTTTAGAGATGAATAATCACGTGTATGTTGATTGTTGACCTTTAACTCTAGCTAGAAGCTTAAACATGGCTAGATGTGAACCTTGGGGGCTTGTTAAACGTCTTGGGCTTGACGGAAACCAATGGTAAGCTGTATGTGGGCTTCAACTGAAAGAATGAGATACAAGACGGGGATTTCTTGCTGCTAATTCATGAGATGCTAGAATTGAACTTGGAGGGTGATTGTGGGGAGCAAATAGTCAAGTTTCCAAAGACGAAATGTCTAAAAGGCATGGGCTTGGTGCCGATTTGTTGCAATGCACACATGAAGGTGCACCGAGGTGGCGATTTGATGTGACTTGGGCATTTACACGGCTTTGTTTCAATTAACATGTCTTGGATCAATAATAATCTTCGAATTAATTCCAAGAATGATGGAAAACAACAATGAAAACTATAAGGTCAAGATAAAAAGGGTGAGAAAGAATATTAAAAGATAAATTAATCTCAAAATATGGTCTAGAGATAGATAATCGTGTGGAAGTCGACTATTGCCCTTAGCTCAAGTCATAAGCCTAACCGTGGCTAGATGTGAACCTTGGGAGATTGCTACGCTTCTTGGGCTTGACCGAAACCAATGGTAACGTGTATGTGGCCTTCAATTTCAAGAATGAAATAAAAGACATATATCGGGGTGGCAATTTGTCGGATTCTATTACTGAACTAGGCGGGGTCAATGTGGAGTGTGAGTAGTGGGATTTCTCTTGCGAAAATATTGCGAAATGCGTGGGCTAGGGGCCGATTTGTCGCAATGCACATGAAGGGGCAGCTAGGAGCCGATCTGCGGTGACTTGGTCATTTACCCGGCTTTCCTTCAAATGACATGTCTTGGATGAAGAACAATCTTCTAATTCAATCCTAGAATGATGACAAACAACATTAAAAGCTACAAGGTGTAGGGAAAAAAGGTGAGAAAGAATATTAAAAGGGAAATTAAGCACAAAGCATGGTTTAGAGATGAATAATCTTGTGTGTGTTGATTATGGCCCTTTAACTTAGCTAGAAGATTAAACATGGCTAGATGTGAACCTTGGGGCCTTTTAACACGTCTTGGGCTTGACGGAAACCAATGGTAAGGGTGTATGTGGGCATCAACTGAAAGAATGAGATAGAAGACTGGGTTTATTGCTGCTAATTCATCGGATGCTAGAAGTAAACTAGGAGGGCTAATGTGGGATGTAAATAGTGAAGATTCCAATGAGGAAATGGTGTAAAAGGGATGGGCTTGGAGCCGATTTGTTGGAATGCACACATGAAGTTGCACTAAGGTGCGGATTTGCGGTGACTCGGGCATTTCCATGACTTTGTTTCAATTGACATGGCTTTTAATCTTCTAATTAAATCTAAGAATGATGGAAAACAACAATGAAAACAATACGGTCAAGATAAAAGGGGTGAGAGAGAATATTAAAAGATAAATTAATCTCAAAACACGGTCTACAAATAAATAATCATGTGTGAGTTGATTACCACCCTTAACACAAGTCATAAGCTTAACCATGGCTAGATGTGAACCTTGGGGGCTTCCTAAGTTTCTTGGGCTTGACCGAAACCAATCGTAAGGTGATGGGAACCAAGGTGGAGCTACCCTTAAAGATCCCTTGCAAATTCCAGATGGGCCAATTACAAGATCAAGAGCCAAGAAGATCAAGGAAGCAATGCAAGGATTGGTGCAATCCACTTGGGATGAAGCTAGGAAGAGCCCAACACTCAAGATGGGCTTCAAGGAAAAAGAACCCGTTTTGATCCACTTGATACAAGCTATGGAAGACATGACTTAGAGATTGGGCCTATTGTTGTTAAGGCTTTCAATTTGTTTAACGGTATTTTATTATTAGTTTAGAAGAAGTGGGCTTGAGGATGCTTGGCCCACGTATGACTTATTTCTAATGGACTAGGGTTATTTTTGGGAAGGCCTTGTATTTTTGGCCAAGGGTTTATTTGGAAAGTTAAAATTTTATGTCTTACTAGGGTTTCAGAAGTAACTGTAGCGCGGCGTATGGCACTGTTCACGCTACAGTACTCGACGCATTGTTTACTTAGGGTTTTTGGGGATTGTCTATTTAAACCACTTGTAACCTCATTTGAGAAGCAGACTATATGGAATTGTGATTGAGAGTTGAGTGACCTCCTCTTGTTCTTCTTGAACTTCTGAACTTATCAAGGGTAAATCAAAACCTTTGTGGCGTTCTTCCTTTGTAATCTAGGTTCTTGAGACGGGTTCTTCAATGGGTCTAGATTTTGATATAATCTAGGTTCTTTGAACGGGTTCTCATTGGGTCTAGATTCTCCATCCATATACCTGAGTTTGGCTTTCTTGGGGTTGTTTTTCCAGTATTGTTGTTGGGTCTCAAAGCAAGTCTATTGGGGTTCACATCATTTGGTAATCAGAGCAAGGTTTCCAATCAGGTGTAATTCTATCTTTTATCTATTGCATCTTTAATTCTAAGGTTTCATTGTTCTAGGGTTGCAAAAAAAAAAAAAAATGCAGAAATTCGTTTTTCCTAGGGCTGCCAGATTACTCTATCATTTTGGTTTTCATGTTTATCAACATTGGTTGGCTAAGTTGCTGGTTTGAGAGCTGCCAAAATTTACACCATATAGAGGTTGGAAATTTCTGGAGTTTCTTGCATCTTTAAGTTTGTCAATTCGTTGGAGTGTCGTTTCGTTGATTCTCTTCTGTTTCCTTGCCAATTTTTATGTGTTTGAATTCAGTTGTTTGATTGTTGCAATTGAATATTGCTGTTTTTGACTGAAGTAGTGAGAAAAGAAAAGAAAGGAAAAGAAAAGAAAAGAAAGGAAAGGAAAAGAAAGAAAAGGAAAGAAAAGAAAAGAAAGGAAAGGAAAAGAAAAGAAAAGAAAAGAAAAAGGAAAGGAAAAAAAAAAAAATCGAAAAAAAAAAAAAATCCGAATTTTTATTTTATTTCAAAGGGGCTGCATATATCATTATAGTTGATATATTGTCTTGTGATTACTCTTTCCCTTTTATCATTTCCTTGAGTCTTGTGTCATTTTATTCTTTCAGTGTTTTCTCTTGTTCTTGTTTCTTGGACCTAATTACTAGTTGGAATAAGACAAGGTTGTATTGTCTTGATTTAGTTCAATTAGTTTTGAAAGAACTTTGAGTTGGAAAACTCTTGAGGTAAAAGGCAAGAGAGTGTGAGATCATTAACGGAAAAAAAGCCAATTAAGAGTGAAACACGAGTGGAGTGCTATTATTCGAGTGTAAACACGTAAGGGAGCGTGTGAGGTCTTTTCCACTAATAGTTTTTTTGTGTGCAGCGCGTACGATGTCTCATAAAAGTGACTCATCACCAAAGGGGATGGCAGATAACTCCTTTATGTTGCAGGCTATGCAACAACAGTTTGAACGATTGAACATGATGTTAGGGGAAGTGAGAGATAGGATGGATCAACAAGATGAAGTAATTAAAAATTTACATGGTGGGAGAGATAGGAGGAGACGTGAACCTAGAAGAGAACATGAGTATGAAGATGAAGGAGATGGTGAGGATGAGGAAGATCTAATTTCTGAAGTTGGGATGGGTAGGCATAGAGGAATCAGGCGTGAAAGAGGATTTAGGGGAAACCCACGGGGTCGTGATGGAGTAGATAGGGACCTTGAGAGCATCAAAATGAAAATACCATCTTTCCAAGGTAGAACTGACCCTGAAGCTTATTTAGAGTGGGAGAAGAAGATAGAGTTGATCTTTGAGTGTCATAACTATTCAGAGGAGAAGAAAGTGAAGTTGGCAGTAATTGAGTTCACTGATTATGCTATTATTTGGTGGGATCAATTAGTGACCAATAGGAGGAGGAATTATGAGAGGTCTGTCGAGACATGGGGAGAGTTGAAAGCTCTCATGAGGCAGAGATTTGTACCTAGCCACTACTATAGGGACCTCTACCAGAAATTACAAAATCTTACACAAGGGTCTAGGAGTGTGGAGGACTACCATAAGGAGATGGAGGTGGCTATGATACGGGCGAATGTAGAGGAGGATAGGGAGGCCACTATGGCTAGATTTTTGTGTGGTTTGAATAGGGAGATAGCTAATGTGGTTGAGTTACAACATTATGTAGAAATAGAAGACATGGTGCACATGGCTATGAAGGTGGAGAGGCAATTAAAGAGGAAAGGGACATCAAGGTACACTTCAGTTTCTAGCACTCCTTGGAAACCAAAGTGGGAGAAAGATGATCGAGCTGTAACAAAGACAAAGACAGAACCACCTAAAGGAAACGATGAAGGAACTAGCAACAAACCCAAGTTGGCATCCCAACCTTCTAGAAATAGAGATATTAAATGCTTTAAGTGTTTGGGTTCAGGCCACATCGCTTCTCAATGTCCAAACAAACGTGTGATGATTATGCGTGACAATGGGGAGGTGATGACTGCAAGTGAGGATGATCGTGATGAGATACCTGAGTTGGAGGATGCTAGTGATGATGATGGAGTAGAATACCCCGTAACAGGTGAGTCCCTTGTTGCCAGGCGTGCTCTCAACACACAAATTAAGATGGATGAAGCAGCGCAACAAAGGGAGAACATCTTCCATACTAGATGCCACATCAATGGCAAGGTATGTAGTATGATAATTGATGGGGGAAGTTGTACTAATGTTGCTAGCACTACATTAGTTGAAAAATTGAAGTTACCTACCTTGAAACACTCCCGACCATACAAGCTGCAGTGGTTGAATGATTGTGGGGAGGTTAGGGTGGATAGACAAGTGTTGGTTACTTTTTCCATTGGGAAGTATCAAGATGAAGTGCTTTGTGATGTTGTGCCTATGCATGCTGGCCATATATTGTTGGGGAGACCATGGCAATATGATAGGAGAGTGATACATGATGGATTCAAAAACATGTACAGCTTTGTAAAGGAGGGCAAAACAACCAAGCTTGCTCCTTTAACGCCAAGACAGGTCTATGAGGACCAACTGAAACTGAAAAGTGAGGTTGCTCAAAAGAGAAAGAGTGAAAATGAGAGTGATAAAAAAAGAAAGAGTGAAAAAGAGATTGAGCAAAAAAGAAAGAGTGAAAAAGAAAAAGAGTCTGCTGAGAGAAAAGGAAAGGCAAAAGTGAGTTTCTATGCAAGAGAGAGTGAGGTTAAGAGAGCTTTCTTAGCAGATCGCCCTATGATTTTTCTTGTCTATAAAGAGTCTTATCTTAATCTTGATGAAACTAACCAACCTCTTCCTAGTTTGGCTGTTTCTTTGTTGCAGGAGTTTGAGGATGTATTCCCAGAGGAAATGCCTAATGAGTTGCCACCCATTAGAGGCATTGAGCACCAGATTGATTTCGTGCCCGGAGCTGCTATTCCAAACCGACCAGCTTATAGAAGTAATCCAGATGAGACAAAGGAGCTTCAGAGGCAAGTTGAGGATTTGATGAGCAAGGGGTACGTGAGGGAGAGCATGAGCCCATGTGCAGTACCAGTGCTTCTAGTGCCTAAGAAGGATGGGACGTGGAGGATGTGCATTGATTGCAGGGCGGTTAATAATATCACGGTAAAGTATCGTCATCCCATTCCTAGATTAGATGATATGCTCGATGAATTGCATGGCTCATGTATTTTTAGTAAAATTGATCTTAAAAGTGGGTACCATCAAATTAGGATGAAAGAGGGTGATGAATGGAAAACTGCTTTTAAGACTAAGTATGGGCTTTATGAATGGTTGGTTATGCCATTTGGACTTACAAATGCGCCCAGTACTTTCATGAGATTAATGAATCATGTCCTACGTGCGTTCATAGGCAAGTTTGTGGTTGTGTACTTTGATGATATCCTAGTGTACAGCAAGGACTTAAATGAGCATATTGAGCATTTGAGATATGTGTTTAATGTGTTGAGATGTGAAAAGTTGTATGCTAACTTCAAGAAATGTACCTTTTGTATGGAGGAAGTTGTTTTTCTTGGTTATGTTGTTAGTACAAAGGGTATTGAAGTGGATGAAGAGAAAGTCAAGGCCATTAAGGAGTGGCCAACACCAAAGAGCGTCACTGAGGTAAGAAGCTTTCATGGTTTAGCTAGCTTTTATCGGCGTTTTGTTAAAGATTTTAGCACCATTGCTGCACCACTCACTGAAGTCATTAAAAAGAATGTTGGGTTTCATTGGGGGGCTAATCAAGAGAATGCATTTGCCACTATTAAGGAAAGGTTGTGCTCTGCACCCGTGTTAGCATTACCAGATTTTAACAAAGCTTTTGAGATTGAATGTGATGCCTCAGGAATAGGGATTGGAGCCGTTTTGATGCAGGATAGGCGGCCGATTGCCTTCTTCAGTGAGAAGCTAAGTGGGGCATCCCTGAAGTACCCTACTTATGACAAAGAACTTTATGCTCTTGTTCGTGCATTAGAGACTTGGCAGCACTACTTGTGGCCTAGGGAATTTGTGATCCACACCGATCATGAATCGTTGAAGCATCTCAAGGGTCAAGGTAAGTTGAATAAGAGGCATGCTAGATGGATGGAATACATTGAGACCTTTCCATATGTCATCCGTTACAAGCAAGGTAAGGAGAATATTGTTGCTGATGCTTTATCACGGAGGTATGTGCTTCTTACTTCTATGAGTGCTAAAATGCTTGGGTTTGAATATGTGAAAGATATGTATGCTGATGATGTTGACTTTTCTGATGTGTATATGGCATGTGATAAGGCGGCATTTGGTAAGTTTTACAAGCATGATGGTTACTTGTTTAAAGAAGATAAACTGTGTGTACCTAGTTGTTCTATGCGTGAGTTATTGGTGCGTGAGGCACATGGCGGGGGATTAATGGGACACTTTGGTGTCAAGAAAACCTTAGACATATTGCATGAACATTTCTTTTGGCCTAAGATGAAAAGAGACATCAATCGCATTTGTAGCAGGTGCATCACATGTAGAAAGTCCAAATCTAAGGTTTTGCCACATGGGTTATATACACCCTTACCCGTTCCTAGTGAGCCATGGGTAGACATATCTATGGACTTTGTTTTGGGGCTGCCTAGGACAAAAAGGGGTAGAGATTCTATTTTTGTGGTTGTGGATAGATTTAGCAAGATGGCACATTTCATTCCATGCCATAAAACAGATGATGCCACAAGCATAGCTGACTTGTTTTTCAAAGAGATAGTGCGACTCCATGGTGTGCCCAAGAGCATTGTTTCTGATAGGGATGTTAAATTTCTTAGCTACTTTTGGAAGGTGTTGTGGGGAAAATTAGGTACTAAACTCTTATTTTCCACTACTTGTCACCCACAGACTGATGGTCAGACTGAAATAGTTAATAGGACTTTAACTCAGCTTTTACGCACTGTTGTTCAAAAGAATTTAAAGAGTTGGGAGGATTGTTTGCCATTTATAGAGTTTGCATATAATAGGACCATGCATACTACTACTTCATACTCTCCTTTTGAAATTGTTTATGGTTTTAATCCACTTACTCCTTTAGATTTGATGCCTTTGCCTATTGATGGCAGGAGTAGCTTAGATGGACAAAAGAAGGCAGAGTTGGTGAAGTCACTTCATGAGAGGGTACGGCTTCAAATTGCCCAAAAGAATGAAAGGTTTGCTTCCCAAGTCAATAAAGGGCGACGGCGTGTCACCTTTGAACCAGGAGATTGGGTTTGGGTTCACATGCGCAAAGAAAGATTCCCAGCCCAGAGACGGACTAAGTTGCATCCTCGAGGAGATGGACCTTTCCAAATTCTTGAGAAAATTAATGACAATGCATATAAAGTGGATCTTCCAAGTGAATATAATGTTTCTGCTACCTTCAATGTTTCTGATCTTTCTCCTTTTGATGTAGGTGAAGATTCGAGGTCGAATCCTTTTGAGGAGAGGGGGAATGATGGGAACCAAGGTGGAGCTACCCTTAAAGATCCCTTGCAAATTCCAGATGGGCCAATTACAAGATCAAGAGCCAAGAAGATCAAGGAAGCAATACAAGGATTGGTGCAATCCACTTGGGATGAAGCTGGGAAGAGCCCAACACTCAAGATGGGCTTCAAGGAAAAAGAACCAGTTTTGATCCACTTGATACAAGCTATGGAAGACATGACTTAGAGATTGGGCCTATTGTTGTTAAGGCTTTCAATTTGTTTAACGGTATTTTATTATTAGTTTAGAAGAAGTGGGCTAGAGGATGCTTGGCCCACGTATGACTTATTTCTAATGGACTAGGGTTATTTTTGGGAAGGCCTTGTATTTTTGGCCAAGGGTTTATTTGGAAAGTTAAAATTTTATGTCTTACTAGGGTTTCAGAAGTAACTGTAGCGCGGCGTATGGCACTGTTCACGCTACAGTACCCGACGCATTGTTTACTTAGGGTTTTGGGGATTGTCTATTTAAACCACTTGTAACCTCATTTGAGAGGCAGACTATATGGAATTGTGATTGAGAGTTGAGTGACCTCCTCTTGTTCTTCTTGAACTTCTGAACTTATCAAGGGTAAATCAAAACCTTTGTGGCGTTCTTCCTTTGTAATCTAGGTTCTTGAGACGGGTTCTTCAATGATGTGAACCCCAATAGACTTGCTTTGAGACCCAACAACAATACTGGAAAAACAACCCAAGAAAGCCAAACTCAGGTATATGGATGGAGAATCTAGACCCAATGAGAACCCGTTCAAAGAACCTAGATTATATCAAAATCTAGACCCATTGAAGAACCCGTCTCAAGAACCTAGATTACAAAGGAAGAACGCCACAAAGGTTTTGATTTACCCTTGATAAGTTCAGAAGTTCAAGAAGAACAAGAGGAGGTCACTCAACTCTCAATCACAATTCCATATAGTCTGCCTCTCAAATGAGGTTACAAGTGGTTTAAATAGACAATCCCCAAAAACCCTAAGTAAACAATGCGTCGGGTACTGTAGCGTGAACAGTGCCATACGCCGCGCTACAGTTACTTCTGAAACCCTAGTAAGACATAAAATTTTAACTTTCCAAATAAACCCTTGGCCAAAAATACAAGGCCTTCCCAAAAATAACCCTAGTCCATTAGAAATAAGACATACGTGGGCCAAGCATCCTCTAGCCCACTTCTTCTAAACTAATAATAGAATACCGTTAAACAAATTGAAAGCCTTAACAACAATAGGCCCAATCTCTAAGTCATGTCTTCCATAGCTTGTATCAAGTGGATCAAAACTGGTTCTTTTTCCTTGAAGCCCATCTTGAGTGTTGGGCTCTTCCCAGCTTCATCCCAAGTGGATTGCACCAATCCTTGCATTGCTTCCTTGATCTTCTTGGCTCTTGATCTTGTAATTGGCCCATCTGGAATTTGCAAGGGATCTTTAAGGGTAGCTCCACCTTGGTTCCCATCATTCCCCCTCTCCTCAAAAGGATTCGACCTCGAATCTTCACCTACATCAAAAGGAGAAAGATCAGAAACATTGAAGGTAGCAGAAACATTATATTCACTTGTAAGATCCACTTTATATGCATTGTCATTAATTTTCTCAAGAATTTGGAAAGGTCCATCTCCTCGAGGATGCAACTTAGTCCGTCTATGGGCTGGGAATCTTTCTTTGCGCATGTGAACCCAAACCCAATCTCCTGGTTCAAAGGTGACACGCCGTCGCCCTTTATTGGCTTGAGAAGCAAATCTTTCATTCTTTTGGGTAATTTGAAGCCGTACCCTCTCATGAAGTGACTTCACCAACTCTGCCTTCTTTTGTCCATCTAAGCTACTCCTGCCATCAATAGGCAAAGGCATCAAATCTAAAGGAGTAAGTGGATTAAAACCATAAACAATTTCAAAAGGAGAGTATGAAGTAGTAGTATGCATGGTCCTATTATATGCAAACTCTATAAATGGCAAACAATCCTCCCAACTCTTTAAATTCTTTTGAACAACAGTGCGTAAAAGCTGAGTTAAAGTCCTATTAACTACTTCAGTCTGACCATCAGTCTGTGGGTGACAAGTAGTGGAAAATAAGAGTTTAGTACCTAATTTTCCCCACAACACCTTCCAAAAGTAGCTAAGAAATTTAACATCCCTATCAGAAACAATGCTCCTGGGCACACCATGGAGTCGCACTATCTCTTTGAAAAACAAGTCAGCTATGCTTGTGGCGTCATCTGTTTTATGGCATGGAATGAAATGTGCCATCTTGCTAAATCTATCCACAACCACAAAAATAGAATCTTTACCCCTTTTTGTCCTAGGCAGCCCCAAAACAAAGTCCATAGATATGTCTACCCATGGCTCACTAGGAACGGGTAAGGGTGTATATAACCCATGTGGCAAAACCTTAGATTTGACCTTTCTACATGTGATGCACCTGCTACAAATGCGATTGATGTCTCTTTTCATCTTAGGCCAAAAGAAATGTTCATGCAATATGTCTAAGGTTTTCTTGACACCAAAGTGTCCCATTAATCCCCCGCCATGTGCCTCACGCACCAATAACTCACGCATAGAACAACTAGGTACACACAGTTTATCTTCTTTAAACAAGTAACCATCATGCTTGTAAAACTTACCAAATGCCGCCTTATCGTATGCCATATACACATCAGAAAAGTCAACATCATCGGCATACATATCTTTCACATATTCAAACCCAAGCATTTTAGCATCCATAGAAGTAAGAAGCACATACCTCCGTGATAAAGCATCAGCAACAATATTCTCCTTACCTTGCTTGTAACGGATGACATATGGAAAGGTCTCAATGTATTCCATCCATCTAGCATGCCTCTTATTCAACTTACCTTGACCCTTGAGATGCTTCAACGATTCATGATCGGTGTGGATCACAAATTCCCTAGGCCACAAGTAGTGCTGCCAAGTCTCTAATGCACGAACAAGAGCATAAAGTTCTTTGTCATAAGTAGGGTACTTCAGGGATGCCCCACTTAGCTTCTCACTGAAGAAGGCAATCGGCCGCCTATCCTGCATCAAAACGGCTCCAATCCCTATTCCTGAGGCATCACATTCAATCTCAAAAGCTTTGTTAAAATCTGGTAATGCTAACACGGGTGCAGAGCACAACCTTTCCTTAATAGTGGCAAATGCATTCTCTTGATTAGCCCCCCAATGAAACCCAACATTCTTTTTAATGACTTCAGTGAGTGGTGCAGCAATGGTGCTAAAATCTTTAACAAAACGCCGATAAAAGCTAGCTAAACCATGAAAGCTTCTTACCTCAGTGACGCTCTTTGGTGTTGGCCACTCCTTAATGGCCTTGACTTTCTCTTCATCCACTTCAATACCCTTTGTACTAACAACATAAGCAAGAAAAACAACTTCCTCCATACAAAAGGTACATTTCTTGAAGTTAGCATACAACTTTTCACATCTCAACACATTAAACACATATCTCAAATGCTCAATATGCTCATTTAAGTCCTTGCTGTACACTAGGATATCATCAAAGTACACAACCACAAACTTGCCTATGAACGCACGTAGGACATGATTCATTAATCTCATGAAAGTACTGGGCGCATTTGTAAGTCCAAATGGCATAACCAACCATTCATAAAGCCCATACTTAGTCTTAAAAGCAGTTTTCCATTCATCACCCTCTTTCATTCTAATTTGATGGTACCCACTTTTAAGATCAATTTTACTAAAAATACATGAGTCATGCAATTCATCGAGCATATCATCTAATCTAGGAATGGGATGGCGATACTTTACCGTGATATTATTAACCGCCCTGCAATCAATGCACATCCTCCACGTCCCATCCTTCTTAGGCACTAGAAGCACTGGTACTGCACATGGGCTCATGCTCTCCCTCACGTACCCCTTGCTCATCAAATCCTCAACTTGCCTCTGAAGCTCCTTTGTCTCATCTGGATTACTTCTATAAGCTGGTCGGTTTGGAATAGCAGCCCCGGGCACGAAATCAATCTGGTGCTCAATGCCTCTAATGGGTGGCAACTCATTAGGCATTTCCTCTGGGAATACATCCTCAAACTCCTGCAACAAAGAAACAGCCAAACTAGGAAGAGGTTGGTTAGTTTCATCAAGATTAAGATAAGACTCTTTATAGACAAGAAAAATCATAGGGCGATCTGCTAAGAAAGCTCTCTTAACCTCACTCTCTCTTGCATAGAAACTCACTTTTGCCTTTTCTTTTCTCTCAGTAGACTCTTTTTCTTTATCACTCTTTCTTTTTTGCTCAATCTCTTTTTCACTCTTTCTTTTTTTATCACTCTCATTTTCACTCTTTCTCTTTTGAGCAACCTCACTTTTCAGTTTCAGTTGGTCCTCATAGACCTGTCTTGGAGTTAAAGGAGCAAGCTTGGTTGTTTTGCCCTCCTTTACAAAGCTGTACATGTTTTTGAATCCATCATGTATCACTCTCCTATCATATTGCCATGGTCTCCCCAACAATATATGGCCAGCATGCATAGGCACAACATCACAAAGCACTTCATCTTGATACTTCCCAATGGAAAAAGTAACCAACACTTGTCTATCCACCCTAACCTCCCCACAATCATTCAACCACTGCAGCTTGTATGGTCGGGAGTGTTTCAAGGTAGGTAAATTCAATTTTTCAACTAATGTAGTGCTAGCAACATTAGTACAACTTCCCCCATCAATTATCATACTACATACCTTGCCATTGATGTGGCATCTAGTATGGAAAATGTTCTCCCTTTGTTGCTCTGCTTCATCCATCTTAATTTGTGTGTTGAGAGCACGCCTGGCAACAAGGGACTCACCTGTTACGGGGTATTCTACTCCATCATCATCACTAGCATCCTCCAACTCAGGTATCCCATCACGATCATCCTCACTTGCAGTCATCACCTCCCCATTGTCACGCATAATCATCACACGTTTGTTTGGACATTGAGAAGCGATGTGGCCTGAACCCAAACACTTAAAGCATTTAATATCTCTATTTCTAGAAGGTTGGGATGCCAACTTGGGTTTGTTGCTAGTTCCTTCATCGTTTCCTTTAGGTGGTTCTGTCTTTGCCTTTGTTACAGCTCGATGATCTTTCTCCCACTTTAGTTTCCAAGGAGTGCTAGAAACTGAAGTGTACCTTGATGTCCCTTTCCTCTTTAATTGCCTCTCCACCTTCATAGCCATGTGCACCATGTCTTCTATTTCTACATAATGTTGTAACTCAACCACATTAGCTATCTCCCTATTCAAACCACACAAAAATCTAGCCATAGTGGCCTCCCTATCCTCCTCTACATTCGCCCGTATCATAGCCACCTCCATCTCCTTATGGTAGTCCTCCACCCTCCTAGACCCTTGTGTAAGATTTTGTAATTTCTGGTAGAGGTCCCTATAGTAGTGGCTAGGTACAAATCTCCGCCTCATGAGAGCTTTCAACTCTCCCCATGTCTCGACAGACCTCTCATAATTCCTCCTCCTATTGGTCACTAATTGATCCCACCAAATAATAGCATAATCAGTGAACTCAATTACTGCCAACTTCACTTTCTTCTCCTCTGAATAGTTATGACACTCAAAGATCAACTCTATCTTCTTCTCCCACTCTAAATAAGCTTCAGGGTCAGTTCTACCTTGGAAAGATGGTATTTTCATTTTGATGCTCTCAAGGTCCCTATCTACTCCATCACGACCCCGTGAGTTTCCCCTAAATCCTCTTTCACGCCTGACTCCTCTATACCTACCCATCCCAACTTCAGAAATTAGATCTTCCTCATCCTCACCATCTCCTTCATCTTCATACTCATGTTCTCTTCTAGGTTCACGTCTCCTCCTATCTCTCTCACCATGTAAATTTTTAATTACTTCATCTTGTTGATCTATCCTATCTCTCACTTCCCCTAACATCATGTTCAATCGTTCAAACTGTTGTTGCAAAGCCTGCAACATAAAGGAGTTATCTGCCATCCCCTTTGGTGATGAGTCACTTTTATGAGACATCGTACGCGCTGCACACAAAAAAGCTATTAGTAGAAAAGACCTCACACGCTCCCTTACGTGTTTACACTCGAATAATAGCACTCCACTCGTGTTTCACTCTTAATTGGCTTTTTTTTTTTTTTTCCGTTAATGATCTCACACTCTCTTGCCTTTTACCTCAAGAGTTTTCCCACTCAAGTTCTTTCAGAACTAATTGAACTAAATCAAGACAATACAACCTTGTCTTATTCCAACTAGTAATTAGGTCCAAGAAACAAGAACAAGAGAAAACACTGAAAGAATAAAATGACACAAGACTCAAGGAAATGATACAAGGGAAAGAGTAATCACAAGACAATATATCAACTATAATGATATATGCAGCCCCTTTGAAATAAAATAAAAATTCGGATTTTTTTTTTTTTTTTTTTTTGATTTTTTTTTTCCTTTCCTTTCTTTTCTTTTCTTTTCTTTTCTTTTCTTTTCCTTTCCTTTCTTTTCTTTTCTTTTCCTTTCTTTTCTTTTCTCACTATTTCAGTCAAAAACAGCAATATTCAATTGCAACAATCAAACAACTGAATTGAAACACATAAAAATTGGCAAGGAAATAGAAGAGAATCAATGAAACGACATTCCAAGGAATTGACAAACTTAAAGATGCAAGAAACCCAGAACTTTCAAACCCTACAGATGCTGCAAATTTTGGCAGCCCACAAACAAGCAATTTAGCCACCTAATGTTGATAAACATGAAACCAAAATGATAGAATAATCTGGCAGCCCTAGGAAAAACGAATTTCTGCACTTTTTTTTTTTTTTGCAACCCTAGAACAATAAAACCCTAGAATTAAAGATGCAATAGATAAAAGATAGAATTACACCTGATTGGAAAACTTGCTCTGATTACCAAATGATGTGAACCCCAATAGACTTGCTTTGAGACCCAACAACAATACTGGAAAAACAACCCAAGAAAGCCAAACTCAGGTATATGGATGGAGAATCTAGACCCAATGAGAACCCGTTCAAAGAACCTAGATTATATCAAAATCTAGACCCATTGAAGAACCCGTCTCAAGAACCTAGATTACAAAGGAAGAACGCCACAAAGGTTTTGATTTACCCTTGATAAGTTCAGAAGTTCAAGAAGAACAAGAGGAGGTCACTCAACTCTCAATCACAATTCCATATAGTCTGCCTCTCAAATGAGGTTACAAGTGGTTTAAATAGACAATCCCCAAAAACCCTAAGTAAACAATGCGTCGGGTACTGTAGCGTGAACAGTGCCATACGCCGCGCTACAGTTACTTCTGAAACCCTAGTAAGACATAAAATTTTAACTTTCCAAATAAACCCTTGGCCAAAAATACAAGGCCTTCCCAAAAATAACCCTAGTCCATTAGAAATAAGACATACGTGGGCCAAGCATCCTCAAGCCCACTTCTTCTAAACTAATAATAGAATACCGTTAAACAAATTGAAAGCCTTAACAACAATAGGCCCAATCTCTAAGTCATGTCTTCCATAGCTTGTATCAAGTGGATCAAAACTGGTTCTTTTTCCTTGAAGCCCATCTTGAGTGTTGGGCTCTTCCCAGCTTCATCCCAAGTGGATTGCACCAATCCTTGCATTGCTTCCTTGATCTTCTTGGCTCTTGATCTTGTAATTGGCCCATCTGGAATTTGCAAGGGATCTTTAAGGGTAGCTCCACCTTGGTTCCCATCACATCATAAGGTGTTTGTGGGCTTCAATTGGAAGAAAAAAAAAAAATAAAAGATGGGTTTCTTGTAGCTAATTCGGCGGATGGAAGAATTGAACTAGGATAGTTAATCTGGGGTGTAAATAATGAAACTTCACTTGAGAAAATAGTGCAAGAGGCCATGGGCTCGGGTCCTTTATTTTGCAATGCACATGAACGTGCACCTACGTGCCGATTTGTGGTGGCTTGGGCATTTCTATGGCTTTGCTTCCTCAATTGACATGCCTTGGATCAAGAATAATCTTTTAATTAAATCTAAGAATGATGAAAAACAACAATGAAAACAATAAGGTCTAGATAAAAAAGGAGAGAGAATTGAAAGGAAAATTAACCTCAAAACATGGTTTGGAGATGAATAATCATGTGTAAGTTGATCATGGCGCGTGGGTCAGAAGCTTAACCACGGCTAGCTATGAACCTCGGGGTTTCTTAGACTTCTTGGGCTTGACGGAAACCGATGGTAACGTGTATGTGGGCATCAATTGGAAGAATGAAATGAAAGACAGCTGTCTGGAAGCAACTCGTCGGATGCTGTTGCTGAACTAGGCGGGTTATGGTGGGGTGCAAGTAATGAGATTTGTCTTGCGAAAATGGTGTAAAAGGCGTGGGCTAGGGGCCAATTTGTTGCAATGGACATGAAGGGCCACCTAGGTGCCGATTTGCAGTGACCTGGGCATTTACATGGCTTTGTTTCAGTTGACATGTCTTGGATGAAGACTAATCCTCTAATTCAACCCAAGAATGATGAAAAACAGCAATAAAAGCAACAAGGTTTAAGGAAAAAATGTGAGAAAGAATATTAACAGGGAAATTAAGCACAAAACATGGTTTAGAGATGAATAATCACGTGTATGTTGATTGTTGACCTTTAACTCTAGCTAGAAGCTTAAACATGGCTAGATGTGAACCTTGGGGGCTTGTTAAACGTCTTGGGCTTGACGGAAACCAATGGTAAGCTGTATGTGGGCTTCAACTGAAAGAATGAGATACAAGACGGGGATTTCTTGCTGCTAATTCATGAGATGCTAGAATTGAACTTGGAGGGTGATTGTGGGGAGCAAATAGTCAAGTTTCCAAAGACGAAATGTCTAAAAGGCATGGGCTTGGTGCCGATTTGTTGCAATGCACACATGAAGGTGCACCGAGGTGGCGATTTGATGTGACTTGGGCATTTACACGGCTTTGTTTCAATTAACATGTCTTGGATCAATAATAATCTTCGAATTAATTCCAAGAATGATGGAAAACAACAATGAAAACTATAAGGTCAAGATAAAAAGGGTGAGAAAGAATATTAAAAGATAAATTAATCTCAAAATATGGTCTAGAGATAGATAATCGTGTGGAAGTCGACTATTGCCCTTAGCTCAAGTCATAAGCCTAACCGTGGCTAGATGTGAACCTTGGGAGATTGCTACGCTTCTTGGGCTTGACCGAAACCAATGGTAACGTGTATGTGGCCTTCAATTTCAAGAATGAAATAAAAGACATATATCGGGGTGGCAATTTGTCGGATTCTATTACTGAACTAGGCGGGTCAATGTGGAGTGTGAGTAGTGGGATTTCTCTTGCGAAAATATTGCGAAATGCGTGGGCTAGGGGCCGATTTGTCGCAATGCACATGAAGGGGCAGCTAGGAGCCGATCTGCGGTGACTTGGTCATTTACCCGGCTTTCCTTCAAATGACATGTCTTGGATGAAGAACAATCTTCTAATTCAATCCTAGAATGATGACAAACAACATTAAAAGCTACAAGGTGTAGGGAAAAAAGGTGAGAAAGAATATTAAAAGGGAAATTAAGCACAAAGCATGGTTTAGAGATGAATAATCTTGTGTGTGTTGATTATGGCCCTTTAACTTAGCTAGAAGATTAAACATGGCTAGATGTGAACCTTGGGGCCTTTTAACACGTCTTGGGCTTGACGGAAACCAATGGTAAGGGTGTATGTGGGCATCAACTGAAAGAATGAGATAGAAGACTGGGTTTATTGCTGCTAATTCATCGGATGCTAGAAGTAAACTAGGAGGGCTAATGTGGGATGTAAATAGTGAAGATTCCAATGAGGAAATGGTGTAAAAGGGATGGGCTTGGAGCCGATTTGTTGGAATGCACACATGAAGTTGCACTAAGGTGCGGATTTGCGGTGACTCGGGCATTTCCATGACTTTGTTTCAATTGACATGGCTTTTAATCTTCTAATTAAATCTAAGAATGATGGAAAACAACAATGAAAACAATACGGTCAAGATAAAAGGGGTGAGAGAGAATATTAAAAGATAAATTAATCTCAAAACACGGTCTACAAATAAATAATCATGTGTGAGTTGATTACCACCCTTAACACAAGTCATAAGCTTAACCATGGCTAGATGTGAACCTTGGGGGCTTCCTAAGTTTCTTGGGCTTGACCGAAACCAATCGTAAGGTGTTTGTGGGCTTCAATTGGAAGAAAAAAAAAAAATAAAAGATGGGTTTCTTGTAGCTAATTCGGCGGATGGAAGAATTGAACTAGGATTGTTAATCTGGGGTGTAAATAATGAAACTTCACTTGAGAAAATAGTGCAAGAGGCCATGGGCTCGGGTCCTTTATTTTGCAATGCACATGAACGTGCACCTACGTGCCGATTTGTGGTGGCTTGGGCATTTCTATGGCTTTGCTTCCTCAATTGACATGCCTTGGATCAAGAATAATCTTTTAATTAAATCTAAGAATGATGAAAAACAACAATGAAAACAATAAGGTCTAGATAAAAAAGGAGAGAGAATTGAAAGGAAAATTAACCTCAAAACATGGTTTGGAGATGAATAATCATGTGTAAGTTGATCATGGCGCGTGGGTCAGAAGCTTAACCACGGCTAGCTATGAACCTCGGGGTTTCTTAGACTTCTTGGGCTTGACGGAAACCGATGGTAACGTGTATGTGGGCATCAATTGGAAGAATGAAATGAAAGACAGCTGTCTGGAAGCAACTCGTCGGATGCTGTTGCTGAACTAGGCGGGTTATGGTGGGGTGCAAGTAATGAGATTTGTCTTGCGAAAATGGTGTAAAAGGCGTGGGCTAGGGGCCAATTTGTTGCAATGGACATGAAGGGCCACCTAGGTGCCGATTTGCAGTGACCTGGGCATTTACATGGCTTTGTTTCAGTTGACATGTCTTGGATGAAGACTAATCCTCTAATTCAACCCAAGAATGATGAAAAACAGCAATAAAAGCAACAAGGTTTAAGGAAAAAATGTGAGAAAGAATATTAACAGGGAAATTAAGCACAAAACATGGTTTAGAGATGAATAATCACGTGTATGTTGATTGTTGACCTTTAACTCTAGCTAGAAGCTTAAACATGGCTAGATGTGAACCTTGGGGGCTTGTTAAACGTCTTGGGCTTGACGGAAACCAATGGTAAGCTGTATGTGGGCTTCAACTGAAAGAATGAGATACAAGACGGGGATTTCTTGCTGCTAATTCATGAGATGCTAGAATTGAACTTGGAGGGTGATTGTGGGGAGCAAATAGTCAAGTTTCCAAAGACGAAATGTCTAAAAGGCATGGGCTTGGTGCCGATTTGTTGCAATGCACACATGAAGGTGCACCGAGGTGGCGATTTGATGTGACTTGGGCATTTACACGGCTTTGTTTCAATTAACATGTCTTGGATCAATAATAATCTTCGAATTAATTCCAAGAATGATGGAAAACAACAATGAAAACTATAAGGTCAAGATAAAAAGGGTGAGAAAGAATATTAAAAGATAAATTAATCTCAAAATATGGTCTAGAGATAGATAATCGTGTGGAAGTCGACTATTGCCCTTAGCTCAAGTCATAAGCCTAACCGTGGCTAGATGTGAACCTTGGGAGATTGCTACGCTTCTTGGGCTTGACCGAAACCAATGGTAACGTGTATGTGGCCTTCAATTTCAAGAATGAAATAAAAGACATATATCGGGGTGGCAATTTGTCGGATTCTATTACTGAACTAGGCGGGTCAATGTGGAGTGTGAGTAGTGGGATTTCTCTTGCGAAAATATTGCGAAATGCGTGGGCTAGGGGCCGATTTGTCGCAATGCACATGAAGGGGCAGCTAGGAGCCGATCTGCGGTGACTTGGTCATTTACCCGGCTTTCCTTCAAATGACATGTCTTGGATGAAGAACAATCTTCTAATTCAATCCTAGAATGATGACAAACAACATTAAAAGCTACAAGGTGTAGGGAAAAAAGGTGAGAAAGAATATTAAAAGGGAAATTAAGCACAAAGCATGGTTTAGAGATGAATAATCTTGTGTGTGTTGATTATGGCCCTTTAACTTAGCTAGAAGATTAAACATGGCTAGATGTGAACCTTGGGGCCTTTTAACACGTCTTGGGCTTGACGGAAACCAATGGTAAGGGTGTATGTGGGCATCAACTGAAAGAATGAGATAGAAGACTGGGTTTATTGCTGCTAATTCATCGGATGCTAGAAGTAAACTAGGAGGGCTAATGTGGGATGTAAATAGTGAAGATTCCAATGAGGAAATGGTGTAAAAGGGATGGGCTTGGAGCCGATTTGTTGGAATGCACACATGAAGTTGCACTAAGGTGCGGATTTGCGGTGACTCGGGCATTTCCATGACTTTGTTTCAATTGACATGGCTTTTAATCTTCTAATTAAATCTAAGAATGATGGAAAACAACAATGAAAACAATACGGTCAAGATAAAAGGGGTGAGAGAGAATATTAAAAGATAAATTAATCTCAAAACACGGTCTACAAATAAATAATCATGTGTGAGTTGATTACCACCCTTAACACAAGTCATAAGCTTAACCATGGCTAGATGTGAACCTTGGGGGCTTCCTAAGTTTCTTGGGCTTGACCGAAACCAATCGTAAGGTGTTTGTGGGCTTCAATTGGAAGAAAAAAAAAAAATAAAAGATGGGTTTCTTGTAGCTAATTCGGCGGATGGAAGAATTGAACTAGGATTGTTAATCTGGGGTGTAAATAATGAAACTTCACTTGAGAAAATAGTGCAAGAGGCCATGGGCTCGGGTCCTTTATTTTGCAATGCACATGAACGTGCACCTACGTGCCGATTTGTGGTGGCTTGGGCATTTCTATGGCTTTGCTTCCTCAATTGACATGCCTTGGATCAAGAATAATCTTTTAATTAAATCTAAGAATGATGAAAAACAACAATGAAAACAATAAGGTCTAGATAAAAAAGGAGAGAGAATTGAAAGGAAAATTAACCTCAAAACATGGTTTGGAGATGAATAATCATGTGTAAGTTGATCATGGCGCGTGGGTCAGAAGCTTAACCACGGCTAGCTATGAACCTCGGGGTTTCTTAGACTTCTTGGGCTTGACGGAAACCGATGGTAACGTGTATGTGGGCATCAATTGGAAGAATGAAATGAAAGACAGCTGTCTGGAAGCAACTCGTCGGATGCTGTTGCTGAACTAGGCGGGTTATGGTGGGGTGCAAGTAATGAGATTTGTCTTGCGAAAATGGTGTAAAAGGCGTGGGCTAGGGGCCAATTTGTTGCAATGGACATGAAGGGCCACCTAGGTGCCGATTTGCAGTGACCTGGGCATTTACATGGCTTTGTTTCAGTTGACATGTCTTGGATGAAGACTAATCCTCTAATTCAACCCAAGAATGATGAAAAACAGCAATAAAAGCAACAAGGTTTAAGGAAAAAATGTGAGAAAGAATATTAACAGGGAAATTAAGCACAAAACATGGTTTAGAGATGAATAATCACGTGTATGTTGATTGTTGACCTTTAACTCTAGCTAGAAGCTTAAACATGGCTAGATGTGAACCTTGGGGGCTTGTTAAACGTCTTGGGCTTGACGGAAACCAATGGTAAGCTGTATGTGGGCTTCAACTGAAAGAATGAGATACAAGACGGGGATTTCTTGCTGCTAATTCATGAGATGCTAGAATTGAACTTGGAGGGTGATTGTGGGGAGCAAATAGTCAAGTTTCCAAAGACGAAATGTCTAAAAGGCATGGGCTTGGTGCCGATTTGTTGCAATGCACACATGAAGGTGCACCGAGGTGGCGATTTGATGTGACTTGGGCATTTACACGGCTTTGTTTCAATTAACATGTCTTGGATCAATAATAATCTTCGAATTAATTCCAAGAATGATGGAAAACAACAATGAAAACTATAAGGTCAAGATAAAAAGGGTGAGAAAGAATATTAAAAGATAAATTAATCTCAAAATATGGTCTAGAGATAGATAATCGTGTGGAAGTCGACTATTGCCCTTAGCTCAAGTCATAAGCCTAACCGTGGCTAGATGTGAACCTTGGGAGATTGCTACGCTTCTTGGGCTTGACCGAAACCAATGGTAACGTGTATGTGGCCTTCAATTTCAAGAATGAAATAAAAGACATATATCGGGGTGGCAATTTGTCGGATTCTATTACTGAACTAGGCGGGTCAATGTGGAGTGTGAGTAGTGGGATTTCTCTTGCGAAAATATTGCGAAATGCGTGGGCTAGGGGCCGATTTGTCGCAATGCACATGAAGGGGCAGCTAGGAGCCGATCTGCGGTGACTTGGTCATTTACCCGGCTTTCCTTCAAATGACATGTCTTGGATGAAGAACAATCTTCTAATTCAATCCTAGAATGATGACAAACAACATTAAAAGCTACAAGGTGTAGGGAAAAAAGGTGAGAAAGAATATTAAAAGGGAAATTAAGCACAAAGCATGGTTTAGAGATGAATAATCTTGTGTGTGTTGATTATGGCCCTTTAACTTAGCTAGAAGATTAAACATGGCTAGATGTGAACCTTGGGGCCTTTTAACACGTCTTGGGCTTGACGGAAACCAATGGTAAGGGTGTATGTGGGCATCAACTGAAAGAATGAGATAGAAGACTGGGTTTATTGCTGCTAATTCATCGGATGCTAGAAGTAAACTAGGAGGGCTAATGTGGGATGTAAATAGTGAAGATTCCAATGAGGAAATGGTGTAAAAGGGATGGGCTTGGAGCCGATTTGTTGGAATGCACACATGAAGTTGCACTAAGGTGCGGATTTGCGGTGACTCGGGCATTTCCATGACTTTGTTTCAATTGACATGGCTTTTAATCTTCTAATTAAATCTAAGAATGATGGAAAACAACAATGAAAACAATACGGTCAAGATAAAAGGGGTGAGAGAGAATATTAAAAGATAAATTAATCCCAAAACACGGTCTACAAATAAATAATCATGTGTGAGTTGATTACCACCCTTAACACAAGTCATAAGCTTAACCATGGCTAGATGTGAACCTTGGGGGCTTCCTAAGTTTCTTGGGCTTGACCGAAACCAATCGTAAGGTGTTTGTGGGCTTCAATTGGAAGAAAAAAAAAAAATAAAAGATGGGTTTCTTGTAGCTAATTCGGCGGATGGAAGAATTGAACTAGGATTGTTAATCTGGGGTGTAAATAATGAAACTTCACTTGAGAAAATAGTGCAAGAGGCCATGGGCTCGGGTCCTTTATTTTGCAATGCACATGAACGTGCACCTACGTGCCGATTTGTGGTGGCTTGGGCATTTCTATGGCTTTGCTTCCTCAATTGACATGCCTTGGATCAAGAATAATCTTTTAATTAAATCTAAGAATGATGAAAAACAACAATGAAAACAATAAGGTCTAGATAAAAAAGGAGAGAGAATTGAAAGGAAAATTAACCTCAAAACATGGTTTGGAGATGAATAATCATGTGTAAGTTGATCATGGCGCGTGGGTCAGAAGCTTAACCACGGCTAGCTATGAACCTCGGGGTTTCTTAGACTTCTTGGGCTTGACGGAAACCGATGGTAACGTGTATGTGGGCATCAATTGGAAGAATGAAATGAAAGACAGCTGTCTGGAAGCAACTCGTCGGATGCTGTTGCTGAACTAGGCGGGTTATGGTGGGGTGCAAGTAATGAGATTTGTCTTGCGAAAATGGTGTAAAAGGCGTGGGCTAGGGGCCAATTTGTTGCAATGGACATGAAGGGCCACCTAGGTGCCGATTTGCAGTGACCTGGGCATTTACATGGCTTTGTTTCAGTTGACATGTCTTGAATGAAGACTAATCCTCTAATTCAACCCAAGAATGATGAAAAACAGCAATAAAAGCAACAAGGTTTAAGGAAAAAATGTGAGAAAGAATATTAACAGGGAAATTAAGCACAAAACATGGTTTAGAGATGAATAATCACGTGTATGTTGATTGTTGACCTTTAACTCTAGCTAGAAGCTTAAACATGGCTAGATGTGAACCTTGGGGGCTTGTTAAACGTCTTGGGCTTGACGGAAACCAATGGTAAGCTATATGTGGGCTTCAACTGAAAGAATGAGATACAAGACGGGGATTTCTTGCTGCTAATTCATGAGATGCTAGAATTGAACTTGGAGGGTGATTGTGGGGAGCAAATAGTCAAGTTTCCAAAGACGAAATGTCTAAAAGGCATGGGCTTGGTGCCGATTTGTTGCAATGCACACATGAAGGTGCACCGAGGTGGCGATTTGATGTGACTTGGGCATTTACACGGCTTTGTTTCAATTAACATGTCTTGGATCAATAATAATCTTCGAATTAATTCCAAGAATGATGGAAAACAACAATGAAAACTATAAGGTCAAGATAAAAAGGGTGAGAAAGAATATTAAAAGATAAATTAATCTCAAAATATGGTCTAGAGATAGATAATCGTGTGGAAGTCGACTATTGCCCTTAGCTCAAGTCATAAGCCTAACCGTGGCTAGATGTGAACCTTGGGAGATTGCTACGCTTCTTGGGCTTGACCGAAACCAATGGTAACGTGTATGTGGCCTTCAATTTCAAGAATGAAATAAAAGACATATATCGGGGTGGCAATTTGTCGGATTCTATTACTGAACTAGGCGGGTCAATGTGGAGTGTGAGTAGTGGGATTTCTCTTGCGAAAATATTGCGAAATGCGTGGGCTAGGGGCCGATTTGTCGCAATGCACATGAAGGGGCAGCTAGGAGCCGATCTGCGGTGACTTGGTCATTTACCCGGCTTTCCTTCAAATGACATGTCTTGGATGAAGAACAATCTTCTAATTCAATCCTAGAATGATGACAAACAACATTAAAAGCTACAAGGTGTAGGGAAAAAAGGTGAGAAAGAATATTAAAAGGGAAATTAAGCACAAAGCATGGTTTAGAGATGAATAATCTTGTGTGTGTTGATTATGGCCCTTTAACTTAGCTAGAAGATTAAACATGGCTAGATGTGAACCTTGGGGCCTTTTAACACGTCTTGGGCTTGACGGAAACCAATGGTAAGGGTGTATGTGGGCATCAACTGAAAGAATGAGATAGAAGACTGGGTTTATTGCTGCTAATTCATCGGATGCTAGAAGTAAACTAGGAGGGCTAATGTGGGATGTAAATAGTGAAGATTCCAATGAGGAAATGGTGTAAAAGGGATGGGCTTGGAGCCGATTTGTTGGAATGCACACATGAAGTTGCACTAAGGTGCGGATTTGCGGTGACTCGGGCATTTCCATGACTTTGTTTCAATTGACATGGCTTTTAATCTTCTAATTAAATCTAAGAATGATGGAAAACAACAATGAAAACAATACGGTCAAGATAAAAGGGGTGAGAGAGAATATTAAAAGATAAATTAATCCCAAAACACGGTCTACAAATAAATAATCATGTGTGAGTTGATTACCACCCTTAACACAAGTCATAAGCTTAACCATGGCTAGATGTGAACCTTGGGGGCTTCCTAAGTTTCTTGGGCTTGACCGAAACCAATCGTAAGGTGTTTGTGGGCTTCAATTGGAAGAAAAAAAAAAAATAAAAGATGGGTTTCTTGTAGCTAATTCGGCGGATGGAAGAATTGAACTAGGATTGTTAATCTGGGGTGTAAATAATGAAACTTCACTTGAGAAAATAGTGCAAGAGGCCATGGGCTCGGGTCCTTTATTTTGCAATGCACATGAACGTGCACCTACGTGCCGATTTGTGGTGGCTTGGGCATTTCTATGGCTTTGCTTCCTCAATTGACATGCCTTGGATCAAGAATAATCTTTTAATTAAATCTAAGAATGATGAAAAACAACAATGAAAACAATAAGGTCTAGATAAAAAAGGAGAGAGAATTGAAAGGAAAATTAACCTCAAAACATGGTTTGGAGATGAATAATCATGTGTAAGTTGATCATGGCGCGTGGGTCAGAAGCTTAACCACGGCTAGCTATGAACCTCGGGGTTTCTTAGACTTCTTGGGCTTGACGGAAACCGATGGTAACGTGTATGTGGGCATCAATTGGAAGAATGAAATGAAAGACAGCTGTCTGGAAGCAACTCGTCGGATGCTGTTGCTGAACTAGGCGGGTTATGGTGGGGTGCAAGTAATGAGATTTGTCTTGCGAAAATGGTGTAAAAGGCGTGGGCTAGGGGCCAATTTGTTGCAATGGACATGAAGGGCCACCTAGGTGCCGATTTGCAGTGACCTGGGCATTTACATGGCTTTGTTTCAGTTGACATGTCTTGGATGAAGACTAATCCTCTAATTCAACCCAAGAATGATGAAAAACAGCAATAAAAGCAACAAGGTTTAAGGAAAAAATGTGAGAAAGAATATTAACAGGGAAATTAAGCACAAAACATGGTTTAGAGATGAATAATCACGTGTATGTTGATTGTTGACCTTTAACTCTAGCTAGAAGCTTAAACATGGCTAGATGTGAACCTTGGGGGCTTGTTAAACGTCTTGGGCTTGACGGAAACCAATGGTAAGCTGTATGTGGGCTTCAACTGAAAGAATGAGATACAAGACGGGGATTTCTTGCTGCTAATTCATGAGATGCTAGAATTGAACTTGGAGGGTGATTGTGGGGAGCAAATAGTCAAGTTTCCAAAGACGAAATGTCTAAAAGGCATGGGCTTGGTGCCGATTTGTTGCAATGCACACATGAAGGTGCACCGAGGTGGCGATTTGATGTGACTTGGGCATTTACACGGCTTTGTTTCAATTAACATGTCTTGGATCAATAATAATCTTCGAATTAATTCCAAGAATGATGGAAAACAACAATGAAAACTATAAGGTCAAGATAAAAAGGGTGAGAAAGAATATTAAAAGATAAATTAATCTCAAAATATGGTCTAGAGATAGATAATCGTGTGGAAGTCGACTATTGCCCTTAGCTCAAGTCATAAGCCTAACCGTGGCTAGATGTGAACCTTGGGAGATTGCTACGCTTCTTGGGCTTGACCGAAACCAATGGTAACGTGTATGTGGCCTTCAATTTCAAGAATGAAATAAAAGACATATATCGGGGTGGCAATTTGTCGGATTCTATTACTGAACTAGGCGGGTCAATGTGGAGTGTGAGTAGTGGGATTTCTCTTGCGAAAATATTGCGAAATGCGTGGGCTAGGGGCCGATTTGTCGCAATGCACATGAAGGGGCAGCTAGGAGCCGATCTGCGGTGACTTGGTCATTTACCCGGCTTTCCTTCAAATGACATGTCTTGGATGAAGAACAATCTTCTAATTCAATCCTAGAATGATGACAAACAACATTAAAAGCTACAAGGTGTAGGGAAAAAAGGTGAGAAAGAATATTAAAAGGGAAATTAAGCACAAAGCATGGTTTAGAGATGAATAATCTTGTGTGTGTTGATTATGGCCCTTTAACTTAGCTAGAAGATTAAACATGGCTAGATGTGAACCTTGGGGCCTTTTAACACGTCTTGGGCTTGACGGAAACCAATGGTAAGGGTGTATGTGGGCATCAACTGAAAGAATGAGATAGAAGACTGGGTTTATTGCTGCTAATTCATCGGATGCTAGAAGTAAACTAGGAGGGCTAATGTGGGATGTAAATAGTGAAGATTCCAATGAGGAAATGGTGTAAAAGGGATGGGCTTGGAGCCGATTTGTTGGAATGCACACATGAAGTTGCACTAAGGTGCGGATTTGCGGTGACTCGGGCATTTCCATGACTTTGTTTCAATTGACATGGCTTTTAATCTTCTAATTAAATCTAAGAATGATGGAAAACAACAATGAAAACAATACGGTCAAGATAAAAGGGGTGAGAGAGAATATTAAAAGATAAATTAATCCCAAAACACGGTCTACAAATAAATAATCATGTGTGAGTTGATTACCACCCTTAACACAAGTCATAAGCTTAACCATGGCTAGATGTGAACCTTGGGGGCTTCCTAAGTTTCTTGGGCTTGACCGAAACCAATCGTAAGGTGTTTGTGGGCTTCAATTGGAAGAAAAAAAAAAATAAAAGATGGGTTTCTTGTAGCTAATTCGGCGGATGGAAGAATTGAACTAGGATTGTTAATCTGGGGTGTAAATAATGAAACTTCACTTGAGAAAATAGTGCAAGAGGCCATGGGCTCGGGTCCTTTATTTTGCAATGCACATGAACGTGCACCTACGTGCCGATTTGTGGTGGCTTGGGCATTTCTATGGCTTTGCTTCCTCAATTGACATGCCTTGGATCAAGAATAATCTTTTAATTAAATCTAAGAATGATGAAAAACAACAATGAAAACAATAAGGTCTAGATAAAAAAGGAGAGAGAATTGAAAGGAAAATTAACCTCAAAACATGGTTTGGAGATGAATAATCATGTGTAAGTTGATCATGGCGCGTGGGTCAGAAGCTTAACCACGGCTAGCTATGAACCTCGGGGTTTCTTAGACTTCTTGGGCTTGACGGAAACCGATGGTAACGTGTATGTGGGCATCAATTGGAAGAATGAAATGAAAGACAGCTGTCTGGAAGCAACTCGTCGGATGCTGTTGCTGAACTAGGCGGGTTATGGTGGGGTGCAAGTAATGAGATTTGTCTTGCGAAAATGGTGTAAAAGGCGTGGGCTAGGGGCCAATTTGTTGCAATGGACATGAAGGGCCACCTAGGTGCCGATTTGCAGTGACCTGGGCATTTACATGGCTTTGTTTCAGTTGACATGTCTTGGATGAAGACTAATCCTCTAATTCAACCCAAGAATGATGAAAAACAGCAATAAAAGCAACAAGGTTTAAGGAAAAAATGTGAGAAAGAATATTAACAGGGAAATTAAGCACAAAACATGGTTTAGAGATGAATAATCACGTGTATGTTGATTGTTGACCTTTAACTCTAGCTAGAAGCTTAAACATGGCTAGATGTGAACCTTGGGGGCTTGTTAAACGTCTTGGGCTTGACGGAAACCAATGGTAAGCTGTATGTGGGCTTCAACTGAAAGAATGAGATACAAGACGGGGATTTCTTGCTGCTAATTCATGAGATGCTAGAATTGAACTTGGAGGGTGATTGTGGGGAGCAAATAGTCAAGTTTCCAAAGACGAAATGTCTAAAAGGCATGGGCTTGGTGCCGATTTGTTGCAATGCACACATGAAGGTGCACCGAGGTGGCGATTTGATGTGACTTGGGCATTTACACGGCTTTGTTTCAATTAACATGTCTTGGATCAATAATAATCTTCGAATTAATTCCAAGAATGATGGAAAACAACAATGAAAACTATAAGGTCAAGATAAAAAGGGTGAGAAAGAATATTAAAAGATAAATTAATCTCAAAATATGGTCTAGAGATAGATAATCGTGTGGAAGTCGACTATTGCCCTTAGCTCAAGTCATAAGCCTAACCGTGGCTAGATGTGAACCTTGGGAGATTGCTACGCTTCTTGGGCTTGACCGAAACCAATGGTAACGTGTATGTGGCCTTCAATTTCAAGAATGAAATAAAAGACATATATCGGGGTGGCAATTTGTCGGATTCTATTACTGAACTAGGCGGGTCAATGTGGAGTGTGAGTAGTGGGATTTCTCTTGCGAAAATATTGCGAAATGCGTGGGCTAGGGGCCGATTTGTCGCAATGCACATGAAGGGGCAGCTAGGAGCCGATCTGCGGTGACTTGGTCATTTACCCGGCTTTCCTTCAAATGACATGTCTTGGATGAAGAACAATCTTCTAATTCAATCCTAGAATGATGACAAACAACATTAAAAGCTACAAGGTGTAGGGAAAAAAGGTGAGAAAGAATATTAAAAGGGAAATTAAGCACAAAGCATGGTTTAGAGATGAATAATCTTGTGTGTGTTGATTATGGCCCTTTAACTTAGCTAGAAGATTAAACATGGCTAGATGTGAACCTTGGGGCCTTTTAACACGTCTTGGGCTTGACGGAAACCAATGGTAAGGGTGTATGTGGGCATCAACTGAAAGAATGAGATAGAAGACTGGGTTTATTGCTGCTAATTCATCGGATGCTAGAAGTAAACTAGGAGGGCTAATGTGGGATGTAAATAGTGAAGATTCCAATGAGGAAATGGTGTAAAAGGGATGGGCTTGGAGCCGATTTGTTGGAATGCACACATGAAGTTGCACTAAGGTGCGGATTTGCGGTGACTCGGGCATTTCCATGACTCTGTTTCAATTGACATGGCTTTTAATCTTCTAATTAAATCTAAGAATGATGGAAAACAACAATGAAAACAATACGGTCAAGATAAAAGGGGTGAGAGAGAATATTAAAAGATAAATTAATCCCAAAACACGGTCTACAAATAAATAATCATGTGTGAGTTGATTACCACCCTTAACACAAGTCATAAGCTTAACCATGGCTAGATGTGAACCTTGGGGGCTTCTTAAGTTTCTTGGGCTTGACCGAAACCAATCGTAAGGTGTTTGTGGGCTTCATTTGGAAGAAAAAAAAAAAAATAAAAGATGGGTTTCTTGTAGCTAATTCGGCGGATGGAAGAATTGAACTAGGATTGTTAATCTGGGGTGTAAATAATGAAACTTCACTTGAGAAAATAGTGCAAGAGGCCATGGGCTCGGGTCCTTTATTTTGCAATGCACATGAACGTGCACCTACGTGCCGATTTGTGGTGACTTGGGCATTTGTATGGCTTTGCTTCCTCAATTGACATGCCTTGGATCAAGAATAATCTTTTAATTAAATCTAAGAATGATGAAAAACAACAATGAAAACAATAAGGTCTAGATAAAAAAGGAGAGAGAATTGAAAGGAAAATTAACCTCAAAACATGGTTTGGAGATGAATAATCATGTGTAAGTTGATCATGGCGCGTGGGTCAGAAGCTTAACCACGGCTAGCTATGAACCTCGGGGTTTCTTAGACTTCTTGGGCTTGACGGAAACCGATGGTAACGTGTATGTGGGCATCAATTGGAAGAATGAAATGAAAGACAGCTGTCTGGAAGCAACTCGTCGGATGCTGTTGCTGAACTAGGCGGGTTATGGTGGGGTGCAAGTAATGAGATTTGTCTTGCGAAAATGGTGTAAAAGGCGTGGGCTAGGGGCCAATTTGTTGCAATGGACATGAAGGGCCACCTAGGTGCCGATTTGCAGTGACCTGGGCATTTACATGGCTTTGTTTCAGTTGACATGTCTTGGATGAAGACTAATCCTCTAATTCAACCCAAGAATGATGAAAAACAGCAATAAAAGCAACAAGGTTTAAGGAAAAAATGTGAGAAAGAATATTAACAGGGAAATTAAGCACAAAACATGGTTTAGAGATGAATAATCACGTGTATGTTGATTGTTGACCTTTAACTCTAGCTAGAAGCTTAAACATGGCTAGATGTGAACCTTGGGGGCTTGTTAAACGTCTTGGGCTTGACGGAAACCAATGGTAAGCTGTATGTGGGCTTCAACTGAAAGAATGAGATACAAGACGGGGATTTCTTGCTGCTAATTCATGAGATGCTAGAATTGAACTTGGAGGGTGATTGTGGGGAGCAAATAGTCAAGTTTCCAAAGACGAAATGTCTAAAAGGCATGGGCTTGGTGCCGATTTGTTGCAATGCACACATGAAGGTGCACCGAGGTGGCGATTTGATGTGACTTGGGCATTTACACGGCTTTGTTTCAATTAACATGTCTTGGATCAATAATAATCTTCGAATTAATTCCAAGAATGATGGAAAACAACAATGAAAACTATAAGGTCAAGATAAAAAGGGTGAGAAAGAATATTAAAAGATAAATTAATCTCAAAATATGGTCTAGAGATAGATAATCGTGTGGAAGTCGACTATTGCCCTTAGCTCAAGTCATAAGCCTAACCGTGGCTAGATGTGAACCTTGGGAGATTGCTACGCTTCTTGGGCTTGACCGAAACCAATGGTAACGTGTATGTGGCCTTCAATTTCAAGAATGAAATAAAAGACATATATCGGGGTGGCAATTTGTCGGATTCTATTACTGAACTAGGCGGGTCAATGTGGAGTGTGAGTAGTGGGATTTCTCTTGCGAAAATATTGCGAAATGCGTGGGCTAGGGGCCGATTTGTCGCAATGCACATGAAGGGGCAGCTAGGAGCCGATCTGCGGTGACTTGGTCATTTACCCGGCTTTCCTTCAAATGACATGTCTTGGATGAAGAACAATCTTCTAATTCAATCCTAGAATGATGACAAACAACATTAAAAGCTACAAGGTGTAGGGAAAAAAGGTGAGAAAGAATATTAAAAGGGAAATTAAGCACAAAGCATGGTTTAGAGATGAATAATCTTGTGTGTGTTGATTATGGCCCTTTAACTTAGCTAGAAGATTAAACATGGCTAGATGTGAACCTTGGGGCCTTTTAACACGTCTTGGGCTTGACGGAAACCAATGGTAAGGGTGTATGTGGGCATCAACTGAAAGAATGAGATAGAAGACTGGGTTTATTGCTGCTAATTCATCGGATGCTAGAAGTAAACTAGGAGGGCTAATGTGGGATGTAAATAGTGAAGATTCCAATGAGGAAATGGTGTAAAAGGGATGGGCTTGGAGCCGATTTGTTGGAATGCACACATGAAGTTGCACTAAGGTGCGGATTTGCGGTGACTCGGGCATTTCCATGACTCTGTTTCAATTGACATGGCTTTTAATCTTCTAATTAAATCTAAGAATGATGGAAAACAACAATGAAAACAATACGGTCAAGATAAAAGGGGTGAGAGAGAATATTAAAAGATAAATTAATCCCAAAACACGGTCTACAAATAAATAATCATGTGTGAGTTGATTACCACCCTTAACACAAGTCATAAGCTTAACCATGGCTAGATGTGAACCTTGGGGGCTTCTTAAGTTTCTTGGGCTTGACCGAAACCAATCGTAAGGTGTTTGTGGGCTTCATTTGGAAGAAAAAAAAAAAAATAAAAGATGGGTTTCTTGTAGCTAATTCGGCGGATGGAAGAATTGAACTAGGATTGTTAATCTGGGGTGTAAATAATGAAACTTCACTTGAGAAAATAGTGCAAGAGGCCATGGGCTCGGGTCCTTTATTTTGCAATGCACATGAACGTGCACCTACGTGCCGATTTGTGGTGACTTGGGCATTTGTATGGCTTTGCTTCCTCAATTGACATGCCTTGGATCAAGAATAATCTTTTAATTAAATCTAAGAATGATGAAAAACAACAATGAAAACAATAAGGTCTAGATAAAAAAGGAGAGAGAATTGAAAGGAAAATTAACCTCAAAACATGGTTTGGAGATGAATAATCATGTGTAAGTTGATCATGGCGCGTGGGTCAGAAGCTTAACCACGGCTAGCTATGAACCTCGGGGTTTCTTAGACTTCTTGGGCTTGACGGAAACCGATGGTAACGTGTATGTGGGCATCAATTGGAAGAATGAAATGAAAGACAGCTGTCTGGAAGCAACTCGTCGGATGCTGTTGCTGAACTAGGCGGGTTATGGTGGGGTGCAAGTAATGAGATTTGTCTTGCGAAAATGGTGTAAAAGGCGTGGGCTAGGGGCCAATTTGTTGCAATGGACATGAAGGGCCACCTAGGTGCCGATTTGCAGTGACCTGGGCATTTACATGGCTTTGTTTCAGTTGACATGTCTTGGATGAAGACTAATCCTCTAATTCAACCCAAGAATGATGAAAAACAGCAATAAAAGCAACAAGGTTTAAGGAAAAAATGTGAGAAAGAATATTAACAGGGAAATTAAGCACAAAACATGGTTTAGAGATGAATAATCACGTGTATGTTGATTGTTGACCTTTAACTCTAGCTAGAAGCTTAAACATGGCTAGATGTGAACCTTGGGGGCTTGTTAAACGTCTTGGGCTTGACGGAAACCAATGGTAAGCTGTATGTGGGCTTCAACTGAAAGAATGAGATACAAGACGGGGATTTCTTGCTGCTAATTCATGAGATGCTAGAATTGAACTTGGAGGGTGATTGTGGGGAGCAAATAGTCAAGTTTCCAAAGACGAAATGTCTAAAAGGCATGGGCTTGGTGCCGATTTGTTGCAATGCACACATGAAGGTGCACCGAGGTGGCGATTTGATGTGACTTGGGCATTTACACGGCTTTGTTTCAATTAACATGTCTTGGATCAATAATAATCTTCGAATTAATTCCAAGAATGATGGAAAACAACAATGAAAACTATAAGGTCAAGATAAAAAGGGTGAGAAAGAATATTAAAAGATAAATTAATCTCAAAATATGGTCTAGAGATAGATAATCGTGTGGAAGTCGACTATTGCCCTTAGCTCAAGTCATAAGCCTAACCGTGGCTAGATGTGAACCTTGGGAGATTGCTACGCTTCTTGGGCTTGACCGAAACCAATGGTAACGTGTATGTGGCCTTCAATTTCAAGAATGAAATAAAAGACATATATCGGGGTGGCAATTTGTCGGATTCTATTACTGAACTAGGCGGGTCAATGTGGAGTGTGAGTAGTGGGATTTCTCTTGCGAAAATATTGCGAAATGCGTGGGCTAGGGGCCGATTTGTCGCAATGCACATGAAGGGGCAGCTAGGAGCCGATCTGCGGTGACTTGGTCATTTACCCGGCTTTCCTTCAAATGACATGTCTTGGATGAAGAACAATCTTCTAATTCAATCCTAGAATGATGACAAACAACATTAAAAGCTACAAGGTGTAGGGAAAAAAGGTGAGAAAGAATATTAAAAGGGAAATTAAGCACAAAGCATGGTTTAGAGATGAATAATCTTGTGTGTGTTGATTATGGCCCTTTAACTTAGCTAGAAGATTAAACATGGCTAGATGTGAACCTTGGGGCCTTTTAACACGTCTTGGGCTTGACGGAAACCAATGGTAAGGGTGTATGTGGGCATCAACTGAAAGAATGAGATAGAAGACTGGGTTTATTGCTGCTAATTCATCGGATGCTAGAAGTAAACTAGGAGGGCTAATGTGGGATGTAAATAGTGAAGATTCCAATGAGGAAATGGTGTAAAAGGGATGGGCTTGGAGCCGATTTGTTGGAATGCACACATGAAGTTGCACTAAGGTGCGGATTTGCGGTGACTCGGGCATTTCCATGACTTTGTTTCAATTGACATGGCTTTTAATCTTCTAATTAAATCTAAGAATGATGGAAAACAACAATGAAAACAATACGGTCAAGATAAAAGGGGTGAGAGAGAATATTAAAAGATAAATTAATCCCAAAACACGGTCTACAAATAAATAATCATGTGTGAGTTGATTACCACCCTTAACACAAGTCATAAGCTTAACCATGGCTAGATGTGAACCTTGGGGGCTTCCTAAGTTTCTTGGGCTTGACCGAAACCAATCGTAAGGTGTTTGTGGGCTTCAATTGGAAGAAAAAAAAAAAATAAAAGATGGGTTTCTTGTAGCTAATTCGGCGGATGGAAGAATTGAACTAGGATTGTTAATCTGGGGTGTAAATAATGAAACTTCACTTGAGAAAATAGTGCAAGAGGCCATGGGCTCGGGTCCTTTATTTTGCAATGCACATGAACGTGCACCTACGTGCCGATTTGTGGTGGCTTGGGCATTTCTATGGCTTTGCTTCCTCAATTGACATGCCTTGGATCAAGAATAATCTTTTAATTAAATCTAAGAATGATGAAAAACAACAATGAAAACAATAAGGTCTAGATAAAAAAGGAGAGAGAATTGAAAGGAAAATTAACCTCAAAACATGGTTTGGAGATGAATAATCATGTGTAAGTTGATCATGGCGCGTGGGTCAGAAGCTTAACCACGGCTAGCTATGAACCTCGGGGTTTCTTAGACTTCTTGGGCTTGACGGAAACCGATGGTAACGTGTATGTGGGCATCAATTGGAAGAATGAAATGAAAGACAGCTGTCTGGAAGCAACTCGTCGGATGCTGTTGCTGAACTAGGCGGGTTATGGTGGGGTGCAAGTAATGAGATTTGTCTTGCGAAAATGGTGTAAAAGGCGTGGGCTAGGGGCCAATTTGTTGCAATGGACATGAAGGGCCACCTAGGTGCCGATTTGCAGTGACCTGGGCATTTACATGGCTTTGTTTCAGTTGACATGTCTTGGATGAAGACTAATCCTCTAATTCAACCCAAGAATGATGAAAAACAGCAATAAAAGCAACAAGGTTTAAGGAAAAAATGTGAGAAAGAATATTAACAGGGAAATTAAGCACAAAACATGGTTTAGAGATGAATAATCACGTGTATGTTGATTGTTGACCTTTAACTCTAGCTAGAAGCTTAAACATGGCTAGATGTGAACCTTGGGGGCTTGTTAAACGTCTTGGGCTTGACGGAAACCAATGGTAAGCTGTATGTGGGCTTCAACTGAAAGAATGAGATACAAGACGGGGATTTCTTGCTGCTAATTCATGAGATGCTAGAATTGAACTTGGAGGGTGATTGTGGGGAGCAAATAGTCAAGTTTCCAAAGACGAAATGTCTAAAAGGCATGGGCTTGGTGCCGATTTGTTGCAATGCACACATGAAGGTGCACCGAGGTGGCGATTTGATGTGACTTGGGCATTTACACGGCTTTGTTTCAATTAACATGTCTTGGATCAATAATAATCTTCGAATTAATTCCAAGAATGATGGAAAACAACAATGAAAACTATAAGGTCAAGATAAAAAGGGTGAGAAAGAATATTAAAAGATAAATTAATCTCAAAATATGGTCTAGAGATAGATAATCGTGTGGAAGTCGACTATTGCCCTTAGCTCAAGTCATAAGCCTAACCGTGGCTAGATGTGAACCTTGGGAGATTGCTACGCTTCTTGGGCTTGACCGAAACCAATGGTAACGTGTATGTGGCCTTCAATTTCAAGAATGAAATAAAAGACATATATCGGGGTGGCAATTTGTCGGATTCTATTACTGAACTAGGCGGGTCAATGTGGAGTGTGAGTAGTGGGATTTCTCTTGCGAAAATATTGCGAAATGCGTGGGCTAGGGGCCGATTTGTCGCAATGCACATGAAGGGGCAGCTAGGAGCCGATCTGCGGTGACTTGGTCATTTACCCGGCTTTCCTTCAAATGACATGTCTTGGATGAAGAACAATCTTCTAATTCAATCCTAGAATGATGACAAACAACATTAAAAGCTACAAGGTGTAGGGAAAAAAGGTGAGAAAGAATATTAAAAGGGAAATTAAGCACAAAGCATGGTTTAGAGATGAATAATCTTGTGTGTGTTGATTATGGCCCTTTAACTTAGCTAGAAGATTAAACATGGCTAGATGTGAACCTTGGGGCCTTTTAACACGTCTTGGGCTTGACGGAAACCAATGGTAAGGGTGTATGTGGGCATCAACTGAAAGAATGAGATAGAAGACTGGGTTTATTGCTGCTAATTCATCGGATGCTAGAAGTAAACTAGGAGGGCTAATGTGGGATGTAAATAGTGAAGATTCCAATGAGGAAATGGTGTAAAAGGGATGGGCTTGGAGCCGATTTGTTGGAATGCACACATGAAGTTGCACTAAGGTGCGGATTTGCGGTGACTCGGGCATTTCCATGACTCTGTTTCAATTGACATGGCTTTTAATCTTCTAATTAAATCTAAGAATGATGGAAAACAACAATGAAAACAATACGGTCAAGATAAAAGGGGTGAGAGAGAATATTAAAAGATAAATTAATCCCAAAACACGGTCTACAAATAAATAATCATGTGTGAGTTGATTACCACCCTTAACACAAGTCATAAGCTTAACCATGGCTAGATGTGAACCTTGGGGGCTTCTTAAGTTTCTTGGGCTTGACCGAAACCAATCGTAAGGTGTTTGTGGGCTTCATTTGGAAGAAAAAAAAAAAAATAAAAGATGGGTTTCTTGTAGCTAATTCGGCGGATGGAAGAATTGAACTAGGATTGTTAATCTGGGGTGTAAATAATGAAACTTCACTTGAGAAAATAGTGCAAGAGGCCATGGGCTCGGGTCCTTTATTTTGCAATGCACATGAACGTGCACCTACGTGCCGATTTGTGGTGACTTGGGCATTTGTATGGCTTTGCTTCCTCAATTGACATGCCTTGGATCAAGAATAATCTTTTAATTAAATCTAAGAATGATGAAAAACAACAATGAAAACAATAAGGTCTAGATAAAAAAGGAGAGAGAATTGAAAGGAAAATTAACCTCAAAACATGGTTTGGAGATGAATAATCATGTGTAAGTTGATCATGGCGCGTGGGTCAGAAGCTTAACCACGGCTAGCTATGAACCTCGGGGTTTCTTAGACTTCTTGGGCTTGACGGAAACCGATGGTAACGTGTATGTGGGCATCAATTGGAAGAATGAAATGAAAGACAGCTGTCTGGAAGCAACTCGTCGGATGCTGTTGCTGAACTAGGCGGGTTATGGTGGGGTGCAAGTAATGAGATTTGTCTTGCGAAAATGGTGTAAAAGGCGTGGGCTAGGGGCCAATTTGTTGCAATGGACATGAAGGGCCACCTAGGTGCCGATTTGCAGTGACCTGGGCATTTACATGGCTTTGTTTCAGTTGACATGTCTTGGATGAAGACTAATCCTCTAATTCAACCCAAGAATGATGAAAAACAGCAATAAAAGCAACAAGGTTTAAGGAAAAAATGTGAGAAAGAATATTAACAGGGAAATTAAGCACAAAACATGGTTTAGAGATGAATAATCACGTGTATGTTGATTGTTGACCTTTAACTCTAGCTAGAAGCTTAAACATGGCTAGATGTGAACCTTGGGGGCTTGTTAAACGTCTTGGGCTTGACGGAAACCAATGGTAAGCTGTATGTGGGCTTCAACTGAAAGAATGAGATACAAGACGGGGATTTCTTGCTGCTAATTCATGAGATGCTAGAATTGAACTTGGAGGGTGATTGTGGGGAGCAAATAGTCAAGTTTCCAAAGACGAAATGTCTAAAAGGCATGGGCTTGGTGCCGATTTGTTGCAATGCACACATGAAGGTGCACCGAGGTGGCGATTTGATGTGACTTGGGCATTTACACGGCTTTGTTTCAATTAACATGTCTTGGATCAATAATAATCTTCGAATTAATTCCAAGAATGATGGAAAACAACAATGAAAACTATAAGGTCAAGATAAAAAGGGTGAGAAAGAATATTAAAAGATAAATTAATCTCAAAATATGGTCTAGAGATAGATAATCGTGTGGAAGTCGACTATTGCCCTTAGCTCAAGTCATAAGCCTAACCGTGGCTAGATGTGAACCTTGGGAGATTGCTACGCTTCTTGGGCTTGACCGAAACCAATGGTAACGTGTATGTGGCCTTCAATTTCAAGAATGAAATAAAAGACATATATCGGGGTGGCAATTTGTCGGATTCTATTACTGAACTAGGCGGGTCAATGTGGAGTGTGAGTAGTGGGATTTCTCTTGCGAAAATATTGCGAAATGCGTGGGCTAGGGGCCGATTTGTCGCAATGCACATGAAGGGGCAGCTAGGAGCCGATCTGCGGTGACTTGGTCATTTACCCGGCTTTCCTTCAAATGACATGTCTTGGATGAAGAACAATCTTCTAATTCAATCCTAGAATGATGACAAACAACATTAAAAGCTACAAGGTGTAGGGAAAAAAGGTGAGAAAGAATATTAAAAGGGAAATTAAGCACAAAGCATGGTTTAGAGATGAATAATCTTGTGTGTGTTGATTATGGCCCTTTAACTTAGCTAGAAGATTAAACATGGCTAGATGTGAACCTTGGGGCCTTTTAACACGTCTTGGGCTTGACGGAAACCAATGGTAAGGGTGTATGTGGGCATCAACTGAAAGAATGAGATAGAAGACTGGGTTTATTGCTGCTAATTCATCGGATGCTAGAAGTAAACTAGGAGGGCTAATGTGGGATGTAAATAGTGAAGATTCCAATGAGGAAATGGTGTAAAAGGGATGGGCTTGGAGCCGATTTGTTGGAATGCACACATGAAGTTGCACTAAGGTGCGGATTTGCGGTGACTCGGGCATTTCCATGACTCTGTTTCAATTGACATGGCTTTTAATCTTCTAATTAAATCTAAGAATGATGGAAAACAACAATGAAAACAATACGGTCAAGATAAAAGGGGTGAGAGAGAATATTAAAAGATAAATTAATCCCAAAACACGGTCTACAAATAAATAATCATGTGTGAGTTGATTACCACCCTTAACACAAGTCATAAGCTTAACCATGGCTAGATGTGAACCTTGGGGGCTTCTTAAGTTTCTTGGGCTTGACCGAAACCAATCGTAAGGTGTTTGTGGGCTTCATTTGGAAGAAAAAAAAAAAAATAAAAGATGGGTTTCTTGTAGCTAATTCGGCGGATGGAAGAATTGAACTAGGATTGTTAATCTGGGGTGTAAATAATGAAACTTCACTTGAGAAAATAGTGCAAGAGGCCATGGGCTCGGGTCCTTTATTTTGCAATGCACATGAACGTGCACCTACGTGCCGATTTGTGGTGACTTGGGCATTTGTATGGCTTTGCTTCCTCAATTGACATGCCTTGGATCAAGAATAATCTTTTAATTAAATCTAAGAATGATGAAAAACAACAATGAAAACAATAAGGTCTAGATAAAAAAGGAGAGAGAATTGAAAGGAAAATTAACCTCAAAACATGGTTTGGAGATGAATAATCATGTGTAAGTTGATCATGGCGCGTGGGTCAGAAGCTTAACCACGGCTAGCTATGAACCTCGGGGTTTCTTAGACTTCTTGGGCTTGACGGAAACCGATGGTAACGTGTATGTGGGCATCAATTGGAAGAATGAAATGAAAGACAGCTGTCTGGAAGCAACTCGTCGGATGCTGTTGCTGAACTAGGCGGGTTATGGTGGGGTGCAAGTAATGAGATTTGTCTTGCGAAAATGGTGTAAAAGGCGTGGGCTAGGGGCCAATTTGTTGCAATGGACATGAAGGGCCACCTAGGTGCCGATTTGCAGTGACCTGGGCATTTACATGGCTTTGTTTCAGTTGACATGTCTTGGATGAAGACTAATCCTCTAATTCAACCCAAGAATGATGAAAAACAGCAATAAAAGCAACAAGGTTTAAGGAAAAAATGTGAGAAAGAATATTAACAGGGAAATTAAGCACAAAACATGGTTTAGAGATGAATAATCACGTGTATGTTGATTGTTGACCTTTAACTCTAGCTAGAAGCTTAAACATGGCTAGATGTGAACCTTGGGGGCTTGTTAAACGTCTTGGGCTTGACGGAAACCAATGGTAAGCTGTATGTGGGCTTCAACTGAAAGAATGAGATACAAGACGGGGATTTCTTGCTGCTAATTCATGAGATGCTAGAATTGAACTTGGAGGGTGATTGTGGGGAGCAAATAGTCAAGTTTCCAAAGACGAAATGTCTAAAAGGCATGGGCTTGGTGCCGATTTGTTGCAATGCACACATGAAGGTGCACCGAGGTGGCGATTTGATGTGACTTGGGCATTTACACGGCTTTGTTTCAATTAACATGTCTTGGATCAATAATAATCTTCGAATTAATTCCAAGAATGATGGAAAACAACAATGAAAACTATAAGGTCAAGATAAAAAGGGTGAGAAAGAATATTAAAAGATAAATTAATATCAAAATATGGTCTAGAGATAGATAATCGTGTGGAAGTCGACTATTGCCCTTAGCTCAAGTCATAAGCCTAACCGTGGCTAGATGTGAACCTTGGGAGATTGCTACGCTTCTTGGGCTTGACCGAAACCAATGGTAACGTGTATGTGGCCTTCAATTTCAAGAATGAAATAAAAGACATATATCGGGGTGGCAATTTGTCGGATTCTATTACTGAACTAGGCGGGTCAATGTGGAGTGTGAGTAGTGGGATTTCTCTTGCGAAAATATTGCGAAATGCGTGGGCTAGGGGCCGATTTGTCGCAATGCACATGAAGGGGCAGCTAGGAGCCGATCTGCGGTGACTTGGTCATTTACCCGGCTTTCCTTCAAATGACATGTCTTGGATGAAGAACAATCTTCTAATTCAATCCTAGAATGATGACAAACAACATTAAAAGCTACAAGGTGTAGGGAAAAAAGGTGAGAAAGAATATTAAAAGGGAAATTAAGCACAAAGCATGGTTTAGAGATGAATAATCTTGTGTGTGTTGATTATGGCCCTTTAACTTAGCTAGAAGATTAAACATGGCTAGATGTGAACCTTGGGGCCTTTTAACACGTCTTGGGCTTGACGGAAACCAATGGTAAGGGTGTATGTGGGCATCAACTGAAAGAATGAGATAGAAGACTGGGTTTATTGCTGCTAATTCATCGGATGCTAGAAGTAAACTAGGAGGGCTAATGTGGGATGTAAATAGTGAAGATTCCAATGAGGAAATGGTGTAAAAGGGATGGGCTTGGAGCCGATTTGTTGGAATGCACACATGAAGTTGCACTAAGGTGCGGATTTGCGGTGACTCGGGCATTTCCATGACTCTGTTTCAATTGACATGGCTTTTAATCTTCTAATTAAATCTAAGAATGATGGAAAACAACAATGAAAACAATACGGTCAAGATAAAAGGGGTGAGAGAGAATATTAAAAGATAAATTAATCCCAAAACACGGTCTACAAATAAATAATCATGTGTGAGTTGATTACCACCCTTAACACAAGTCATAAGCTTAACCATGGCTAGATGTGAACCTTGGGGGCTTCTTAAGTTTCTTGGGCTTGACCGAAACCAATCGTAAGGTGTTTGTGGGCTTCATTTGGAAGAAAAAAAAAAAAATAAAAGATGGGTTTCTTGTAGCTAATTCGGCGGATGGAAGAATTGAACTAGGATTGTTAATCTGGGGTGTAAATAATGAAACTTCACTTGAGAAAATAGTGCAAGAGGCCATGGGCTCGGGTCCTTTATTTTGCAATGCACATGAACGTGCACCTACGTGCCGATTTGTGGTGACTTGGGCATTTGTATGGCTTTGCTTCCTCAATTGACATGCCTTGGATCAAGAATAATCTTTTAATTAAATCTAAGAATGATGAAAAACAACAATGAAAACAATAAGGTCTAGATAAAAAAGGAGAGAGAATTGAAAGGAAAATTAACCTCAAAACATGGTTTGGAGATGAATAATCATGTGTAAGTTGATCATGGCGCGTGGGTCAGAAGCTTAACCACGGCTAGCTATGAACCTCGGGGTTTCTTAGACTTCTTGGGCTTGACGGAAACCGATGGTAACGTGTATGTGGGCATCAATTGGAAGAATGAAATGAAAGACAGCTGTCTGGAAGCAACTCGTCGGATGCTGTTGCTGAACTAGGCGGGTTATGGTGGGGTGCAAGTAATGAGATTTGTCTTGCGAAAATGGTGTAAAAGGCGTGGGCTAGGGGCCAATTTGTTGCAATGGACATGAAGGGCCACCTAGGTGCCGATTTGCAGTGACCTGGGCATTTACATGGCTTTGTTTCAGTTGACATGTCTTGGATGAAGACTAATCCTCTAATTCAACCCAAGAATGATGAAAAACAGCAATAAAAGCAACAAGGTTTAAGGAAAAAAGGTGAGAAAGAATATTAACAGGGAAATTAAGCACAAAACATGGTTTAGAGATGAATAATCACGTGTATGTTGATTGTTGACCTTTAACTCTAGCTAGAAGCTTAAACATGGCTAGATGTGAACCTTGGGGGCTTGTTAAACGTCTTGGGCTTGACGGAAACCAATGGTAAGCTGTATGTGGGCTTCAACTGAAAGAATGAGATACAAGACGGGGATTTCTTGCTGCTAATTCATGAGATGCTAGAATTGAACTTGGAGGGTGATTGTGGGGAGCAAATAGTCAAGTTTCCAAAGACGAAATGTCTAAAAGGCATGGGCTTGGTGCCGATTTGTTGCAATGCACACATGAAGGTGCACCGAGGTGGCGATTTGATGTGACTTGGGCATTTACACGGCTTTGTTTCAATTAACATGTCTTGGATCAATAATAATCTTCGAATTAATTCCAAGAATGATGGAAAACAACAATGAAAACTATAAGGTCAAGATAAAAAGGGTGAGAAAGAATATTAAAAGATAAATTAATCTCAAAATATGGTCTAGAGATAGATAATCGTGTGGAAGTCGACTATTGCCCTTAGCTCAAGTCATAAGCCTAACCGTGGCTAGATGTGAACCTTGGGAGATTGCTACGCTTCTTGGGCTTGACCGAAACCAATGGTAACGTGTATGTGGCCTTCAATTTCAAGAATGAAATAAAAGACATATATCGGGGTGGCAATTTGTCGGATTCTATTACTGAACTAGGCGGGTCAATGTGGAGTGTGAGTAGTGGGATTTCTCTTGCGAAAATATTGCGAAATGCGTGGGCTAGGGGCCGATTTGTCGCAATGCACATGAAGGGGCAGCTAGGAGCCGATCTGCGGTGACTTGGTCATTTACCCGGCTTTCCTTCAAATGACATGTCTTGGATGAAGAACAATCTTCTAATTCAATCCTAGAATGATGACAAACAACATTAAAAGCTACAAGGTGTAGGGAAAAAAGGTGAGAAAGAATATTAAAAGGGAAATTAAGCACAAAGCATGGTTTAGAGATGAATAATCTTGTGTGTGTTGATTATGGCCCTTTAACTTAGCTAGAAGATTAAACATGGCTAGATGTGAACCTTGGGGCCTTTTAACACGTCTTGGGCTTGACGGAAACCAATGGTAAGGGTGTATGTGGGCATCAACTGAAAGAATGAGATAGAAGACTGGGTTTATTGCTGCTAATTCATCGGATGCTAGAAGTAAACTAGGAGGGCTAATGTGGGATGTAAATAGTGAAGATTCCAATGAGGAAATGGTGTAAAAGGGATGGGCTTGGAGCCGATTTGTTGGAATGCACACATGAAGTTGCACTAAGGTGCGGATTTGCGGTGACTCGGGCATTTCCACGACTCTGTTTCAATTGACATGGCTTTTAATCTTCTAATTAAATCTAAGAATGATGGAAAACAACAATGAAAACAATACGGTCAAGATAAAAGGGGTGAGAGAGAATATTAAAAGATAAATTAATCCCAAAACACGGTCTACAAATAAATAATCATGTGTGAGTTGATTACCACCCTTAACACAAGTCATAAGCTTAACCATGGCTAGATGTGAACCTTGGGGGCTTCTTAAGTTTCTTGGGCTTGACCGAAACCAATCGTAAGGTGTTTGTGGGCTTCATTTGGAAGAAAAAAAAAAAAATAAAAGATGGGTTTCTTGTAGCTAATTCGGCGGATGGAAGAATTGAACTAGGATTGTTAATCTGGGGTGTAAATAATGAAACTTCACTTGAGAAAATAGTGCAAGAGGCCATGGGCTCGGGTCCTTTATTTTGCAATGCACATGAACGTGCACCTACGTGCCGATTTGTGGTGACTTGGGCATTTGTATGGCTTTGCTTCCTCAATTGACATGCCTTGGATCAAGAATAATCTTTTAATTAAATCTAAGAATGATGAAAAACAACAATGAAAACAATAAGGTCTAGATAAAAAAGGAGAGAGAATTGAAAGGAAAATTAACCTCAAAACATGGTTTGGAGATGAATAATCATGTGTAAGTTGATCATGGCGCGTGGGTCAGAAGCTTAACCACGGCTAGCTATGAACCTCGGGGTTTCTTAGACTTCTTGGGCTTGACGGAAACCGATGGTAACGTGTATGTGGGCATCAATTGGAAGAATGAAATGAAAGACAGCTGTCTGGAAGCAACTCGTCGGATGCTGTTGCTGAACTAGGCGGGTTATGGTGGGGTGCAAGTAATGAGATTTGTCTTGCGAAAATGGTGTAAAAGGCGTGGGCTAGGGGCCAATTTGTTGCAATGGACATGAAGGGCCACCTAGGTGCCGATTTGCAGTGACCTGGGCATTTACATGGCTTTGTTTCAGTTGACATGTCTTGGATGAAGACTAATCCTCTAATTCAACCCAAGAATGATGAAAAACAGCAATAAAAGCAACAAGGTTTAAGGAAAAAAGGTGAGAAAGAATATTAACAGGGAAATTAAGCACAAAACATGGTTTAGAGATGAATAATCACGTGTATGTTGATTGTTGACCTTTAACTCTAGCTAGAAGCTTAAACATGGCTAGATGTGAACCTTGGGGGCTTGTTAAACGTCTTGGGCTTGACGGAAACCAATGGTAAGCTGTATGTGGGCTTCAACTGAAAGAATGAGATACAAGACGGGGATTTCTTGCTGCTAATTCATGAGATGCTAGAATTGAACTTGGAGGGTGATTGTGGGGAGCAAATAGTCAAGTTTCCAAAGACGAAATGTCTAAAAGGCATGGGCTTGGTGCCGATTTGTTGCAATGCACACATGAAGGTGCACCGAGGTGGCGATTTGATGTGACTTGGGCATTTACACGGCTTTGTTTCAATTAACATGTCTTGGATCAATAATAATCTTCGAATTAATTCCAAGAATGATGGAAAACAACAATGAAAACTATAAGGTCAAGATAAAAAGGGTGAGAAAGAATATTAAAAGATAAATTAATCTCAAAATATGGTCTAGAGATAGATAATCGTGTGGAAGTCGACTATTGCCCTTAGCTCAAGTCATAAGCCTAACCGTGGCTAGATGTGAACCTTGGGAGATTGCTACGCTTCTTGGGCTTGACCGAAACCAATGGTAACGTGTATGTGGCCTTCAATTTCAAGAATGAAATAAAAGACATATATCGGGGTGGCAATTTGTCGGATTCTATTACTGAACTAGGCGGGTCAATGTGGAGTGTGAGTAGTGGGATTTCTCTTGCGAAAATATTGCGAAATGCGTGGGCTAGGGGCCGATTTGTCGCAATGCACATGAAGGGGCAGCTAGGAGCCGATCTGCGGTGACTTGGTCATTTACCCGGCTTTCCTTCAAATGACATGTCTTGGATGAAGAACAATCTTCTAATTCAATCCTAGAATGATGACAAACAACATTAAAAGCTACAAGGTGTAGGGAAAAAAGGTGAGAAAGAATATTAAAAGGGAAATTAAGCACAAAGCATGGTTTAGAGATGAATAATCTTGTGTGTGTTGATTATGGCCCTTTAACTTAGCTAGAAGATTAAACATGGCTAGATGTGAACCTTGGGGCCTTTTAACACGTCTTGGGCTTGACGGAAACCAATGGTAAGGGTGTATGTGGGCATCAACTGAAAGAATGAGATAGAAGACTGGGTTTATTGCTGCTAATTCATCGGATGCTAGAAGTAAACTAGGAGGGCTAATGTGGGATGTAAATAGTGAAGATTCCAATGAGGAAATGGTGTAAAAGGGATGGGCTTGGAGCCGATTTGTTGGAATGCACACATGAAGTTGCACTAAGGTGCGGATTTGCGGTGACTCGGGCATTTCCACGACTCTGTTTCAATTGACATGGCTTTTAATCTTCTAATTAAATCTAAGAATGATGGAAAACAACAATGAAAACAATACGGTCAAGATAAAAGGGGTGAGAGAGAATATTAAAAGATAAATTAATCCCAAAACACGGTCTACAAATAAATAATCATGTGTGAGTTGATTACCACCCTTAACACAAGTCATAAGCTTAACCATGGCTAGATGTGAACCTTGGGGGCTTCTTAAGTTTCTTGGGCTTGACCGAAACCAATCGTAAGGTGTTTGTGGGCTTCATTTGGAAGAAAAAAAAAAAAATAAAAGATGGGTTTCTTGTAGCTAATTCGGCGGATGGAAGAATTGAACTAGGATTGTTAATCTGGGGTGTAAATAATGAAACTTCACTTGAGAAAATAGTGCAAGAGGCCATGGGCTCGGGTCCTTTATTTTGCAATGCACATGAACGTGCACCTACGTGCCGATTTGTGGTGACTTGGGCATTTGTATGGCTTTGCTTCCTCAATTGACATGCCTTGGATCAAGAATAATCTTTTAATTAAATCTAAGAATGATGAAAAACAACAATGAAAACAATAAGGTCTAGATAAAAAAGGAGAGAGAATTGAAAGGAAAATTAACCTCAAAACATGGTTTGGAGATGAATAATCATGTGTAAGTTGATCATGGCGCGTGGGTCAGAAGCTTAACCACGGCTAGCTATGAACCTCGGGGTTTCTTAGACTTCTTGGGCTTGACGGAAACCGATGGTAACGTGTATGTGGGCATCAATTGGAAGAATGAAATGAAAGACAGCTGTCTGGAAGCAACTCGTCGGATGCTGTTGCTGAACTAGGCGGGTTATGGTGGGGTGCAAGTAATGAGATTTGTCTTGCGAAAATGGTGTAAAAGGCGTGGGCTAGGGGCCAATTTGTTGCAATGGACATGAAGGGCCACCTAGGTGCCGATTTGCAGTGACCTGGGCATTTACATGGCTTTGTTTCAGTTGACATGTCTTGGATGAAGACTAATCCTCTAATTCAACCCAAGAATGATGAAAAACAGCAATAAAAGCAACAAGGTTTAAGGAAAAAAGGTGAGAAAGAATATTAACAGGGAAATTAAGCACAAAACATGGTTTAGAGATGAATAATCACGTGTATGTTGATTGTTGACCTTTAACTCTAGCTAGAAGCTTAAACATGGCTAGATGTGAACCTTGGGGGCTTGTTAAACGTCTTGGGCTTGACGGAAACCAATGGTAAGCTGTATGTGGGCTTCAACTGAAAGAATGAGATACAAGACGGGGATTTCTTGCTGCTAATTCATGAGATGCTAGAATTGAACTTGGAGGGTGATTGTGGGGAGCAAATAGTCAAGTTTCCAAAGACGAAATGTCTAAAAGGCATGGGCTTGGTGCCGATTTGTTGCAATGCACACATGAAGGTGCACCGAGGTGGCGATTTGATGTGACTTGGGCATTTACACGGCTTTGTTTCAATTAACATGTCTTGGATCAATAATAATCTTCGAATTAATTCCAAGAATGATGGAAAACAACAATGAAAACTATAAGGTCAAGATAAAAAGGGTGAGAAAGAATATTAAAAGATAAATTAATCTCAAAATATGGTCTAGAGATAGATAATCGTGTGGAAGTCGACTATTGCCCTTAGCTCAAGTCATAAGCCTAACCGTGGCTAGATGTGAACCTTGGGAGATTGCTACGCTTCTTGGGCTTGACCGAAACCAATGGTAACGTGTATGTGGCCTTCAATTTCAAGAATGAAATAAAAGACATATATCGGGGTGGCAATTTGTCGGATTCTATTACTGAACTAGGCGGGTCAATGTGGAGTGTGAGTAGTGGGATTTCTCTTGCGAAAATATTGCGAAATGCGTGGGCTAGGGGCCGATTTGTCGCAATGCACATGAAGGGGCAGCTAGGAGCCGATCTGCGGTGACTTGGTCATTTACCCGGCTTTCCTTCAAATGACATGTCTTGGATGAAGAACAATCTTCTAATTCAATCCTAGAATGATGACAAACAACATTAAAAGCTACAAGGTGTAGGGAAAAAAGGTGAGAAAGAATATTAAAAGGGAAATTAAGCACAAAGCATGGTTTAGAGATGAATAATCTTGTGTGTGTTGATTATGGCCCTTTAACTTAGCTAGAAGATTAAACATGGCTAGATGTGAACCTTGGGGCCTTTTAACACGTCTTGGGCTTGACGGAAACCAATGGTAAGGGTGTATGTGGGCATCAACTGAAAGAATGAGATAGAAGACTGGGTTTATTGCTGCTAATTCATCGGATGCTAGAAGTAAACTAGGAGGGCTAATGTGGGATGTAAATAGTGAAGATTCCAATGAGGAAATGGTGTAAAAGGGATGGGCTTGGAGCCGATTTGTTGGAATGCACACATGAAGTTGCACTAAGGTGCGGATTTGCGGTGACTCGGGCATTTCCATGACTCTGTTTCAATTGACATGGCTTTTAATCTTCTAATTAAATCTAAGAATGATGGAAAACAACAATGAAAACAATACGGTCAAGATAAAAGGGGTGAGAGAGAATATTAAAAGATAAATTAATCCCAAAACACGGTCTACAAATAAATAATCATGTGTGAGTTGATTACCACCCTTAACACAAGTCATAAGCTTAACCATGGCTAGATGTGAACCTTGGGGGCTTCTTAAGTTTCTTGGGCTTGACCGAAACCAATCGTAAGGTGTTTGTGGGCTTCATTTGGAAGAAAAAAAAAAAAATAAAAGATGGGTTTCTTGTAGCTAATTCGGCGGATGGAAGAATTGAACTAGGATTGTTAATCTGGGGTGTAAATAATGAAACTTCACTTGAGAAAATAGTGCAAGAGGCCATGGGCTCGGGTCCTTTATTTTGCAATGCACATGAACGTGCACCTACGTGCCGATTTGTGGTGACTTGGGCATTTGTATGGCTTTGCTTCCTCAATTGACATGCCTTGGATCAAGAATAATCTTTTAATTAAATCTAAGAATGATGAAAAACAACAATGAAAACAATAAGGTCTAGATAAAAAAGGAGAGAGAATTGAAAGGAAAATTAACCTCAAAACATGGTTTGGAGATGAATAATCATGTGTAAGTTGATCATGGCGCGTGGGTCAGAAGCTTAACCACGGCTAGCTATGAACCTCGGGGTTTCTTAGACTTCTTGGGCTTGACGGAAACCGATGGTAACGTGTATGTGGGCATCAATTGGAAGAATGAAATGAAAGACAGCTGTCTGGAAGCAACTCGTCGGATGCTGTTGCTGAACTAGGCGGGTTATGGTGGGGTGCAAGTAATGAGATTTGTCTTGCGAAAATGGTGTAAAAGGCGTGGGCTAGGGGCCAATTTGTTGCAATGGACATGAAGGGCCACCTAGGTGCCGATTTGCAGTGACCTGGGCATTTACATGGCTTTGTTTCAGTTGACATGTCTTGGATGAAGACTAATCCTCTAATTCAACCCAAGAATGATGAAAAACAGCAATAAAAGCAACAAGGTTTAAGGAAAAAAGGTGAGAAAGAATATTAACAGGGAAATTAAGCACAAAACATGGTTTAGAGATGAATAATCACGTGTATGTTGATTGTTGACCTTTAACTCTAGCTAGAAGCTTAAACATGGCTAGATGTGAACCTTGGGGGCTTGTTAAACGTCTTGGGCTTGACGGAAACCAATGGTAAGCTGTATGTGGGCTTCAACTGAAAGAATGAGATACAAGACGGGGATTTCTTGCTGCTAATTCATGAGATGCTAGAATTGAACTTGGAGGGTGATTGTGGGGAGCAAATAGTCAAGTTTCCAAAGACGAAATGTCTAAAAGGCATGGGCTTGGTGCCGATTTGTTGCAATGCACACATGAAGGTGCACCGAGGTGGCGATTTGATGTGACTTGGGCATTTACACGGCTTTGTTTCAATTAACATGTCTTGGATCAATAATAATCTTCGAATTAATTCCAAGAATGATGGAAAACAACAATGAAAACTATAAGGTCAAGATAAAAAGGGTGAGAAAGAATATTAAAAGATAAATTAATCTCAAAATATGGTCTAGAGATAGATAATCGTGTGGAAGTCGACTATTGCCCTTAGCTCAAGTCATAAGCCTAACCGTGGCTAGATGTGAACCTTGGGAGATTGCTACGCTTCTTGGGCTTGACCGAAACCAATGGTAACGTGTATGTGGCCTTCAATTTCAAGAATGAAATAAAAGACATATATCGGGGTGGCAATTTGTCGGATTCTATTACTGAACTAGGCGGGTCAATGTGGAGTGTGAGTAGTGGGATTTCTCTTGCGAAAATATTGCGAAATGCGTGGGCTAGGGGCCGATTTGTCGCAATGCACATGAAGGGGCAGCTAGGAGCCGATCTGCGGTGACTTGGTCATTTACCCGGCTTTCCTTCAAATGACATGTCTTGGATGAAGAACAATCTTCTAATTCAATCCTAGAATGATGACAAACAACATTAAAAGCTACAAGGTGTAGGGAAAAAAGGTGAGAAAGAATATTAAAAGGGAAATTAAGCACAAAGCATGGTTTAGAGATGAATAATCTTGTGTGTGTTGATTATGGCCCTTTAACTTAGCTAGAAGCTTAAGCATGGCTAGATGTGAACCTTGGGGCCTTTTAACACGTCTTGGTCTTGACGGAAACCAATGGTAAGGGTGTATGTGGGCATCAACTGAAAGAATTTGATAGAAGACTGGGTTTATTGCTGCTAATTCATCGGATGCTAGAAGTAAACTAGGAGGGCTAATGTGGGATGTAAATAGTGAAGATTCCAATGAGGAAATGGTGTAAAAGGGATGGGCTTGGAGCCGATTTGTTGGAATGCACACATGAAGTTGCACTAAGGTGCGGATTTGCGGTGACTCGGGCATTTCCATGACTTTGTTTCAATTGACATGGCTTTTAATCTTCTAATTAAATCTAAGAATGATGGAAAACAACAATGAAAACAATACGGTCAAGATAAAAGGGGTGAGAGAGAATATTAAAAGATAAATTAATCTCAAAACACGGTCTACAAATAAATAATCATGTGTGAGTTGATTACCACCCTTAACACAAGTCATAAGCTTAACCATGGCTAGATGTGAACCTTGGGGGCTTCTTAAGTTTCTTGGGCTTGACCGAAACCAATCGTAAGGTGTTTGTGGGCTTCAATTGGAAGGGAAAAAAAAAATAAAAGATGGGTTTCTTGTAGCTAATTCGGCGGATGGAAGAATTGAACTAGGATTGTTAATCTGGGGTGTAAATAACGAAACTTCACTTGAGAAAATAGTGCAAGAGGCCATGGGCTGGGGTCCTTTATTTTGCAATGCACATGAACGTGCACCTACGTGCCGATTTGTGGTGACTTGGGCATTTGTATGGCTTTGCTTCCTCAATTGACATGCCTTGGATCAAGAATAATCTTTTAATTAAATCTAAGAATGATGAAAAACAACAATGAAAACAATAAGGTCTAGATAAAAAAGGAGAGAGAATTGAAAGGAAAATTAACCTCAAAACATGGTTTGGAGATGAATAACCATGTGTAAGTTGATCATGGCGCGTGGGTCAGAAGCTTAACCACGGCTAGCTATGAACCTCGGGGTTTCTTACACTTCTTGGGCTTGACGGAAACCGATGGTAACGTGTATGTGGGCATCAATTGGAAGAATGAAATGAAAGACAGCTGTCTGGAAGCAACTCGTCGGATGCTGTTCCTGAACTAGGCGGGTTATGGTGGGGTGCAAGTAATGAGATTTGTCTTGCGAAAATGGTGTAAAAGGCGTGGGGGGCTAGGGGCCAATTTGTTGCAATGGACATGAAGGGCCACCTAGGTGCCGATTTGCAGTGACCTGGGCATTTACATGGCTTTGTTTCGGTTGACATGTCTTGGATGAAGACTAATCCTCTAATTCAACCCAAGAATGATGAAAAACAGCAATAAAAGCAACAAGGTTTAAGGAAAAAAGGTGAGAAAGAATATTAACAGGGAAATTAAGCACAAAACATGGTTTAGAGATGAATAATCACGTGTATGTTGATTGTTGACCTTTAACTCTAGCTAGAAGCTTAAACATGGCTAGATGTGAACCTTGGGGGCTTGTTAAACGTCTTGGGCTTGACGGAAACCAATGGTAAGCTGTATGTGGGCTTCAACTGAAAGAATGAGATACAAGACGGGGATTTCTTGCTGCTAATTCATGAGATGCTAGAATTGAACTTGGAGGGTGATTGTGGGGAGCAAATAGTCAAGTTTCCAATGACGAAATGTCTAAAAGGCATGGGCTTGGTGCCGATTTGTTGCAATGCACACATGAAGGTGCACCGAGGTGGCGATTTGCTGTGACTTGGGCATTTACACGGCTTTGTTTCAATTAACATGTCTTGGATCAATAATAATCTTCGAATTAATTCTAAGAATGATGGAAAACAACAATGAAAACTATAAGGTCAAGATAAAAAGGGTGAGAAAGAATATTAAAAGATAAATTAATCTCAAAATATGGTCTAGAGATAGATAATCGTGTGGAAGTCGACTATTGCCCTTAGCTCAAGTCATAAGCCTAACCGTGGCTAGATGTGAACCTTGGGAGATTGCTACGCTTCTTGGGCTTGACCGAAACCAATGGTAACGTGTATGTGGCCTTCAATTTCAAGAATGAAATAAAAGACATATATCGGGGTGGCAATTTGTCGGATTCTATTACTGAACTAGGCGGGTCAATGTGGAGTGTGAGTAGTGGGATTTCTCTTGCGAAAATATTGCGAAATGCGTGGGCTAGGGGCCGATTTGTCGCAATGCACATGAAGGGGCAGCTAGGAGCCGATCTGCGGTGACTTGGTCATTTACCCGGCTTTCCTTCAAATGACATGTCTTGGATGAAGAACAATCTTCTAATTCAATCCTAGAATGATGACAAACAACATTAAAAGCTACAAGGTGTAGGGAAAAAAGGTGAGAAAGAATATTAAAAGGGAAATTAAGCACAAAGCATGGTTTAGAGATGAATAATCTTGTGTGTGTTGATTATGGCCCTTTAACTTAGCTAGAAGCTTAAGCATGGCTAGATGTGAACCTTGGGGCCTTTTAACACGTCTTGGTCTTGACGGAAACCAATGGTAAGGGTGTATGTGGGCATCAACTGAAAGAATTTGATAGAAGACTGGGTTTATTGCTGCTAATTCATCGGATGCTAGAAGTAAACTAGGAGGGCTAATGTGGGATGTAAATAGTGAAGATTCCAATGAGGAAATGGTGTAAAAGGGATGGGCTTGGAGCCGATTTGTTGGAATGCACACATGAAGTTGCACTAAGGTGCGGATTTGCGGTGACTCGGGCATTTCCATGACTTTGTTTCAATTGACATGGCTTTTAATCTTCTAATTAAATCTAAGAATGATGGAAAACAACAATGAAAACAATACGGTCAAGATAAAAGGGGTGAGAGAGAATATTAAAAGATAAATTAATCTCAAAACACGGTCTACAAATAAATAATCATGTGTGAGTTGATTACCACCCTTAACACAAGTCATAAGCTTAACCATGGCTAGATGTGAACCTTGGGGGCTTCTTAAGTTTCTTGGGCTTGACCGAAACCAATCGTAAGGTGTTTGTGGGCTTCAATTGGAAGGGAAAAAAAAAATAAAAGATGGGTTTCTTGTAGCTAATTCGGCGGATGGAAGAATTGAACTAGGATTGTTAATCTGGGGTGTAAATAACGAAACTTCACTTGAGAAAATAGTGCAAGAGGCCATGGGCTGGGGTCCTTTATTTTGCAATGCACATGAACGTGCACCTACGTGCCGATTTGTGGTGACTTGGGCATTTGTATGGCTTTGCTTCCTCAATTGACATGCCTTGGATCAAGAATAATCTTTTAATTAAATCTAAGAATGATGAAAAACAACAATGAAAACAATAAGGTCTAGATAAAAAAGGAGAGAGAATTGAAAGGAAAATTAACCTCAAAACATGGTTTGGAGATGAATAACCATGTGTAAGTTGATCATGGCGCGTGGGTCAGAAGCTTAACCACGGCTAGCTATGAACCTCGGGGTTTCTTACACTTCTTGGGCTTGACGGAAACCGATGGTAACGTGTATGTGGGCATCAATTGGAAGAATGAAATGAAAGACAGCTGTCTGGAAGCAACTCGTCGGATGCTGTTACTGAACTAGGCGGGTTATGGTGGGGTGCAAGTAATGAGATTTGTCTTGCGAAAATGGTGTAAAAGGCGTGGGGGGCTAGGGGCCAATTTGTTGCAATGGACATGAAGGGCCACCTAGGTGCCGATTTGCAGTGACCTGGGCATTTACATGGCTTTGTTTCGGTTGACATGTCTTGGATGAAGACTAATCCTCTAATTCAACCCAAGAATGATGAAAAACAGCAATAAAAGCAACAAGGTTTAAGGAAAAAAGGTGAGAAAGAATATTAACAGGGAAATTAAGCACAAAACATGGTTTAGAGATGAATAATCACGTGTATGTTGATTGTTGACCTTTAACTCTAGCTAGAAGCTTAAACATGGCTAGATGTGAACCTTGGGGGCTTGTTAAACGTCTTGGGCTTGACGGAAACCAATGGTAAGCTGTATGTGGGCTTCAACTGAAAGAATGAGATACAAGACGGGGATTTCTTGCTGCTAATTCATGAGATGCTAGAATTGAACTTGGAGGGTGATTGTGGGGAGCAAATAGTCAAGTTTCCAATGACGAAATGTCTAAAAGGCATGGGCTTGGTGCCGATTTGTTGCAATGCACACATGAAGGTGCACCGAGGTGGCGATTTGCTGTGACTTGGGCATTTACACGGCTTTGTTTCAATTAACATGTCTTGGATCAATAATAATCTTCGAATTAATTCTAAGAATGATGGAAAACAACAATGAAAACTATAAGGTCAAGATAAAAAGGGTGAGAAAGAATATTAAAAGATAAATTAATCTCAAAATATGGTCTAGAGATAGATAATCGTGTGGAAGTCGACTATTGCCCTTAGCTCAAGTCATAAGCCTAACCGTGGCTAGATGTGAACCTTGGGAGATTGCTACGCTTCTTGGGCTTGACCGAAACCAATGGTAACGTGTATGTGGCCTTCAATTTCAAGAATGAAATAAAAGACATATATCGGGGTGGCAATTTGTCGGATTCTATTACTGAACTAGGCGGGTCAATGTGGAGTGTGAGTAGTGGGATTTCTCTTGCGAAAATATTGCGAAATGCGTGGGCTAGGGGCCGATTTGTCGCAATGCACATGAAGGGGCAGCTAGGAGCCGATCTGCGGTGACTTGGTCATTTACCCGGCTTTCCTTCAAATGACATGTCTTGGATGAAGAACAATCTTCTAATTCAATCCTAGAATGATGACAAACAACATTAAAAGCTACAAGGTGTAGGGAAAAAAGGTGAGAAAGAATATTAAAAGGGAAATTAAGCACAAAGCATGGTTTAGAGATGAATAATCTTGTGTGTGTTGATTATGGCCCTTTAACTTAGCTAGAAGCTTAAGCATGGCTAGATGTGAACCTTGGGGCCTTTTAACACGTCTTGGTCTTGACGGAAACCAATGGTAAGGGTGTATGTGGGCATCAACTGAAAGAATTTGATAGAAGACTGGGTTTATTGCTGCTAATTCATCGGATGCTAGAAGTAAACTAGGAGGGCTAATGTGGGATGTAAATAGTGAAGATTCCAATGAGGAAATGGTGTAAAAGGGATGGGCTTGGAGCCGATTTGTTGGAATGCACACATGAAGTTGCACTAAGGTGCGGATTTGCGGTGACTCGGGCATTTCCATGACTTTGTTTCAATTGACATGGCTTTTAATCTTCTAATTAAATCTAAGAATGATGGAAAACAACAATGAAAACAATACGGTCAAGATAAAAGGGGTGAGAGAGAATATTAAAAGATAAATTAATCTCAAAACACGGTCTACAAATAAATAATCATGTGTGAGTTGATTACCACCCTTAACACAAGTCATAAGCTTAACCATGGCTAGATGTGAACCTTGGGGGCTTCTTAAGTTTCTTGGGCTTGACCGAAACCAATCGTAAGGTGTTTGTGGGCTTCAATTGGAAGGGAAAAAAAAAATAAAAGATGGGTTTCTTGTAGCTAATTCGGCGGATGGAAGAATTGAACTAGGATTGTTAATCTGGGGTGTAAATAACGAAACTTCACTTGAGAAAATAGTGCAAGAGGCCATGGGCTGGGGTCCTTTATTTTGCAATGCACATGAACGTGCACCTACGTGCCGATTTGTGGTGACTTGGGCATTTGTATGGCTTTGCTTCCTCAATTGACATGCCTTGGATCAAGAATAATCTTTTAATTAAATCTAAGAATGATGAAAAACAACAATGAAAACAATAAGGTCTAGATAAAAAAGGAGAGAGAATTGAAAGGAAAATTAACCTCAAAACATGGTTTGGAGATGAATAACCATGTGTAAGTTGATCATGGCGCGTGGGTCAGAAGCTTAACCACGGCTAGCTATGAACCTCGGGGTTTCTTACACTTCTTGGGCTTGACGGAAACCGATGGTAACGTGTATGTGGGCATCAATTGGAAGAATGAAATGAAAGACAGCTGTCTGGAAGCAACTCGTCGGATGCTGTTACTGAACTAGGCGGGTTATGGTGGGGTGCAAGTAATGAGATTTGTCTTGCGAAAATGGTGTAAAAGGCGTGGGGGGCTAGGGGCCAATTTGTTGCAATGGACATGAAGGGCCACCTAGGTGCCGATTTGCAGTGACCTGGGCATTTACATGCCTTGTTTCGGTTGACATGTCTTGGATGAAGACTAATCCTCTAATTCAACCCAAGAATGATGAAAAACAGCAATAAAAGCAACAAGGTTTAAGGAAAAAAGGTGAGAAAGAATATTAACAGGGAAATTAAGCACAAAACATGGTTTAGAGATGAATAATCACGTGTATGTTGATTGTTGACCTTTAACTCTAGCTAGAAGCTTAAACATGGCTAGATGTGAACCTTGGGGGCTTGTTAAACGTCTTGGGCTTGACGGAAACCAATGGTAAGCTGTATGTGGGCTTCAACTGAAAGAATGAGATACAAGACGGGGATTTCTTGCTGCTAATTCATGAGATGCTAGAATTGAACTTGGAGGGTGATTGTGGGGAGCAAATAGTCAAGTTTCCAATGACGAAATGTCTAAAAGGCATGGGCTTGGTGCCGATTTGTTGCAATGCACACATGAAGGTGCACCGAGGTGGCGATTTGCTGTGACTTGGGCATTTACACGGCTTTGTTTCAATTAACATGTCTTGGATCAATAATAATCTTCGAATTAATTCTAAGAATGATGGAAAACAACAATGAAAACTATAAGGTCAAGATAAAAAGGGTGAGAAAGAATATTAAAAGATAAATTAATCTCAAAATATGGTCTAGAGATAGATAATCGTGTGGAAGTCGACTATTGCCCTTAGCTCAAGTCATAAGCCTAACCGTGGCTAGATGTGAACCTTGGGAGATTGCTACGCTTCTTGGGCTTGACCGAAACCAATGGTAACGTGTATGTGGCCTTCAATTTCAAGAATGAAATAAAAGACATATATCGGGGTGGCAATTTGTCGGATTCTATTACTGAACTAGGCGGGTCAATGTGGAGTGTGAGTAGTGGGATTTCTCTTGCGAAAATATTGCGAAATGCGTGGGCTAGGGGCCGATTTGTCGCAATGCACATGAAGGGGCAGCTAGGAGCCGATCTGCGGTGACTTGGTCATTTACCCGGCTTTCCTTCAAATGACATGTCTTGGATGAAGAACAATCTTCTAATTCAATCCTAGAATGATGACAAACAACATTAAAAGCTACAAGGTGTAGGGAAAAAAGGTGAGAAAGAATATTAAAAGGGAAATTAAGCACAAAGCATGGTTTAGAGATGAATAATCTTGTGTGTGTTGATTATGGCCCTTTAACTTAGCTAGAAGCTTAAGCATGGCTAGATGTGAACCTTGGGGCCTTTTAACACGTCTTGGTCTTGACGGAAACCAATGGTAAGGGTGTATGTGGGCATCAACTGAAAGAATTTGATAGAAGACTGGGTTTATTGCTGCTAATTCATCGGATGCTAGAAGTAAACTAGGAGGGCTAATGTGGGATGTAAATAGTGAAGATTCCAATGAGGAAATGGTGTAAAAGGGATGGGCTTGGAGCCGATTTGTTGGAATGCACACATGAAGTTGCACTAAGGTGCGGATTTGCGGTGACTCGGGCATTTCCATGACTTTGTTTCAATTGACATGGCTTTTAATCTTCTAATTAAATCTAAGAATGATGGAAAACAACAATGAAAACAATACGGTCAAGATAAAAGGGGTGAGAGAGAATATTAAAAGATAAATTAATCTCAAAACACGGTCTACAAATAAATAATCATGTGTGAGTTGATTACCACCCTTAACACAAGTCATAAGCTTAACCATGGCTAGATGTGAACCTTGGGGGCTTCTTAAGTTTCTTGGGCTTGACCGAAACCAATCGTAAGGTGTTTGTGGGCTTCAATTGGAAGGGAAAAAAAAAATAAAAGATGGGTTTCTTGTAGCTAATTCGGCGGATGGAAGAATTGAACTAGGATTGTTAATCTGGGGTGTAACTAACGAAACTTCACTTGAGAAAATAGTGCAAGAGGCCATGGGCTGGGGTCCTTTATTTTGCAATGCACATGAACGTGCACCTACGTGCCGATTTGTGGTGACTTGGGCATTTGTATGGCTTTGCTTCCTCAATTGACATGCCTTGGATCAAGAATAATCTTTTAATTAAATCTAAGAATGATGAAAAACAACAATGAAAACAATAAGGTCTAGATAAAAAAGGAGAGAGAATTGAAAGGAAAATTAACCTCAAAACATGGTTTGGAGATGAATAACCATGTGTAAGTTGATCATGGCGCGTGGGTCAGAAGCTTAACCACGGCTAGCTATGAACCTCGGGGTTTCTTACACTTCTTGGGCTTGACGGAAACCGATGGTAACGTGTATGTGGGCATCAATTGGAAGAATGAAATGAAAGACAGCTGTCTGGAAGCAACTCGTCGGATGCTGTTACTGAACTAGGCGGGTTATGGTGGGGTGCAAGTAATGAGATTTGCCTTGCGAAAATGGTGTAAAAGGCGTGGGGGGCTAGGGGCCAATTTGTTGCAATGGACATGAAGGGCCACCTAGGTGCCGATTTGCAGTGACCTGGGCATTTACATGGCTTTGTTTCGGTTGACATGTCTTGGATGAAGACTAATCCTCTAATTCAACCCAAGAATGATGAAAAACAGCAATAAAAGCAACAAGGTTTAAGGAAAAAAGGTGAGAAAGAATATTAACAGGGAAATTAAGCACAAAACATGGTTTAGAGATGAATAATCACGTGTATGTTGATTGTTGACCTTTAACTCTAGCTAGAAGCTTAAACATGGCTAGATGTGAACCTTGGGGGCTTGTTAAACGTCTTGGGCTTGACGGAAACCAATGGTAAGCTGTATGTGGGCTTCAACTGAAAGAATGAGATACAAGACGGGGATTTCTTGCTGCTAATTCATGAGATGCTAGAATTGAACTTGGAGGGTGATTGTGGGGAGCAAATAGTCAAGTTTCCAATGACGAAATGTCTAAAAGGCATGGGCTTGGTGCCGATTTGTTGCAATGCACACATGAAGGTGCACCGAGGTGGCGATTTGCTGTGACTTGGGCATTTACACGGCTTTGTTTCAATTAACATGTCTTGGATCAATAATAATCTTCGAATTAATTCTAAGAATGATGGAAAACAACAATGAAAACTATAAGGTCAAGATAAAAAGGGTGAGAAAGAATATTAAAAGATAAATTAATCTCAAAATATGGTCTAGAGATAGATAATCGTGTGGAAGTCGACTATTGCCCTTAGCTCAAGTCATAAGCCTAACCGTGGCTAGATGTGAACCTTGGGAGATTGCTACGCTTCTTGGGCTTGACCGAAACCAATGGTAACGTGTATGTGGCCTTCAATTTCAAGAATGAAATAAAAGACATATATCGGGGTGGCAATTTGTCGGATTCTATTACTGAACTAGGCGGGTCAATGTGGAGTGTGAGTAGTGGGATTTCTCTTGCGAAAATATTGCGAAATGCGTGGGCTAGGGGCCGATTTGTCGCAATGCACATGAAGGGGCAGCTAGGAGCCGATCTGCGGTGACTTGGTCATTTACCCGGCTTTCCTTCAAATGACATGTCTTGGATGAAGAACAATCTTCTAATTCAATCCTAGAATGATGACAAACAACATTAAAAGCTACAAGGTGTAGGGAAAAAAGGTGAGAAAGAATATTAAAAGGGAAATTAAGCACAAAGCATGGTTTAGAGATGAATAATCTTGTGTGTGTTGATTATGGCCCTTTAACTTAGCTAGAAGCTTAAGCATGGCTAGATGTGAACCTTGGGGCCTTTTAACACGTCTTGGTCTTGACGGAAACCAATGGTAAGGGTGTATGTGGGCATCAACTGAAAGAATTTGATAGAAGACTGGGTTTATTGCTGCTAATTCATCGGATGCTAGAAGTAAACTAGGAGGGCTAATGTGGGATGTAAATAGTGAAGATTCCAATGAGGAAATGGTGTAAAAGGGATGGGCTTGGAGCCGATTTGTTGGAATGCACACATGAAGTTGCACTAAGGTGCGGATTTGCGGTGACTCGGGCATTTCCATGACTTTGTTTCAATTGACATGGCTTTTAATCTTCTAATTAAATCTAAGAATGATGGAAAACAACAATGAAAACAATACGGTCAAGATAAAAGGGGTGAGAGAGAATATTAAAAGATAAATTAATCTCAAAACACGGTCTACAAATAAATAATCATGTGTGAGTTGATTACCACCCTTAACACAAGTCATAAGCTTAACCATGGCTAGATGTGAACCTTGGGGGCTTCTTAAGTTTCTTGGGCTTGACCGAAACCAATCGTAAGGTGTTTGTGGGCTTCAATTGGAAGGGAAAAAAAAAATAAAAGATGGGTTTCTTGTAGCTAATTCGGCGGATGGAAGAATTGAACTAGGATTGTTAATCTGGGGTGTAAATAACGAAACTTCACTTGAGAAAATAGTGCAAGAGGCCATGGGCTGGGGTCCTTTATTTTGCAATGCACATGAACGTGCACCTACGTGCCGATTTGTGGTGACTTGGGCATTTGTATGGCTTTGCTTCCTCAATTGACATGCCTTGGATCAAGAATAATCTTTTAATTAAATCTAAGAATGATGAAAAACAACAATGAAAACAATAAGGTCTAGATAAAAAAGGAGAGAGAATTGAAAGGAAAATTAACCTCAAAACATGGTTTGGAGATGAATAACCATGTGTAAGTTGATCATGGCGCGTGGGTCAGAAGCTTAACCACGGCTAGCTATGAACCTCGGGGTTTCTTACACTTCTTGGGCTTGACGGAAACCGATGGTAACGTGTATGTGGGCATCAATTGGAAGAATGAAATGAAAGACAGCTGTCTGGAAGCAACTCGTCGGATGCTGTTACTGAACTAGGCGGGTTATGGTGGGGTGCAAGTAATGAGATTTGTCTTGCGAAAATGGTGTAAAAGGCGTGGGGGGCTAGGGGCCAATTTGTTGCAATGGACATGAAGGGCCACCTAGGTGCCGATTTGCAGTGACCTGGGCATTTACATGGCTTTGTTTCGGTTGACATGTCTTGGATGAAGACTAATCCTCTAATTCAACCCAAGAATGATGAAAAACAGCAATAAAAGCAACAAGGTTTAAGGAAAAAAGGTGAGAAAGAATATTAACAGGGAAATTAAGCACAAAACATGGTTTAGAGATGAATAATCACGTGTATGTTGATTGTTGACCTTTAACTCTAGCTAGAAGCTTAAACATGGCTAGATGTGAACCTTGGGGGCTTGTTAAACGTCTTGGGCTTGACGGAAACCAATGGTAAGCTGTATGTGGGCTTCAACTGAAAGAATGAGATACAAGACGGGGATTTCTTGCTGCTAATTCATGAGATGCTAGAATTGAACTTGGAGGGTGATTGTGGGGAGCAAATAGTCAAGTTTCCAATGACGAAATGTCTAAAAGGCATGGGCTTGGTGCCGATTTGTTGCAATGCACACATGAAGGTGCACCGAGGTGGCGATTTGCTGTGACTTGGGCATTTACACGGCTTTGTTTCAATTAACATGTCTTGGATCAATAATAATCTTCGAATTAATTCTAAGAATGATGGAAAACAACAATGAAAACTATAAGGTCAAGATAAAAAGGGTGAGAAAGAATATTAAAAGATAAATTAATCTCAAAATATGGTCTAGAGATAGATAATCGTGTGGAAGTCGACTATTTCCCTTAGCTCAAGTCATAAGCCTAACCGTGGCTAGATGTGAACCTTGGGAGATTGCTACGCTTCTTGGGCTTGACCGAAACCAATGGTAACGTGTATGTGGCCTTCAATTTCAAGAATGAAATAAAAGACATATATCGGGGTGGCAATTTGTCGGATTCTATTACTGAACTAGGCGGGTCAATGTGGAGTGTGAGTAGTGGGATTTCTCTTGCGAAAATATTGCGAAATGCGTGGGCTAGGGGCCGATTTGTCGCAATGCACATGAAGGGGCAGCTAGGAGCCGATCTGCGGTGACTTGGTCATTTACCCGGCTTTCCTTCAAATGACATGTCTTGGATGAAGAACAATCTTCTAATTCAATCCTAGAATGATGACAAACAACATTAAAAGCTACAAGGTGTAGGGAAAAAAGGTGAGAAAGAATATTAAAAGGGAAATTAAGCACAAAGCATGGTTTAGAGATGAATAATCTTGTGTGTGTTGATTATGGCCCTTTAACTTAGCTAGAAGCTTAAGCATGGCTAGATGTGAACCTTGGGGCCTTTTAACACGTCTTGGTCTTGACGGAAACCAATGGTAAGGGTGTATGTGGGCATCAACTGAAAGAATTTGATAGAAGACTGGGTTTATTGCTGCTAATTCATCGGATGCTAGAAGTAAACTAGGAGGGCTAATGTGGGATGTAAATAGTGAAGATTCCAATGAGGAAATGGTGTAAAAGGGATGGGCTTGGAGCCGATTTGTTGGAATGCACACATGAAGTTGCACTAAGGTGCGGATTTGCGGTGACTCGGGCATTTCCATGACTTTGTTTCAATTGACATGGCTTTTAATCTTCTAATTAAATCTAAGAATGATGGAAAACAACAATGAAAACAATACGGTCAAGATAAAAGGGGTGAGAGAGAATATTAAAAGATAAATTAATCTCAAAACACGGTCTACAAATAAATAATCATGTGTGAGTTGATTACCACCCTTAACACAAGTCATAAGCTTAACCATGGCTAGATGTGAACCTTGGGGGCTTCTTTAGTTTCTTGGGCTTGACCGAAACCAATCGTAAGGTGTTTGTGGGCTTCAATTGGAAGGGAAAAAAAAAATAAAAGATGGGTTTCTTGTAGCTAATTCGGCGGATGGAAGAATTGAACTAGGATTGTTAATCTGGGGTGTAAGTAACGAAACTTCACTTGAGAAAATAGTGCAAGAGGCCATGGGCTGGGGTCCTTTATTTTGCAATGCACATGAACGTGCACCTACGTGCCGATTTGTGGTGACTTGGGCATTTGTATGGCTTTGCTTCCTCAATTGACATGCCTTGGATCAAGAATAATCTTTTAATTAAATCTAAGAATGATGAAAAACAACAATGAAAACAATAAGGTCTAGATAAAAAAGGAGAGAGAATTGAAAGGAAAATTAACCTCAAAACATGGTTTGGAGATGAATAACCATGTGTAAGTTGATCATGGCGCGTGGGTCAGAAGCTTAACCACGGCTAGCTATGAACCTCGGGGTTTCTTACACTTCTTGGGCTTGACGGAAACCGATGGTAACGTGTATGTGGGCATCAATTGGAAGAATGAAATGAAAGACAGCTGTCTGGAAGCAACTCGTCGGATGCTGTTACTGAACTAGGCGGGTTATGGTGGGGTGCAAGTAATGAGATTTGTCTTGCGAAAATGGTGTAAAAGGCGTGGGGGGCTAGGGGCCAATTTGTTGCAATGGACATGAAGGGCCACCTAGGTGCCGATTTGCAGTGACCTGGGCATTTACATGGCTTTGTTTCGGTTGACATGTCTTGGATGAAGACTAATCCTCTAATTCAACCCAAGAATGATGAAAAACAGCAATAAAAGCAACAAGGTTTAAGGAAAAAAGGTGAGAAAGAATATTAACAGGGAAATTAAGCACAAAACATGGTTTAGAGATGAATAATCACGTGTATGTTGATTGTTGACCTTTAACTCTAGCTAGAAGCTTAAACATGGCTAGATGTGAACCTTGGGGGCTTGTTAAACGTCTTGGGCTTGACGGAAACCAATGGTAAGCTGTATGTGGGCTTCAACTGAAAGAATGAGATACAAGACGGGGATTTCTTGCTGCTAATTCATGAGATGCTAGAATTGAACTTGGAGGGTGATTGTGGGGAGCAAATAGTCAAGTTTCCAATGACGAAATGTCTAAAAGGCATGGGCTTGGTGCCGATTTGTTGCAATGCACACATGAAGGTGCACCGAGGTGGCGATTTGCTGTGACTTGGGCATTTACACGGCTTTGTTTCAATTAACATGTCTTGGATCAATAATAATCTTCGAATTAATTCTAAGAATGATGGAAAACAACAATGAAAACTATAAGGTCAAGATAAAAAGGGTGAGAAAGAATATTAAAAGATAAATTAATCTCAAAATATGGTCTAGAGATAGATAATCGTGTGGAAGTCGACTATTGCCCTTAGCTCAAGTCATAAGCCTAACCGTGGCTAGATGTGAACCTTGGGAGATTGCTACGCTTCTTGGGCTTGACCGAAACCAATGGTAACGTGTATGTGGCCTTCAATTTCAAGAATGAAATAAAAGACATATATCGGGGTGGCAATTTGTCGGATTCTATTACTGAACTAGGCGGGTCAATGTGGAGTGTGAGGAGTGGGATTTCTCTTGCGAAAATATTGCGAAATGCGTGGGCTAGGGGCCGATTTGTCGCAATGCACATGAAGGGGCAGCTAGGAGCCGATCTGCGGTGACTTGGTCATTTACCCGGCTTTCCTTCAAATGACATGTCTTGGATGAAGAACAATCTTCTAATTCAATCCTAGAATGATGACAAACAACATTAAAAGCTACAAGGTGTAGGGAAAAAAGGTGAGAAAGAATATTAAAAGGGAAATTAAGCACAAAGCATGGTTTAGAGATGAATAATCTTGTGTGTGTTGATTATGGCCCTTTAACTTAGCTAGAAGCTTAAGCATGGCTAGATGTGAACCTTGGGGCCTTTTAACACGTCTTGGTCTTGACGGAAACCAATGGTAAGGGTGTATGTGGGCATCAACTGAAAGAATTTGATAGAAGACTGGGTTTATTGCTGCTAATTCATCGGATGCTAGAAGTAAACTAGGAGGGCTAATGTGGGATGTAAATAGTGAAGATTCCAATGAGGAAATGGTGTAAAAGGGATGGGCTTGGAGCCGATTTGTTGGAATGCACACATGAAGTTGCACTAAGGTGCGGATTTGCGGTGACTCGGGCATTTCCATGACTTTGTTTCAATTGACATGGCTTTTAATCTTCTAATTAAATCTAAGAATGATGGAAAACAACAATGAAAACAATACGGTCAAGATAAAAGGGGTGAGAGAGAATATTAAAAGATAAATTAATCTCAAAACACGGTCTACAAATAAATAATCATGTGTGAGTTGATTACCACCCTTAACACAAGTCATAAGCTTAACCATGGCTAGATGTGAACCTTGGGGGCTTCTTAAGTTTCTTGGGCTTGACCGAAACCAATCGTAAGGTGTTTGTGGGCTTCAATTGGAAGGGAAAAAAAAAATAAAAGATGGGTTTCTTGTAGCTAATTCGGCGGATGGAAGAATTGAACTAGGATTGTTAATCTGGGGTGTAAATAACGAAACTTCACTTGAGAAAATAGTGCAAGAGGCCATGGGCTGGGGTCCTTTATTTTGCAATGCACATGAACGTGCACCTACGTGCCGATTTGTGGTGACTTGGGCATTTGTATGGCTTTGCTTCCTCAATTGACATGCCTTGGATCAAGAATAATCTTTTAATTAAATCTAAGAATGATGAAAAACAACAATGAAAACAATAAGGTCTAGATAAAAAAGGAGAGAGAATTGAAAGGAAAATTAACCTCAAAACATGGTTTGGAGATGAATAACCATGTGTAAGTTGATCATGGCGCGTGGGTCAGAAGCTTAACCACGGCTAGCTATGAACCTCGGGGTTTCTTACACTTCTTGGGCTTGACGGAAACCGATGGTAACGTGTATGTGGGCATCAATTGGAAGAATGAAATGAAAAGACAGCTGTCTGGAAGCAACTCGTCGGATGCTGTTACTGAACTAGGCGGGTTATGGTGGGGTGCAAGTAATGAGATTTGTCTTGCGAAAATGGTGTAAAAGGCGTGGGGGGCTAGGGGCCAATTTGTTGCAATGGACATGAAGGGCCACCTAGGTGCCGATTTGCAGTGACCTGGGCATTTACATGGCTTTGTTTCGGTTGACATGTCTTGGATGAAGACCAATCCTCTAATTCAACCCAAGAATGATGAAAAACAGCAATAAAAGCAACAAGGTTTAAGGAAAAAAGGTGAGAAAGAATATTAACAGGGAAATTAAGCACAAAACATGGTTTAGAGATGAATAATCACGTGTATGTTGATTGTTGACCTTTAACTCTAGCTAGAAGCTTAAACATGGCTAGATGTGAACCTTGGGGGCTTGTTAAACGTCTTGGGCTTGACGGAAACCAATGGTAAGCTGTATGTGGGCTTCAACTGAAAGAATGAGATACAAGACGGGGATTTCTTGCTGCTAATTCATGAGATGCTAGAATTGAACTTGGAGGGTGATTGTGGGGAGCAAATAGTCAAGTTTCCAATGACGAAATGTCTAAAAGGCATGGGCTTGGTGCCGATTTGTTGCAATGCACACATGAAGGTGCACCGAGGTGGCGATTTGCTGTGACTTGGGCATTTACACGGCTTTGTTTCAATTAACATGTCTTGGATCAATAATAATCTTCGAATTAATTCTAAGAATGATGGAAAACAACAATGAAAACTATAAGGTCAAGATAAAAAGGGTGAGAAAGAATATTAAAAGATAAATTAATCTCAAAATATGGTCTAGAGATAGATAATCGTGTGGAAGTCGACTATTTCCCTTAGCTCAAGTCATAAGCCTAACCGTGGCTAGATGTGAACCTTGGGAGATTGCTACGCTTCTTGGGCTTGACCGAAACCAATGGTAAGGTGTATGTGGCCTTCAATTTCAAGAATGAAATAAAAGACATATATCGGGGTGGCAATTTGTCGGATTCTATTACTGAACTAGGCGGGTCAATGTGGAGTGTGAGGAGTGGGATTTCTCTTGCGAAAATATTGCGAAATGCGTGGGCTAGGGGCCGATTTGTCGCAATGCACATGAAGGGGCAGCTAGGAGCCGATCTGCGGTGACTTGGTCATTTACCCGGCTTTCCTTCAAATGACATGTCTTGGATGAAGAACAATCTTCTAATTCAATCCTAGAATGATGACAAACAACATTAAAAGCTACAAGGTGTAGGGAAAAAAGGTGAGAAAGAATATTAAAAGGGAAATTAAGCACAAAGCATGGTTTAGAGATGAATAATCTTGTGTGTGTTGATTATGGCCCTTTAACTTAGCTAGAAGCTTAAGCATGGCTAGATGTGAACCTTGGGGCCTTTTAACACGTCTTGGTCTTGACGGAAACCAATGGTAAGGGTGTATGTGGGCATCAACTGAAAGAATTTGATAGAAGACTGGGTTTATTGCTGCTAATTCATCGGATGCTAGAAGTAAACTAGGAGGGCTAATGCGGGATGTAAATAGTGAAGATTCCAATGAGGAAATGGTGTAAAAGGGATGGGCTTGGAGCCGATTTGTTGGAATGCACACATGAAGTTGCACTAAGGTGCGGATTTGCGGTGACTCGGGCATTTCCATGACTTTGTTTCAATTGACATGGCTTTTAATCTTCTAATTAAATCTAAGAATGATGGAAAACAACAATGAAAACAATACGGTCAAGATAAAAGGGGTGAGAGAGAATATTAAAAGATAAATTAATCTCAAAACACGGTCTACAAATAAATAATCATGTGTGAGTTGATTACCACCCTTAACACAAGTCATAAGCTTAACCATGGCTAGATGTGAACCTTGGGGGCTTCTTAAGTTTCTTGGGCTTGACCGAAACCAATCGTAAGGTGTTTGTGGGCTTCAATTGGAAGGGAAAAAAAAAATAAAAGATGGGTTTCTTGTAGCTAATTCGGCGGATGGAAGAATTGAACTAGGATTGTTAATCTGGGGTGTAAATAACGAAACTTCACTTGAGAAAATAGTGCAAGAGGCCATGGGCTGGGGTCCTTTATTTTGCAATGCACATGAACGCACCTACGTGCCGATTTGTGGTGACTTGGGCATTTGTATGGCTTTGCTTCCTCAATTGACATGCCTTGGATCAAGAATAATCTTTTAATTAAATCTAAGAATGATGAAAAACAACAATGAAAACAATATGGTCTAGATAAAAAAGGAGAGAGAATTGAAAGGAAAATTAGCCTCAAAACATGGTTTGGAGATGAATAACCATGTGTAAGTTGATCATGGCGCGTGGGTCAGAAGCTTAACCACGGCTAGCTATGAACCTCGGGGTTTCTTACACTTCTTGGGCTTGACGGAAACCGATGGTAACGTGTATGTGGGCATCAATTGGAAGAATGAAATGAAAGACAGCTGTCTGGAAGCAACTCGTCGGATGCTGTTACTGAACTAGGCGGGTTATGGTGGGGTGCAAGTAATGAGATTTGTGTTGCGAAAATGGTGTAAAAGGCGTGGGGGGCTAGGGGCCAATTTGTTGCAATGGACATGAAGGGCCACCTAGGTGCCGATTTGCAGTGACCTGGGCATTTACATGGCTTTGTTTCGGTTGACATGTCTTGGATGAAGACTAATCCTCTAATTCAACCCAAGAATGATGAAAAACAGCAATAAAAGCAACAAGGTTTAAGGAAAAAAGGTGAGAAAGAATATTAACAGGGAAATTAAGCACAAAACATGGTTTAGAGATGAATAATCACGTGTATGTTGATTGTTGACCTTTAACTCTAGCTAGAAGCTTAAACATGGCTAGATGTGAACCTTGGGGGCTTGTTAAACGTCTTGGGCTTGACGGAAACCAATGGTAAGCTGTATGTGGGCTTCAACTGAAAGAATGAGATACAAGACGGGGATTTCTTGCTGCTAATTCATGAGATGCTAGAATTGAACTTGGAGGGTGATTGTGGGGAGCAAATAGTCAAGTTTCCAATGACGAAATGTCTAAAAGGCATGGGCTTGGTGCCGATTTGTTGCAATGCACACATGAAGGTGCACCGAGGTGGCGATTTGCTGTGACTTGGGCATTTACACGGCTTTGTTTCAATTAACATGTCTTGGATCAATAATAATCTTCGAATTAATTCTAAGAATGATGGAAAACAACAATGAAAACTATAAGGTCAAGATAAAAAGGGTGAGAAAGAATATTAAAAGATAAATTAATCTCAAAATATGGTCTAGAGATAGATAATCGTGTGGAAGTCGACTATTTCCCTTAGCTCAAGTCATAAGCCTAACCGTGGCTAGATGTGAACCTTGGGAGATTGCTACGCTTCTTGGGCTTGACCGAAACCAATGGTAAGGTGTATGTGGCCTTCAATTTCAAGAATGAAATAAAAGACATATATCGGGGTGGCAATTTGTCGGATTCTATTACTGAACTAGGCGGGTCAATGTGGAGTGTGAGTAGTGGGATTTCTCTTGCGAAAATATTGCGAAATGCGTGGGCTAGGGGCCGATTTGTCGCAATGCACATGAAGGGGCAGCTAGGAGCCGATCTGCGGTGACTTGGTCATTTACCCGGCTTTCCTTCAAATGACATGTCTTGGATGAAGAACAATCTTCTAATTCAATCCTAGAATGATGACAAACAACATTAAAAGCTACAAGGTGTAGGGAAAAAAGGTGAGAAAGAATATTAAAAGGGAAATTAAGCACAAAGCATGGTTTAGAGATGAATAATCTTGTGTGTGTTGATTATGGCCCTTTAACTTAGCTAGAAGCTTAAGCATGGCTAGATGTGAACCTTGGGGCCTTTTAACACGTCTTGGTCTTGACGGAAACCAATGGTAAGGGTGTATGTGGGCATCAACTGAAAGAATTTGATAGAAGACTGGGTTTATTGCTGCTAATTCATCGGATGCTAGAAGTAAACTAGGAGGGCTAATGCGGGATGTAAATAGTGAAGATTCCAATGAGGAAATGGTGTAAAAGGGATGGGCTTGGAGCCGATTTGTTGGAATGCACACATGAAGTTGCACTAAGGTGCGGATTTGCGGTGACTCGGGCATTTCCATGACTTTGTTTCAATTGACATGGCTTTTAATCTTCTAATTAAATCTAAGAATGATGGAAAACAACAATGAAAACAATACGGTCAAGATAAAAGGGGTGAGAGAGAATATTAAAAGATAAATTAATCTCAAAACACGGTCTACAAATAAATAATCATGTGTGAGTTGATTACCACCCTTAACACAAGTCATAAGCTTAACCATGGCTAGATGTGAACCTTGGGGGCTTCTTAAGTTTCTTGGGCTTGACCGAAACCAATCGTAAGGTGTTTGTGGGCTTCAATTGGAAGGGAAAAAAAAAATAAAAGATGGGTTTCTTGTAGCTAATTCGGCGGATGGAAGAATTGAACTAGGATTGTTAATCTGGGGTGTAAATAACGAAACTTCACTTGAGAAAATAGTGCAAGAGGCCATGGGCTGGGGTCCTTTATTTTGCAATGCACATGAACGTGCACCTACGTGCCGATTTGTGGTGACTTGGGCATTTGTATGGCTTTGCTTCCTCAATTGACATGCCTTGGATCAAGAATAATCTTTTAATTAAATCTAAGAATGATGAAAAACAACAATGAAAACAATAAGGTCTAGATAAAAAAGGAGAGAGAATTGAAAGGAAAATTAACCTCAAAACATGGTTTGGAGATGAATAACCATGTGTAAGTTGATCATGGCGCGTGGGTCAGAAGCTTAACCACGGCTAGCTATGAACCTCGGGGTTTCTTACACTTCTTGGGCTTGACGGAAACCGATGGTAACGTGTATGTGGGCATCAATTGGAAGAATGAAATGAAAGACAGCTGTCTGGAAGCAACTCGTCGGATGCTGTTACTGAACTAGGCGGGTTATGGTGGGGTGCAAGTAATGAGATTTGTCTTGCGAAAATGGTGTAAAAGGCGTGGGGGGCTAGGGGCCAATTTGTTGCAATGGACATGAAGGGCCACCTAGGTGCCGATTTGCAGTGACCTGGGCATTTACATGGCTTTGTTTCGGTTGACATGTCTTGGATGAAGACTAATCCTCTAATTCAACCCAAGAATGATGAAAAACAGCAATAAAAGCAACAAGGTTTAAGGAAAAAAGGTGAGAAAGAATATTAACAGGGAAATTAAGCACAAAACATGGTTTAGAGATGAATAATCACGTGTATGTTGATTGTTGACCTTTAACTCTAGCTAGAAGCTTAAACATGGCTAGATGTGAACCTTGGGGGCTTGTTAAACGTCTTGGGCTTGACGGAAACCAATGGTAAGCTGTATGTGGGCTTCAACTGAAAGAATGAGATACAAGACGGGGATTTCTTGCTGCTAATTCATGAGATGCTAGAATTGAACTTGGAGGGTGATTGTGGGGAGCAAATAGTCAAGTTTCCAATGACGAAATGTCTAAAAGGCATGGGCTTGGTGCCGATTTGTTGCAATGCACACATGAAGGTGCACCGAGGTGGCGATTTGCTGTGACTTGGGCATTTACACGGCTTTGTTTCAATTAACATGTCTTGGATCAATAATAATCTTCGAATTAATTCTAAGAATGATGGAAAACAACAATGAAAACTATAAGGTCAAGATAAAAAGGGTGAGAAAGAATATTAAAAGATAAATTAATCTCAAAATATGGTCTAGAGATAGATAATCGTGTGGAAGTCGACTATTTCCCTTAGCTCAAGTCATAAGCCTAACCGTGGCTAGATGTGAACCTTGGGAGATTGCTACGCTTCTTGGGCTTGACCGAAACCAATGGTAAGGTGTATGTGGCCTTCAATTTCAAGAATGAAATAAAAGACATATATCGGGGTGGCAATTTGTCGGATTCTATTACTGAACTAGGCGGGTCAATGTGGAGTGTGAGTAGTGGGATTTCTCTTGCGAAAATATTGCGAAATGCGTGGGCTAGGGGCCGATTTGTCGCAATGCACATGAAGGGGCAGCTAGGAGCCGATCTGCGGTGACTTGGTCATTTACCCGGCTTTCCTTCAAATGACATGTCTTGGATGAAGAACAATCTTCTAATTCAATCCTAGAATGATGACAAACAACATTAAAAGCTACAAGGTGTAGGGAAAAAAGGTGAGAAAGAATATTAAAAGGGAAATTAAGCACAAAGCATGGTTTAGAGATGAATAATCTTGTGTGTGTTGATTATGGCCCTTTAACTTAGCTAGAAGCTTAAGCATGGCTAGATGTGAACCTTGGGGCCTTTTAACACGTCTTGGTCTTGACGGAAACCAATGGTAAGGGTGTATGTGGGCATCAACTGAAAGAATTTGATAGAAGACTGGGTTTATTGCTGCTAATTCATCGGATGCTAGAAGTAAACTAGGAGGGCTAATGCGGGATGTAAATAGTGAAGATTCCAATGAGGAAATGGTGTAAAAGGGATGGGCTTGGAGCCGATTTGTTGGAATGCACACATGAAGTTGCACTAAGGTGCGGATTTGCGGTGACTCGGGCATTTCCATGACTTTGTTTCAATTGACATGGCTTTTAATCTTCTAATTAAATCTAAGAATGATGGAAAACAACAATGAAAACAATACGGTCAAGATAAAAGGGGTGAGAGAGAATATTAAAAGATAAATTAATCTCAAAACACGGTCTACAAATAAATAATCATGTGTGAGTTGATTACCACCCTTAACACAAGTCATAAGCTTAACCATGGCTAGATGTGAACCTTGGGGGCTTCTTAAGTTTCTTGGGCTTGACCGAAACCAATCGTAAGGTGTTTGTGGGCTTCAATTGGAAGGGAAAAAAAAAATAAAAGATGGGTTTCTTGTAGCTAATTCGGCGGATGGAAGAATTGAACTAGGATTGTTAATCTGGGGTGTTAATAACGAAACTTCACTTGAGAAAATAGTGCAAGAGGCCATGGGCTGGGGTCCTTTATTTTGCAATGCACATGAACGTGCACCTACGTGCCGATTTGTGGTGACTTGGGCATTTGTATGGCTTTGCTTCCTCAATTGACATGCCTTGGATCAAGAATAATCTTTTAATTAAATCTAAGAATGATGAAAAACAACAATGAAAACAATATGGTCTAGATAAAAAAGGAGAGAGAATTGAAAGGAAAATTAGCCTCAAAACATGGTTTGGAGATGAATAACCATGTGTAAGTTGATCATGGCGCGTGGGTCAGAAGCTTAACCACGGCTAGCTATGAACCTCGGGGTTTCTTACACTTCTTGGGCTTGACGGAAACCGATGGTAACGTGTATGTGGGCATCAATTGGAAGAATGAAATGAAAGACAGCTGTCTGGAAGCAACTCGTCGGATGCTGTTACTGAACTAGGCGGGTTATGGTGGGGTGCAAGTAATGAGATTTGTCTTGCGAAAATGGTGTAAAAGGCGTGGGGGGCTAGGGGCCAATTTGTTGCAATGGACATGAAGGGCCACCTAGGTGCCGATTTGCAGTGACCTGGGCATTTACATGGCTTTGTTTCGGTTGACATGTCTTGGATGAAGACTAATCCTCTAATTCAACCCAAGAATGATGAAAAACAGCAATAAAAGCAACAAGGTTTAAGGAAAAAAGGTGAGAAAGAATATTAACAGGGAAATTAAGCACAAAACATGGTTTAGAGATGAATAATCACGTGTATGTTGATTGTTGACCTTTAACTCTAGCTAGAAGCTTAAACATGGCTAGATGTGAACCTTGGGGGCTTGTTAAACGTCTTGGGCTTGACGGAAACCAATGGTAAGCTGTATGTGGGCTTCAACTGAAAGAATGAGATACAAGACGGGGATTTCTTGCTGCTAATTCATGAGATGCTAGAATTGAACTTGGAGGGTGATTGTGGGGAGCAAATAGTCAAGTTTCCAATGACGAAATGTCTAAAAGGCATGGGCTTGGTGCCGATTTGTTGCAATGCACACATGAAGGTGCACCGAGGTGGCGATTTGCTGTGACTTGGGCATTTACACGGCTTTGTTTCAATTAACATGTCTTGGATCAATAATAATCTTCGAATTAATTCTAAGAATGATGGAAAACAACAATGAAAACTATAAGGTCAAGATAAAAAGGGTGAGAAAGAATATTAAAAGATAAATTAATCTCAAATTATGGTCTAGAGATAGATAATCGTGTGGAAGTCGACTATTTCCCTTAGCTCAAGTCATAAGCCTAACCGTGGCTAGATGTGAACCTTGGGAGATTGCTACGCTTCTTGGGCTTGACCGAAACCAATGGTAAGGTGTATGTGGCCTTCAATTTCAAGAATGAAATAAAAGACATATATCGGGGTGGCAATTTGTCGGATTCTATTACTGAACTAGGCGGGTCAATGTGGAGTGTGAGTAGTGGGATTTCTCTTGCGAAAATATTGCGAAATGCGTGGGCTAGGGGCCGATTTGTCGCAATGCACATGAAGGGGCAGCTAGGAGCCGATCTGCGGTGACTTGGTCATTTACCCGGCTTTCCTTCAAATGACATGTCTTGGATGAAGAACAATCTTCTAATTCAATCCTAGAATGATGACAAACAACATTAAAAGCTACAAGGTGTAGGGAAAAAAGGTGAGAAAGAATATTAAAAGGGAAATTAAGCACAAAGCATGGTTTAGAGATGAATAATCTTGTGTGTGTTGATTATGGCCCTTTAACTTAGCTAGAAGCTTAAGCATGGCTAGATGTGAACCTTGGGGCCTTTTAACACGTCTTGGTCTTGACGGAAACCAATGGTAAGGGTGTATGTGGGCATCAACTGAAAGAATTTGATAGAAGACTGGGTTTATTGCTGCTAATTCATCGGATGCTAGAAGTAAACTAGGAGGGCTAATGCGGGATGTAAATAGTGAAGATTCCAATGAGGAAATGGTGTAAAAGGGATGGGCTTGGAGCCGATTTGTTGGAATGCACACATGAAGTTGCACTAAGGTGCGGATTTGCGGTGACTCGGGCATTTCCATGACTTTGTTTCAATTGACATGGCTTTTAATCTTCTAATTAAATCTAAGAATGATGGAAAACAACAATGAAAACAATACGGTCAAGATAAAAGGGGTGAGAGAGAATATTAAAAGATAAATTAATCTCAAAACACGGTCTACAAATAAATAATCATGTGTGAGTTGATTACCACCCTTAACACAAGTCATAAGCTTAACCATGGCTAGATGTGAACCTTGGGGGCTTCTTAAGTTTCTTGGGCTTGACCGAAACCAATCGTAAGGTGTTTGTGGGCTTCAATTGGAAGGGAAAAAAAAAATAAAAGATGGGTTTCTTGTAGCTAATTCGGCGGATGGAAGAATTGAACTAGGATTGTTAATCTGGGGTGTAAATAACGAAACTTCACTTGAGAAAATAGTGCAAGAGGCCATGGGCTGGGGTCCTTTATTTTGCAATGCACATGAACGTGCACCTACGTGCCGATTTGTGGTGACTTGGGCATTTGTATGGCTTTGCTTCCTCAATTGACATGCCTTGGATCAAGAATAATCTTTTAATTAAATCTAAGAATGATGAAAAACAACAATGAAAACAATATGGTCTAGATAAAAAAGGAGAGAGAATTGAAAGGAAAATTAGCCTCAAAACATGGTTTGGAGATGAATAACCATGTGTAAGTTGATCATGGCGCGTGGGTCAGAAGCTTAACCACGGCTAGCTATGAACCTCGGGGTTTCTTACACTTCTTGGGCTTGACGGAAACCGATGGTAACGTGTATGTGGGCATCAATTGGAAGAATGAAATGAAAGACAGCTGTCTGGAAGCAACTCGTCGGATGCTGTTACTGAACTAGGCGGGTTATGGTGGGGTGCAAGTAATGAGATTTGTGTTGCGAAAATGGTGTAAAAGGCGTGGGGGGCTAGGGGCCAATTTGTTGCAATGGACATGAAGGGCCACCTAGGTGCCGATTTGCAGTGACCTGGGCATTTACATGGCTTTGTTTCGGTTGACATGTCTTGGATGAAGACCAATCCTCTAATTCAACCCAAGAATGATGAAAAACAGCAATAAAAGCAACAAGGTTTAAGGAAAAAAGGTGAGAAAGAATATTAACAGGGAAATTAAGCACAAAACATGGTTTAGAGATGAATAATCACGTGTATGTTGATTGTTGACCTTTAACTCTAGCTAGAAGCTTAAACATGGCTAGATGTGAACCTTGGGGGCTTGTTAAACGTCTTGGGCTTGACGGAAACCAATGGTAAGCTGTATGTGGGCTTCAACTGAAAGAATGAGATACAAGACGGGGATTTCTTGCTGCTAATTCATGAGATGCTAGAATTGAACTTGGAGGGTGATTGTGGGGAGCAAATAGTCAAGTTTCCAATGACGAAATGTCTAAAAGGCATGGGCTTGGTGCCGATTTGTTGCAATGCACACATGAAGGTGCACCGAGGTGGCGATTTGCTGTGACTTGGGCATTTACACGGCTTTGTTTCAATTAACATGTCTTGGATCAATAATAATCTTCGAATTAATTCTAAGAATGATGGAAAACAACAATGAAAACTATAAGGTCAAGATAAAAAGGGTGAGAAAGAATATTAAAAGATAAATTAATCTCAAAATATGGTCTAGAGATAGATAATCGTGTGGAAGTCGACTATTTCCCTTAGCTCAAGTCATAAGCCTAACCGTGGCTAGATGTGAACCTTGGGAGATTGCTACGCTTCTTGGGCTTGACCGAAACCAATGGTAAGGTGTATGTGGCCTTCAATTTCAAGAATGAAATAAAAGACATATATCGGGGTGGCAATTTGTCGGATTCTATTACTGAACTAGGCGGGTCAATGTGGAGTGTGAGTAGTGGGATTTCTCTTGCGAAAATATTGCGAAATGCGTGGGCTAGGGGCCGATTTGTCGCAATGCACATGAAGGGGCAGCTAGGAGCCGATCTGCGGTGACTTGGTCATTTACCCGGCTTTCCTTCAAATGACATGTCTTGGATGAAGAACAATCTTCTAATTCAATCCTAGAATGATGACAAACAACATTAAAAGCTACAAGGTGTAGGGAAAAAAGGTGAGAAAGAATATTAAAAGGGAAATTAAGCACAAAGCATGGTTTAGAGATGAATAATCTTGTGTGTGTTGATTATGGCCCTTTAACTTAGCTAGAAGCTTAAGCATGGCTAGATGTGAACCTTGGGGCCTTTTAACACGTCTTGGTCTTGACGGAAACCAATGGTAAGGGTGTATGTGGGCATCAACTGAAAGAATTTGATAGAAGACTGGGTTTATTGCTGCTAATTCATCGGATGCTAGAAGTAAACTAGGAGGGCTAATGCGGGATGTAAATAGTGAAGATTCCAATGAGGAAATGGTGTAAAAGGGATGGGCTTGGAGCCGATTTGTTGGAATGCACACATGAAGTTGCACTAAGGTGCGGATTTGCGGTGACTCGGGCATTTCCATGACTTTGTTTCAATTGACATGGCTTTTAATCTTCTAATTAAATCTAAGAATGATGGAAAACAACAATGAAAACAATACGGTCAAGATAAAAGGGGTGAGAGAGAATATTAAAAGATAAATTAATCTCAAAACACGGTCTACAAATAAATAATCATGTGTGAGTTGATTACCACCCTTAACACAAGTCATAAGCTTAACCATGGCTAGATGTGAACCTTGGGGGCTTCTTAAGTTTCTTGGGCTTGACCGAAACCAATCGTAAGGTGTTTGTGGGCTTCAATTGGAAGGGAAAAAAAAAATAAAAGATGGGTTTCTTGTAGCTAATTCGGCGGATGGAAGAATTGAACTAGGATTGTTAATCTGGGGTGTAAATAACGAAACTTCACTTGAGAAAATAGTGCAAGAGGCCATGGGCTGGGGTCCTTTATTTTGCAATGCACATGAACGTGCACCTACGTGCCGATTTGTGGTGACTTGGGCATTTGTATGGCTTTGCTTCCTCAATTGACATGCCTTGGATCAAGAATAATCTTTTAATTAAATCTAAGAATGATGAAAAACAACAATGAAAACAATATGGTCTAGATAAAAAAGGAGAGAGAATTGAAAGGAAAATTAGCCTCAAAACATGGTTTGGAGATGAATAACCATGTGTAAGTTGATCATGGCGCGTGGGTCAGAAGCTTAACCACGGCTAGCTATGAACCTCGGGGTTTCTTACACTTCTTGGGCTTGACGGAAACCGATGGTAACGTGTATGTGGGCATCAATTGGAAGAATGAAATGAAAGACAGCTGTCTGGAAGCAACTCGTCGGATGCTGTTACTGAACTAGGCGGGTTATGGTGGGGTGCAAGTAATGAGATTTGTGTTGCGAAAATGGTGTAAAAGGCGTGGGGGGCTAGGGGCCAATTTGTTGCAATGGACATGAAGGGCCACCTAGGTGCCGATTTGCAGTGACCTGGGCATTTACATGGCTTTGTTTCGGTTGACATGTCTTGGATGAAGACTAATCCTCTAATTCAACCCAAGAATGATGAAAAACAGCAATAAAAGCAACAAGGTTTAAGGAAAAAAGGTGAGAAAGAATATTAACAGGGAAATTAAGCACAAAATATGGTTTAGAGATGAATAATCACGTGTATGTTGATTGTTGACCTTTAACTCTAGCTAGAAGCTTAAACATGGCTAGATGTGAACCTTGGGGGCTTGTTAAACGTCTTGGGCTTGACGGAAACCAATGGTAAGCTGTATGTGGGCTTCAACTGAAAGAATGAGATACAAGACGGGGATTTCTTGCTGCTAATTCATGAGATGCTAGAATTGAACTTGGAGGGTGATTGTGGGGAGCAAATAGTCAAGTTTCCAATGACGAAATGTCTAAAAGGCATGGGCTTGGTGCCGATTTGTTGCAATGCACACATGAAGGTGCACCGAGGTGGCGATTTGCTGTGACTTGGGCATTTACACGGCTTTGTTTCAATTAACATGTCTTGGATCAATAATAATCTTCGAATTAATTCTAAGAATGATGGAAAACAACAATGAAAACTATAAGGTCAAGATAAAAAGGGTGAGAAAGAATATTAAAAGATAAATTAATCTCAAAATATGGTCTAGAGATAGATAATCGTGTGGAAGTCGACTATTTCCCTTAGCTCAAGTCATAAGCCTAACCGTGGCTAGATGTGAACCTTGGGAGATTGCTACGCTTCTTGGGCTTGACCGAAACCAATGGTAAGGTGTATGTGGCCTTCAATTTCAAGAATGAAATAAAAGACATATATCGGGGTGGCAATTTGTCGGATTCTATTACTGAACTAGGCGGGTCAATGTGGAGTGTGAGTAGTGGGATTTCTCTTGCGAAAATATTGCGAAATGCGTGGGCTAGGGGCCGATTTGTCGCAATGCACATGAAGGGGCAGCTAGGAGCCGATCTGCGGTGACTTGGTCATTTACCCGGCTTTCCTTCAAATGACATGTCTTGGATGAAGAACAATCTTCTAATTCAATCCTAGAATGATGACAAACAACATTAAAAGCTACAAGGTGTAGGGAAAAAAGGTGAGAAAGAATATTAAAAGGGAAATTAAGCACAAAGCATGGTTTAGAGATGAATAATCTTGTGTGTGTTGATTATGGCCCTTTAACTTAGCTAGAAGCTTAAGCATGGCTAGATGTGAACCTTGGGGCCTTTTAACACGTCTTGGTCTTGACGGAAACCAATGGTAAGGGTGTATGTGGGCATCAACTGAAAGAATTTGATAGAAGACTGGGTTTATTGCTGCTAATTCATCGGATGCTAGAAGTAAACTAGGAGGGCTAATGCGGGATGTAAATAGTGAAGATTCCAATGAGGAAATGGTGTAAAAGGGATGGGCTTGGAGCCGATTTGTTGGAATGCACACATGAAGTTGCACTAAGGTGCGGATTTGCGGTGACTCGGGCATTTCCATGACTTTGTTTCAATTGACATGGCTTTTAATCTTCTAATTAAATCTAAGAATGATGGAAAACAACAATGAAAACAATACGGTCAAGATAAAAGGGGTGAGAGAGAATATTAAAAGATAAATTAATCTCAAAACACGGTCTACAAATAAATAATCATGTGTGAGTTGATTACCACCCTTAACACAAGTCATAAGCTTAACCATGGCTAGATGTGAACCTTGGGGGCTTCTTAAGTTTCTTGGGCTTGACCGAAACCAATCGTAAGGTGTTTGTGGGCTTCAATTGGAAGGGAAAAAAAAAATAAAAGATGGGTTTCTTGTAGCTAATTCGGCGGATGGAAGAATTGAACTAGGATTGTTAATCTGGGGTGTAAATAACGAAACTTCACTTGAGAAAATAGTGCAAGAGGCCATGGGCTGGGGTCCTTTATTTTGCAATGCACATGAACGTGCACCTACGTGCCGATTTGTGGTGACTTGGGCATTTGTATGGCTTTGCTTCCTCAATTGACATGCCTTGGATCAAGAATAATCTTTTAATTAAATCTAAGAATGATGAAAAACAACAATGAAAACAATATGGTCTAGATAAAAAAGGAGAGAGAATTGAAAGGAAAATTAGCCTCAAAACATGGTTTGGAGATGAATAACCATGTGTAAGTTGATCATGGCGCGTGGGTCAGAAGCTTAACCACGGCTAGCTATGAACCTCGGGGTTTCTTACACTTCTTGGGCTTGACGGAAACCGATGGTAACGTGTATGTGGGCATCAATTGGAAGAATGAAATGAAAGACAGCTGTCTGGAAGCAACTCGTCGGATGCTGTTACTGAACTAGGCGGGTTATGGTGGGGTGCAAGTAATGAGATTTGTCTTGCGAAAATGGTGTAAAAGGCGTGGGGGGCTAGGGGCCAATTTGTTGCAATGGACATGAAGGGCCACCTAGGTGCCGATTTGCAGTGACCTGGGCATTTACATGGCTTTGTTTCGGTTGACATGTCTTGGATGAAGACTAATCCTCTAATTCAACCCAAGAATGATGAAAAACAGCAATAAAAGCAACAAGGTTTAAGGAAAAAAGGTGAGAAAGAATATTAACAGGGAAATTAAGCACAAAACATGGTTTAGAGATGAATAATCACGTGTATGTTGATTGTTGACCTTTAACTCTAGCTAGAAGCTTAAACATGGCTAGATGTGAACCTTGGGGGCTTGTTAAACGTCTTGGGCTTGACGGAAACCAATGGTAAGCTGTATGTGGGCTTCAACTGAAAGAATGAGATACAAGACGGGGATTTCTTGCTGCTAATTCATGAGATGCTAGAATTGAACTTGGAGGGTGATTGTGGGGAGCAAATAGTCAAGTTTCCAATGACGAAATGTCTAAAAGGCATGGGCTTGGTGCCGATTTGTTGCAATGCACACATGAAGGTGCACCGAGGTGGCGATTTGCTGTGACTTGGGCATTTACACGGCTTTGTTTCAATTAACATGTCTTGGATCAATAATAATCTTCGAATTAATTCTAAGAATGATGGAAAACAACAATGAAAACTATAAGGTCAAGATAAAAAGGGTGAGAAAGAATATTAAAAGATAAATTAATCTCAAAATATGGTCTAGAGATAGATAATCGTGTGGAAGTCGACTATTGCCCTTAGCTCAAGTCATAAGCCTAACCGTGGCTAGATGTGAACCTTGGGAGATTGCTACGCTTCTTGGGCTTGACCGAAACCAATGGTAAGGTGTATGTGGCCTTCAATTTCAAGAATGAAATAAAAGACATATATCGGGGTGGCAATTTGTCGGATTCTATTACTGAACTAGGCGGGTCAATGTGGAGTGTGAGTAGTGGGATTTCTCTTGCGAAAATATTGCGAAATGCGTGGGCTAGGGGCCGATTTGTCGCAATGCACATGAAGGGGCAGCTAGGAGCCGATCTGCGGTGACTTGGTCATTTACCCGGCTTTCCTTCAAATGACATGTCTTGGATGAAGAACAATCTTCTAATTCAATCCTAGAATGATGACAAACAACATTAAAAGCTACAAGGTGTAGGGAAAAAAGGTGAGAAAGAATATTAAAAGGGAAATTAAGCACAAAGCATGGTTTAGAGATGAATAATCTTGTGTGTGTTGATTATGGCCCTTTAACTTAGCTAGAAGCTTAAGCATGGCTAGATGTGAACCTTGGGGCCTTTTAACACGTCTTGGTCTTGACGGAAACCAATGGTAAGGGTGTATGTGGGCATCAACTGAAAGAATTTGATAGAAGACTGGGTTTATTGCTGCTAATTCATCGGATGCTAGAAGTAAACTAGGAGGGCTAATGTGGGATGTAAATAGTGAAGATTCCAATGAGGAAATGGTGTAAAAGGGATGGGCTTGGAGCCGATTTGTTGGAATGCACACATGAAGTTGCACTAAGGTGCGGATTTGCGGTGACTCGGGCATTTCCATGACTTTGTTTCAATTGACATGGCTTTTAATCTTCTAATTAAATCTAAGAATGATGGAAAACAACAATGAAAACAATACGGTCAAGATAAAAGGGGTGAGAGAGAATATTAAAAGATAAATTAATCTCAAAACACGGTCTACAAATAAATAATCATGTGTGAGTTGATTACCACCCTTAACACAAGTCATAAGCTTAACCATGGCTAGATGTGAACCTTGGGGGCTTCTTAAGTTTCTTGGGCTTGACCGAAACCAATCGTAAGGTGTTTGTGGGCTTCAATTGGAAGGGAAAAAAAAAATAAAAGATGGGTTTCTTGTAGCTAATTCGGCGGATGGAAGAATTGAACTAGGATTGTTAATCTGGGGTGTAAATAACGAAACTTCACTTGAGAAAATAGTGCAAGAGGCCATGGGCTGGGGTCATTTATTTTGCAATGCACATGAACGTGCACCTACGTGCCGATTTGTGGTGACTTGGGCATTTGTATGGCTTTGCTTCCTCAATTGACATGCCTTGGATCAAGAATAATCTTTTAATTAAATCTAAGAATGATGAAAAACAACAATGAAAACAATAAGGTCTAGATAAAAAAGGAGAGAGAATTGAAAGGAAAATTAACCTCAAAACATGGTTTGGAGATGAATAACCATGTGTAAGTTGATCATGGCGCGTGGGTCAGAAGCTTAACCACGGCTAGCTATGAACCTCGGGGTTTCTTACACTTCTTGGGCTTGACGGAAACCGATGGTAACGTGTATGTGGGCATCAATTGGAAGAATGAAATGAAAGACAGCTGTCTGGAAGCAACTCGTCGGATGCTGTTACTGAACTAGGCGGGTTATGGTGGGGTGCAAGTAATGAGATTTGTCTTGCGAAAATGGTGTAAAAGGCATGGGGGGCTAGGGGCCAATTTGTTGCAGTGGACATGAAGGGCCACCTAGGTGCCGATTTGCAGTGACCTGGGCATTTACATGGCTTTGTTTCAGTTGACATGTCTTGGATGAAGACTAATCCTCTAATTCAACCCAAGAATGATGAAAAACAGCAATAAAAGCAACAAGGTTTAAGGAAAAAAGGTGAGAAAGAATATTAACAGGGAAATTAAGCACAAAACATGGTTTAGAGATGAATAATCACGTGTATGTTGATTGTTGACCTTTAACTCTAGCTAGAAGCTTAAACATGGCTAGATGTGAACCTTGGGGGCTTGTTAAACGTCTTGGGCTTGACGGAAACCAATGGTAAGCTGTATGTGGGCTTCAACTGAAAGAATGAGATACAAGACGGGGATTTCTTGCTGCTAATTCATGAGATGCTAGAATTGAACTTGGAGGGTGATTGTGGGGAGCAAATAGTCAAGTTTCCAATGACGAAATGTCTAAAAGGCATGGGCTTGGTGCCGATTTGTTGCAATGCACACATGAAGGTGCACCGAGGTGGCGATTTGCTGTGACTTGGGCATTTACACGGCTTTGTTTCAATTAACATGTCTTGGATCAATAATAATCTTCGAATTAATTCTAAGAATGATGGAAAACAACAATGAAAACTATAAGGTCAAGATAAAAAGGGTGAGAAAGAATATTAAAAGATAAATTAATCTCAAAATATGGTCTAGAGATAGATAATCGTGTGGAAGTCGACTATTGCCCTTAGCTCAAGTCATAAGCCTAACCGTGGCTAGATGTGAACCTTGGGAGATTGCTACGCTTCTTGGGCTTGACCGAAACCAATGGTAAGGTGTATGTGGCCTTCAATTTCAAGAATGAAATAAAAGACATATATCGGGGTGGCAATTTGTCGGATTCTATTACTGAACTAGGCGGGTCAATGTGGAGTGTGAGTAGTGGGATTTCTCTTGCGAAAATATTGCGAAATGCGTGGGCTAGGGGCCGATTTGTCGCAATGCACATGAAGGGGCAGCTAGGAGCCGATCTGCGGTGACTTGGTCATTTACCCGGCTTTCCTTCAAATGACATGTCTTGGATGAAGAACAATCTTCTAATTCAATCCTAGAATGATGACAAACAACATTAAAAGCTACAAGGTGTAGGGAAAAAAGGTGAGAAAGAATATTAAAAGGGAAATTAAGCACAAAGCATGGTTTAGAGATGAATAATCTTGTGTGTGTTGATTATGGCCCTTTAACTTAGCTAGAAGCTTAAGCATGGCTAGATGTGAACCTTGGGGCCTTTTAACACGTCTTGGTCTTGACGGAAACCAATGGTAAGGGTGTATGTGGGCATCAACTGAAAGAATTTGATAGAAGACTGGGTTTATTGCTGCTAATTCATCGGATGCTAGAAGTAAACTAGGAGGGCTAATGTGGGATGTAAATAGTGAAGATTCCATTGAGGAAATGGTGTAAAAGGGATGGGCTTGGAGCCGATTTGTTGGAATGCACACATGAAGTTGCACTAAGGTGCGGATTTGCGGTGACTCGGGCATTTCCATGACTTTCTTTCAATTGACATGGCTTTTAATCTTCTAATTAAATCTAAGAATGATGGAAAACAACAATGAAAACAATACGGTCAAGATAAAAGGGGTGAGAGAGAATATTAAAAGATAAATTAATCTCAAAACACGGTCTACAAATAAATAATCATGTGTGAGTTGATTACCACCCTTAACACAAGTCATAAGCTTAACCATGGCTAGATGTGAACCTTGGGGGCTTCTTAAGTTTCTTGGGCTTGACCGAAACCAATCGTAAGGTGTTTGTGGGCTTCAATTGGAAGGGAAAAAAAAAATAAAAGATGGGTTTCTTGTAGCTAATTCGGCGGATGGAAGAATTGAACTAGGATTGTTAATCTGGGGTGTAAATAACGAAACTTCACTTGAGAAAATAGTGCAAGAGGCCATGGGCTGGGGTCATTTATTTTGCAATGCACATGAACGTGCACCTACGTGCCGATTTGTGGTGACTTGGGCATTTGTATGGCTTTGCTTCCTCAATTGACATGCCTTGGATCAAGAATAATCTTTTAATTAAATCTAAGAATGATGAAAAACAACAATGAAAACAATAAGGTCTAGATAAAAAAGGAGAGAGAATTGAAAGGAAAATTAACCTCAAAACATGGTTTGGAGATGAATAACCATGTGTAAGTTGATCATGGCGCGTGGGTCAGAAGCTTAACCACGGCTAGCTATGAACCTCGGGGTTTCTTACACTTCTTGGGCTTGACGGAAACCGATGGTAACGTGTATGTGGGCATCAATTGGAAGAATGAAATGAAAGACAGCTGTCTGGAAGCAACTCGTCGGATGCTGTTACTGAACTAGGCGGGTTATGGTGGGGTGCAAGTAATGAGATTTGTCTTGCGAAAATGGTGTAAAAGGCGTGGGGGGCTAGGGGCCAATTTGTTGCAGTGGACATGAAGGGCCACCTAGGTGCCGATTTGCAGTGACCTGGGCATTTACATGGCTTTGTTTCAGTTGACATGTCTTGGATGAAGACTAATCCTCTAATTCAACCCAAGAATGATGAAAAACAGCAATAAAAGCAACAAGGTTTAAGGAAAAAAGGTGAGAAAGAATATTAACAGGGAAATTAAGCACAAAACATGGTTTAGAGATGAATAATCACGTGTATGTTGATTGTTGACCTTTAACTCTAGCTAGAAGCTTAAACATGGCTAGATGTGAACCTTGGGGGCTTGTTAAACGTCTTGGGCTTGACGGAAACCAATGGTAAGCTGTATGTGGGCTTCAACTGAAAGAATGAGATACAAGACGGGGATTTCTTGCTGCTAATTCATGAGATGCTAGAATTGAACTTGGAGGGTGATTGTGGGGAGCAAATAGTCAAGTTTCCAATGACGAAATGTCTAAAAGGCATGGGCTTGGTGCCGATTTGTTGCAATGCACACATGAAGGTGCACCGAGGTGGCGATTTGCTGTGACTTGGGCATTTACACGGCTTTGTTTCAATTAACATGTCTTGGATCAATAATAATCTTCGAATTAATTCTAAGAATGATGGAAAACAACAATGAAAACTATAAGGTCAAGATAAAAAGGGTGAGAAAGAATATTAAAAGATAAATTAATCTCAAAATATGGTCTAGAGATAGATAATCGTGTGGAAGTCGACTATTGCCCTTAGCTCAAGTCATAAGCCTAACCGTGGCTAGATGTGAACCTTGGGAGATTGCTACGCTTCTTGGGCTTGACCGAAACCAATGGTAAAGTGTATGTGGCCTTCAATTTCAAGAATGAAATAAAAGACATATATCGGGGTGGCAATTTGTCGGATTCTATTACTGAACTAGGCGGGTCAATGTGGAGTGTGAGTAGTGGGATTTCTCTTGCGAAAATATTGCGAAATGCGTGGGCTAGGGGCCGATTTGTCGCAATGCACATGAAGGGGCAGCTAGGAGCCGATCTGCGGTGACTTGGTCATTTACCCGGCTTTCCTTCAAATGACATGTCTTGGATGAAGAACAATCTTCTAATTCAATCCTAGAATGATGACAAACAACATTAAAAGCTACAAGGTGTAGGGAAAAAAGGTGAGAAAGAATATTAAAAGGGAAATTAAGCACAAAGCATGGTTTAGAGATGAATAATCTTGTGTGTGTTGATTATGGCCCTTTAACTTAGCTAGAAGCTTAAGCATGGCTAGATGTGAACCTTGGGGCCTTTTAACACGTCTTGGTCTTGACGGAAACCAATGGTAAGGGTGTATGTGGGCATCAACTGAAAGAATTTGATAGAAGACTGGGTTTATTGCTGCTAATTCATCGGATGCTAGAAGTAAACTAGGAGGGCTAATGTGGGATGTAAATAGTGAAGATTCCATTGAGGAAATGGTGTAAAAGGGATGGGCTTGGAGCCGATTTGTTGGAATGCACACATGAAGTTGCACTAAGGTGCGGATTTGCGGTGACTCGGGCATTTCCATGACTTTCTTTCAATTGACATGGCTTTTAATCTTCTAATTAAATCTAAGAATGATGGAAAACAACAATGAAAACAATACGGTCAAGATAAAAGGGGTGAGAGAGAATATTAAAAGATAAATTAATCTCAAAACACGGTCTACAAATAAATAATCATGTGTGAGTTGATTACCACCCTTAACACAAGTCATAAGCTTAACCATGGCTAGATGTGAACCTTGGGGGCTTCTTAAGTTTCTTGGGCTTGACCGAAACCAATCGTAAGGTGTTTGTGGGCTTCAATTGGAAGGGAAAAAAAAAATAAAAGATGGGTTTCTTGTAGCTAATTCGGCGGATGGAAGAATTGAACTAGGATTGTTAATCTGGGGTGTAAATAACGAAACTTCACTTGAGAAAATAGTGCAAGAGGCCATGGGCTGGGGTCCTTTATTTTGCAATGCACATGAACGTGCACCTACGTGCCGATTTGTGGTGACTTGGGCATTTGTATGGCTTTGCTTCCTCAATTGACATGCCTTGGATCAAGAATAATCTTTTAATTAAATCTAAGAATGATGAAAAACAACAATGAAAACAATATGGTCTAGATAAAAAAGGAGAGAGAATTGAAAGGAAAATTAGCCTCAAAACATGGTTTGGAGATGAATAACCATGTGTAAGTTGATCATGGCGCGTGGGTCAGAAGCTTAACCACGGCTAGCTATGAACCTCGGGGTTTCTTACACTTCTTGGGCTTGACGGAAACCGATGGTAACGTGTATGTGGGCATCAATTGGAAGAATGAAATGAAAGACAGCTGTCTGGAAGCAACTCGTCGGATGCTGTTACTGAACTAGGCGGGTTATGGTGGGGTGCAAGTAATGAGATTTGTCTTGCGAAAATGGTGTAAAAGGCGTGGGGGGCTAGGGGCCAATTTGTTGCAATGGACATGAAGGGCCACCTAGGTGCCGATTTGCAGTGACCTGGGCATTTACATGGCTTTGTTTCGGTTGACATGTCTTGGATGAAGACTAATCCTCTAATTCAACCCAAGAATGATGAAAAACAGCAATAAAAGCAACAAGGTTTAAGGAAAAAAGGTGAGAAAGAATATTAACAGGGAAATTAAGCACAAAACATGGTTTAGAGATGAATAATCACGTGTATGTTGATTGTTGACCTTTAACTCTAGCTAGAAGCTTAAACATGGCTAGATGTGAACCTTGGGGGCTTGTTAAACGTCTTGGGCTTGACGGAAACCAATGGTAAGCTGTATGTGGGCTTCAACTGAAAGAATGAGATACAAGACGGGGATTTCTTGCTGCTAATTCATGAGATGCTAGAATTGAACTTGGAGGGTGATTGTGGGGAGCAAATAGTCAAGTTTCCAATGACGAAATGTCTAAAAGGCATGGGCTTGGTGCCGATTTGTTGCAATGCACACATGAAGGTGCACCGAGGTGGCGATTTGCTGTGACTTGGGCATTTACACGGCTTTGTTTCAATTAACATGTCTTGGATCAATAATAATCTTCGAATTAATTCTAAGAATGATGGAAAACAACAATGAAAACTATAAGGTCAAGATAAAAAGGGTGAGAAAGAATATTAAAAGATAAATTAATCTCAAAATATGGTCTAGAGATAGATAATCGTGTGGAAGTCGACTATTGCCCTTAGCTCAAGTCATAAGCCTAACCGTGGCTAGATGTGAACCTTGGGAGATTGCTACGCTTCTTGGGCTTGACCGAAACCAATGGTAAGGTGTATGTGGCCTTCAATTTCAAGAATGAAATAAAAGACATATATCGGGGTGGCAATTTGTCGGATTCTATTACTGAACTAGGCGGGTCAATGTGGAGTGTGAGTAGTGGGATTTCTCTTGCGAAAATATTGCGAAATGCGTGGGCTAGGGGCCGATTTGTCGCAATGCACATGAAGGGGCAGCTAGGAGCCGATCTGCGGTGACTTGGTCATTTACCCGGCTTTCCTTCAAATGACATGTCTTGGATGAAGAACAATCTTCTAATTCAATCCTAGAATGATGACAAACAACATTAAAAGCTACAAGGTGTAGGGAAAAAAGGTGAGAAAGAATATTAAAAGGGAAATTAAGCACAAAGCATGGTTTAGAGATGAATAATCTTGTGTGTGTTGATTATGGCCCTTTAACTTAGCTAGAAGCTTAAGCATGGCTAGATGTGAACCTTGGGGCCTTTTAACACGTCTTGGTCTTGACGGAAACCAATGGTAAGGGTGTATGTGGGCATCAACTGAAAGAATTTGATAGAAGACTGGGTTTATTGCTGCTAATTCATCGGATGCTAGAAGTAAACTAGGAGGGCTAATGTGGGATGTAAATAGTGAAGATTCCAATGAGGAAATGGTGTAAAAGGGATGGGCTTGGAGCCGATTTGTTGGAATGCACACATGAAGTTGCACTAAGGTGCGGATTTGCGGTGACTCGGGCATTTCCATGACTTTGTTTCAATTGACATGGCTTTTAATCTTCTAATTAAATCTAAGAATGATGGAAAACAACAATGAAAACAATACGGTCAAGATAAAAGGGGTGAGAGAGAATATTAAAAGATAAATTAATCTCAAAACACGGTCTACAAATAAATAATCATGTGTGAGTTGATTACCACCCTTAACACAAGTCATAAGCTTAACCATGGCTAGATGTGAACCTTGGGGGCTTCTTAAGTTTCTTGGGCTTGACCGAAACCAATCGTAAGGTGTTTGTGGGCTTCAATTGGAAGGGAAAAAAAAAATAAAAGATGGGTTTCTTGTAGCTAATTCGGCGGATGGAAGAATTGAACTAGGATTGTTAATCTGGGGTGTAAATAACGAAACTTCACTTGAGAAAATAGTGCAAGAGGCCATGGGCTGGGGTCATTTATTTTGCAATGCACATGAACGTGCACCTACGTGCCGATTTGTGGTGACTTGGGCATTTGTATGGCTTTGCTTCCTCAATTGACATGCCTTGGATCAAGAATAATCTTTTAATTAAATCTAAGAATGATGAAAAACAACAATGAAAACAATAAGGTCTAGATAAAAAAGGAGAGAGAATTGAAAGGAAAATTAACCTCAAAACATGGTTTGGAGATGAATAACCATGTGTAAGTTGATCATGGCGCGTGGGTCAGAAGCTTAACCACGGCTAGCTATGAACCTCGGGGTTTCTTACACTTCTTGGGCTTGACGGAAACCGATGGTAACGTGTATGTGGGCATCAATTGGAAGAATGAAATGAAAGACAGCTGTCTGGAAGCAACTCGTCGGATGCTGTTACTGAACTAGGCGGGTTATGGTGGGGTGCAAGTAATGAGATTTGTCTTGCGAAAATGGTGTAAAAGGCATGGGGGGCTAGGGGCCAATTTGTTGCAGTGGACATGAAGGGCCACCTAGGTGCCGATTTGCAGTGACCTGGGCATTTACATGGCTTTGTTTCAGTTGACATGTCTTGGATGAAGACTAATCCTCTAATTCAACCCAAGAATGATGAAAAACAACAATAAAAGCAACAAGGTTTAAGGAAAAAAGGTGAGAAAGAATATTAACAGGGAAATTAAGCACAAAACATGGTTTAGAGATGAATAATCACGTGTATGTTGATTGTTGACCTTTAACTCTAGCTAGAAGCTTAAACATGGCTAGATGTGAACCTTGGGGGCTTGTTAAACGTCTTGGGCTTGACGGAAACCAATGGTAAGCTGTATGTGGGCTTCAACTGAAAGAATGAGATACAAGACGGGGATTTCTTGCTGCTAATTCATGAGATGCTAGAATTGAACTTGGAGGGTGATTGTGGGGAGCAAATAGTCAAGTTTCCAATGACGAAATGTCTAAAAGGCATGGGCTTGGTGCCGATTTGTTGCAATGCACACATGAAGGTGCACCGAGGTGGCGATTTGCTGTGACTTGGGCATTTACACGGCTTTGTTTCAATTAACATGTCTTGGATCAATAATAATCTTCGAATTAATTCTAAGAATGATGGAAAACAACAATGAAAACTATAAGGTCAAGATAAAAAGGGTGAGAAAGAATATTAAAAGATAAATTAATCTCAAAATATGGTCTAGAGATAGATAATCGTGTGGAAGTCGACTATTGCCCTTAGCTCAAGTCATAAGCCTAACCGTGGCTAGATGTGAACCTTGGGAGATTGCTACGCTTCTTGGGCTTGACCGAAACCAATGGTAAGGTGTATGTGGCCTTCAATTTCAAGAATGAAATAAAAGACATATATCGGGGTGGCAATTTGTCGGATTCTATTACTGAACTAGGCGGGTCAATGTGGAGTGTGAGTAGTGGGATTTCTCTTGCGAAAATATTGCGAAATGCGTGGGCTAGGGGCCGATTTGTCGCAATGCACATGAAGGGGCAGCTAGGAGCCGATCTGCGGTGACTTGGTCATTTACCCGGCTTTCCTTCAAATGACATGTCTTGGATGAAGAACAATCTTCTAATTCAATCCTAGAATGATGACAAACAACATTAAAAGCTACAAGGTGTAGGGAAAAAAGGTGAGAAAGAATATTAAAAGGGAAATTAAGCACAAAGCATGGTTTAGAGATGAATAATCTTGTGTGTGTTGATTATGGCCCTTTAACTTAGCTAGAAGCTTAAGCATGGCTAGATGTGAACCTTGGGGCCTTTTAACACGTCTTGGTCTTGACGGAAACCAATGGTAAGGGTGTATGTGGGCATCAACTGAAAGAATTTGATAGAAGACTGGGTTTATTGCTGCTAATTCATCGGATGCTAGAAGTAAACTAGGAGGGCTAATGTGGGATGTAAATAGTGAAGATTCCATTGAGGAAATGGTGTAAAAGGGATGGGCTTGGAGCCGATTTGTTGGAATGCACACATGAAGTTGCACTAAGGTGCGGATTTGCGGTGACTCGGGCATTTCCATGACTTTCTTTCAATTGACATGGCTTTTAATCTTCTAATTAAATCTAAGAATGATGGAAAACAACAATGAAAACAATACGGTCAAGATAAAAGGGGTGAGAGAGAATATTAAAAGATAAATTAATCTCAAAACACGGTCTACAAATAAATAATCATGTGTGAGTTGATTACCACCCTTAACACAAGTCATAAGCTTAACCATGGCTAGATGTGAACCTTGGGGGCTTCTTAAGTTTCTTGGGCTTGACCGAAACCAATCGTAAGGTGTTTGTGGGCTTCAATTGGAAGGGAAAAAAAAAATAAAAGATGGGTTTCTTGTAGCTAATTCGGCGGATGGAAGAATTGAACTAGGATTGTTAATCTGGGGTGTAAATAACGAAACTTCACTTGAGAAAATAGTGCAAGAGGCCATGGGCTGGGGTCATTTATTTTGCAATGCACATGAACGTGCACCTACGTGCCGATTTGTGGTGACTTGGGCATTTGTATGGCTTTGCTTCCTCAATTGACATGCCTTGGATCAAGAATAATCTTTTAATTAAATCTAAGAATGATGAAAAACAACAATGAAAACAATAAGGTCTAGATAAAAAAGGAGAGAGAATTGAAAGGAAAATTAACCTCAAAACATGGTTTGGAGATGAATAACCATGTGTAAGTTGATCATGGCGCGTGGGTCAGAAGCTTAACCACGGCTAGCTATGAACCTCGGGGTTTCTTACACTTCTTGGGCTTGACGGAAACCGATGGTAACGTGTATGTGGGCATCAATTGGAAGAATGAAATGAAAGACAGCTGTCTGGAAGCAACTCGTCGGATGCTGTTACTGAACTAGGCGGGTTATGGTGGGGTGCAAGTAATGAGATTTGTCTTGCGAAAATGGTGTAAAAGGCGTGGGGGGCTAGGGGCCAATTTGTTGCAGTGGACATGAAGGGCCACCTAGGTGCCGATTTGCAGTGACCTGGGCATTTACATGGCTTTGTTTCAGTTGACATGTCTTGGATGAAGACTAATCCTCTAATTCAACCCAAGAATGATGAAAAACAGCAATAAAAGCAACAAGGTTTAAGGAAAAAAGGTGAGAAAGAATATTAACAGGGAAATTAAGCACAAAACATGGTTTAGAGATGAATAATCACGTGTATGTTGATTGTTGACCTTTAACTCTAGCTAGAAGCTTAAACATGGCTAGATGTGAACCTTGGGGGCTTGTTAAACGTCTTGGGCTTGACGGAAACCAATGGTAAGCTGTATGTGGGCTTCAACTGAAAGAATGAGATACAAGACGGGGATTTCTTGCTGCTAATTCATGAGATGCTAGAATTGAACTTGGAGGGTGATTGTGGGGAGCAAATAGTCAAGTTTCCAATGACGAAATGTCTAAAAGGCATGGGCTTGGTGCCGATTTGTTGCAATGCACACATGAAGGTGCACCGAGGTGGCGATTTGCTGTGACTTGGGCATTTACACGGCTTTGTTTCAATTAACATGTCTTGGATCAATAATAATCTTCGAATTAATTCTAAGAATGATGGAAAACAACAATGAAAACTATAAGGTCAAGATAAAAAGGGTGAGAAAGAATATTAAAAGATAAATTAATCTCAAAATATGGTCTAGAGATAGATAATCGTGTGGAAGTCGACTATTGCCCTTAGCTCAAGTCATAAGCCTAACCGTGGCTAGATGTGAACCTTGGGAGATTGCTACGCTTCTTGGGCTTGACCGAAACCAATGGTAAGGTGTATGTGGCCTTCAATTTCAAGAATGAAATAAAAGACATATATCGGGGTGGCAATTTGTCGGATTCTATTACTGAACTAGGCGGGTCAATGTGGAGTGTGAGTAGTGGGATTTCTCTTGCGAAAATATTGCGAAATGCGTGGGCTAGGGGCCGATTTGTCGCAATGCACATGAAGGGGCAGCTAGGAGCCGATCTGCGGTGACTTGGTCATTTACCCGGCTTTCCTTCAAATGACATGTCTTGGATGAAGAACAATCTTCTAATTCAATCCTAGAATGATGACAAACAACATTAAAAGCTACAAGGTGTAGGGAAAAAAGGTGAGAAAGAATATTAAAAGGGAAATTAAGCACAAAGCATGGTTTAGAGATGAATAATCTTGTGTGTGTTGATTATGGCCCTTTAACTTAGCTAGAAGCTTAAGCATGGCTAGATGTGAACCTTGGGGCCTTTTAACACGTCTTGGTCTTGACGGAAACCAATGGTAAGGGTGTATGTGGGCATCAACTGAAAGAATTTGATAGAAGACTGGGTTTATTGCTGCTAATTCATCGGATGCTAGAAGTAAACTAGGAGGGCTAATGTGGGATGTAAATAGTGAAGATTCCATTGAGGAAATGGTGTAAAAGGGATGGGCTTGGAGCCGATTTGTTGGAATGCACACATGAAGTTGCACTAAGGTGCGGATTTGCGGTGACTCGGGCATTTCCATGACTTTCTTTCAATTGACATGGCTTTTAATCTTCTAATTAAATCTAAGAATGATGGAAAACAACAATGAAAACAATACGGTCAAGATAAAAGGGGTGAGAGAGAATATTAAAAGATAAATTAATCTCAAAACACGGTCTACAAATAAATAATCATGTGTGAGTTGATTACCACCCTTAACACAAGTCATAAGCTTAACCATGGCTAGATGTGAACCTTGGGGGCTTCTTAAGTTTCTTGGGCTTGACCGAAACCAATCGTAAGGTGTTTGTGGGCTTCAATTGGAAGGGAAAAAAAAAATAAAAGATGGGTTTCTTGTAGCTAATTCGGCGGATGGAAGAATTGAACTAGGATTGTTAATCTGGGGTGTAAATAACGAAACTTCACTTGAGAAAATAGTGCAAGAGGCCATGGGCTGGGGTCATTTATTTTGCAATGCACATGAACGTGCACCTACGTGCCGATTTGTGGTGACTTGGGCATTTGTATGGCTTTGCTTCCTCAATTGACATGCCTTGGATCAAGAATAATCTTTTAATTAAATCTAAGAATGATGAAAAACAACAATGAAAACAATAAGGTCTAGATAAAAAAGGAGAGAGAATTGAAAGGAAAATTAACCTCAAAACATGGTTTGGAGATGAATAACCATGTGTAAGTTGATCATGGCGCGTGGGTCAGAAGCTTAACCACGGCTAGCTATGAACCTCGGGGTTTCTTACACTTCTTGGGCTTGACGGAAACCGATGGTAACGTGTATGTGGGCATCAATTGGAAGAATGAAATGAAAGACAGCTGTCTGGAAGCAACTCGTCGGATGCTGTTACTGAACTAGGCGGGTTATGGTGGGGTGCAAGTAATGAGATTTGTCTTGCGAAAATGGTGTAAAAGGCGTGGGGGGCTAGGGGCCAATTTGTTGCAGTGGACATGAAGGGCCACCTAGGTGCCGATTTGCAGTGACCTGGGCATTTACATGGCTTTGTTTCAGTTGACATGTCTTGGATGAAGACTAATCCTCTAATTCAACCCAAGAATGATGAAAAACAGCAATAAAAGCAACAAGGTTTAAGGAAAAAAGGTGAGAAAGAATATTAACAGGGAAATTAAGCACAAAACATGGTTTAGAGATGAATAATCACGTGTATGTTGATTGTTGACCTTTAACTCTAGCTAGAAGCTTAAACATGGCTAGATGTGAACCTTGGGGGCTTGTTAAACGTCTTGGGCTTGACGGAAACCAATGGTAAGCTGTATGTGGGCTTCAACTGAAAGAATGAGATACAAGACGGGGATTTCTTGCTGCTAATTCATGAGATGCTAGAATTGAACTTGGAGGGTGATTGTGGGGAGCAAATAGTCAAGTTTCCAATGACGAAATGTCTAAAAGGCATGGGCTTGGTGCCGATTTGTTGCAATGCACACATGAAGGTGCACCGAGGTGGCGATTTGCTGTGACTTGGGCATTTACACGGCTTTGTTTCAATTAACATGTCTTGGATCAATAATAATCTTCGAATTAATTCTAAGAATGATGGAAAACAACAATGAAAACTATAAGGTCAAGATAAAAAGGGTGAGAAAGAATATTAAAAGATAAATTAATCTCAAAATATGGTCTAGAGATAGATAATCGTGTGGAAGTCGACTATTGCCCTTAGCTCAAGTCATAAGCCTAACCGTGGCTAGATGTGAACCTTGGGAGATTGCTACGCTTCTTGGGCTTGACCGAAACCAATGGTAAGGTGTATGTGGCCTTCAATTTCAAGAATGAAATAAAAGACATATATCGGGGTGGCAATTTGTCGGATTCTATTACTGAACTAGGCGGGTCAATGTGGAGTGTGAGTAGTGGGATTTCTCTTGCGAAAATATTGCGAAATGCGTGGGCTAGGGGCCGATTTGTCGCAATGCACATGAAGGGGCAGCTAGGAGCCGATCTGCGGTGACTTGGTCATTTACCCGGCTTTCCTTCAAATGACATGTCTTGGATGAAGAACAATCTTCTAATTCAATCCTAGAATGATGACAAACAACATTAAAAGCTACAAGGTGTAGGGAAAAAAGGTGAGAAAGAATATTAAAAGGGAAATTAAGCACAAAGCATGGTTTAGAGATGAATAATCTTGTGTGTGTTGATTATGGCCCTTTAACTTAGCTAGAAGCTTAAGCATGGCTAGATGTGAACCTTGGGGCCTTTTAACACGTCTTGGTCTTGACGGAAACCAATGGTAAGGGTGTATGTGGGCATCAACTGAAAGAATTTGATAGAAGACTGGGTTTATTGCTGCTAATTCATCGGATGCTAGAAGTAAACTAGGAGGGCTAATGTGGGATGTAAATAGTGAAGATTCCAATGAGGAAATGGTGTAAAAGGGATGGGCTTGGAGCCGATTTGTTGGAATGCACACATGAAGTTGCACTAAGGTGCGGATTTGCGGTGACTCGGGCATTTCCATGACTTTCTTTCAATTGACATGGCTTTTAATCTTCTAATTAAATCTAAGAATGATGGAAAACAACAATGAAAACAATACGGTCAAGATAAAAGGGGTGAGAGAGAATATTAAAAGATAAATTAATCTCAAAACACGGTCTACAAATAAATAATCATGTGTGAGTTGATTACCACCCTTAACACAAGTCATAAGCTTAACCATGGCTAGATGTGAACCTTGGGGGCTTCTTAAGTTTCTTGGGCTTGACCGAAACCAATCGTAAGGTGTTTGTGGGCTTCAATTGGAAGGGAAAAAAAAAATAAAAGATGGGTTTCTTGTAGCTAATTCGGCGGATGGAAGAATTGAACTAGGATTGTTAATCTGGGGTGTAAATAACGAAACTTCACTTGAGAAAATAGTGCAAGAGGCCATGGGCTGGGGTCATTTATTTTGCAATGCACATGAACGTGCACCTACGTGCCGATTTGTGGTGACTTGGGCATTTGTATGGCTTTGCTTCCTCAATTGACATGCCTTGGATCAAGAATAATCTTTTAATTAAATCTAAGAATGATGAAAAACAACAATGAAAACAATAAGGTCTAGATAAAAAAGGAGAGAGAATTGAAAGGAAAATTAACCTCAAAACATGGTTTGGAGATGAATAACCATGTGTAAGTTGATCATGGCGCGTGGGTCAGAAGCTTAACCACGGCTAGCTATGAACCTCGGGGTTTCTTACACTTCTTGGGCTTGACGGAAACCGATGGTAACGTGTATGTGGGCATCAATTGGAAGAATGAAATGAAAGACAGCTGTCTGGAAGCAACTCGTCGGATGCTGTTACTGAACTAGGCGGGTTATGGTGGGGTGCAAGTAATGAGATTTGTCTTGCGAAAATGGTGTAAAAGGCGTGGGGGGCTAGGGGCCAATTTGTTGCAATGGACATGAAGGGCCACCTAGGTGCCGATTTGCAGTGACCTGGGCATTTACATGGCTTTGTTTCAGTTGACATGTCTTGGATGAAGACTAATCCTCTAATTCAACCCAAGAATGATGAAAAACAGCAATAAAAGCAACAAGGTTTAAGGAAAAAATGTGAGAAAGAATATTAACAGGGAAATTAAGCACAAAACATGGTTTAGAGATGAATAATCACGTGTATGTTGATTGTTGACCTTTAACTCTAGCTAGAAGCTTAAACATGGCTAGATGTGAACCTTGGGGGCTTGTTAAACGTCTTGGGCTTGACGGAAACCAATGGTAAGCTGTATGTGGGCTTCAACTGAAAGAATGAGATACAAGACGGGGATTTCTTGCTGCTAATTCATGAGATGCTAGAATTGAACTTGGAGGGTGATTGTGGGGAGCAAATAGTCAAGTTTCCAATGACGAAATGTCTAAAAGGCATGGGCTTGGTGCCGATTTGTTGCAATGCACACATGAAGGTGCACCGAGGTGGCGATTTGCTGTGACTTGGGCATTTACACGGCTTTGTTTCAATTAACATGTCTTGGATCAATAATAATCTTCGAATTAATTCTAAGAATGATGGAAAACAACAATGAAAACTATAAGGTCAAGATAAAAAGGGTGAGAAAGAATATTAAAAGATAAATTAATCTCAAAATATGGTCTAGAGATAGATAATCGTGTGGAAGTCGACTATTGCCCTTAGCTCAAGTCATAAGCCTAACCGTGGCTAGATGTGAACCTTGGGAGATTGCTACGCTTCTTGGGCTTGACCGAAACCAATGGTAAGGTGTATGTGGCCTTCAATTTCAAGAATGAAATAAAAGACATATATCGGGGTGGCAATTTGTCGGATTCTATTACTGAACTAGGCGGGTCAATGTGGAGTGTGAGTAGTGGGATTTCTCTTGCGAAAATATTGCGAAATGCGTGGGCTAGGGGCCGATTTGTCGCAATGCACATGAAGGGGCAGCTAGGAGCCGATCTGCGGTGACTTGGTCATTTACCCGGCTTTCCTTCAAATGACATGTCTTGGATGAAGAACAATCTTCTAATTCAATCCTAGAATGATGACAAACAACATTAAAAGCTACAAGGTGTAGGGAAAAAAGGTGAGAAAGAATATTAAAAGGGAAATTAAGCACAAAGCATGGTTTAGAGATGAATAATCTTGTGTGTGTTGATTATGGCCCTTTAACTTAGCTAGAAGCTTAAGCATGGCTAGATGTGAACCTTGGGGCCTTTTAACACGTCTTGGTCTTGACGGAAACCAATGGTAAGGGTGTATGTGGGCATCAACTGAAAGAATTTGATAGAAGACTGGGTTTATTGCTGCTAATTCATCGGATGCTAGAAGTAAACTAGGAGGGCTAATGTGGGATGTAAATAGTGAAGATTCCAATGAGGAAATGGTGTAAAAGGGATGGGCTTGGAGCCGATTTGTTGGAATGCACACATGAAGTTGCACTAAGGTGCGGATTTGCGGTGACTCGGGCATTTCCATGACTTTCTTTCAATTGACATGGCTTTTAATCTTCTAATTAAATCTAAGAATGATGGAAAACAACAATGAAAACAATACGGTCAAGATAAAAGGGGTGAGAGAGAATATTAAAAGATAAATTAATCTCAAAACACGGTCTACAAATAAATAATCATGTGTGAGTTGATTACCACCCTTAACACAAGTCATAAGCTTAACCATGGCTAGATGTGAACCTTGGGGGCTTCTTAAGTTTCTTGGGCTTGACCGAAACCAATCGTAAGGTGTTTGTGGGCTTCAATTGGAAGGGAAAAAAAAAATAAAAGATGGGTTTCTTGTAGCTAATTCGGCGGATGGAAGAATTGAACTAGGATTGTTAATCTGGGGTGTAAATAACGAAACTTCACTTGAGAAAATAGTGCAAGAGGCCATGGGCTGGGGTCATTTATTTTGCAATGCACATGAACGTGCACCTACGTGCCGATTTGTGGTGACTTGGGCATTTGTATGGCTTTGCTTCCTCAATTGACATGCCTTGGATCAAGAATAATCTTTTAATTAAATCTAAGAATGATGAAAAACAACAATGAAAACAATAAGGTCTAGATAAAAAAGGAGAGAGAATTGAAAGGAAAATTAACCTCAAAACATGGTTTGGAGATGAATAACCATGTGTAAGTTGATCATGGCGCGTGGGTCAGAAGCTTAACCACGGCTAGCTATGAACCTCGGGGTTTCTTACACTTCTTGGGCTTGACGGAAACCGATGGTAACGTGTATGTGGGCATCAATTGGAAGAATGAAATGAAAGACAGCTGTCTGGAAGCAACTCGTCGGATGCTGTTACTGAACTAGGCGGGTTATGGTGGGGTGCAAGTAATGAGATTTGTCTTGCGAAAATGGTGTAAAAGGCGTGGGGGGCTAGGGGCCAATTTGTTGCAATGGACATGAAGGGCCACCTAGGTGCCGATTTGCAGTGACCTGGGCATTTACATGGCTTTGTTTCAGTTGACATGTCTTGGATGAAGACTAATCCTCTAATTCAACCCAAGAATGATGAAAAACAGCAATAAAAGCAACAAGGTTTAAGGAAAAAATGTGAGAAAGAATATTAACAGGGAAATTAAGCACAAAACATGGTTTAGAGATGAATAATCACGTGTATGTTGATTGTTGACCTTTAACTCTAGCTAGAAGCTTAAACATGGCTAGATGTGAACCTTGGGGGCTTGTTAAACGTCTTGGGCTTGACGGAAACCAATGGTAAGCTGTATGTGGGCTTCAACTGAAAGAATGAGATACAAGACGGGGATTTCTTGCTGCTAATTCATGAGATGCTAGAATTGAACTTGGAGGGTGATTGTGGGGAGCAAATAGTCAAGTTTCCAATGACGAAATGTCTAAAAGGCATGGGCTTGGTGCCGATTTGTTGCAATGCACACATGAAGGTGCACCGAGGTGGCGATTTGCTGTGACTTGGGCATTTACACGGCTTTGTTTCAATTAACATGTCTTGGATCAATAATAATCTTCGAATTAATTCTAAGAATGATGGAAAACAACAATGAAAACTATAAGGTCAAGATAAAAAGGGTGAGAAAGAATATTAAAAGATAAATTAATCTCAAAATATGGTCTAGAGATAGATAATCGTGTGGAAGTCGACTATTGCCCTTAGCTCAAGTCATAAGCCTAACCGTGGCTAGATGTGAACCTTGGGAGATTGCTACGCTTCTTGGGCTTGACCGAAACCAATGGTAAGGTGTATGTGGCCTTCAATTTCAAGAATGAAATAAAAGACATATATCGGGGTGGCAATTTGTCGGATTCTATTACTGAACTAGGCGGGTCAATGTGGAGTGTGAGTAGTGGGATTTCTCTTGCGAAAATATTGCGAAATGCGTGGGCTAGGGGCCGATTTGTCGCAATGCACATGAAGGGGCAGCTAGGAGCCGATCTGCGGTGACTTGGTCATTTACCCGGCTTTCCTTCAAATGACATGTCTTGGATGAAGAACAATCTTCTAATTCAATCCTAGAATGATGACAAACAACATTAAAAGCTACAAGGTGTAGGGAAAAAAGGTGAGAAAGAATATTAAAAGGGAAATTAAGCACAAAGCATGGTTTAGAGATGAATAATCTTGTGTGTGTTGATTATGGCCCTTTAACTTAGCTAGAAGCTTAAGCATGGCTAGATGTGAACCTTGGGGCCTTTTAACACGTCTTGGTCTTGACGGAAACCAATGGTAAGGGTGTATGTGGGCATCAACTGAAAGAATTTGATAGAAGACTGGGTTTATTGCTGCTAATTCATCGGATGCTAGAAGTAAACTAGGAGGGCTAATGTGGGATGTAAATAGTGAAGATTCCAATGAGGAAATGGTGTAAAAGGGATGGGCTTGGAGCCGATTTGTTGGAATGCACACATGAAGTTGCACTAAGGTGCGGATTTGCGGTGACTCGGGCATTTCCATGACTTTCTTTCAATTGACATGGCTTTTAATCTTCTAATTAAATCTAAGAATGATGGAAAACAACAATGAAAACAATACGGTCAAGATAAAAGGGGTGAGAGAGAATATTAAAAGATAAATTAATCTCAAAACACGGTCTACAAATAAATAATCATGTGTGAGTTGATTACCACCCTTAACACAAGTCATAAGCTTAACCATGGCTAGATGTGAACCTTGGGGGCTTCTTAAGTTTCTTGGGCTTGACCGAAACCAATCGTAAGGTGTTTGTGGGCTTCAATTGGAAGGGAAAAAAAAAATAAAAGATGGGTTTCTTGTAGCTAATTCGGCGGATGGAAGAATTGAACTAGGATTGTTAATCTGGGGTGTAAATAACGAAACTTCACTTGAGAAAATAGTGCAAGAGGCCATGGGCTGGGGTCATTTATTTTGCAATGCACATGAACGTGCACCTACGTGCCGATTTGTGGTGACTTGGGCATTTGTATGGCTTTGCTTCCTCAATTGACATGCCTTGGATCAAGAATAATCTTTTAATTAAATCTAAGAATGATGAAAAACAACAATGAAAACAATAAGGTCTAGATAAAAAAGGAGAGAGAATTGAAAGGAAAATTAACCTCAAAACATGGTTTGGAGATGAATAACCATGTGTAAGTTGATCATGGCGCGTGGGTCAGAAGCTTAACCACGGCTAGCTATGAACCTCGGGGTTTCTTACACTTCTTGGGCTTGACGGAAACCGATGGTAACGTGTATGTGGGCATCAATTGGAAGAATGAAATGAAAGACAGCTGTCTGGAAGCAACTCGTCGGATGCTGTTACTGAACTAGGCGGGTTATGGTGGGGTGCAAGTAATGAGATTTGTCTTGCGAAAATGGTGTAAAAGGCGTGGGGGGCTAGGGGCCAATTTGTTGCAATGGACATGAAGGGCCACCTAGGTGCCGATTTGCAGTGACCTGGGCATTTACATGGCTTTGTTTCAGTTGACATGTCTTGGATGAAGACTAATCCTCTAATTCAACCCAAGAATGATGAAAAACAGCAATAAAAGCAACAAGGTTTAAGGAAAAAATGTGAGAAAGAATATTAACAGGGAAATTAAGCACAAAACATGGTTTAGAGATGAATAATCACGTGTATGTTGATTGTTGACCTTTAACTCTAGCTAGAAGCTTAAACATGGCTAGATGTGAACCTTGGGGGCTTGTTAAACGTCTTGGGCTTGACGGAAACCAATGGTAAGCTGTATGTGGGCTTCAACTGAAAGAATGAGATACAAGACGGGGATTTCTTGCTGCTAATTCATGAGATGCTAGAATTGAACTTGGAGGGTGATTGTGGGGAGCAAATAGTCAAGTTTCCAATGACGAAATGTCTAAAAGGCATGGGCTTGGTGCCGATTTGTTGCAATGCACACATGAAGGTGCACCGAGGTGGCGATTTGCTGTGACTTGGGCATTTACACGGCTTTGTTTCAATTAACATGTCTTGGATCAATAATAATCTTCGAATTAATTCTAAGAATGATGGAAAACAACAATGAAAACTATAAGGTCAAGATAAAAAGGGTGAGAAAGAATATTAAAAGATAAATTAATCTCAAAATATGGTCTAGAGATAGATAATCGTGTGGAAGTCGACTATTGCCCTTAGCTCAAGTCATAAGCCTAACCGTGGCTAGATGTGAACCTTGGGAGATTGCTACGCTTCTTGGGCTTGACCGAAACCAATGGTAAGGTGTATGTGGCCTTCAATTTCAAGAATGAAATAAAAGACATATATCGGGGTGGCAATTTGTCGGATTCTATTACTGAACTAGGCGGGTCAATGTGGAGTGTGAGTAGTGGGATTTCTCTTGCGAAAATATTGCGAAATGCGTGGGCTAGGGGCCGATTTGTCGCAATGCACATGAAGGGGCAGCTAGGAGCCGATCTGCGGTGACTTGGTCATTTACCCGGCTTTCCTTCAAATGACATGTCTTGGATGAAGAACAATCTTCTAATTCAATCCTAGAATGATGACAAACAACATTAAAAGCTACAAGGTGTAGGGAAAAAAGGTGAGAAAGAATATTAAAAGGGAAATTAAGCACAAAGCATGGTTTAGAGATGAATAATCTTGTGTGTGTTGATTATGGCCCTTTAACTTAGCTAGAAGCTTAAGCATGGCTAGATGTGAACCTTGGGGCCTTTTAACACGTCTTGGTCTTGACGGAAACCAATGGTAAGGGTGTATGTGGGCATCAACTGAAAGAATTTGATAGAAGACTGGGTTTATTGCTGCTAATTCATCGGATGCTAGAAGTAAACTAGGAGGGCTAATGTGGGATGTAAATAGTGAAGATTCCAATGAGGAAATGGTGTAAAAGGGATGGGCTTGGAGCCGATTTGTTGGAATGCACACATGAAGTTGCACTAAGGTGCGGATTTGCGGTGACTCGGGCATTTCCATGACTTTCTTTCAATTGACATGGCTTTTAATCTTCTAATTAAATCTAAGAATGATGGAAAACAACAATGAAAACAATACGGTCAAGATAAAAGGGGTGAGAGAGAATATTAAAAGATAAATTAATCTCAAAACACGGTCTACAAATAAATAATCATGTGTGAGTTGATTACCACCCTTAACACAAGTCATAAGCTTAACCATGGCTAGATGTGAACCTTGGGGGCTTCTTAAGTTTCTTGGGCTTGACCGAAACCAATCGTAAGGTGTTTGTGGGCTTCAATTGGAAGGGAAAAAAAAAATAAAAGATGGGTTTCTTGTAGCTAATTCGGCGGATGGAAGAATTGAACTAGGATTGTTAATCTGGGGTGTAAATAACGAAACTTCACTTGAGAAAATAGTGCAAGAGGCCATGGGCTGGGGTCATTTATTTTGCAATGCACATGAACGTGCACCTACGTGCCGATTTGTGGTGACTTGGGCATTTGTATGGCTTTGCTTCCTCAATTGACATGCCTTGGATCAAGAATAATCTTTTAATTAAATCTAAGAATGATGAAAAACAACAATGAAAACAATAAGGTCTAGATAAAAAAGGAGAGAGAATTGAAAGGAAAATTAACCTCAAAACATGGTTTGGAGATGAATAACCATGTGTAAGTTGATCATGGCGCGTGGGTCAGAAGCTTAACCACGGCTAGCTATGAACCTCGGGGTTTCTTACACTTCTTGGGCTTGACGGAAACCGATGGTAACGTGTATGTGGGCATCAATTGGAAGAATGAAATGAAAGACAGCTGTCTGGAAGCAACTCGTCGGATGCTGTTACTGAACTAGGCGGGTTATGGTGGGGTGCAAGTAATGAGATTTGTCTTGCGAAAATGGTGTAAAAGGCGTGGGGGGCTAGGGGCCAATTTGTTGCAATGGACATGAAGGGCCACCTAGGTGCCGATTTGCAGTGACCTGGGCATTTACATGGCTTTGTTTCAGTTGACATGTCTTGGATGAAGACTAATCCTCTAATTCAACCCAAGAATGATGAAAAACAGCAATAAAAGCAACAAGGTTTAAGGAAAAAATGTGAGAAAGAATATTTGTGGTGACTTGGGCATTTGTATGGCTTTGCTTCCTCAATTGACATGCCTTGGATCAAGAATAATCTTTTAATTAAATCTAAGAATGATGAAAAACAACAATGAAAACAATAAGGTCTAGATAAAAAAGGAGAGAGAATTGAAAGGAAAATTAACCTCAAAACATGGTTTGGAGATGAATAACCATGTGTAAGTTGATCATGGCGCGTGGGTCAGAAGCTTAACCACGGCTAGCTATGAACCTCGGGGTTTCTTACACTTCTTGGGCTTGACGGAAACCGATGGTAACGTGTATGTGGGCATCAATTGGAAGAATGAAATGAAAGACAGCTGTCTGGAAGCAACTCGTCGGATGCTGTTACTGAACTAGGCGGGTTATGGTGGGGTGCAAGTAATGAGATTTGTCTTGCGAAAATGGTGTAAAAGGCGTGGGGGGCTAGGGGCCAATTTGTTGCAATGGACATGAAGGGCCACCTAGGTGCCGATTTGCAGTGACCTGGGCATTTACATGGCTTTGTTTCAGTTGACATGTCTTGGATGAAGACTAATCCTCTAATTCAACCCAAGAATGATGAAAAACAGCAATAAAAGCAACAAGGTTTAAGGAAAAAATGTGAGAAAGAATATTAACAGGGAAATTAAGCACAAAACATGGTTTAGAGATGAATAATCACGTGTATGTTGATTGTTGACCTTTAACTCTAGCTAGAAGCTTAAACATGGCTAGATGTGAACCTTGGGGGCTTGTTAAACGTCTTGGGCTTGACGGAAACCAATGGTAAGCTGTATGTGGGCTTCAACTGAAAGAATGAGATACAAGACGGGGATTTCTTGCTGCTAATTCATGAGATGCTAGAATTGAACTTGGAGGGTGATTGTGGGGAGCAAATAGTCAAGTTTCCAATGACGAAATGTCTAAAAGGCATGGGCTTGGTGCCGATTTGTTGCAATGCACACATGAAGGTGCACCGAGGTGGCGATTTGCTGTGACTTGGGCATTTACACGGCTTTGTTTCAATTAACATGTCTTGGATCAATAATAATCTTCGAATTAATTCTAAGAATGATGGAAAACAACAATGAAAACTATAAGGTCAAGATAAAAAGGGTGAGAAAGAATATTAAAAGATAAATTAATCTCAAAATATGGTCTAGAGATAGATAATCGTGTGGAAGTCGACTATTGCCCTTAGCTCAAGTCATAAGCCTAACCGTGGCTAGATGTGAACCTTGGGAGATTGCTACGCTTCTTGGGCTTGACCGAAACCAATGGTAAGGTGTATGTGGCCTTCAATTTCAAGAATGAAATAAAAGACATATATCGGGGTGGCAATTTGTCGGATTCTATTACTGAACTAGGCGGGTCAATGTGGAGTGTGAGTAGTGGGATTTCTCTTGCGAAAATATTGCGAAATGCGTGGGCTAGGGGCCGATTTGTCGCAATGCACATGAAGGGGCAGCTAGGAGCCGATCTGCGGTGACTTGGTCATTTACCCGGCTTTCCTTCAAATGACATGTCTTGGATGAAGAACAATCTTCTAATTCAATCCTAGAATGATGACAAACAACATTAAAAGCTACAAGGTGTAGGGAAAAAAGGTGAGAAAGAATATTAAAAGGGAAATTAAGCACAAAGCATGGTTTAGAGATGAATAATCTTGTGTGTGTTGATTATGGCCCTTTAACTTAGCTAGAAGCTTAAGCATGGCTAGATGTGAACCTTGGGGCCTTTTAACACGTCTTGGTCTTGACGGAAACCAATGGTAAGGGTGTATGTGGGCATCAACTGAAAGAATTTGATAGAAGACTGGGTTTATTGCTGCTAATTCATCGGATGCTAGAAGTAAACTAGGAGGGCTAATGTGGGATGTAAATAGTGAAGATTCCAATGAGGAAATGGTGTAAAAGGGATGGGCTTGGAGCCGATTTGTTGGAATGCACACATGAAGTTGCACTAAGGTGCGGATTTGCGGTGACTCGGGCATTTCCATGACTTTCTTTCAATTGACATGGCTTTTAATCTTCTAATTAAATCTAAGAATGATGGAAAACAACAATGAAAACAATACGGTCAAGATAAAAGGGGTGAGAGAGAATATTAAAAGATAAATTAATCTCAAAACACGGTCTACAAATAAATAATCATGTGTGAGTTGATTACCACCCTTAACACAAGTCATAAGCTTAACCATGGCTAGATGTGAACCTTGGGGGCTTCTTAAGTTTCTTGGGCTTGACCGAAACCAATCGTAAGGTGTTTGTGGGCTTCAATTGGAAGGGAAAAAAAAAATAAAAGATGGGTTTCTTGTAGCTAATTCGGCGGATGGAAGAATTGAACTAGGATTGTTAATCTGGGGTGTAAATAACGAAACTTCACTTGAGAAAATAGTGCAAGAGGCCATGGGCTGGGGTCATTTATTTTGCAATGCACATGAACGTGCACCTACGTGCCGATTTGTGGTGACTTGGGCATTTGTATGGCTTTGCTTCCTCAATTGACATGCCTTGGATCAAGAATAATCTTTTAATTAAATCTAAGAATGATGAAAAACAACAATGAAAACAATAAGGTCTAGATAAAAAAGGAGAGAGAATTGAAAGGAAAATTAACCTCAAAACATGGTTTGGAGATGAATAACCATGTGTAAGTTGATCATGGCGCGTGGGTCAGAAGCTTAACCACGGCTAGCTATGAACCTCGGGGTTTCTTACACTTCTTGGGCTTGACGGAAACCGATGGTAACGTGTATGTGGGCATCAATTGGAAGAATGAAATGAAAGACAGCTGTCTGGAAGCAACTCGTCGGATGCTGTTACTGAACTAGGCGGGTTATGGTGGGGTGCAAGTAATGAGATTTGTCTTGCGAAAATGGTGTAAAAGGCGTGGGGGGCTAGGGGCCAATTTGTTGCAATGGACATGAAGGGCCACCTAGGTGCCGATTTGCAGTGACCTGGGCATTTACATGGCTTTGTTTCAGTTGACATGTCTTGGATGAAGACTAATCCTCTAATTCAACCCAAGAATGATGAAAAACAGCAATAAAAGCAACAAGGTTTAAGGAAAAAATGTGAGAAAGAATATTAACAGGGAAATTAAGCACAAAACATGGTTTAGAGATGAATAATCACGTGTATGTTGATTGTTGACCTTTAACTCTAGCTAGAAGCTTAAACATGGCTAGATGTGAACCTTGGGGGCTTGTTAAACGTCTTGGGCTTGACGGAAACCAATGGTAAGCTGTATGTGGGCTTCAACAGAAAGAATGAGATACAAGACGGGGATTTCTTGCTGCTAATTCATGAGATGCTAGAATTGAACTTGGAGGGTGATTGTGGGGAGCAAATAGTCAAGTTTCCAATGACGAAATGTCTAAAAGGCATGGGCTTGGTGCCGATTTGTTGCAATGCACACATGAAGGTGCACCGAGGTGGCGATTTGCTGTGACTTGGGCATTTACACGGCTTTGTTTCAATTAACATGTCTTGGATCAATAATAATCTTCGAATTAATTCTAAGAATGATGGAAAACAACAATGAAAACTATAAGGTCAAGATAAAAAGGGTGAGAAAGAATATTAAAAGATAAATTAATCTCAAAATATGGTCTAGAGATAGATAATCGTGTGGAAGTCGACTATTGCCCTTAGCTCAAGTCATAAGCCTAACCGTGGCTAGATGTGAACCTTGGGAGATTGCTACGCTTCTTGGGCTTGACCGAAACCAATGGTAAGGTGTATGTGGCCTTCAATTTCAAGAATGAAATAAAAGACATATATCGGGGTGGCAATTTGTCGGATTCTATTACTGAACTAGGCGGGTCAATGTGGAGTGTGAGTAGTGGGATTTCTCTTGCGAAAATATTGCGAAATGCGTGGGCTAGGGGCCGATTTGTCGCAATGCACATGAAGGGGCAGCTAGGAGCCGATCTGCGGTGACTTGGTCATTTACCCGGCTTTCCTTCAAATGACATGTCTTGGATGAAGAACAATCTTCTAATTCAATCCTAGAATGATGACAAACAACATTAAAAGCTACAAGGTGTAGGGAAAAAAGGTGAGAAAGAATATTAAAAGGGAAATTAAGCACAAAGCATGGTTTAGAGATGAATAATCTTGTGTGTGTTGATTATGGCCCTTTAACTTAGCTAGAAGCTTAAGCATGGCTAGATGTGAACCTTGGGGCCTTTTAACACGTCTTGGTCTTGACGGAAACCAATGGTAAGGGTGTATGTGGGCATCAACTGAAAGAATTTGATAGAAGACTGGGTTTATTGCTGCTAATTCATCGGATGCTAGAAGTAAACTAGGAGGGCTAATGTGGGATGTAAATAGTGAAGATTCCAATGAGGAAATGGTGTAAAAGGGATGGGCTTGGAGCCGATTTGTTGGAATGCACACATGAAGTTGCACTAAGGTGCGGATTTGCGGTGACTCGGGCATTTCCATGACTTTCTTTCAATTGACATGGCTTTTAATCTTCTAATTAAATCTAAGAATGATGGAAAACAACAATGAAAACAATACGGTCAAGATAAAAGGGGTGAGAGAGAATATTAAAAGATAAATTAATCTCAAAACACGGTCTACAAATAAATAATCATGTGTGAGTTGATTACCACCCTTAACACAAGTCATAAGCTTAACCATGGCTAGATGTGAACCTTGGGGGCTTCTTAAGTTTCTTGGGCTTGACCGAAACCAATCGTAAGGTGTTTGTGGGCTTCAATTGGAAGGGAAAAAAAAAATAAAAGATGGGTTTCTTGTAGCTAATTCGGCGGATGGAAGAATTGAACTAGGATTGTTAATCTGGGGTGTAAATAACGAAACTTCACTTGAGAAAATAGTGCAAGAGGCCATGGGCTGGGGTCATTTATTTTGCAATGCACATGAACGTGCACCTACGTGCCGATTTGTGGTGACTTGGGCATTTGTATGGCTTTGCTTCCTCAATTGACATGCCTTGGATCAAGAATAATCTTTTAATTAAATCTAAGAATGATGAAAAACAACAATGAAAACAATAAGGTCTAGATAAAAAAGGAGAGAGAATTGAAAGGAAAATTAACCTCAAAACATGGTTTGGAGATGAATAACCATGTGTAAGTTGATCATGGCGCGTGGGTCAGAAGCTTAACCACGGCTAGCTATGAACCTCGGGGTTTCTTACACTTCTTGGGCTTGACGGAAACCGATGGTAACGTGTATGTGGGCATCAATTGGAAGAATGAAATGAAAGACAGCTGTCTGGAAGCAACTCGTCGGATGCTGTTACTGAACTAGGCGGGTTATGGTGGGGTGCAAGTAATGAGATTTGTCTTGCGAAAATGGTGTAAAAGGCGTGGGGGGCTAGGGGCCAATTTGTTGCAATGGACATGAAGGGCCACCTAGGTGCCGATTTGCAGTGACCTGGGCATTTACATGGCTTTGTTTCAGTTGACATGTCTTGGATGAAGACTAATCCTCTAATTCAACCCAAGAATGATGAAAAACAGCAATAAAAGCAACAAGGTTTAAGGAAAAAATGTGAGAAAGAATATTAACAGGGAAATTAAGCACAAAACATGGTTTAGAGATGAATAATCACGTGTATGTTGATTGTTGACCTTTAACTCTAGCTAGAAGCTTAAACATGGCTAGATGTGAACCTTGGGGGCTTGTTAAACGTCTTGGGCTTGACGGAAACCAATGGTAAGCTGTATGTGGGCTTCAACAGAAAGAATGAGATACAAGACGGGGATTTCTTGCTGCTAATTCATGAGATGCTAGAATTGAACTTGGAGGGTGATTGTGGGGAGCAAATAGTCAAGTTTCCAATGACGAAATGTCTAAAAGGCATGGGCTTGGTGCCGATTTGTTGCAATGCACACATGAAGGTGCACCGAGGTGGCGATTTGCTGTGACTTGGGCATTTACACGGCTTTGTTTCAATTAACATGTCTTGGATCAATAATAATCTTCGAATTAATTCTAAGAATGATGGAAAACAACAATGAAAACTATAAGGTCAAGATAAAAAGGGTGAGAAAGAATATTAAAAGATAAATTAATCTCAAAATATGGTCTAGAGATAGATAATCGTGTGGAAGTCGACTATTGCCCTTAGCTCAAGTCATAAGCCTAACCGTGGCTAGATGTGAACCTTGGGAGATTGCTACGCTTCTTGGGCTTGACCGAAACCAATGGTAAGGTGTATGTGGCCTTCAATTTCAAGAATGAAATAAAAGACATATATCGGGGTGGCAATTTGTCGGATTCTATTACTGAACTAGGCGGGTCAATGTGGAGTGTGAGTAGTGGGATTTCTCTTGCGAAAATATTGCGAAATGCGTGGGCTAGGGGCCGATTTGTCGCAATGCACATGAAGGGGCAGCTAGGAGCCGATCTGCGGTGACTTGGTCATTTACCCGGCTTTCCTTCAAATGACATGTCTTGGATGAAGAACAATCTTCTAATTCAATCCTAGAATGATGACAAACAACATTAAAAGCTACAAGGTGTAGGGAAAAAAGGTGAGAAAGAATATTAAAAGGGAAATTAAGCACAAAGCATGGTTTAGAGATGAATAATCTTGTGTGTGTTGATTATGGCCCTTTAACTTAGCTAGAAGCTTAAGCATGGCTAGATGTGAACCTTGGGGCCTTTTAACACGTCTTGGTCTTGACGGAAACCAATGGTAAGGGTGTATGTGGGCATCAACTGAAAGAATTTGATAGAAGACTGGGTTTATTGCTGCTAATTCATCGGATGCTAGAAGTAAACTAGGAGGGCTAATGTGGGATGTAAATAGTGAAGATTCCAATGAGGAAATGGTGTAAAAGGGATGGGCTTGGAGCCGATTTGTTGGAATGCACACATGAAGTTGCACTAAGGTGCGGATTTGCGGTGACTCGGGCATTTCCATGACTTTCTTTCAATTGACATGGCTTTTAATCTTCTAATTAAATCTAAGAATGATGGAAAACAACAATGAAAACAATACGGTCAAGATAAAAGGGGTGAGAGAGAATATTAAAAGATAAATTAATCTCAAAACACGGTCTACAAATAAATAATCATGTGTGAGTTGATTACCACCCTTAACACAAGTCATAAGCTTAACCATGGCTAGATGTGAACCTTGGGGGCTTCTTAAGTTTCTTGGGCTTGACCGAAACCAATCGTAAGGTGTTTGTGGGCTTCAATTGGAAGGGAAAAAAAAAATAAAAGATGGGTTTCTTGTAGCTAATTCGGCGGATGGAAGAATTGAACTAGGATTGTTAATCTGGGGTGTAAATAACGAAACTTCACTTGAGAAAATAGTGCAAGAGGCCATGGGCTGGGGTCATTTATTTTGCAATGCACATGAACGTGCACCTACGTGCCGATTTGTGGTGACTTGGGCATTTGTATGGCTTTGCTTCCTCAATTGACATGCCTTGGATCAAGAATAATCTTTTAATTAAATCTAAGAATGATGAAAAACAACAATGAAAACAATAAGGTCTAGATAAAAAAGGAGAGAGAATTGAAAGGAAAATTAACCTCAAAACATGGTTTGGAGATGAATAACCATGTGTAAGTTGATCATGGCGCGTGGGTCAGAAGCTTAACCACGGCTAGCTATGAACCTCGGGGTTTCTTACACTTCTTGGGCTTGACGGAAACCGATGGTAACGTGTATGTGGGCATCAATTGGAAGAATGAAATGAAAGACAGCTGTCTGGAAGCAACTCGTCGGATGCTGTTACTGAACTAGGCGGGTTATGGTGGGGTGCAAGTAATGAGATTTGTCTTGCGAAAATGGTGTAAAAGGCGTGGGGGGCTAGGGGCCAATTTGTTGCAATGGACATGAAGGGCCACCTAGGTGCCGATTTGCAGTGACCTGGGCATTTACATGGCTTTGTTTCAGTTGACATGTCTTGGATGAAGACTAATCCTCTAATTCAACCCAAGAATGATGAAAAACAGCAATAAAAGCAACAAGGTTTAAGGAAAAAATGTGAGAAAGAATATTAACAGGGAAATTAAGCACAAAACATGGTTTAGAGATGAATAATCACGTGTATGTTGATTGTTGACCTTTAACTCTAGCTAGAAGCTTAAACATGGCTAGATGTGAACCTTGGGGACTTGTTAAACGTCTTGGGCTTGACGGAAACCAATGGTAAGCTGTATGTGGGCTTCAACTGAAAGAATGAGATACAAGACGGGGATTTCTTGCTGCTAATTCATGAGATGCTAGAATTGAACTTGGAGGGTGATTGTGGGGAGCAAATAGTCAAGTTTCCAATGACGAAATGTCTAAAAGGCATGGGCTTGGTGCCGATTTGTTGCAATGCACACATGAAGGTGCACCGAGGTGGCGATTTGCTGTGACTTGGGCATTTACACGGCTTTGTTTCAATTAACATGTCTTGGATCAATAATAATCTTCGAATTAATTCTAAGAATGATGGAAAACAACAATGAAAACTATAAGGTCAAGATAAAAAGGGTGAGAAAGAATATTAAAAGATAAATTAATCTCAAAATATGGTCTAGAGATAGATAATCGTGTGGAAGTCGACTATTGCCCTTAGCTCAAGTCATAAGCCTAACCGTGGCTAGATGTGAACCTTGGGAGATTGCTACGCTTCTTGGGCTTGACCGAAACCAATGGTAAGGTGTATGTGGCCTTCAATTTCAAGAATGAAATAAAAGACATATATCGGGGTGGCAATTTGTCGGATTCTATTACTGAACTAGGCGGGTCAATGTGGAGTGTGAGTAGTGGGATTTCTCTTGCGAAAATATTGCGAAATGCGTGGGCTAGGGGCCGATTTGTCGCAATGCACATGAAGGGGCAGCTAGGAGCCGATCTGCGGTGACTTGGTCATTTACCCGGCTTTCCTTCAAATGACATGTCTTGGATGAAGAACAATCTTCTAATTCAATCCTAGAATGATGACAAACAACATTAAAAGCTACAAGGTGTAGGGAAAAAAGGTGAGAAAGAATATTAAAAGGGAAATTAAGCACAAAGCATGGTTTAGAGATGAATAATCTTGTGTGTGTTGATTATGGCCCTTTAACTTAGCTAGAAGCTTAAGCATGGCTAGATGTGAACCTTGGGGCCTTTTAACACGTCTTGGTCTTGACGGAAACCAATGGTAAGGGTGTATGTGGGCATCAACTGAAAGAATTTGATAGAAGACTGGGTTTATTGCTGCTAATTCATCGGATGCTAGAAGTAAACTAGGAGGGCTAATGTGGGATGTAAATAGTGAAGATTCCAATGAGGAAATGGTGTAAAAGGGATGGGCTTGGAGCCGATTTGTTGGAATGCACACATGAAGTTGCACTAAGGTGCGGATTTGCGGTGACTCGGGCATTTCCATGACTTTCTTTCAATTGACATGGCTTTTAATCTTCTAATTAAATCTAAGAATGATGGAAAACAACAATGAAAACAATACGGTCAAGATAAAAGGGGTGAGAGAGAATATTAAAAGATAAATTAATCTCAAAACACGGTCTACAAATAAATAATCATGTGTGAGTTGATTACCACCCTTAACACAAGTCATAAGCTTAACCATGGCTAGATGTGAACCTTGGGGGCTTCTTAAGTTTCTTGGGCTTGACCGAAACCAATCGTAAGGTGTTTGTGGGCTTCAATTGGAAGGGAAAAAAAAAATAAAAGATGGGTTTCTTGTAGCTAATTCGGCGGATGGAAGAATTGAACTAGGATTGTTAATCTGGGGTGTAAATAACGAAACTTCACTTGAGAAAATAGTGCAAGAGGCCATGGGCTGGGGTCATTTATTTTGCAATGCACATGAACGTGCACCTACGTGCCGATTTGTGGTGACTTGGGCATTTGTATGGCTTTGCTTCCTCAATTGACATGCCTTGGATCAAGAATAATCTTTTAATTAAATCTAAGAATGATGAAAAACAACAATGAAAACAATAAGGTCTAGATAAAAAAGGAGAGAGAATTGAAAGGAAAATTAACCTCAAAACATGGTTTGGAGATGAATAACCATGTGTAAGTTGATCATGGCGCGTGGGTCAGAAGCTTAACCACGGCTAGCTATGAACCTCGGGGTTTCTTACACTTCTTGGGCTTGACGGAAACCGATGGTAACGTGTATGTGGGCATCAATTGGAAGAATGAAATGAAAGACAGCTGTCTGGAAGCAACTCGTCGGATGCTGTTACTGAACTAGGCGGGTTATGGTGGGGTGCAAGTAATGAGATTTGTCTTGCGAAAATGGTGTAAAAGGCGTGGGGGGCTAGGGGCCAATTTGTTGCAATGGACATGAAGGGCCACCTAGGTGCCGATTTGCAGTGACCTGGGCATTTACATGGCTTTGTTTCAGTTGACATGTCTTGGATGAAGACTAATCCTCTAATTCAACCCAAGAATGATGAAAAACAGCAATAAAAGCAACAAGGTTTAAGGAAAAAATGTGAGAAAGAATATTAACAGGGAAATTAAGCACAAAACATGGTTTAGAGATGAATAATCACGTGTATGTTGATTGTTGACCTTTAACTCTAGCTAGAAGCTTAAACATGGCTAGATGTGAACCTTGGGGACTTGTTAAACGTCTTGGGCTTGACGGAAACCAATGGTAAGCTGTATGTGGGCTTCAACTGAAAGAATGAGATACAAGACGGGGATTTCTTGCTGCTAATTCATGAGATGCTAGAATTGAACTTGGAGGGTGATTGTGGGGAGCAAATAGTCAAGTTTCCAATGACGAAATGTCTAAAAGGCATGGGCTTGGTGCCGATTTGTTGCAATGCACACATGAAGGTGCACCGAGGTGGCGATTTGCTGTGACTTGGGCATTTACACGGCTTTGTTTCAATTAACATGTCTTGGATCAATAATAATCTTCGAATTAATTCTAAGAATGATGGAAAACAACAATGAAAACTATAAGGTCAAGATAAAAAGGGTGAGAAAGAATATTAAAAGATAAATTAATCTCAAAATATGGTCTAGAGATAGATAATCGTGTGGAAGTCGACTATTGCCCTTAGCTCAAGTCATAAGCCTAACCGTGGCTAGATGTGAACCTTGGGAGATTGCTACGCTTCTTGGGCTTGACCGAAACCAATGGTAAGGTGTATGTGGCCTTCAATTTCAAGAATGAAATAAAAGACATATATCGGGGTGGCAATTTGTCGGATTCTATTACTGAACTAGGCGGGTCAATGTGGAGTGTGAGTAGTGGGATTTCTCTTGCGAAAATATTGCGAAATGCGTGGGCTAGGGGCCGATTTGTCGCAATGCACATGAAGGGGCAGCTAGGAGCCGATCTGCGGTGACTTGGTCATTTACCCGGCTTTCCTTCAAATGACATGTCTTGGATGAAGAACAATCTTCTAATTCAATCCTAGAATGATGACAAACAACATTAAAAGCTACAAGGTGTAGGGAAAAAAGGTGAGAAAGAATATTAAAAGGGAAATTAAGCACAAAGCATGGTTTAGAGATGAATAATCTTGTGTGTGTTGATTATGGCCCTTTAACTTAGCTAGAAGCTTAAGCATGGCTAGATGTGAACCTTGGGGCCTTTTAACACGTCTTGGTCTTGACGGAAACCAATGGTAAGGGTGTATGTGGGCATCAACTGAAAGAATTTGATAGAAGACTGGGTTTATTGCTGCTAATTCATCGGATGCTAGAAGTAAACTAGGAGGGCTAATGTGGGATGTAAATAGTGAAGATTCCAATGAGGAAATGGTGTAAAAGGGATGGGCTTGGAGCCGATTTGTTGGAATGCACACATGAAGTTGCACTAAGGTGCGGATTTGCGGTGACTCGGGCATTTCCATGACTTTGTTTCAATTGACATGGCTTTTAATCTTCTAATTAAATCTAAGAATGATGGAAAACAACAATGAAAACAATACGGTCAAGATAAAAGGGGTGAGAGAGAATATTAAAAGATAAATTAATCTCAAAACACGGTCTACAAATAAATAATCATGTGTGAGTTGATTACCACCCTTAACACAAGTCATAAGCTTAACCATGGCTAGATGTGAACCTTGGGGGCTTCTTAAGTTTCTTGGGCTTGACCGAAACCAATCGTAAGGTGTTTGTGGGCTTCAATTGGAAGGGAAAAAAAAAATAAAAGATGGGTTTCTTGTAGCTAATTCGGCGGATGGAAGAATTGAACTAGGATTGTTAATCTGGGGTGTAAATAACGAAACTTCACTTGAGAAAATAGTGCAAGAGGCCATGGGCTGGGGTCCTTTATTTTGCAATGCACATGAACGTGCACCTACGTGCCGATTTGTGGTGACTTGGGCATTTGTATGGCTTTGCTTCCTCAATTGACATGCCTTGGATCAAGAATAATCTTTTAATTAAATCTAAGAATGATGAAAAACAACAATGAAAACAATAAGGTCTAGATAAAAAAGGAGAGAGAATTGAAAGGAAAATTAACCTCAAAACATGGTTTGGAGATGAATAACCATGTGTAAGTTGATCATGGCGCGTGGGTCAGAAGCTTAACCACGGCTAGCTATGAACCTCGGGGTTTCTTACACTTCTTGGGCTTGACGGAAACCGATGGTAACGTGTATGTGGGCATCAATTGGAAGAATGAAATGAAAGACAGCTGTCTGGAAGCAACTCGTCGGATGCTGTTACTGAACTAGGCGGGTTATGGTGGGGTGCAAGTAATGAGATTTGTCTTGCGAAAATGGTGTAAAAGGCGTGGGGGGCTAGGGGCCAATTTGTTGCAATGGACATGAAGGGCCACCTAGGTGCCGATTTGCAGTGACCTGGGCATTTACATGGCTTTGTTTCAGTTGACATGTCTTGGATGAAGACTAATCCTCTAATTCAACCCAAGAATGATGAAAAACAGCAATAAAAGCAACAAGGTTTAAGGAAAAAATGTGAGAAAGAATATTAACAGGGAAATTAAGCACAAAACATGGTTTAGAGATGAATAATCACGTGTATGTTGATTGTTGACCTTTAACTCTAGCTAGAAGCTTAAACATGGCTAGATGTGAACCTTGGGGGCTTGTTAAACGTCTTGGGCTTGACGGAAACCAATGGTAAGCTGTATGTGGGCTTCAACTGAAAGAATGAGATACAAGACGGGGATTTCTTGCTGCTAATTCATGAGATGCTAGAATTGAACTTGGAGGGTGATTGTGGGGAGCAAATAGTCAAGTTTCCAATGACGAAATGTCTAAAAGGCATGGGCTTGGTGCCGATTTGTTGCAATGCACACATGAAGGTGCACCGAGGTGGCGATTTGCTGTGACTTGGGCATTTACACGGCTTTGTTTCAATTAACATGTCTTGGATCAATAATAATCTTCGAATTAATTCTAAGAATGATGGAAAACAACAATGAAAACTATAAGGTCAAGATAAAAAGGGTGAGAAAGAATATTAAAAGATAAATTAATCTCAAAATATGGTCTAGAGATAGATAATCGTGTGGAAGTCGACTATTGCCCTTAGCTCAAGTCATAAGCCTAACCGTGGCTAGATGTGAACCTTGGGAGATTGCTACGCTTCTTGGGCTTGACCGAAACCAATGGTAAGGTGTATGTGGCCTTCAATTTCAAGAATGAAATAAAAGACATATATCGGGGTGGCAATTTGTCGGATTCTATTACTGAACTAGGCGGGTCAATGTGGAGTGTGAGTAGTGGGATTTCTCTTGCGAAAATATTGCGAAATGCGTGGGCTAGGGGCCGATTTGTCGCAATGCACATGAAGGGGCAGCTAGGAGCCGATCTGCGGTGACTTGGTCATTTACCCGGCTTTCCTTCAAATGACATGTCTTGGATGAAGAACAATCTTCTAATTCAATCCTAGAATGATGACAAACAACATTAAAAGCTACAAGGTGTAGGGAAAAAAGGTGAGAAAGAATATTAAAAGGGAAATTAAGCACAAAGCATGGTTTAGAGATGAATAATCTTGTGTGTGTTGATTATGGCCCTTTAACTTAGCTAGAAGCTTAAGCATGGCTAGATGTGAACCTTGGGGCCTTTTAACACGTCTTGGTCTTGACGGAAACCAATGGTAAGGGTGTATGTGGGCATCAACTGAAAGAATTTGATAGAAGACTGGGTTTATTGCTGCTAATTCATCGGATGCTAGAAGTAAACTAGGAGGGCTAATGTGGGATGTAAATAGTGAAGATTCCAATGAGGAAATGGTGTAAAAGGGATGGGCTTGGAGCCGATTTGTTGGAATGCACACATGAAGTTGCACTAAGGTGCGGATTTGCGGTGACTCGGGCATTTCCATGACTTTGTTTCAATTGACATGGCTTTTAATCTTCTAATTAAATCTAAGAATGATGGAAAACAACAATGAAAACAATACGGTCAAGATAAAAGGGGTGAGAGAGAATATTAAAAGATAAATTAATCTCAAAACACGGTCTACAAATAAATAATCATGTGTGAGTTGATTACCACCCTTAACACAAGTCATAAGCTTAACCATGGCTAGATGTGAACCTTGGGGGCTTCTTAAGTTTCTTGGGCTTGACCGAAACCAATCGTAAGGTGTTTGTGGGCTTCAATTGGAAGGGAAAAAAAAAATAAAAGATGGGTTTCTTGTAGCTAATTCGGCGGATGGAAGAATTGAACTAGGATTGTTAATCTGGGGTGTAAATAACGAAACTTCACTTGAGAAAATAGTGCAAGAGGCCATGGGCTGGGGTCCTTTATTTTGCAATGCACATGAACGTGCACCTACGTGCCGATTTGTGGTGACTTGGGCATTTGTATGGCTTTGCTTCCTCAATTGACATGCCTTGGATCAAGAATAATCTTTTAATTAAATCTAAGAATGATGAAAAACAACAATGAAAACAATAAGGTCTAGATAAAAAAGGAGAGAGAATTGAAAGGAAAATTAACCTCAAAACATGGTTTGGAGATGAATAACCATGTGTAAGTTGATCATGGCGCGTGGGTCAGAAGCTTAACCACGGCTAGCTATGAACCTCGGGGTTTCTTACACTTCTTGGGCTTGACGGAAACCGATGGTAACGTGTATGTGGGCATCAATTGGAAGAATGAAATGAAAGACAGCTGTCTGGAAGCAACTCGTCGGATGCTGTTACTGAACTAGGCGGGTTATGGTGGGGTGCAAGTAATGAGATTTGTCTTGCGAAAATGGTGTAAAAGGCGTGGGGGGCTAGGGGCCAATTTGTTGCAATGGACATGAAGGGCCACCTAGGTGCCGATTTGCAGTGACCTGGGCATTTACATGGCTTTGTTTCAGTTGACATGTCTTGGATGAAGACTAATCCTCTAATTCAACCCAAGAATGATGAAAAACAGCAATAAAAGCAACAAGGTTTAAGGAAAAAATGTGAGAAAGAATATTAACAGGGAAATTAAGCACAAAACATGGTTTAGAGATGAATAATCACGTGTATGTTGATTGTTGACCTTTAACTCTAGCTAGAAGCTTAAACATGGCTAGATGTGAACCTTGGGGGCTTGTTAAACGTCTTGGGCTTGACGGAAACCAATGGTAAGCTGTATGTGGGCTTCAACTGAAAGAATGAGATACAAGACGGGGATTTCTTGCTGCTAATTCATGAGATGCTAGAATTGAACTTGGAGGGTGATTGTGGGGAGCAAATAGTCAAGTTTCCAATGACGAAATGTCTAAAAGGCATGGGCTTGGTGCCGATTTGTTGCAATGCACACATGAAGGTGCACCGAGGTGGCGATTTGCTGTGACTTGGGCATTTACACGGCTTTGTTTCAATTAACATGTCTTGGATCAATAATAATCTTCGAATTAATTCTAAGAATGATGGAAAACAACAATGAAAACTATAAGGTCAAGATAAAAAGGGTGAGAAAGAATATTAAAAGATAAATTAATCTCAAAATATGGTCTAGAGATAGATAATCGTGTGGAAGTCGACTATTGCCCTTAGCTCAAGTCATAAGCCTAACCGTGGCTAGATGTGAACCTTGGGAGATTGCTACGCTTCTTGGGCTTGACCGAAACCAATGGTAAGGTGTATGTGGCCTTCAATTTCAAGAATGAAATAAAAGACATATATCGGGGTGGCAATTTGTCGGATTCTATTACTGAACTAGGCGGGTCAATGTGGAGTGTGAGTAGTGGGATTTCTCTTGCGAAAATATTGCGAAATGCGTGGGCTAGGGGCCGATTTGTCGCAATGCACATGAAGGGGCAGCTAGGAGCCGATCTGCGGTGACTTGGTCATTTACCCGGCTTTCCTTCAAATGACATGTCTTGGATGAAGAACAATCTTCTAATTCAATCCTAGAATGATGACAAACAACATTAAAAGCTACAAGGTGTAGGGAAAAAAGGTGAGAAAGAATATTAAAAGGGAAATTAAGCACAAAGCATGGTTTAGAGATGAATAATCTTGTGTGTGTTGATTATGGCCCTTTAACTTAGCTAGAAGCTTAAGCATGGCTAGATGTGAACCTTGGGGCCTTTTAACACGTCTTGGTCTTGACGGAAACCAATGGTAAGGGTGTATGTGGGCATCAACTGAAAGAATTTGATAGAAGACTGGGTTTATTGCTGCTAATTCATCGGATGCTAGAAGTAAACTAGGAGGGCTAATGTGGGATGTAAATAGTGAAGATTCCAATGAGGAAATGGTGTAAAAGGGATGGGCTTGGAGCCGATTTGTTGGAATGCACACATGAAGTTGCACTAAGGTGCGGATTTGCGGTGACTCGGGCATTTCCATGACTTTGTTTCAATTGACATGGCTTTTAATCTTCTAATTAAATCTAAGAATGATGGAAAACAACAATGAAAACAATACGGTCAAGATAAAAGGGGTGAGAGAGAATATTAAAAGATAAATTAATCTCAAAACACGGTCTACAAATAAATAATCATGTGTGAGTTGATTACCACCCTTAACACAAGTCATAAGCTTAACCATGGCTAGATGTGAACCTTGGGGGCTTCTTAAGTTTCTTGGGCTTGACCGAAACCAATCGTAAGGTGTTTGTGGGCTTCAATTGGAAGGGAAAAAAAAAATAAAAGATGGGTTTCTTGTAGCTAATTCGGCGGATGGAAGAATTGAACTAGGATTGTTAATCTGGGGTGTAAATAACGAAACTTCACTTGAGAAAATAGTGCAAGAGGCCATGGGCTGGGGTCCTTTATTTTGCAATGCACATGAACGTGCACCTACGTGCCGATTTGTGGTGACTTGGGCATTTGTATGGCTTTGCTTCCTCAATTGACATGCCTTGGATCAAGAATAATCTTTTAATTAAATCTAAGAATGATGAAAAACAACAATGAAAACAATAAGGTCTAGATAAAAAAGGAGAGAGAATTGAAAGGAAAATTAACCTCAAAACATGGTTTGGAGATGAATAACCATGTGTAAGTTGATCATGGCGCGTGGGTCAGAAGCTTAACCACGGCTAGCTATGAACCTCGGGGTTTCTTACACTTCTTGGGCTTGACGGAAACCGATGGTAACGTGTATGTGGGCATCAATTGGAAGAATGAAATGAAAGACAGCTGTCTGGAAGCAACTCGTCGGATGCTGTTACTGAACTAGGCGGGTTATGGTGGGGTGCAAGTAATGAGATTTGTCTTGCGAAAATGGTGTAAAAGGCGTGGGGGGCTAGGGGCCAATTTGTTGCAATGGACATGAAGGGCCACCTAGGTGCCGATTTGCAGTGACCTGGGCATTTACATGGCTTTGTTTCAGTTGACATGTCTTGGATGAAGACTAATCCTCTAATTCAACCCAAGAATGATGAAAAACAGCAATAAAAGCAACAAGGTTTAAGGAAAAAATGTGAGAAAGAATATTAACAGGGAAATTAAGCACAAAACATGGTTTAGAGATGAATAATCACGTGTATGTTGATTGTTGACCTTTAACTCTAGCTAGAAGCTTAAACATGGCTAGATGTGAACCTTGGGGGCTTGTTAAACGTCTTGGGCTTGACGGAAACCAATGGTAAGCTGTATGTGGGCTTCAACTGAAAGAATGAGATACAAGACGGGGATTTCTTGCTGCTAATTCATGAGATGCTAGAATTGAACTTGGAGGGTGATTGTGGGGAGCAAATAGTCAAGTTTCCAATGACGAAATGTCTAAAAGGCATGGGCTTGGTGCCGATTTGTTGCAATGCACACATGAAGGTGCACCGAGGTGGCGATTTGCTGTGACTTGGGCATTTACACGGCTTTGTTTCAATTAACATGTCTTGGATCAATAATAATCTTCGAATTAATTCTAAGAATGATGGAAAACAACAATGAAAACTATAAGGTCAAGATAAAAAGGGTGAGAAAGAATATTAAAAGATAAATTAATCTCAAAATATGGTCTAGAGATAGATAATCGTGTGGAAGTCGACTATTGCCCTTAGCTCAAGTCATAAGCCTAACCGTGGCTAGATGTGAACCTTGGGAGATTGCTACGCTTCTTGGGCTTGACCGAAACCAATGGTAAGGTGTATGTGGCCTTCAATTTCAAGAATGAAATAAAAGACATATATCGGGGTGGCAATTTGTCGGATTCTATTACTGAACTAGGCGGGTCAATGTGGAGTGTGAGTAGTGGGATTTCTCTTGCGAAAATATTGCGAAATGCGTGGGCTAGGGGCCGATTTGTCGCAATGCACATGAAGGGGCAGCTAGGAGCCGATCTGCGGTGACTTGGTCATTTACCCGGCTTTCCTTCAAATGACATGTCTTGGATGAAGAACAATCTTCTAATTCAATCCTAGAATGATGACAAACAACATTAAAAGCTACAAGGTGTAGGGAAAAAAGGTGAGAAAGAATATTAAAAGGGAAATTAAGCACAAAGCATGGTTTAGAGATGAATAATCTTGTGTGTGTTGATTATGGCCCTTTAACTTAGCTAGAAGCTTAAGCATGGCTAGATGTGAACCTTGGGGCCTTTTAACACGTCTTGGTCTTGACGGAAACCAATGGTAAGGGTGTATGTGGGCATCAACTGAAAGAATTTGATAGAAGACTGGGTTTATTGCTGCTAATTCATCGGATGCTAGAAGTAAACTAGGAGGGCTAATGTGGGATGTAAATAGTGAAGATTCCAATGAGGAAATGGTGTAAAAGGGATGGGCTTGGAGCCGATTTGTTGGAATGCACACATGAAGTTGCACTAAGGTGCGGATTTGCGGTGACTCGGGCATTTCCATGACTTTGTTTCAATTGACATGGCTTTTAATCTTCTAATTAAATCTAAGAATGATGGAAAACAACAATGAAAACAATACGGTCAAGATAAAAGGGGTGAGAGAGAATATTAAAAGATAAATTAATCTCAAAACACGGTCTACAAATAAATAATCATGTGTGAGTTGATTACCACCCTTAACACAAGTCATAAGCTTAACCATGGCTAGATGTGAACCTTGGGGGCTTCTTAAGTTTCTTGGGCTTGACCGAAACCAATCGTAAGGTGTTTGTGGGCTTCAATTGGAAGGGAAAAAAAAAATAAAAGATGGGTTTCTTGTAGCTAATTCGGCGGATGGAAGAATTGAACTAGGATTGTTAATCTGGGGTGTAAATAACGAAACTTCACTTGAGAAAATAGTGCAAGAGGCCATGGGCTGGGGTCCTTTATTTTGCAATGCACATGAACGTGCACCTACGTGCCGATTTGTGGTGACTTGGGCATTTGTATGGCTTTGCTTCCTCAATTGACATGCCTTGGATCAAGAATAATCTTTTAATTAAATCTAAGAATGATGAAAAACAACAATGAAAACAATAAGGTCTAGATAAAAAAGGAGAGAGAATTGAAAGGAAAATTAACCTCAAAACATGGTTTGGAGATGAATAACCATGTGTAAGTTGATCATGGCGCGTGGGTCAGAAGCTTAACCACGGCTAGCTATGAACCTCGGGGTTTCTTACACTTCTTGGGCTTGACGGAAACCGATGGTAACGTGTATGTGGGCATCAATTGGAAGAATGAAATGAAAGACAGCTGTCTGGAAGCAACTCGTCGGATGCTGTTACTGAACTAGGCGGGTTATGGTGGGGTGCAAGTAATGAGATTTGTCTTGCGAAAATGGTGTAAAAGGCGTGGGGGGCTAGGGGCCAATTTGTTGCAATGGACATGAAGGGCCACCTAGGTGCCGATTTGCAGTGACCTGGGCATTTACATGGCTTTGTTTCAGTTGACATGTCTTGGATGAAGACTAATCCTCTAATTCAACCCAAGAATGATGAAAAACAGCAATAAAAGCAACAAGGTTTAAGGAAAAAATGTGAGAAAGAATATTAACAGGGAAATTAAGCACAAAACATGGTTTAGAGATGAATAATCACGTGTATGTTGATTGTTGACCTTTAACTCTAGCTAGAAGCTTAAACATGGCTAGATGTGAACCTTGGGGGCTTGTTAAACGTCTTGGGCTTGACGGAAACCAATGGTAAGCTGTATGTGGGCTTCAACTGAAAGAATGAGATACAAGACGGGGATTTCTTGCTGCTAATTCATGAGATGCTAGAATTGAACTTGGAGGGTGATTGTGGGGAGCAAATAGTCAAGTTTCCAATGACGAAATGTCTAAAAGGCATGGGCTTGGTGCCGATTTGTTGCAATGCACACATGAAGGTGCACCGAGGTGGCGATTTGCTGTGACTTGGGCATTTACACGGCTTTGTTTCAATTAACATGTCTTGGATCAATAATAATCTTCGAATTAATTCTAAGAATGATGGAAAACAACAATGAAAACTATAAGGTCAAGATAAAAAGGGTGAGAAAGAATATTAAAAGATAAATTAATCTCAAAATATGGTCTAGAGATAGATAATCGTGTGGAAGTCGACTATTGCCCTTAGCTCAAGTCATAAGCCTAACCGTGGCTAGATGTGAACCTTGGGAGATTGCTACGCTTCTTGGGCTTGACCGAAACCAATGGTAAGGTGTATGTGGCCTTCAATTTCAAGAATGAAATAAAAGACATATATCGGGGTGGCAATTTGTCGGATTCTATTACTGAACTAGGCGGGTCAATGTGGAGTGTGAGTAGTGGGATTTCTCTTGCGAAAATATTGCGAAATGCGTGGGCTAGGGGCCGATTTGTCGCAATGCACATGAAGGGGCAGCTAGGAGCCGATCTGCGGTGACTTGGTCATTTACCCGGCTTTCCTTCAAATGACATGTCTTGGATGAAGAACAATCTTCTAATTCAATCCTAGAATGATGACAAACAACATTAAAAGCTACAAGGTGTAGGGAAAAAAGGTGAGAAAGAATATTAAAAGGGAAATTAAGCACAAAGCATGGTTTAGAGATGAATAATCTTGTGTGTGTTGATTATGGCCCTTTAACTTAGCTAGAAGCTTAAGCATGGCTAGATGTGAACCTTGGGGCCTTTTAACACGTCTTGGTCTTGACGGAAACCAATGGTAAGGGTGTATGTGGGCATCAACTGAAAGAATTTGATAGAAGACTGGGTTTATTGCTGCTAATTCATCGGATGCTAGAAGTAAACTAGGAGGGCTAATGTGGGATGTAAATAGTGAAGATTCCAATGAGGAAATGGTGTAAAAGGGATGGGCTTGGAGCCGATTTGTTGGAATGCACACATGAAGTTGCACTAAGGTGCGGATTTGCGGTGACTCGGGCATTTCCATGACTTTGTTTCAATTGACATGGCTTTTAATCTTCTAATTAAATCTAAGAATGATGGAAAACAACAATGAAAACAATACGGTCAAGATAAAAGGGGTGAGAGAGAATATTAAAAGATAAATTAATCTCAAAACACGGTCTACAAATAAATAATCATGTGTGAGTTGATTACCACCCTTAACACAAGTCATAAGCTTAACCATGGCTAGATGTGAACCTTGGGGGCTTCTTAAGTTTCTTGGGCTTGACCGAAACCAATCGTAAGGTGTTTGTGGGCTTCAATTGGAAGGGAAAAAAAAAATAAAAGATGGGTTTCTTGTAGCTAATTCGGCGGATGGAAGAATTGAACTAGGATTGTTAATCTGGGGTGTAAATAACGAAACTTCACTTGAGAAAATAGTGCAAGAGGCCATGGGCTGGGGTCCTTTATTTTGCAATGCACATGAACGTGCACCTACGTGCCGATTTGTGGTGACTTGGGCATTTGTATGGCTTTGCTTCCTCAATTGACATGCCTTGGATCAAGAATAATCTTTTAATTAAATCTAAGAATGATGAAAAACAACAATGAAAACAATAAGGTCTAGATAAAAAAGGAGAGAGAATTGAAAGGAAAATTAACCTCAAAACATGGTTTGGAGATGAATAACCATGTGTAAGTTGATCATGGCGCGTGGGTCAGAAGCTTAACCACGGCTAGCTATGAACCTCGGGGTTTCTTACACTTCTTGGGCTTGACGGAAACCGATGGTAACGTGTATGTGGGCATCAATTGGAAGAATGAAATGAAAGACAGCTGTCTGGAAGCAACTCGTCGGATGCTGTTACTGAACTAGGCGGGTTATGGTGGGGTGCAAGTAATGAGATTTGTCTTGCGAAAATGGTGTAAAAGGCGTGGGGGGCTAGGGGCCAATTTGTTGCAATGGACATGAAGGGCCACCTAGGTGCCGATTTGCAGTGACCTGGGCATTTACATGGCTTTGTTTCAGTTGACATGTCTTGGATGAAGACTAATCCTCTAATTCAACCCAAGAATGATGAAAAACAGCAATAAAAGCAACAAGGTTTAAGGAAAAAATGTGAGAAAGAATATTAACAGGGAAATTAAGCACAAAACATGGTTTAGAGATGAATAATCACGTGTATGTTGATTGTTGACCTTTAACTCTAGCTAGAAGCTTAAACATGGCTAGATGTGAACCTTGGGGGCTTGTTAAACGTCTTGGGCTTGACGGAAACCAATGGTAAGCTGTATGTGGGCTTCAACTGAAAGAATGAGATACAAGACGGGGATTTCTTGCTGCTAATTCATGAGATGCTAGAATTGAACTTGGAGGGTGATTGTGGGGAGCAAATAGTCAAGTTTCCAATGACGAAATGTCTAAAAGGCATGGGCTTGGTGCCGATTTGTTGCAATGCACACATGAAGGTGCACCGAGGTGGCGATTTGCTGTGACTTGGGCATTTACACGGCTTTGTTTCAATTAACATGTCTTGGATCAATAATAATCTTCGAATTAATTCTAAGAATGATGGAAAACAACAATGAAAACTATAAGGTCAAGATAAAAAGGGTGAGAAAGAATATTAAAAGATAAATTAATCTCAAAATATGGTCTAGAGATAGATAATCGTGTGGAAGTCGACTATTGCCCTTAGCTCAAGTCATAAGCCTAACCGTGGCTAGATGTGAACCTTGGGAGATTGCTACGCTTCTTGGGCTTGACCGAAACCAATGGTAAGGTGTATGTGGCCTTCAATTTCAAGAATGAAATAAAAGACATATATCGGGGTGGCAATTTGTCGGATTCTATTACTGAACTAGGCGGGTCAATGTGGAGTGTGAGTAGTGGGATTTCTCTTGCGAAAATATTGCGAAATGCGTGGGCTAGGGGCCGATTTGTCGCAATGCACATGAAGGGGCAGCTAGGAGCCGATCTGCGGTGACTTGGTCATTTACCCGGCTTTCCTTCAAATGACATGTCTTGGATGAAGAACAATCTTCTAATTCAATCCTAGAATGATGACAAACAACATTAAAAGCTACAAGGTGTAGGGAAAAAAGGTGAGAAAGAATATTAAAAGGGAAATTAAGCACAAAGCATGGTTTAGAGATGAATAATCTTGTGTGTGTTGATTATGGCCCTTTAACTTAGCTAGAAGCTTAAGCATGGCTAGATGTGAACCTTGGGGCCTTTTAACACGTCTTGGTCTTGACGGAAACCAATGGTAAGGGTGTATGTGGGCATCAACTGAAAGAATTTGATAGAAGACTGGGTTTATTGCTGCTAATTCATCGGATGCTAGAAGTAAACTAGGAGGGCTAATGTGGGATGTAAATAGTGAAGATTCCAATGAGGAAATGGTGTAAAAGGGATGGGCTTGGAGCCGATTTGTTGGAATGCACACATGAAGTTGCACTAAGGTGCGGATTTGCGGTGACTCGGGCATTTCCATGACTTTGTTTCAATTGACATGGCTTTTAATCTTCTAATTAAATCTAAGAATGATGGAAAACAACAATGAAAACAATACGGTCAAGATAAAAGGGGTGAGAGAGAATATTAAAAGATAAATTAATCTCAAAACACGGTCTACAAATAAATAATCATGTGTGAGTTGATTACCACCCTTAACACAAGTCATAAGCTTAACCATGGCTAGATGTGAACCTTGGGGGCTTCTTAAGTTTCTTGGGCTTGACCGAAACCAATCGTAAGGTGTTTGTGGGCTTCAATTGGAAGGGAAAAAAAAATAAAAGATGGGTTTCTTGTAGCTAATTCGGCGGATGGAAGAATTGAACTAGGATTGTTAATCTGGGGTGTAAATAACGAAACTTCACTTGAGAAAATAGTGCAAGAGGCCATGGGCTGGGGTCCTTTATTTTGCAATGCACATGAACGTGCACCTACGTGCCGATTTGTGGTGACTTGGGCATTTGTATGGCTTTGCTTCCTCAATTGACATGCCTTGGATCAAGAATAATCTTTTAATTAAATCTAAGAATGATGAAAAACAACAATGAAAACAATAAGGTCTAGATAAAAAAGGAGAGAGAATTGAAAGGAAAATTAACCTCAAAACATGGTTTGGAGATGAATAACCATGTGTAAGTTGATCATGGCGCGTGGGTCAGAAGCTTAACCACGGCTAGCTATGAACCTCGGGGTTTCTTACACTTCTTGGGCTTGACGGAAACCGATGGTAACGTGTATGTGGGCATCAATTGGAAGAATGAAATGAAAGACAGCTGTCTGGAAGCAACTCGTCGGATGCTGTTACTGAACTAGGCGGGTTATGGTGGGCTGCAAGTAATGAGATTTGTCTTGCGAAAATGGTGTAAAAGGCGTGGGGGGCTAGGGGCCAATTTGTTGCAGTGGACATGAAGGGCCACCTAGGTGCCGATTTGCAGTGACCTGGGCATTTACATGGCTTTGTTTCAGTTGACATGTCTTGGATGAAGACTAATCCTCTAATTCAACCCAAGAATGATGAAAAACAGCAATAAAAGCAACAAGGTTTAAGGAAAAAAGGTGAGAAAGAATATTAACAGGGAAATTAAGCACAAAACATGGTTTAGAGATGAATAATCACGTGTATGTTGATTGTTGACCTTTAACTCTAGCTAGAAGCTTAAACATGGCTAGATGTGAACCTTGGGGGCTTGTTAAACGTCTTGGGCTTGACGGAAACCAATGGTAAGCTGTATGTGGGCTTCAACTGAAAGAATGAGATACAAGACGGGGATTTCTTGCTGCTAATTCATGAGATGCTAGAATTGAACTTGGAGGGTGATTGTGGGGAGCAAATAGTCAAGTTTCCAATGACGAAATGTCTAAAAGGCATGGGCTTGGTGCCGATTTGTTGCAATGCACACATGAAGGTGCACCGAGGTGGCGATTTGCTGTGACTTGGGCATTTACACGGCTTTGTTTCAATTAACATGTCTTGGATCAATAATAATCTTCGAATTAATTCTAAGAATGATGGAAAACAACAATGAAAACTATAAGGTCAAGATAAAAAGGGTGAGAAAGAATATTAAAAGATAAATTAATCTCAAAATATGGTCTAGAGATAGATAATCGTGTGGAAGTCGACTATTGCCCTTAGCTCAAGTCATAAGCCTAACCGTGGCTAGATGTGAACCTTGGGAGATTGCTACGCTTCTTGGGCTTGACCGAAACCAATGGTAAGGTGTATGTGGCCTTCAATTTCAAGAATGAAATAAAAGACATATATCGGGGTGGCAATTTGTCGGATTCTATTACTGAACTAGGCGGGTCAATGTGGAGTGTGAGTAGTGGGATTTCTCTTGCGAAAATATTGCGAAATGCGTGGGCTAGGGGCCGATTTGTCGCAATGCACATGAAGGGGCAGCTAGGAGCCGATCTGCGGTGACTTGGTCATTTACCCGGCTTTCCTTCAAATGACATGTCTTGGATGAAGAACAATCTTCTAATTCAATCCTAGAATGATGACAAACAACATTAAAAGCTACAAGGTGTAGGGAAAAAAGGTGAGAAAGAATATTAAAAGGGAAATTAAGCACAAAGCATGGTTTAGAGATGAATAATCTTGTGTGTGTTGATTATGGCCCTTTAACTTAGCTAGAAGCTTAAGCATGGCTAGATGTGAACCTTGGGGCCTTTTAACACGTCTTGGTCTTGACGGAAACCAATGGTAAGGGTGTATGTGGGCATCAACTGAAAGAATTTGATAGAAGACTGGGTTTATTGCTGCTAATTCATCGGATGCTAGAAGTAAACTAGGAGGGCTAATGTGGGATGTAAATAGTGAAGATTCCAATGAGGAAATGGTGTAAAAGGGATGGGCTTGGAGCCGATTTGTTGGAATGCACACATGAAGTTGCACTAAGGTGCGGATTTGCGGTGACTCGGGCATTTCCATGACTTTGTTTCAATTGACATGGCTTTTAATCTTCTAATTAAATCTAAGAATGATGGAAAACAACAATGAAAACAATACGGTCAAGATAAAAGGGGTGAGAGAGAATATTAAAAGATAAATTAATCTCAAAACACGGTCTACAAATAAATAATCATGTGTGAGTTGATTACCACCCTTAACACAAGTCATAAGCTTAACCATGGCTAGATGTGAACCTTGGGGGCTTCTTAAGTTTCTTGGGCTTGACCGAAACCAATCGTAAGGTGTTTGTGGGCTTCAATTGGAAGGGAAAAAAAAAATAAAAGATGGGTTTCTTGTAGCTAATTCGGCGGATGGAAGAATTGAACTAGGATTGTTAATCTGGGGTGTAAATAACGAAACTTCACTTGAGAAAATATTGCAAGAGGCCATGGGCTGGGGTCCTTTATTTTGCAATGCACATGAACGTGCACCTACGTGCCGATTTGTGGTGACTTGGGCATTTGTATGGCTTTGCTTCCTCAATTGACATGCCTTGGATCAAGAATAATCTTTTAATTAAATCTAAGAATGATGAACAACAACAATGAAAACAATAAGGTCTAGATAAAAAAGGAGAGAGAATTGAAAGGAAAATTAACCTCAAAACATGGTTTGGAGATGAATAACCATGTGTAAGTTGATCATGGCGCGTGGGTCAGAAGCTTAACCACGGCTAGCTATGAACCTCGGGGTTTCTTACACTTCTTGGGCTTGACGGAAACCGATGGTAACGTGTATGTGGGCATCAATTGGAAGAATGAAATGAAAGACAGCTGTCTGGAAGCAACTCGTCGGATGCTGTTACTGAACTAGGCGGGTTATGGTGGGGTGCAAGTAATGAGATTTGTCTTGCGAAAATGGTGTAAAAGGCGTGGGGGGCTAGGGGCCAATTTGTTGCAGTGGACATGAAGGGCCACCTAGGTGCCGATTTGCAGTGACCTGGGCATTTACATGGCTTTGTTTCAGTTGACATGTCTTGGATGAAGACTAATCCTCTAATTCAACCCAAGAATGATGAAAAACAGCAATAAAAGCAACAAGGTTTAAGGAAAAAAGGTGAGAAAGAATATTAACAGGGAAATTAAGCACAAAACATGGTTTAGAGATGAATAATCACGTGTATGTTGATTGTTGACCTTTAACTCTAGCTAGAAGCTTAAACATGGCTAGATGTGAACCTTGGGGGCTTGTTAAACGTCTTGGGCTTGACGGAAACCAATGGTAAGCTGTATGTGGGCTTCAACTGAAAGAATGAGATACAAGACGGGGATTTCTTGCTGCTAATTCATGAGATGCTAGAATTGAACTTGGAGGGTGATTGTGGGGAGCAAATAGTCAAGTTTCCAATGACGAAATGTCTAAAAGGCATGGGCTTGGTGCCGATTTGTTGCAATGCACACATGAAGGTGCACCGAGGTGGCGATTTGCTGTGACTTGGGCATTTACACGGCTTTGTTTCAATTAACATGTCTTGGATCAATAATAATCTTCGAATTAATTCTAAGAATGATGGAAAACAACAATGAAAACTATAAGGTCAAGATAAAAAGGGTGAGAAAGAATATTAAAAGATAAATTAATCTCAAAATATGGTCTAGAGATAGATAATCGTGTGGAAGTCGACTATTGCCCTTAGCTCAAGTCATAAGCCTAACCGTGGCTAGATGTGAACCTTGGGAGATTGCTACGCTTCTTGGGCTTGACCGAAACCAATGGTAAGGTGTATGTGGCCTTCAATTTCAAGAATGAGATAAAAGACATATATCGGGGTGGCAATTTGTCGGATTCTATTACTGAACTAGGCGGGTCAATGTGGAGTGTGAGTAGTGGGATTTCTCTTGCGAAAATATTGCGAAATGCGTGGGCTAGGGGCCGATTTGTCGCAATGCACATGAAGGGGCAGCTAGGAGCCGATCTGCGGTGACTTGGTCATTTACCCGGCTTTCCTTCAAATGACATGTCTTGGATGAAGAACAATCTTCTAATTCAATCCTAGAATGATGACAAACAACATTAAAAGCTACAAGGTGTAGGGAAAAAAGGTGAGAAAGAATATTAAAAGGGAAATTAAGCACAAAGCATGGTTTAGAGATGAATAATCTTGTGTGTGTTGATTATGGCCCTTTAACTTAGCTAGAAGCTTAAGCATGGCTAGATGTGAACCTTGGGGCCTTTTAACACGTCTTGGTCTTGACGGAAACCAATGGTAAGGGTGTATGTGGGCATCAACTGAAAGAATTTGATAGAAGACTGGGTTTATTGCTGCTAATTCATCGGATGCTAGAAGTAAACTAGGAGGGCTAATGTGGGATGTAAATAGTGAAGATTCCAATGAGGAAATGGTGTAAAAGGGATGGGCTTGGAGCCGATTTGTTGGAATGCACACATGAAGTTGCACTAAGGTGCGGATTTGCGGTGACTCGGGCATTTCCATGACTTTGTTTCAATTGACATGGCTTTTAATCTTCTAATTAAATCTAAGAATGATGGAAAACAACAATGAAAACAATACGGTCAAGATAAAAGGGGTGAGAGAGAATATTAAAAGATAAATTAATCTCAAAACACGGTCTACAAATAAATAATCATGTGTGAGTTGATTACCACCCTTAACACAAGTCATAAGCTTAACCATGGCTAGATGTGAACCTTGGGGGCTTCTTAAGTTTCTTGGGCTTGACCGAAACCAATCGTAAGGTGTTTGTGGGCTTCAATTGGAAGGGAAAAAAAAAATAAAAGATGGGTTTCTTGTAGCTAATTCGGCGGATGGAAGAATTGAACTAGGATTGTTAATCTGGGGTGTAAATAACGAAACTTCACTTGAGAAAATATTGCAAGAGGCCATGGGCTGGGGTCCTTTATTTTGCAATGCACATGAACGTGCACCTACGTGCCGATTTGTGGTGACTTGGGCATTTGTATGGCTTTGCTTCCTCAATTGACATGCCTTGGATCAAGAATAATCTTTTAATTAAATCTAAGAATGATGAACAACAACAATGAAAACAATAAGGTCTAGATAAAAAAGGAGAGAGAATTGAAAGGAAAATTAACCTCAAAACATGGTTTGGAGATGAATAACCATGTGTAAGTTGATCATGGCGCGTGGGTCAGAAGCTTAACCACGGCTAGCTATGAACCTCGGGGTTTCTTACACTTCTTGGGCTTGACGGAAACCGATGGTAACGTGTATGTGGGCATCAATTGGAAGAATGAAATGAAAGACAGCTGTCTGGAAGCAACTCGTCGGATGCTGTTACTGAACTAGGCGGGTTATGGTGGGGTGCAAGTAATGAGATTTGTCTTGCGAAAATGGTGTAAAAGGCGTGGGGGGCTAGGGGCCAATTTGTTGCAGTGGACATGAAGGGCCACCTAGGTGCCGATTTGCAGTGACCTGGGCATTTACATGGCTTTGTTTCAGTTGACATGTCTTGGATGAAGACTAATCCTCTAATTCAACCCAAGAATGATGAAAAACAGCAATAAAAGCAACAAGGTTTAAGGAAAAAAGGTGAGAAAGAATATTAACAGGGAAATTAAGCACAAAACATGGTTTAGAGATGAATAATCACGTGTATGTTGATTGTTGACCTTTAACTCTAGCTAGAAGCTTAAACATGGCTAGATGTGAACCTTGGGGGCTTGTTAAACGTCTTGGGCTTGACGGAAACCAATGGTAAGCTGTATGTGGGCTTCAACTGAAAGAATGAGATACAAGACGGGGATTTCTTGCTGCTAATTCATGAGATGCTAGAATTGAACTTGGAGGGTGATTGTGGGGAGCAAATAGTCAAGTTTCCAATGACGAAATGTCTAAAAGGCATGGGCTTGGTGCCGATTTGTTGCAATGCACACATGAAGGTGCACCGAGGTGGCGATTTGCTGTGACTTGGGCATTTACACGGCTTTGTTTCAATTAACATGTCTTGGATCAATAATAATCTTCGAATTAATTCTAAGAATGATGGAAAACAACAATGAAAACTATAAGGTCAAGATAAAAAGGGTGAGAAAGAATATTAAAAGATAAATTAATCTCAAAATATGGTCTAGAGATAGATAATCGTGTGGAAGTCGACTATTGCCCTTAGCTCAAGTCATAAGCCTAACCGTGGCTAGATGTGAACCTTGGGAGATTGCTACGCTTCTTGGGCTTGACCGAAACCAATGGTAAGGTGTATGTGGCCTTCAATTTCAAGAATGAGATAAAAGACATATATCGGGGTGGCAATTTGTCGGATTCTATTACTGAACTAGGCGGGTCAATGTGGAGTGTGAGTAGTGGGATTTCTCTTGCGAAAATATTGCGAAATGCGTGGGCTAGGGGCCGATTTGTCGCAATGCACATGAAGGGGCAGCTAGGAGCCGATCTGCGGTGACTTGGTCATTTACCCGGCTTTCCTTCAAATGACATGTCTTGGATGAAGAACAATCTTCTAATTCAATCCTAGAATGATGACAAACAACATTAAAAGCTACAAGGTGTAGGGAAAAAAGGTGAGAAAGAATATTAAAAGGGAAATTAAGCACAAAGCATGGTTTAGAGATGAATAATCTTGTGTGTGTTGATTATGGCCCTTTAACTTAGCTAGAAGCTTAAGCATGGCTAGATGTGAACCTTGGGGCCTTTTAACACGTCTTGGTCTTGACGGAAACCAATGGTAAGGGTGTATGTGGGCATCAACTGAAAGAATTTGATAGAAGACTGGGTTTATTGCTGCTAATTCATCGGATGCTAGAAGTAAACTAGGAGGGCTAATGTGGGATGTAAATAGTGAAGATTCCAATGAGGAAATGGTGTAAAAGGGATGGGCTTGGAGCCGATTTGTTGGAATGCACACATGAAGTTGCACTAAGGTGCGGATTTGCGGTGACTCGGGCATTTCCATGACTTTGTTTCAATTGACATGGCTTTTAATCTTCTAATTAAATCTAAGAATGATGGAAAACAACAATGAAAACAATACGGTCAAGATAAAAGGGGTGAGAGAGAATATTAAAAGATAAATTAATCTCAAAACACGGTCTACAAATAAATAATCATGTGTGAGTTGATTACCACCCTTAACACAAGTCATAAGCTTAACCATGGCTAGATGTGAACCTTGGGGGCTTCTTAAGTTTCTTGGGCTTGACCGAAACCAATCGTAAGGTGTTTGTGGGCTTCAATTGGAAGGGAAAAAAAAAATAAAAGATGGGTTTCTTGTAGCTAATTCGGCGGATGGAAGAATTGAACTAGGATTGTTAATCTGGGGTGTAAATAACGAAACTTCACTTGAGAAAATATTGCAAGAGGCCATGGGCTGGGGTCCTTTATTTTGCAATGCACATGAACGTGCACCTACGTGCCGATTTGTGGTGACTTGGGCATTTGTATGGCTTTGCTTCCTCAATTGACATGCCTTGGATCAAGAATAATCTTTTAATTAAATCTAAGAATGATGAACAACAACAATGAAAACAATAAGGTCTAGATAAAAAAGGAGAGAGAATTGAAAGGAAAATTAACCTCAAAACATGGTTTGGAGATGAATAACCATGTGTAAGTTGATCATGGCGCGTGGGTCAGAAGCTTAACCACGGCTAGCTATGAACCTCGGGGTTTCTTACACTTCTTGGGCTTGACGGAAACCGATGGTAACGTGTATGTGGGCATCAATTGGAAGAATGAAATGAAAGACAGCTGTCTGGAAGCAACTCGTCGGATGCTGTTACTGAACTAGGCGGGTTATGGTGGGGTGCAAGTAATGAGATTTGTCTTGCGAAAATGGTGTAAAAGGCGTGGGGGGCTAGGGGCCAATTTGTTGCAGTGGACATGAAGGGCCACCTAGGTGCCGATTTGCAGTGACCTGGGCATTTACATGGCTTTGTTTCAGTTGACATGTCTTGGATGAAGACTAATCCTCTAATTCAACCCAAGAATGATGAAAAACAGCAATAAAAGCAACAAGGTTTAAGGAAAAAAGGTGAGAAAGAATATTAACAGGGAAATTAAGCACAAAACATGGTTTAGAGATGAATAATCACGTGTATGTTGATTGTTGACCTTTAACTCTAGCTAGAAGCTTAAACATGGCTAGATGTGAACCTTGGGGGCTTGTTAAACGTCTTGGGCTTGACGGAAACCAATGGTAAGCTGTATGTGGGCTTCAACTGAAAGAATGAGATACAAGACGGGGATTTCTTGCTGCTAATTCATGAGATGCTAGAATTGAACTTGGAGGGTGATTGTGGGGAGCAAATAGTCAAGTTTCCAATGACGAAATGTCTAAAAGGCATGGGCTTGGTGCCGATTTGTTGCAATGCACACATGAAGGTGCACCGAGGTGGCGATTTGCTGTGACTTGGGCATTTACACGGCTTTGTTTCAATTAACATGTCTTGGATCAATAATAATCTTCGAATTAATTCTAAGAATGATGGAAAACAACAATGAAAACTATAAGGTCAAGATAAAAAGGGTGAGAAAGAATATTAAAAGATAAATTAATCTCAAAATATGGTCTAGAGATAGATAATCGTGTGGAAGTCGACTATTGCCCTTAGCTCAAGTCATAAGCCTAACCGTGGCTAGATGTGAACCTTGGGAGATTGCTACGCTTCTTGGGCTTGACCGAAACCAATGGTAAGGTGTATGTGGCCTTCAATTTCAAGAATGAGATAAAAGACATATATCGGGGTGGCAATTTGTCGGATTCTATTACTGAACTAGGCGGGTCAATGTGGAGTGTGAGTAGTGGGATTTCTCTTGCGAAAATATTGCGAAATGCGTGGGCTAGGGGCCGATTTGTCGCAATGCACATGAAGGGGCAGCTAGGAGCCGATCTGCGGTGACTTGGTCATTTACCCGGCTTTCCTTCAAATGACATGTCTTGGATGAAGAACAATCTTCTAATTCAATCCTAGAATGATGACAAACAACATTAAAAGCTACAAGGTGTAGGGAAAAAAGGTGAGAAAGAATATTAAAAGGGAAATTAAGCACAAAGCATGGTTTAGAGATGAATAATCTTGTGTGTGTTGATTATGGCCCTTTAACTTAGCTAGAAGCTTAAGCATGGCTAGATGTGAACCTTGGGGCCTTTTAACACGTCTTGGTCTTGACGGAAACCAATGGTAAGGGTGTATGTGGGCATCAACTGAAAGAATTTGATAGAAGACTGGGTTTATTGCTGCTAATTCATCGGATGCTAGAAGTAAACTAGGAGGGCTAATGTGGGATGTAAATAGTGAAGATTCCAATGAGGAAATGGTGTAAAAGGGATGGGCTTGGAGCCGATTTGTTGGAAATGCACACATGAAGTTGCACTAAGGTGCGGATTTGCGGTGACTCGGGCATTTCCATGACTTTGTTTCAATTGACATGGCTTTTAATCTTCTAATTAAATCTAAGAATGATGGAAAACAACAATGAAAACAATACGGTCAAGATAAAAGGGGTGAGAGAGAATATTAAAAGATAAATTAATCTCAAAACACGGTCTACAAATAAATAATCATGTGTGAGTTGATTACCACCCTTAACACAAGTCATAAGCTTAACCATGGCTAGATGTGAACCTTGGGGGCTTCTTAAGTTTCTTGGGCTTGACCGAAACCAATCGTAAGGTGTTTGTGGGCTTCAATTGGAAGGGAAAAAAAAAATAAAAGATGGGTTTCTTGTAGCTAATTCGGCGGATGGAAGAATTGAACTAGGATTGTTAATCTGGGGTGTAAATAACGAAACTTCACTTGAGAAAATAGTGCAAGAGGCCATGGGCTGGGGTCATTTATTTTGCAATGCACATGAACGTGCACCTACGTGCCGATTTGTGGTGACTTGGGCATTTGTATGGCTTTGCTTCCTCAATTGACATGCCTTGGATCAAGAATAATCTTTTAATTAAATCTAAGAATGATGAAAAACAACAATGAAAACAATAAGGTCTAGATAAAAAAGGAGAGAGAATTGAAAGGAAAATTAACCTCAAAACATGGTTTGGAGATGAATAACCATGTGTAAGTTGATCATGGCGCGTGGGTCAGAAGCTTAACCACGGCTAGCTATGAACCTCGGGGTTTCTTACACTTCTTGGGCTTGACGGAAACCGATGGTAACGTGTATGTGGGCATCAATTGGAAGAATGAAATGAAAGACAGCTGTCTGGAAGCAACTCGTCGGATGCTGTTACTGAACTAGGCGGGTTATGGTGGGGTGCAAGTAATGAGATTTGTCTTGCGAAAATGGTGTAAAAGGCGTGGGGGGCTAGGGGCCAATTTGTTGCAGTGGACATGAAGGGCCACCTAGGTGCCGATTTGCAGTGACCTGGGCATTTACATGGCTTTGTTTCAGTTGACATGTCTTGGATGAAGACTAATCCTCTAATTCAACCCAAGAATGATGAAAAACAGCAATAAAAGCAACAAGGTTTAAGGAAAAAAGGTGAGAAAGAATATTAACAGGGAAATTAAGCACAAAACATGGTTTAGAGATGAATAATCACGTGTATGTTGATTGTTGACCTTTAACTCTAGCTAGAAGCTTAAACATGGCTAGATGTGAACCTTGGGGGCTTGTTAAACGTCTTGGGCTTGACGGAAACCAATGGTAAGCTGTATGTGGGCTTCAACTGAAAGAATGAGATACAAGACGGGGATTTCTTGCTGCTAATTCATGAGATGCTAGAATTGAACTTGGAGGGTGATTGTGGGGAGCAAATAGTCAAGTTTCCAATGACGAAATGTCTAAAAGGCATGGGCTTGGTGCCGATTTGTTGCAATGCACACATGAAGGTGCACCGAGGTGGCGATTTGCTGTGACTTGGGCATTTACACGGCTTTGTTTCAATTAACATGTCTTGGATCAATAATAATCTTCGAATTAATTCTAAGAATGATGGAAAACAACAATGAAAACTATAAGGTCAAGATAAAAAGGGTGAGAAAGAATATTAAAAGATAAATTAATCTCAAAATATGGTCTAGAGATAGATAATCGTGTGGAAGTCGACTATTGCCCTTAGCTCAAGTCATAAGCCTAACCGTGGCTAGATGTGAACCTTGGGAGATTGCTACGCTTCTTGGGCTTGACCGAAACCAATGGTAAGGTGTATGTGGCCTTCAATTTCAAGAATGAGATAAAAGACATATATCGGGGTGGCAATTTGTCGGATTCTATTACTGAACTAGGCGGGTCAATGTGGAGTGTGAGTAGTGGGATTTCTCTTGCGAAAATATTGCGAAATGCGTGGGCTAGGGGCCGATTTGTCGCAATGCACATGAAGGGGCAGCTAGGAGCCGATCTGCGGTGACTTGGTCATTTACCCGGCTTTCCTTCAAATGACATGTCTTGGATGAAGAACAATCTTCTAATTCAATCCTAGAATGATGACAAACAACATTAAAAGCTACAAGGTGTAGGGAAAAAAGGTGAGAAAGAATATTAAAAGGGAAATTAAGCACAAAGCATGGTTTAGAGATGAATAATCTTGTGTGTGTTGATTATGGCCCTTTAACTTAGCTAGAAGCTTAAGCATGGCTAGATGTGAACCTTGGGGCCTTTTAACACGTCTTGGTCTTGACGGAAACCAATGGTAAGGGTGTATGTGGGCATCAACTGAAAGAATTTGATAGAAGACTGGGTTTATTGCTGCTAATTCATCGGATGCTAGAAGTAAACTAGGAGGGCTAATGTGGGATGTAAATAGTGAAGATTCCAATGAGGAAATGGTGTAAAAGGGATGGGCTTGGAGCCGATTTGTTGGAAATGCACACATGAAGTTGCACTAAGGTGCGGATTTGCGGTGACTCGGGCATTTCCATGACTTTGTTTCAATTGACATGGCTTTTAATCTTCTAATTAAATCTAAGAATGATGGAAAACAACAATGAAAACAATACGGTCAAGATAAAAGGGGTGAGAGAGAATATTAAAAGATAAATTAATCTCAAAACACGGTCTACAAATAAATAATCATGTGTGAGTTGATTACCACCCTTAACACAAGTCATAAGCTTAACCATGGCTAGATGTGAACCTTGGGGGCTTCTTAAGTTTCTTGGGCTTGACCGAAACCAATCGTAAGGTGTTTGTGGGCTTCAATTGGAAGGGAAAAAAAAAATAAAAGATGGGTTTCTTGTAGCTAATTCGGCGGATGGAAGAATTGAACTAGGATTGTTAATCTGGGGTGTAAATAACGAAACTTCACTTGAGAAAATAGTGCAAGAGGCCATGGGCTGGGGTCATTTATTTTGCAATGCACATGAACGTGCACCTACGTGCCGATTTGTGGTGACTTGGGCATTTGTATGGCTTTGCTTCCTCAATTGACATGCCTTGGATCAAGAATAATCTTTTAATTAAATCTAAGAATGATGAAAAACAACAATGAAAACAATAAGGTCTAGATAAAAAAGGAGAGAGAATTGAAAGGAAAATTAACCTCAAAACATGGTTTGGAGATGAATAACCATGTGTAAGTTGATCATGGCGCGTGGGTCAGAAGCTTAACCACGGCTAGCTATGAACCTCGGGGTTTCTTACACTTCTTGGGCTTGACGGAAACCGATGGTAACGTGTATGTGGGCATCAATTGGAAGAATGAAATGAAAGACAGCTGTCTGGAAGCAACTCGTCGGATGCTGTTACTGAACTAGGCGGGTTATGGTGGGGTGCAAGTAATGAGATTTGTCTTGCGAAAATGGTGTAAAAGGCGTGGGGGGCTAGGGGCCAATTTGTTGCAGTGGACATGAAGGGCCACCTAGGTGCCGATTTGCAGTGACCTGGGCATTTACATGGCTTTGTTTCAGTTGACATGTCTTGGATGAAGACTAATCCTCTAATTCAACCCAAGAATGATGAAAAACAGCAATAAAAGCAACAAGGTTTAAGGAAAAAAGGTGAGAAAGAATATTAACAGGGAAATTAAGCACAAAACATGGTTTAGAGATGAATAATCACGTGTATGTTGATTGTTGACCTTTAACTCTAGCTAGAAGCTTAAACATGGCTAGATGTGAACCTTGGGGGCTTGTTAAACGTCTTGGGCTTGACGGAAACCAATGGTAAGCTGTATGTGGGCTTCAACTGAAAGAATGAGATACAAGACGGGGATTTCTTGCTGCTAATTCATGAGATGCTAGAATTGAACTTGGAGGGTGATTGTGGGGAGCAAATAGTCAAGTTTCCAATGACGAAATGTCTAAAAGGCATGGGCTTGGTGCCGATTTGTTGCAATGCACACATGAAGGTGCACCGAGGTGGCGATTTGCTGTGACTTGGGCATTTACACGGCTTTGTTTCAATTAACATGTCTTGGATCAATAATAATCTTCGAATTAATTCTAAGAATGATGGAAAACAACAATGAAAACTATAAGGTCAAGATAAAAAGGGTGAGAAAGAATATTAAAAGATAAATTAATCTCAAAATATGGTCTAGAGATAGATAATCGTGTGGAAGTCGACTATTGCCCTTAGCTCAAGTCATAAGCCTAACCGTGGCTAGATGTGAACCTTGGGAGATTGCTACGCTTCTTGGGCTTGACCGAAACCAATGGTAAGGTGTATGTGGCCTTCAATTTCAAGAATGAGATAAAAGACATATATCGGGGTGGCAATTTGTCGGATTCTATTACTGAACTAGGCGGGTCAATGTGGAGTGTGAGTAGTGGGATTTCTCTTGCGAAAATATTGCGAAATGCGTGGGCTAGGGGCCGATTTGTCGCAATGCACATGAAGGGGCAGCTAGGAGCCGATCTGCGGTGACTTGGTCATTTACCCGGCTTTCCTTCAAATGACATGTCTTGGATGAAGAACAATCTTCTAATTCAATCCTAGAATGATGACAAACAACATTAAAAGCTACAAGGTGTAGGGAAAAAAGGTGAGAAAGAATATTAAAAGGGAAATTAAGCACAAAGCATGGTTTAGAGATGAATAATCTTGTGTGTGTTGATTATGGCCCTTTAACTTAGCTAGAAGCTTAAGCATGGCTAGATGTGAACCTTGGGGCCTTTTAACACGTCTTGGTCTTGACGGAAACCAATGGTAAGGGTGTATGTGGGCATCAACTGAAAGAATTTGATAGAAGACTGGGTTTATTGCTGCTAATTCATCGGATGCTAGAAGTAAACTAGGAGGGCTAATGTGGGATGTAAATAGTGAAGATTCCAATGAGGAAATGGTGTAAAAGGGATGGGCTTGGAGCCGATTTGTTGGAAATGCACACATGAAGTTGCACTAAGGTGCGGATTTGCGGTGACTCGGGCATTTCCATGACTTTGTTTCAATTGACATGGCTTTTAATCTTCTAATTAAATCTAAGAATGATGGAAAACAACAATGAAAACAATACGGTCAAGATAAAAGGGGTGAGAGAGAATATTAAAAGATAAATTAATCTCAAAACACGGTCTACAAATAAATAATCATGTGTGAGTTGATTACCACCCTTAACACAAGTCATAAGCTTAACCATGGCTAGATGTGAACCTTGGGGGCTTCTTAAGTTTCTTGGGCTTGACCGAAACCAATCGTAAGGTGTTTGTGGGCTTCAATTGGAAGGGAAAAAAAAAATAAAAGATGGGTTTCTTGTAGCTAATTCGGCGGATGGAAGAATTGAACTAGGATTGTTAATCTGGGGTGTAAATAACGAAACTTCACTTGAGAAAATAGTGCAAGAGGCCATGGGCTGGGGTCATTTATTTTGCAATGCACATGAACGTGCACCTACATGCCGATTTGTGGTGACTTGGGCATTTGTATGGCTTTGCTTCCTCAATTGACATGCCTTGGATCAAGAATAATCTTTTAATTAAATCTAAGAATGATGAAAAACAACAATGAAAACAATAAGGTCTAGATAAAAAAGGAGAGAGAATTGAAAGGAAAATTAACCTCAAAACATGGTTTGGAGATGAATAACCATGTGTAAGTTGATCATGGCGCGTGGGTCAGAAGCTTAACCACGGCTAGCTATGAACCTCGGGGTTTCTTACACTTCTTGGGCTTGACGGAAACCGATGGTAACGTGTATGTGGGCATCAATTGGAAGAATGAAATGAAAGACAGCTGTCTGGAAGCAACTCGTCGGATGCTGTTACTGAACTAGGCGGGTTATGGTGGGGTGCAAGTAATGAGATTTGTCTTGCGAAAATGGTGTAAAAGGCGTGGGGGGCTAGGGGCCAATTTGTTGCAATGGACATGAAGGGCCACCTAGGTGCCGATTTGCAGTGACCTGGGCATTTACATGGCTTTGTTTCAGTTGACATGTCTTGGATGAAGACTAATCCTCTAATTCAACCCAAGAATGATGAAAAACAGCAATAAAAGCAACAAGGTTTAAGGAAAAAAGGTGAGAAAGAATATTAACAGGGAAATTAAGCACAAAACATGGTTTAGAGATGAATAATCACGTGTATGTTGATTGTTGACCTTTAACTCTAGCTAGAAGCTTAAACATGGCTAGATGTGAACCTTGGGGGCTTGTTAAACGTCTTGGGCTTGACGGAAACCAATGGTAAGCTGTATGTGGGCTTCAACTGAAAGAATGAGATACAAGACGGGGATTTCTTGCTGCTAATTCATGAGATGCTAGAATTGAACTTGGAGGGTGATTGTGGGGAGCAAATAGTCAAGTTTCCAATGACGAAATGTCTAAAAGGCATGGGCTTGGTGCCGATTTGTTGCAATGCACACATGAAGGTGCACCGAGGTGGCGATTTGCTGTGACTTGGGCATTTACACGGCTTTGTTTCAATTAACATGTCTTGGATCAATAATAATCTTCGAATTAATTCTAAGAATGATGGAAAACAACAATGAAAACTATAAGGTCAAGATAAAAAGGGTGAGAAAGAATATTAAAAGATAAATTAATCTCAAAATATGGTCTAGAGATAGATAATCGTGTGGAAGTCGACTATTGCCCTTAGCTCAAGTCATAAGCCTAACCGTGGCTAGATGTGAACCTTGGGAGATTGCTACGCTTCTTGGGCTTGACCGAAACCAATGGTAAGGTGTATGTGGCCTTCAATTTCAAGAATGAGATAAAAGACATATATCGGGGTGGCAATTTGTCGGATTCTATTACTGAACTAGGCGGGTCAATGTGGAGTGTGAGTAGTGGGATTTCTCTTGCGAAAATATTGCGAAATGCGTGGGCTAGGGGCCGATTTGTCGCAATGCACATGAAGGGGCAGCTAGGAGCCGATCTGCGGTGACTTGGTCATTTACCCGGCTTTCCTTCAAATGACATGTCTTGGATGAAGAACAATCTTCTAATTCAATCCTAGAATGATGACAAACAACATTAAAAGCTACAAGGTGTAGGGAAAAAAGGTGAGAAAGAATATTAAAAGGGAAATTAAGCACAAAGCATGGTTTAGAGATGAATAATCTTGTGTGTGTTGATTATGGCCCTTTAACTTAGCTAGAAGCTTAAGCATGGCTAGATGTGAACCTTGGGGCCTTTTAACACGTCTTGGTCTTGACGGAAACCAATGGTAAGGGTGTATGTGGGCATCAACTGAAAGAATTTGATAGAAGACTGGGTTTATTGCTGCTAATTCATCGGATGCTAGAAGTAAACTAGGAGGGCTAATGTGGGATGTAAATAGTGAAGATTCCAATGAGGAAATGGTGTAAAAGGGATGGGCTTGGAGCCGATTTGTTGGAAATGCACACATGAAGTTGCACTAAGGTGCGGATTTGCGGTGACTCGGGCATTTCCATGACTTTGTTTCAATTGACATGGCTTTTAATCTTCTAATTAAATCTAAGAATGATGGAAAACAACAATGAAAACAATACGGTCAAGATAAAAGGGGTGAGAGAGAATATTAAAAGATAAATTAATCTCAAAACACGGTCTACAAATAAATAATCATGTGTGAGTTGATTACCACCCTTAACACAAGTCATAAGCTTAACCATGGCTAGATGTGAACCTTGGGGGCTTCTTAAGTTTCTTGGGCTTGACCGAAACCAATCGTAAGGTGTTTGTGGGCTTCAATTGGAAGGGAAAAAAAAAATAAAAGATGGGTTTCTTGTAGCTAATTCGGCGGATGGAAGAATTGAACTAGGATTGTTAATCTGGGGTGTAAATAACGAAACTTCACTTGAGAAAATAGTGCAAGAGGCCATGGGCTGGGGTCCTTTATTTTGCAATGCACATGAACGTGCACCTACGTGCCGATTTGTGGTGACTTGGGCATTTGTATGGCTTTGCTTCCTCAATTGACATGCCTTGGATCAAGAATAATCTTTTAATTAAATCTAAGAATGATGAAAAACAACAATGAAAACAATAAGGTCTAGATAAAAAAGGAGAGAGAATTGAAAGGAAAATTAACCTCAAAACATGGTTTGGAGATGAATAACCATGTGTAAGTTGATCATGGCGCGTGGGTCAGAAGCTTAACCACGGCTAGCTATGAACCTCGGGGTTTCTTACACTTCTTGGGCTTGACGGAAACCGATGGTAACGTGTATGTGGGCATCAATTGGAAGAATGAAATGAAAGACAGCTGTCTGGAAGCAACTCGTCGGATGCTGTTACTGAACTAGGCGGGTTATGGTGGGGTGCAAGTAATGAGATTTGTCTTGCGAAAATGGTGTAAAAGGCGTGGGGGGCTAGGGGCCAATTTGTTGCAATGGACATGAAGGGCCACCTAGGTGCCGATTTGCAGTGACCTGGGCATTTACATGGCTTTGTTTCAGTTGACATGTCTTGGATGAAGACTAATCCTCTAATTCAACCCAAGAATGATGAAAAACAGCAATAAAAGCAACAAGGTTTAAGGAAAAAAGGTGAGAAAGAATATTAACAGGGAAATTAAGCACAAAACATGGTTTAGAGATGAATAATCACGTGTATGTTGATTGTTGACCTTTAACTCTAGCTAGAAGCTTAAACATGGCTAGATGTGAACCTTGGGGGCTTGTTAAACGTCTTGGGCTTGACGGAAACCAATGGTAAGCTGTATGTGGGCTTCAACTGAAAGAATGAGATACAAGACGGGGATTTCTTGCTGCTAATTCATGAGATGCTAGAATTGAACTTGGAGGGTGATTGTGGGGAGCAAATAGTCAAGTTTCCAATGACGAAATGTCTAAAAGGCATGGGCTTGGTGCCGATTTGTTGCAATGCACACATGAAGGTGCACCGAGGTGGCGATTTGCTGTGACTTGGGCATTTGCACGGCTTTGTTTCAATTAACATGTCTTGGATCAATAATAATCTTCGAATTAATTCTAAGAATGATGGAAAACAACAATGAAAACTATAAGGTCAAGATAAAAAGGGTGAGAAAGAATATTAAAAGATAAATTAATCTCAAAATATGGTCTAGAGATAGATAATCGTGTGGAAGTCGACTATTGCCCTTAGCTCAAGTCATAAGCCTAACCGTGGCTAGATGTGAACCTTGGGAGATTGCTACGCTTCTTGGGCTTGACCGAAACCAATGGTAAGGTGTATGTGGCCTTCAATTTCAAGAATGAGATAAAAGACATATATCGGGGTGGCAATTTGTCGGATTCTATTACTGAACTAGGCGGGTCAATGTGGAGTGTGAGTAGTGGGATTTCTCTTGCGAAAATATTGCGAAATGCGTGGGCTAGGGGCCGATTTGTCGCAATGCACATGAAGGGGCAGCCAGGAGCCGATCTGCGGTGACTTGGTCATTTACCCGGCTTTCCTTCAAATGACATGTCTTGGATGAAGAACAATCTTCTAATTCAATCCTAGAATGATGACAAACAACATTAAAAGCTACAAGGTGTAGGGAAAAAAGGTGAGAAAGAATATTAAAAGGGAAATTAAGCACAAAGCATGGTTTAGAGATGAATAATCTTGTGTGTGTTGATTATGGCCCTTTAACTTAGCTAGAAGCTTAAGCATGGCTAGATGTGAACCTTGGGGCCTTTTAACACGTCTTGGTCTTGACGGAAACCAATGGTAAGGGTGTATGTGGGCATCAACTGAAAGAATTTGATAGAAGACTGGGTTTATTGCTGCTAATTCATCGGATGCTAGAAGTAAACTAGGAGGGCTAATGTGGGATGTAAATAGTGAAGATTCCAATGAGGAAATGGTGTAAAAGGGATGGGCTTGGAGCCGATTTGTTGGAAATGCACACATGAAGTTGCACTAAGGTGCGGATTTGCGGTGACTCGGGCATTTCCATGACTTTGTTTCAATTGACATGGCTTTTAATCTTCTAATTAAATCTAAGAATGATGGAAAACAACAATGAAAACAATACGGTCAAGATAAAAGGGGTGAGAGAGAATATTAAAAGATAAATTAATCTCAAAACACGGTCTACAAATAAATAATCATGTGTGAGTTGATTACCACCCTTAACACAAGTCATAAGCTTAACCATGGCTAGATGTGAACCTTGGGGGCTTCTTAAGTTTCTTGGGCTTGACCGAAACCAATCGTAAGGTGTTTGTGGGCTTCAATTGGAAGGGAAAAAAAAAATAAAAGATGGGTTTCTTGTAGCTAATTCGGCGGATGGAAGAATTGAACTAGGATTGTTAATCTGGGGTGTAAATAACGAAACTTCACTTGAGAAAATAGTGCAAGAGGCCATGGGCTGGGGTCCTTTATTTTGCAATGCACATGAACGTGCACCTACGTGCCGATTTGTGGTGACTTGGGCATTTGTATGGCTTTGCTTCCTCAATTGACATGCCTTGGATCAAGAATAATCTTTTAATTAAATCTAAGAATGATGAAAAACAACAATGAAAACAATAAGGTCTAGATAAAAAAGGAGAGAGAATTGAAAGGAAAATTAACCTCAAAACATGGTTTGGAGATGAATAACCATGTGTAAGTTGATCATGGCGCGTGGGTCAGAAGCTTAACCACGGCTAGCTATGAACCTCGGGGTTTCTTACACTTCTTGGGCTTGACGGAAACCGTCTCCTCTCTTTTCCTCCTCCTCCGTTGTTGTTGTTGAGAGAGATATCTCTCTCTTTTCCTCCTCCTCCGTTGTTGATGTGAGAGAGATGCCAATTTGTTGCAATGGACATGAAGGGCCACCTAGGTGCCGATTTGCAGTGACCTGGGCATTTACATGGCTTTGTTTCAGTTGACATGTCTTGGATGAAGACTAATCCTCTAATTCAACCCAAGAATGATGAAAAACAGCAATAAAAGCAACAAGGTTTAAGGAAAAAAGGTGAGAAAGAATATTAACAGGGAAATTAAGCACAAAACATGGTTTAGAGATGAATAATCACGTGTATGTTGATTGTTGACCTTTAACTCTAGCTAGAAGCTTAAACATGGCTAGATGTGAACCTTGGGGGCTTGTTAAACGTCTTGGGCTTGACGGAAACCAATGGTAAGCTGTATGTGGGCTTCAACTGAAAGAATGAGATACAAGACGGGGATTTCTTGCTGCTAATTCATGAGATGCTAGAATTGAACTTGGAGGGTGATTGTGGGGAGCAAATAGTCAAGTTTCCAATGACGAAATGTCTAAAAGGCATGGGCTTGGTGCCGATTTGTTGCAATGCACACATGAAGGTGCACCGAGGTGGCGATTTGCTGTGACTTGGGCATTTACACGGCTTTGTTTCAATTAACATGTCTTGGATCAATAATAATCTTCGAATTAATTCTAAGAATGATGGAAAACAACAATGAAAACTATAAGGTCAAGATAAAAAGGGTGAGAAAGAATATTAAAAGATAAATTAATCTCAAAATATGGTCTAGAGATAGATAATCGTGTGGAAGTCGACTATTGCCCTTAGCTCAAGTCATAAGCCTAACCGTGGCTAGATGTGAACCTTGGGAGATTGCTACGCTTCTTGGGCTTGACCGAAACCAATGGTAAGGTGTATGTGGCCTTCAATTTCAAGAATGAGATAAAAGACATATATCGGGGTGGCAATTTGTCGGATTCTATTACTGAACTAGGCGGGTCAATGTGGAGTGTGAGTAGTGGGATTTCTCTTGCGAAAATATTGCGAAATGCGTGGGCTAGGGGCCGATTTGTCGCAATGCACATGAAGGGGCAGCCAGGAGCCGATCTGCGGTGACTTGGTCACTTTACCCGGCTTTCCTTCAAATGACATGTCTTGGATGAAGAACAATCTTCTAATTCAATCCTAGAATGATGACAAACAACATTAAAGCTACAAGGTGTAGGGAAAAAAGGTGAGAAAGAATATTAAAAGGGAAATTAAGCACAAAGCATGGTTTAGAGATGAATAATCTTGTGTGTGTTGATTATGGCCCTTTAACTTAGCTAGAAGCTTAAGCATGGCTAGATGTGAACCTTGGGGCCTTTTAAACACGTCTTGGTCTTGACGGAAACCAATGGTAAGGGTGTATGTGGGCATCAACTGAAAGAATTTGATAGAAGACTGGGTTTATTGCTGCTAATTCATCGGATGCTAGAAGTAAACTAGGAGGGCTAATGTGGGATGTAAATAGTGAAGATTCCAATGAGGAAATGGTGTAAAAGGGATGGGCTTGGAGCCGATTTGTTGGAAATGCACACATGAAGTTGCACTAAGGTGCGGATTTGCGGTGACTCGGGCATTTCCATGACTTTGTTTCAATTGACATGGCTTTTAATCTTCTAATTAAATCTAAGAATGATGGAAAACAACAATGAAAAACAATACGGTCAAGATAAAAGGGTGTGAGAGAGAATATTAAAAGAATAAATTAATCTCAAAACACGGTCTACAAATAAATAATCATGTGTGAGTTGATTACCACCCTTAACAAAAAGTCATAAGCTTAACCATGGCTAGATGTGAACCTTGGGGGCTTCTTAAGTTTCTTGGGCTTGACCGAAACCAATCGTAAGGTGTTTGTGGGCTTCAATTGGAAGGGAAAAAAAAAATAAAAGATGGGTTTCTTGTAGCTAATTCGGCGGATGGAAGAATTTGAACTAGGATTGTTAATCTGGGGTGTAAATAACGAAACTTCACTTGAGAAAATAGTGCAAGAGGCCATGGGCTGGGGTCCTTTATTTTGCAATGCACATGAACGTGCACCTACGTGCCGATTTGTGGTGACTTGGGCATTTGTATGGCTTTGCTTCCTCAATTGACATGCCTTGGATCAAGAATAATCTTTTAATTAAATCTAAGAATGATGAAAAACACAATGAAAACAATAAGGTCTAGATAAAAAAGGAGAGAGAATTGAAAGGAAAATTAACCTCAAAACATGGTTTGGAGATGAATAACCATGTGTAAGTTGATCATGGCGCGTGGGTCAGAAGCTTAACCACGGCTAGCTATGAACCTCGGGGTTTCTTACACTTCTTGGGCTTGACGGAAACCGATGGTAACGTGTATGTGGGCATCAATTGGAAGAATGAAATGAAAGACAGCTGTCTGGAAGCAACTCGTCGGATGCTGTTACTGAACTAGGCGGGTTATGGTGGGGTGCAAGTAATGAGATTTGTCTTGCGAAAATGGTGTAAAAGGCGTGGGGGGCTAGGGGCCAATTTGTTGCAATGGACATGAAGGGCCACCTAGGTGCCGATTTGCAGTGACCTGGGCATTTACATGGCTTTGTTTCAGTTTGACATGTCTTGGATGAAGACTAATCCTCTAATTCAACCCAAGAATGATGAAAAAACAGCAATAAAAGCAACAAGGTTTAAGGAAAAAAGGTGAGAAAGAATATTAACAGGGAAATTAAGCACAAAACATGGTTTAGAGATGAATAATCACGTGTATGTTGATTGTTGACCTTTAACTCTAGCTAGAAGCTTAAACATGGCTAGATGTGAACCTTGGGGGCTTGTTAAACGTCTTGGGCTTGACGGAAACCAATGGTAAGCTGTATGTGGGCTTCAACTGAAAGAATGAGATACAAGACGGGGATTTCTTGCTGCTAATTCATGAGATGCTAGAATTGAACTTGGAGGGTGATTGTGGGGAGCAAATAGTCAAGTTTCCAATGACGAAATGTCTAAAAGGCATGGGCTTGGTGCCGATTTGTTGCAAATGCACACATGAAGGTGCACCGAGGTGGCGATTTGCTGTGACTTGGGCATTTACACGGCTTTGTTTCAATTAACATGTCTTGGATCAATAATAATCTTCGAATTAATTCTAAGAATGATGGAAAACAACAATGAAAACTATAAGGTCAAGATAAAAAGGGTGAGAAAGAATATTAAAAAGATAAATTAATCTCAAAATATGGTCTAGAGATAGATAATCGTGTGGAAGTCGACTATTGCCCTTAGCTCAAGTCATAAGCCTAACCGTGGCTAGATGTGAACCTTGGGAGATTGCTACGCTTCTTTGGGCTTGACCGAAACCAATGGTAAGGTGTATGTGGCCTTCAATTTCAAGAATGAGATAAAAGACATATATCGGGGTGGCAATTTGTCGGATTCTATTACTGAACTAGGCGGGTCAATGTGGAGTGTGAGTAGTGGGATTTCTCTTGCGAAAATATTGCGAAATGCGTGGGCTAGGGGCCGATTTGTCGCAATGCACATGAAGGGGCAGCCAGGAGCCGATCTGCGGTGACTTGGTCATTTACCCGGCTTTCCTTCAAATGACATGTCTTGGATGAAGAACAATCTTCTAATTCAATCCTAGAATGATGACAAACAACATTAAAAGCTACAAGGTGTAGGGAAAAAAGGTGAGAAAGAATATTAAAAGGGAAATTAAGCACAAAGCATGGTTTAGAGATGAATAATCTTGTGTGTGTTGATTATGGCCCTTTAACTTAGCTAGAAGCTTAAGCATGGCTAGATGTGAACCTTGGGGCCTTTTAACACGTCTTGGTCTTGACGGAAACCAATGGTAAGGGTGTATGTGGGCATCAACTGAAAGAATTTGATAGAAGACTGGGTTTATTGCTGCTAATTCATCGGATGCTAGAAGTAAACTAGGAGGGCTAATGTGGGATGTAAATAGTGAAGATTCCAATGAGGAAATGGTGTAAAAGGGATGGGCTTGGAGCCGATTTGTTGGAAATGCACACATGAAGTTGCACTAAGGTGCGGATTTGCGGTGACTCGGGCATTTCCATGACTTTGTTTCAATTGACATGGCTTTTAATCTTCTAATTAAATCTAAGAATGATGGAAAACAACAATGAAAACAATACGGTCAAGATAAAAGGGGTGAGAGAGAATATTAAAAGATAAATTAATCTCAAAACACGGTCTACAAATAAATAATCATGTGAGTTGATTACCACCCTTAACAAAAGTCATAAGCTTAACCATGGCTAGATGTGAACCTTGGGGGCTTCTTAAGTTTCTTGGGCTTGACCGAAACCAATCGTAAGGTGTTTGTGGGCTTCAATTGGAAGGGAAAAAAAAAATAAAAGATGGGTTTCTTGTAGCTAATTCGGCGGATGGAAGAATTGAACTAGGATTGTTAATCTGGGGTGTAAATAACGAAACTTCACTTGAGAAAATAGTGCAAGAGGCCATGGGCTGGGGTCCTTTATTTTGCAATGCACATGAACGTGCACCTACGTGCCGATTTGTGGTGACTTGGGCATTTGTATGGCTTTGCTTCCTCAATTGACATGCCTTGGATCAAGAATAATCTTTTAATTAAATCTAAGAATGATGAAAAACAACAATGAAAACAATAAGGTCTAGATAAAAAGGAGAGAGAATTGAAAGGAAATTAACCTCAAAACATGGTTTGGAGATGAATAACCATGTGTAAGTTGATCATGGGCGCGGTGGGTCAGAAGCTTAACCACGGCTAGCTATGAACCTCGGGGTTTCTTACACTTCTTGGGCTTGACGGAAACCGATGGTAACGTGTATGTGGGCATCAATTGGAAGAATGAAATGAAAGACAGCTGTCTGGAAGCAACTCGTCGGATGCTGTTACTGAACTAGGCGGGTTATGGTGGGGTGCAAGTAATGAGATTTGTCTTGCGAAAATGGTGTAAAAGGCGTGGGGGGCTAGGGGCCAATTTGTTGCAATGGACATGAAGGGCCACCTAGGTGCCGATTTGCAGTGACCTGGGCATTTACATGGCTTTGTTTCAGTTGACATGTCTTGGATGAAGACTAATCCTCTAATTCAACCCAAGAATGATGAAAAACAGCAATAAAAGCAACAAGGTTTAAGGAAAAAAGGTGAGAAAGAATATTAACAGGGAAATTAAGCACAAAACATGGTTTAGAGATGAATAATCACGTGTATGTTGATTGTTGACCTTTAACTCTAGCTAGAAGCTTAAACATGGCTAGATGTGAACCTTGGGGGCTTGTTAAACGTCTTGGGCTTGACGGAACCAATGTAAGCTGTATGTGGGCTTCAACTGAAAGAATGAGATACAAGACGGGGATTTCTTGCTGCTAATTCATGAGATGCTAGAATTGAACTTGGAGTGTGATTGTGGGGAGCAAATAGTCAAGTTTCCAATGACGAAATGTCTAAAAGGCATGGGCTTGGTGCCGATTTGTTGCAATGCACACATGAAGGTGCACCGAGGTGGCGATTTGCTGTGACTTGGGCATTTACACGGCTTTGTTTCAATTAACATGTCTTGGATCAATAATAATCTTCGAATTAATTCTAAGAATGATGGAAAACAACAATGAAAACTATAAGGTCAAGATAAAAAGGGTGAGAAAGAATATTAAAAGATAAATTAATCTCAAAAATATGGTCTAGAGATAGATAATCGTGTGGAAGTCGACTATTGCCCTTAGCTCAAGTCATAAGCCTAACCGTGGCTAGATGTGAACCTTGGGAGATTGCTACGCTTCTTGGGCTTGACCGAAACCAATGGTAAGGTGTATGTGGCCTTCAATTTCAAGAATGAGATAAAAGACATATATCGGGGTGGCAATTTGTCGGATTCTATTACTGAACTAGGCGGGTCAATGTGGAGTGTGAGTAGTGGGATTTCTCTTGCGAAAATATTGCGAAATGCGTGGGCTAGGGGCCGATTTGTCGCAATGCACATGAAGGGGCAGCCAGGAGCCGATCTGCCGGTGACTTGGTCATTTACCCCGGCTTTCCTTCAAATGACATGTCTTGGAATGAAGAACAATCTTCTAATTCAATCCTAGAATGATGACAAACCAACATTAAAAGCTACAAGGTGTAGGGAAAAAAGGTGAGAAAGAATATTAAAAGGGAAATTAAGCACAAAGCATGGTTTAGAGATGAATAATCTTGTGTGTGTTGATTATGGCCCTTTAACTTAGCTAGAAGCTTAAGCATGGCTAGATGTGAACCTTGGGGCCTTTTAACACGTCTTGGTCTTGACGGAAACCAATGGTAAGGGTGTATGTGAGGCATCAACTGAAAGAATTTGATAGAAGACTGGGTTTATTGCTGCTAATTCCATCGGATGCTAGAAGTAAACTAGGAGGGCTAATGTGGGATGTAAATAGTGAAGATTCCAATGAGGAAATGGTGTAAAAGGGATGGGCTTGGAGCCGATTTGTTGGAAATGCACACATGAAGTTGCACTAAGGTGCGGATTTGCGGTGACTCGGGCATTTCCATGACTTTGTTTCAATTGACATGGCTTTTAATCTTCTAATTAAATCTAAGAATGATGGAAAACAACAATGAAAACAATACGGTCAAGATAAAAGGGGTGAGAGAGAATATTAAAAAGATAAATTAATCTCAAAAACACGGTCTACAAATAAATAATCATGTGTGAGTTGATTACCACCCTTAACAAAAGTCATAAGCTTAACCATGGCTAGATGTGAACCTTGGGGGCTTCTTAAGTTTCTTGGGCTTGACCGAAACCAATCGTAAGGTGTCTTGTGGGCTTCAATTGGAAGGGAAAAAAAAAATAAAAGATGGGTTTCTTGTAGCTAATTCGGCGGATGGAAGAATTGAACTAGGATTGTTAATCTGGGGTGTAAATAACGAAACTTCACTTGAGAAAATAGTGCAAGAGGCCATGGGCTGGGGTCCTTTATTTTGCAATGCACATGAACGTGCACCTACGTGCCGATTTGTGGTGACTTGGGCATTTGTATGGCTTTGCTTCCTCAATTGACATGCCTTGGATCAAGAATAATCTTTTAATTAAATCTAAGAATGATGAAAAACAACAATGAAAAACAATAAGGTCTAGATAAAAAAGGAGAGAGAATTGAAAGGAAAATTAACCTCAAAACATGGTTTGGAGATGAATAACCATGTGTAAGTTGATCATGGCGCGTGGGTCAGAAGCTTAACCACGGCTAGCTATGAACCTCGGGGTTTCTTACACTTCTTGGGCTTGACGGAAACCGATGGTAACGTGTATGTGGGCATCAATTGGAAGAATGAAATGAAAGACAGCTGTCTGGAAGCAACTCGTCGGATGCTGTTACTGAACTAGGCGGGTTATGGTGGGGTGCAAGTAATGAGATTTGTCTTGCGAAAATGGTGTAAAAGGGCGTGGGGGGGCTAGGGGCCAATTTGTTGCAATGGACATGAAGGGCCACCTAGGTGCCGATTTGCAGTGACCTGGGCATTTACATGGCTTTGTTTCAGTTGACATGTCTTGGATGAAGACTAATCCTCTAATTCAACCCAAGAATGATGAAAAACAGCAATAAAAGCAACAAGGTTTAAGGAAAAAAAGGTGAGAAAGAATATTAACAGGGAAATTAAGCACAAAACATGGTTTAGAGATGAATAATCACGTGTATGTTGATTGTTGACCTTTAACTCTAGCTAGAAGCTTAAACATGGCTAGATGTGAACCTTGGGGGCTTGTTAAACGTCTTGGGCTTGACGGAAACCAATGGTAAGCTGTATGTGGGCTTCAACTGAAAGAATGAGATACAAGACGGGATTTCTTGCTGCTAATTCATGAGATGCTAGAATTGAACTTGGAGGGTGATTGTGGGGAGCAAATAGTCAAGTTTCCAATGACGAAATGTCTAAAAAGGCATGGGCTTGGTGCCGATTTGTTGCAATGCACACATGAAGGTGCACCGAGGTGGCGATTTGCTGTGACTTGGGCATTTACACGGCTTTGTTTCAATTAACATGTCTTGGATCAATAATAATCTTCGAATTAATTCTAAGAATGATGGAAAACAACAATGAAAACTATAAGGTCAAGATAAAAAGGGTGAGAAAGAATATTAAAAGATAAATTAATCTCAAAATATGGTCTAGAGATAGATAATCGTGTGGAAGGCGACTATTGCCCCTTAGCTCAAGTCATAAGCCTAACCGTGGCTAGATGTGAACCTTGGGAGATTGCTACGCTTCTTGGGCTTGACCGAAACCAATGGTAAGGTGTATGTGGCCTTCAATTTCAAGAATGAGATAAAAGACATATATCGGGGTGGCAATTTGTCGGATTCTATTACTGAACTAGGCGGGTCAATGTGGAGTGTGAGTAGTGGGATTTCTCTTGCGAAAATATTGCGAAATGCGTGGGCTAGGGGCCGATTTGTCGCAATGCACATGAAGGGGCAGCCAGGAGCCGATCTGCGGTGACTTGGTCATTTACCCGGCTTTCCTTCAAATGACATGTCTTGGATGAAGAACAATCTTCTAATTCAATCCTAGAAATGATGACAAACAACATTAAAAGCTACAAGGTGTAGGGAAAAAAGGTGAGAAAGAATATTAAAAGGGAAATTAAGCACAAAGCATGGTTTAGAGATGAATAATCTTGTGTGTGTTGATTATGGCCCTTTAACTTAGCTAGAAGCTTAAGCATGGCTAGATGTGAACCTTGGGGCCTTTTAACACGTCTTGGTCTTGACGGAAACCAATGGTAAGGGTGTATGTGGGCATCAACTGAAAGAATTTGATAGAAGACTGGGTTTATTGCTGCTAATTCATCGGATGCTAGAAGTAAACTAGGAGGGCTAATGTGGGATGTAAATAGTGAAGATTCCAATGAGGAAATGGTGTAAAAGGGATGGGCTTGGAGCCGATTTGTTGGAAATGCACACATGAAGTTGCACTAAGGTGCGGATTTGCGGTGACTCGGGGCATTTCCATGACTTTGTTTCAATTGACATGGCTTTTAATCTTCTAATTAAATCTAAGAATGATGGAAAACAACAATGAAAACAATACGGTCAAGATAAAAGGGGTGAGAGAGAATATTAAAAGATAAATTAATCTCAAAACACGGTCTACAAATAAATAATCATGTGTGAGTTGATTACCACCCTTAACAAAAGTCATAAGCTTAACCATGGCTAGATGTGAACCTTGGGGGCTTCTTAAGTTTCTTGGGCTTGACCGAAACCAATCGTAAGGTGTTTGTGGGCTTCAATTGGAAGGGAAAAAAAAAATAAAAGATGGGTTTCTTGTAGCTAATTCGGCGGATGGAAGAATTGAACTAGGATTGTTAATCTGGGGTGTAAATAACGAAACTTCACTTGAGAAAATAGTGCAAGAGGCCATGGGCTGGGGTCCTTTATTTTGCAATGCACATGAACGTGCACCTACGTGCCGATTTGTGGTGACTTGGGCATTTGTATGGCTTTGCTTCCTCAATTGACATGCCTTGGATCAAGAATAATCTTTTAAATTAAATCTAAGAATGATGAAAAACAACAATGAAAAACAATAAGGGTCTAGATAAAAAAGGAGAGAGAATTGAAAGGAAAATTAACCTCAAAACATGGTTTGGAGATGAATAAACCATGTGTAAGTTGATCATGGCGCGTGGGTCAGAAGCTTAACCACGGCTAGCTATGAACCTCGGGGTTTCTTACACTTCTTGGGCTTGACGGAAACCGATGGTAACGTGTATGTGGGCATCAATTGGAAGAATGAAATGAAAGACAGCTGTCTGGAAGCAACTCGTCGGATGCTGTTACTGAACTAGGCGGGTTATTGGTGGGGTGCAAGTAATGAGATTTGTCTTGCGAAAATGGTGTAAAAGGCGTGGGGGGCTAGGGGCCAATTTGTTGCAATGGACATGAAGGGGCCACCTAGGTGCCGATTTGCAGTGACCTGGGCATTTACATGGCTTTGTTCAGTTGACATGTCTTGGATGAAGACTAATCCTCTAATTCAACCCAAGAATGATGAAAAACAGCAATAAAAGCAACAAGGTTTAAGGAAAAAAGGTGAGAAAGAATATTAACAGGGAAATTAAGCACAAAACATGGTTTAGAGATGACTAATCACGTGTATGTTGATTGTTGACCTTTAACTCTAGCTAGAAGCTTAAACATGGCTAGATGTGAACCTTGGGGGCTTGTTAAACGTCTTGGGCTTGACGGAAACCAATGGTAAGCTGTATGTGGGCTTCAACTGAAAGAATGAGATACAAGACGGGGATTTCTTGCTGCTAATTCATGAGATGCTAGAATTGAACTTGGAGGGTGATTGTGGGGAGCAAATAGTCAAGTTTCCAATGACGAAATGTCTAAAAGGCATGGGCTTGGTGCCGATTTGTTGCAATGCACACATGAAGGTGCACCGAGGTGGCGATTTGCCTGTGACTTGGGGCATTTACACGGCTTTGTTTCAATTAACATGTCTTGGATCAATAATAATCTTCGAATTAATTCTAAGAATGATGGAAAACAACAATGAAAACTATAAGGTCAAGATAAAAAGGGTGAGAAAGAATATTAAAAGATAAATTAATCTCAAATATATGGTCTAGAGATAGATAATCGTGTGGAAGTCGACTATTGCCCTTAGCTCAAGTCATAAGCCTAACCGTGGCTAGATGTGAACCTTGGGAGATTGCTACGCTTCTTGGGCTTGACCGAAACCAATGGTAAGGTGTATGTGGCCTTCAATTTCAAGAATGAGATAAAAGACATATATCGGGGTGGCAATTTTGTCGGATTCTATTACTGAACTAGGCGGGTCAATGTGGAGTTGTGAGTAGTGGGATTTCTCTTGCGAAAATATTGCGAAATGCGTGGGCTAGGGGGCCGATTTGTCGCAATGCACATGAAGGGGGCAGCCAGGAGCCGATCTGCGGTGACTTGGTCATTTACCCCGGCTTTCCTTCAAATGACATGTCTTGGATGAAGAACAATCTTCTAATTCAATCCTAGAATGATGACAAACAACATTAAAAGCTACAAGGTGTAGGGAAAAAAGGTGAGAAAGAATATTAAAAGGGAAATTAAGCACAAAGCATGGTTTAGAGATGAATAATCTTGTGTGTGTTGATTATGGCCCTTTAACTTAGCTAGAAGCTTAAGCATGGCTAGATGTGAACCTTGGGGCCTTTTAACACGTCTTGGTCTTGACGGAAACCAATGGTAAGGGTGTATGTGGGCATCAACTGAAAGAATTTGATAGAAGACTGGGTTTATTGCTGCTAATTCATCGGATGCTAGAAGTAAACTAGGAGGGCTAATGTGGGATGTAAATAGTGAAGATTCCAATGAGGAAATGGTGTAAAAGGGATGGGCTTGGAGCCGATTTGTTGGAAATGCACACATGAAGTTGCACTAAGGTGCGGATTTGCGGTGACTCGGGCATTTCCATGACTTTGTTTCAATTGACATGGCTTTTTAATCTTCTAATTAAATCTAAGAATGATGGAAAACAACAATGAAAACAATACGGTCAAGATAAAAGGGGTGAGAGAGAATATTAAAAGATAAATTAATCTCAAAACACGGTCTACAAATAAATAATCATGTGTGAGTTGATTACCACCCTTAACAAAAGTCATAAGCTTAACCATGGCTAGATGTGAACCTTGGGGGGCTTCTTAAGTTTCTTGGGCTTGACCGAAACCAATCGTAAGGTGTTTTGTGGGGCTTCAATTGGAAGGGAAAAAAAAAATAAAAGATGGGTTTCTTGTAGCTAATTCGGCGGATGGAAGAATTGAACTAGGATTGTTAATCTGGGTGTAAATAACGAAACTTCACTTGAGAAAATAGTGCAAGAGGCCATGGGCTGGGGTCCTTTATTTTGCAATGCACAATGAACGTGCACCTACGTGCCGATTTGTGGTGACTTGGGCATTTGTATGGCTTTGCTTCCTCAATTGACATGCCTTGGATCAAGAATAATCTTTTAATTAAATCTAAGAATGATGAAAAACAACAATGAAAACAATAAGGTCTAGATAAAAAAAGGAGAGAGAATTGAAAGGAAAATTAACCTCAAAACATGGTTTGGAGATGAATAACCATGTGTAAGTTGATCATTGGCGCGTGGGTCAGAAGCTTAACCACGGCTAGCTATGAACCTCGGGGTTTCTTACACTTCTTGGGCTTGACGGAAACCGATGGTAACGTGTATGTGGGCATCAATTGGAAGAATGAAATGAAAGACAGCTGTCTGGAAGCAACTCGTCGGATGCTGTTACTGAACTAGGCGGGTTATGGTGGGGTGCAAGTAATGAGATTTGTCTTGCGAAAATGGTGTAAAAGGCGTGGGGGGCTAGGGGCCAATTTGTTGCAATGGACATGAAGGGCCACCTAGGTGCCGATTTGCAGTGACCTGGGCATTTACATGGCTTTGTTTCAGTTGACATGTCTTGGATGAAGACTAATCCTCTAATTCAACCCAAGAATGATGAAAAACAGCAATAAAAGCAACAAGGTTTAAGGAAAAAAGGTGAGAAAGAATATTAACAGGGAAATTAAGCACAAAACATGGTTTAGAGATGAATAATCACGTGTATGTTGATTGTTGACCTTTAACTCTAGCTAGAAGCTTAAACATGGCTAGATGTGAACCTTGGGGGCTTGTTAAACGTCTTGGCTTGACGGAAACCAATGGTAAGCTGTATGTGGGCTTCAACTGAAAGAATGAGATACAAGACGGGGATTTCTTGCTGCTAATTCATGAGATGCTAGAATTGAACTTGGAGGGTGATTGTGGGGAGCAAATAGTCAAGTTTCCAATGACGAAATGTCTAAAAGGCATGGGCTTGGTGCCGATTTGTTGCAATGCACACATGAAGGTGCACCGAGGTGGCGATTTTGCTGTGACTTGGGCATTTACACGGCTTTGTTTCAATTAACATGTCTTGGATCAATAATAATCTTCGAATTAATTCTAAGAATGATGGAAAACAACAATGAAAACTATAAGGTCAAGATAAAAAGGGTGAGAAAGAATATTAAAAGATAAATTAATCTCAAAATATGGTCTAGAGATAGATAATCGTGTGGAAGTCGACTATTGCCCTTAGCTCAAGTCATAAGCCTAACCGTGGCTAGATGTGAACCTTGGGAGATTGCTACGCTTCTTGGGCTTGACCGAAACCAATGGTAAGGTGTATGTGGCCTTCAATTTCAAGAATGAGATAAAAGACATATATCGGTGGTGGCAATTTGTCGGATTCTATTACTGAACTAGGCGGGTCAATGTGGAGTGTGAGTAGTGGGATTTCTCTTGCGAAAATATTGCGAAATGCGTGGGCTAGGGGCCGATTTGTCGCAATGCACATGAAGGGGGCAGCCAGGAGCCGATCTGCGGTGACTTGGTCATTTACCCGGCTTTCCTTCAAATGACATGTCTTGGATGAAGAACAATCTTCTAATTCAATCCTAGAATGATGACAAACAACATTAAAAGCTACAAGGTGTAGGGAAAAAAGGTGAGAAAGAATATTAAAAGGGAAATTAAGGCACAAAGCATGGTTTAGAGATGAATAATCTTGTGTGTGTTGATTATGGCCCTTTAACTTAGCTAGAAGCTTAAGCATGGCTAGATGTGAACCTTGGGGCCTTTTAACACGTCTTGGTCTTGACGGAAACCAATGGTAAGGGTGTATGTGGGCATCAACTGAAAGAATTTGATAGAAGACTGGGTTTATTGCTGCTAATTCATCGGATGCTAGAAGTAAACTAGGAGGGCTAATGTGGGATGTAAATAGTGAAGATTCCAATGAGGAAATGGTGTAAAAGGGATGGGCTTGGAGCCGATTTGTTGGAAATGCACACATGAAGTTGCACTAAGGTGCGGATTTGCGGTGACTCGGGCATTTCCATGACTTTGTTTCAATTGACATGGCTTTTTAATCTTCTAATTAAATCTAAGAATGATGGAAAACAACAATGAAAACAATACGGTCAAGATAAAAGGGGTGAGAGAGAATATTAAAAGATAAATTAATCTCAAAACACGGTCTACAAATAAATAATCATGTGTGAGTTGATTACCACCCTTAACAAAAGTCATAAGCTTAACCATGGCTAGATGTGAACCTTGGGGGCTTCTTAAGTTTCTTGGGCTTGACCGAAACCAATCGTAAGGTGTTTGTGGGCTTCAATTGGAAGGGAAAAAAAAAATAAAAGATGGGTTTCTTGTAGCTAATTCGGCGGATGGAAGAATTGAACTAGGATTGTTAATCTGGGTGTAAATAACGAAACTTCACTTGAGAAAATAGTGCAAGAGGCCATGGGCTGGGGTCCTTTATTTTGCAATGCACATGAACGTGCACCTACGTGCCGATTTGTGGTGACTTGGGCATTTGTATGGCTTTGCTTCCTCAATTGACATGCCTTGGATCAAGAATAATCTTTTAATTAAATCTAAGAATGATGAAAAACAACAATGAAAACAATAAGGTCTAGATAAAAAAGGAGAGAGAATTGAAAGGAAAATTAACCTCAAAACATGGTTTGGAGATGAATAACCATGTGTAAGTTGATCATGGCGCGTGGGTCAGAAGCTTAACCACGGCTAGCTATGAACCTCGGGGTTTCTTACACTTCTTGGGCTTGACGGAAACCGATGGTAACGTGTATGTGGGCATCAATTGGAAGAATGAAATGAAAGACAGCTGTCTGGAAGCAACTCGTCGGATGCTGTTACTGAACTAGGCGGGTTATGGTGGGGTGCAAGTAATGAGATTTGTCTTGCGAAAATGGTGTAAAAGGCGTGGGGGGGCTAGGGGCCAATTTGTTGCAATGGACATGAAGGGCCACCTAGGTGCCGATTTGCAGTGACCTGGGCATTTACATGGCTTTGTTTCAGTATGACATGTCTTGGATGAAGACTAATCCTCTAATTCAACCCAAGAATGATGAAAAACAGCAATAAAAGCAACAAGGTTTAAGGAAAAAAGGTGAGAAAGAATATAACAGGGAAATTAAGCACAAAACATGGTTTAGAGATGAATAATCACGTGTATGTTGATTGTTGACCTTTAACTCTAGCTAGAAGCTTAAACATGGCTAGATGTGAACCTTGGGGGCTTGTTAAACGTCTTGGGCTTGACGGAAACCAATGGTAAGCTGTATGTGGGCTTCAAACTGAAAGAATGAGATACAAGACGGGGATTTCTTGCTGCTAATTCATGAGATGCTAGAATTGAAACTTGGAGGGTGATTGTGGGGAGCAAATAGTCAAGTTTCCAATGACGAAATGTCTAAAAGGCATGGGCTTGGTGCCGATTTGTTGCAAATGCACACATGAAGGTGCACCGAGGTGGCGATTTGCTGTGACTTGGGCATTTACACGGCTTTGTTTCAATTAACATGTCTTGGATCAATAATAATCTTCGAATTAATTCTAAGAATGATGGAAAACAACAATGAAAACTATAAGGTCAAGATAAAAAGGGTGAGAAAGAATATTAAAAGATAAATTAATCTCAAAATATGGTCTAGAGATAGATAATCGTGTGGAAGTCGACTATTGCCCTTAGCTCAAGTCATAAGCCTAACCGTGGCTAGATGTGAACCTTGGGAGATTGCTACGCTTCTTGGGCTTGACCGAAACCAATGGTAAGGTGTATGTGGCCTTCAATTTCAAGAATGAGATAAAAGACATATATCGGGGTGGCAATTTGTCGGATTCTATTACTGAACTAGGCGGGTCAATGTGGAGTGTGAGTAGTGGGATTTCTCTTGCGAAAAATATTGCGAAATGCGTGGGCTAGGGGCCGATTTGTCGCAATGCACATGAAGGGGCAGCCAGGAGCCGATCTGCGGTGACTTGGTCATTTACCCGGCTTTCCTTCAAATGACATGTCTTGGATGAAGAACAATCTTCTAATTCAATCCCTAGAATGATGACAAACAACATTAAAAGCTACAAGGTGTAGGGAAAAAAGGTGAGAAAGAATATTAAAAGGGAAATTAAGCACAAAGCATGGTTTTAGAGATGAATAATCTTGTGTGTGTTGATTATGGCCCTTTAACTTAGCTAGAAGCTTAAGCATGGCTAGATGTGAACCTTGGGGCCTTTTAACACGTCTTGGTCTTGACGGAAACCAATGGTAAGGGTGTATGTGGGCATCAACTGAAAGAATTTGATAGAAGACTGGGTTTATTGCTGCTAATTCATCGGATGCTAGAAGTAAACTAGGAGGGCTAATGTGGGATGTAAATAGTGAAGATTCCAATGAGGAAATGGTGTAAAAGGGATGGGCTTGGAGCCGATTTGTTGGAAATGCACACATGAAGTTGCACATAAGGTGCGGATTTGCGGTGACTCGGGCATTTCCATGACTTTGTTTCAATTGACATGGCTTTTAATCTTCTAATTAAATCTAAGAATGATGGAAAACAACAATGAAAACAATACGGTCAAGATAAATAGGGGTGAGAGAGAATATTAAAAGATAAATTAATCTCAAAACACGGTCTACAAATAAATAATCATGTGTGAGTTGATTACCACCCTTAACACAAGTCATAAGCTAAACCATGGCTAGATGTGAACCTTGGGGGCTTCTTAAGTTTCTTGGGCTTGACCGAAACCAATCGTAAGGTGTTTGTGGGCTTCAATTGGAAGGGAAAAAAAAAATAAAAGATGGGTTTCTTGTAGCTAATTCGGCGGATGGAAGAATTGAACTAGGATTGTTAATCTGGGGTGTAAATAACGAAACTTCACTTGAGAAAATAGTGCAAGAGGCCATGGGCTGGGGTCCTTTATTTTGCAATGCACATGAACGTGCACCTACGTGCCGATTTGTGGTGACTTGGGCATTTGTATGGCTTTGCTTCCTCAGTTGACATGCCTTGGATCAAGAATAATCTTTTAATTAAATCTAAGAATGCATGAAAAACAACAATGAAAAACCAATAAGGTCTAGATAAAAAAGGAGAGAGAATTGAAAGGAAAATTAACCTCAAAACATGGTTTGGAGATGAATAACCATGTGTAAGTTGATCATTGGCGGCGTGGGTCAGAAGCTTAACCACGGCTAGCTATTGAACCTCGGGGTTTCTTACACTTCTTGGGCTTGACGGGAAACCGATGGTAACGTGTATGTGGGCATCAATTGGAAGAATGAAATGAAAGACAGCTGTCTGGAAGCAACTCGTCGGATGCTGTTACTGAACTAGGCGGGTTATGGTGGGGTGCAAGTAATGAGATTTTGTCTTGCGAAAATGGTGTAAAAGGCGTGGGGGGCTAGGGGCCAATTTGTTGCAATGGACATGAAGGGCCACCTAGGTGCCGATTTGCAGTGACCCTGGGCATTTACATGGCTTTGTTTCAGTTGACATGTCTTGGATGAAGACTAATCCTCTAATTCAACCCAAGAATGATGAAAAACAGCAATAAAAGCAACAAGGTTTAAGGAAAAAAGGTGAGAAAGAATATTAACAGGGAAATTAAGCACAAAACATGGTTTAGAGATGAATAATCACGTGTATGTTGATTGTTGACCTTTAACTCTAGCTAGAAGCTTAAACATGGCTAGATGTGAACCTTGGGGGCTTGTTAAACGTCTTGGGCTTGACGGAAACCAATGGTAAGCTGTATGTGGGCTTCAACTGAAAGAATGAGATACAAGACGGGGATTTCTTGCTGCTAATTCATGAGATGCTAGAATTGAACTTGGAGGGTGATTGTGGGGAGCAAATAGTCAAGTTTCCAATGACGAAATGTCTAAAAGGCATGGGCTTTGGTGCCGATTTGTTGCAATGCACACATGAAGGTGCACCGAGGTGGCGATTTGCTGTGACTTGGGCATTTACACGGCTTTGTTTCAATTAACATGTCTTGGATCAATAATAATCTTCGAATTAATTCTAAGAATGATGGAAAACAACAATGAAAACTATAAGGTCAAGATAAAAAGGGTGAGAAAGAATATTAAAAGATAAATTAATCTCAAAATATGGTCTAGAGATAGATAATCGTGTGGAAGTCGACTATTGCCCTTAGCTCAAGTCATAAGCCTAACCGTGGCTAGATGTGAACCTTGGGAGATTGCTACGCTTCTTGGGCTTGACCGAAACCCAATGGTAAGGTGTATGTGGCCTTCAATTTCAAGAATGAAATAAAAGACATATATCGGGGTGGCAATTTGTCGGATTCTATTACTGAACTAGGCGGGTCAATGTGGAGTGTGAGTAGTGGGATTTCTCTTGCGAAAATATTGCGAAATGCGTGGGCTAGGGGCCGATTTGTCGCAATGCACATGAAGGGGCAGCTAGGAGCCGATCTGCGGTGACTTGGTCATTTACCCGGCTTTCCTTCAAATGACATGTCTTGGATGAAGAACAATCTTCTAATTCAATCCTAGAATGATGACAAACAACATTAAAAGCTACAAGGTGTAGGGGAAAAAAGGTGAGAAAGAATATTAAAAGGGAAATTAAGCACAAAGCATGGTTTAGAGATGAATAATCTTGTGTGTGTTGATTATGGCCCTTTAACTTAGCTAGAAGCTTAAGCATGGCTAGATGTGAACCTTGGGGCCTTTTAACACGTCTTGGTCTTGACGGAAACCAATGGTAAGGGTGTATGTGGGCATCAACTGAAAGAATTTGATAGAAGACTGGGTTTATTGCTGCTAATTCATCGGATGCTAGAAGTAAACTAGGAGGGCTAATGTGGGATGTAAATAGTGAAGATTCCAATGAGGAAATGGTGTAAAAGGGATGGGCTTGGAGCCGATTTGTTGGAATGCACACATGAAGTTGCACTAAGGTGCGGATTTGCGGTGACATCGGGCATTTCCATGACTTTGTTTCAATTGACATGGCTTTTAATCTTCTAATTAAATCTAAGAATGATGGAAAACAACAATGAAAACAATACGGTCAAGATAAAAGGGGTGAGAGAGAATATTAAAAGATAAATTAATCTCAAAACACGGTCTACAAATAAATAATCATGTGTGAGTTGATTACCACCCTTAACACAAGTCATAAGCTTAACCATGGCTAGATGTGAACCTTGGGGGCTTCTTAAGTTTCTCGGGCTTGACCGAAACCAATCGTAAGGTGTTTGTGGGCTTCAATTGGAAGGGAAAAAAAAAATAAAAGATGGGTTTCTTGTAGCTAATTCGGCGGATGGAAGAATTGAACTAGGATTGTTAATCTGGGGTGTAAATAACGAAACTTCACTTGAGAAAATAGTGCAAGAGGCCATGGGCTGGGGTCCTTTATTTTGCAATGCACATGAACGTGCACCTACGTGCCGATTTGTGGTGACTTGGGCATTTGTATGGCTTTGCTTCCTCAATTGACATGCCTTGGATCAAGAATAATCTTTTAATTAAATCTAAGAATGATGAAAAACAACAATGAAAACAATAAGGTCTAGATAAAAAAGGAGAGAGAATTGAAAGGAAAATTAACCTCAAAACATGGTTTGGAGATGAATAACCATGTGTAAGTTGATCATGGCGCGTGGGTCAGAAGCTTAACCACGGCTAGCTATGAACCTCGGGGTTTCTTACACTTCTTGGGCTTGACGGAAACCGATGGTAACGTGTATGTGGGCATCAATTGGAAGAATGAAATGAAAGACAGCTGTCTGGAAGCAACTCGTCGGATGCTGTTACTGAACTAGGCGGGTTATGGTGGGGTGCAAGTAATGAGATTTGTCTTGCGAAAATGGTGTAAAAGGCGTGGGGGGCTAGGGGCCAATTTGTTGCAATGGACATGAAGGGCCACCTAGGTGCCGATTTGCAGTGACCTGGGCATTTACATGGCTTTGTTTCAGTTGACATGTCTTGGATGAAGACTAATCCTCTAATTCAACCCAAGAATGATGAAAAACAGCAATAAAAGCAACAAGGTTTAAGGAAAAAAGGTGAGAAAGAATATTAACAGGGAAATTAAGCACAAAACATGGTTTAGAGATGAATAATCACGTGTATGTTGATTGTTGACCTTTAACTCTAGCTAGAAGCTTAAACATGGCTAGATGTGAACCTTGGGGGCTTGTTAAACGTCTTGGGCTTGACGGAAACCAATGGTAAGCTGTATGTGGGCTTCAACTGAAAGAATGAGATACAAGACGGGGATTTCTTGCTGCTAATTCATGAGATGCTAGAATTGAACTTGGAGGGTGATTGTGGGGAGCAAATAGTCAAGTTTCCAATGACGAAATGTCTAAAAGGCATGGGCTTGGTGCCGATTTGTTGCAATGCACACATGAAGGTGCACCGAGGTGGCGATTTGCTGTGACTTGGGCATTTACACGGCTTTGTTTCAATTAACATGTCTTGGATCAATAATAATCTTCGAATTAATTCTAAGAATGATGGAAAACAACAATGAAAACTATAAGGTCAAGATAAAAAGGGTGAGAAAGAATATTAAAAGATAAATTAATCTCAAAATATGGTCTAGAGATAGATAATCGTGTGGAAGTCGTCTATTGCCCTTAGCTCAAGTCATAAGCCTAACCGTGGCTAGATGTGAACCTTGGGAGATTGCTACGCTTCTTGGGCTTGACCGAAACCAATGGTAAGGTGTATGTGGCCTTCAATTTCAAGAATGAAATAAAAGACATATATCGGGGTGGCAATTTGTCGGATTCTATTACTGAACTAGGCGGGTCAATGTGGAGTGTGAGTAGTGGGATTTCTCTTGCGAAAATATTGCGAAATGCGTGGGCTAGGGGCCGATTTGTCGCAATGCACATGAAGGGGCAGCTAGGAGCCGATCTGCGGTGACTTGGTCATTTACCCGGCTTTCCTTCAAATGACATGTCTTGGATGAAGAACAATCTTCTAATTCAATCCTAGAATGATGACAAACAACATTAAAAGCTACAAGGTGTAGGGGAAAAAGGTGAGAAAGAATATTAAAAGGGAAATTAAGCACAAAGCATGGTTTAGAGATGAATAATCTTGTGTGTGTTGATTATGGCCCTTTAACTTAGCTAGAAGCTTAAGCATGGCTAGATGTGAACCTTGGGGCCTTTTAACACGTCTTGGTCTTGACGGAAACCAATGGTAAGGGTGTATGTGGGCATCAACTGAAAGAATTTGATAGAAGACTGGGTTTATTGCTGCTAATTCATCGGATGCTAGAAGTAAACTAGGAGGGCTAATGTGGGATGTAAATAGTGAAGATTCCAATGAGGAAATGGTGTAAAAGGGATGGGCTTGGAGCCGATTTGTTGGAATGCACACATGAAGTTGCACTAAGGTGCGGATTTGCGGTGACTCGGGCATTTCCATGACTTTGTTTCAATTGACATGGCTTTTAATCTTCTAATTAAATCTAAGAATGATGGAAAACAACAATGAAAACAATACGGTCAAGATAAAAGGGGTGAGAGAGAATATTAAAAGATAAATTAATCTCAAAACACGGTCTACAAATAAATAATCATGTGTGAGTTGATTACCACCCTTAACACAAGTCATAAGCTTAACCATGGCTAGATGTGAACCTTGGGGGCTTCTTAAGTTTCTCGGGCTTGACCGAAACCAATCGTAAGGTGTTTGTGGGCTTCAATTGGAAGGGAAAAAAAAAATAAAAGATGGGTTTCTTGTAGCTAATTCGGCGGATGGAAGAATTGAACTAGGATTGTTAATCTGGGGTGTAAATAACGAAACTTCACTTGAGAAAATAGTGCAAGAGGCCATGGGCTGGGGTCCTTTATTTTGCAATGCACATGAACGTGCACCTACGTGCCGATTTGTGGTGACTTGGGCATTTGTATGGCTTTGCTTCCTCAATTGACATGCCTTGGATCAAGAATAATCTTTTAATTAAATCTAAGAATGATGAAAAACAACAATGAAAACAATAAGGTCTAGATAAAAAAGGAGAGAGAATTGAAAGGAAAATTAACCTCAAAACATGGTTTGGAGATGAATAACCATGTGTAAGTTGATCATGGCGCGTGGGTCAGAAGCTTAACCACGGCTAGCTATGAACCTCGGGGTTTCTTACACTTCTTGGGCTTGACGGAAACCGATGGTAACGTGTATGTGGGCATCAATTGGAAGAATGAAATGAAAGACAGCTGTCTGGAAGCAACTCGTCGGATGCTGTTACTGAACTAGGCGGGTTATGGTGGGGTGCAAGTAATGAGATTTGTCTTGCGAAAATGGTGTAAAAGGCGTGGGGGGCTAGGGGCCAATTTGTTGCAATGGACATGAAGGGCCACCTAGGTGCCGATTTGCAGTGACCTGGGCATTTACATGGCTTTGTTTCAGTTGACATGTCTTGGATGAAGACTAATCCTCTAATTCAACCCAAGAATGATGAAAAACAGCAATAAAAGCAACAAGGTTTAAGGAAAAAAGGTGAGAAAGAATATTAACAGGGAAATTAAGCACAAAACATGGTTTAGAGATGAATAATCACGTGTATGTTGATTGTTGACCTTTAACTCTAGCTAGAAGCTTAAACATGGCTAGATGTGAACCTTGGGGGCTTGTTAAACGTCTTGGGCTTGACGGAAACCAATGGTAAGCTGTATGTGGGCTTCAACTGAAAGAATGAGATACAAGACGGGGATTTCTTGCTGCTAATTCATGAGATGCTAGAATTGAACTTGGAGGGTGATTGTGGGGAGCAAATAGTCAAGTTTCCAATGACGAAATGTCTAAAAGGCATGGGCTTGGTGCCGATTTGTTGCAATGCACACATGAAGGTGCACCGAGGTGGCGATTTGCTGTGACTTGGGCATTTACACGGCTTTGTTTCAATTAACATGTCTTGGATCAATAATAATCTTCGAATTAATTCTAAGAATGATGGAAAACAACAATGAAAACTATAAGGTCAAGATAAAAAGGGTGAGAAAGAATATTAAAAGATAAATTAATCTCAAAATATGGTCTAGAGATAGATAATCGTGTGGAAGTCGTCTATTGCCCTTAGCTCAAGTCATAAGCCTAACCGTGGCTAGATGTGAACCTTGGGAGATTGCTACGCTTCTTGGGCTTGACCGAAACCAATGGTAAGGTGTATGTGGCCTTCAATTTCAAGAATGAAATAAAAGACATATATCGGGGTGGCAATTTGTCGGATTCTATTACTGAACTAGGCGGGTCAATGTGGAGTGTGAGTAGTGGGATTTCTCTTGCGAAAATATTGCGAAATGCGTGGGCTAGGGGCCGATTTGTCGCAATGCACATGAAGGGGCAGCTAGGAGCCGATCTGCGGTGACTTGGTCATTTACCCGGCTTTCCTTCAAATGACATGTCTTGGATGAAGAACAATCTTCTAATTCAATCCTAGAATGATGACAAACAACATTAAAAGCTACAAGGTGTAGGGGAAAAAAGGTGAGAAAGAATATTAAAAGGGAAATTAAGCACAAAGCATGGTTTAGAGATGAATAATCTTGTGTGTGTTGATTATGGCCCTTTAACTTAGCTAGAAGCTTAAGCATGGCTAGATGTGAACCTTGGGGCCTTTTAACACGTCTTGGTCTTGACGGAAACCAATGGTAAGGGTGTATGTGGGCATCAACTGAAAGAATTTGATAGAAGACTGGGTTTATTGCTGCTAATTCATCGGATGCTAGAAGTAAACTAGGAGGGCTAATGTGGGATGTAAATAGTGAAGATTCCAATGAGGAAATGGTGTAAAAGGGATGGGCTTGGAGCCGATTTGTTGGAATGCACACATGAAGTTGCACTAAGGTGCGGATTTGCGGTGACTCGGGCATTTCCATGACTTTGTTTCAATTGACATGGCTTTTAATCTTCTAATTAAATCTAAGAATGATGGAAAACAACAATGAAAACAATACGGTCAAGATAAAAGGGGTGAGAGAGAATATTAAAAGATAAATTAATCTCAAAACACGGTCTACAAATAAATAATCATGTGTGAGTTGATTACCACCCTTAACACAAGTCATAAGCTTAACCATGGCTAGATGTGAACCTTGGGGGCTTCTTAAGTTTCTCGGGCTTGACCGAAACCAATCGTAAGGTGTTTGTGGGCTTCAATTGGAAGGGAAAAAAAAAATAAAAGATGGGTTTCTTGTAGCTAATTCGGCGGATGGAAGAATTGAACTAGGATTGTTAATCTGGGGTGTAAATAACGAAACTTCACTTGAGAAAATAGTGCAAGAGGCCATGGGCTGGGGTCCTTTATTTTGCAATGCACATGAACGTGCACCTACGTGCCGATTTGTGGTGACTTGGGCATTTGTATGGCTTTGCTTCCTCAATTGACATGCCTTGGATCAAGAATAATCTTTTAATTAAATCTAAGAATGATGAAAAACAACAATGAAAACAATAAGGTCTAGATAAAAAAGGAGAGAGAATTGAAAGGAAAATTAACCTCAAAACATGGTTTGGAGATGAATAACCATGTGTAAGTTGATCATGGCGCGTGGGTCAGAAGCTTAACCACGGCTAGCTATGAACCTCGGGGTTTCTTACACTTCTTGGGCTTGACGGAAACCGATGGTAACGTGTATGTGGGCATCAATTGGAAGAATGAAATGAAAGACAGCTGTCTGGAAGCAACTCGTCGGATGCTGTTACTGAACTAGGCGGGTTATGGTGGGGTGCAAGTAATGAGATTTGTCTTGCGAAAATGGTGTAAAAGGCGTGGGGGGCTAGGGGCCAATTTGTTGCAATGGACATGAAGGGCCACCTAGGTGCCGATTTGCAGTGACCTGGGCATTTACATGGCTTTGTTTCAGTTGACATGTCTTGGATGAAGACTAATCCTCTAATTCAACCCAAGAATGATGAAAAACAGCAATAAAAGCAACAAGGTTTAAGGAAAAAAGGTGAGAAAGAATATTAACAGGGAAATTAAGCACAAAACATGGTTTAGAGATGAATAATCACGTGTATGTTGATTGTTGACCTTTAACTCTAGCTAGAAGCTTAAACATGGCTAGATGTGAACCTTGGGGGCTTGTTAAACGTCTTGGGCTTGACGGAAACCAATGGTAAGCTGTATGTGGGCTTCAACTGAAAGAATGAGATACAAGACGGGGATTTCTTGCTGCTAATTCATGAGATGCTAGAATTGAACTTGGAGGGTGATTGTGGGGAGCAAATAGTCAAGTTTCCAATGACGAAATGTCTAAAAGGCATGGGCTTGGTGCCGATTTGTTGCAATGCACACATGAAGGTGCACCGAGGTGGCGATTTGCTGTGACTTGGGCATTTACACGGCTTTGTTTCAATTAACATGTCTTGGATCAATAATAATCTTCGAATTAATTCTAAGAATGATGGAAAACAACAATGAAAACTATAAGGTCAAGATAAAAAGGGTGAGAAAGAATATTAAAAGATAAATTAATCTCAAAATATGGTCTAGAGATAGATAATCGTGTGGAAGTCGTCTATTGCCCTTAGCTCAAGTCATAAGCCTAACCGTGGCTAGATGTGAACCTTGGGAGATTGCTACGCTTCTTGGGCTTGACCGAAACCAATGGTAAGGTGTATGTGGCCTTCAATTTCAAGAATGAAATAAAAGACATATATCGGGGTGGCAATTTGTCGGATTCTATTACTGAACTAGGCGGGTCAATGTGGAGTGTGAGTAGTGGGATTTCTCTTGCGAAAATATTGCGAAATGCGTGGGCTAGGGGCCGATTTGTCGCAATGCACATGAAGGGGCAGCTAGGAGCCGATCTGCGGTGACTTGGTCATTTACCCGGCTTTCCTTCAAATGACATGTCTTGGATGAAGAACAATCTTCTAATTCAATCCTAGAATGATGACAAACAACATTAAAAGCTACAAGGTGTAGGGGAAAAAAGGTGAGAAAGAATATTAAAAGGGAAATTAAGCACAAAGCATGGTTTAGAGATGAATAATCTTGTGTGTGTTGATTATGGCCCTTTAACTTAGCTAGAAGCTTAAGCATGGCTAGATGTGAACCTTGGGGCCTTTTAACACGTCTTGGTCTTGACGGAAACCAATGGTAAGGGTGTATGTGGGCATCAACTGAAAGAATTTGATAGAAGACTGGGTTTATTGCTGCTAATTCATCGGATGCTAGAAGTAAACTAGGAGGGCTAATGTGGGATGTAAATAGTGAAGATTCCAATGAGGAAATGGTGTAAAAGGGATGGGCTTGGAGCCGATTTGTTGGAATGCACACATGAAGTTGCACTAAGGTGCGGATTTGCGGTGACTCGGGCATTTCCATGACTTTGTTTCAATTGACATGGCTTTTAATCTTCTAATTAAATCTAAGAATGATGGAAAACAACAATGAAAACAATACGGTCAAGATAAAAGGGGTGAGAGAGAATATTAAAAGATAAATTAATCTCAAAACACGGTCTACAAATAAATAATCATGTGTGAGTTGATTACCACCCTTAACACAAGTCATAAGCTTAACCATGGCTAGATGTGAACCTTGGGGGCTTCTTAAGTTTCTCGGGCTTGACCGAAACCAATCGTAAGGTGTTTGTGGGCTTCAATTGGAAGGGAAAAAAAAAATAAAAGATGGGTTTCTTGTAGCTAATTCGGCGGATGGAAGAATTGAACTAGGATTGTTAATCTGGGGTGTAAATAACGAAACTTCACTTGAGAAAATAGTGCAAGAGGCCATGGGCTGGGGTCCTTTATTTTGCAATGCACATGAACGTGCACCTACGTGCCGATTTGTGGTGACTTGGGCATTTGTATGGCTTTGCTTCCTCAATTGACATGCCTTGGATCAAGAATAATCTTTTAATTAAATCTAAGAATGATGAAAAACAACAATGAAAACAATAAGGTCTAGATAAAAAAGGAGAGAGAATTGAAAGGAAAATTAACCTCAAAACATGGTTTGGAGATGAATAACCATGTGTAAGTTGATCATGGCGCGTGGGTCAGAAGCTTAACCACGGCTAGCTATGAACCTCGGGGTTTCTTACACTTCTTGGGCTTGACGGAAACCGATGGTAACGTGTATGTGGGCATCAATTGGAAGAATGAAATGAAAGACAGCTGTCTGGAAGCAACTCGTCGGATGCTGTTACTGAACTAGGCGGGTTATGGTGGGGTGCAAGTAATGAGATTTGTCTTGCGAAAATGGTGTAAAAGGCGTGGGGGGCTAGGGGCCAATTTGTTGCAATGGACATGAAGGGCCACCTAGGTGCCGATTTGCAGTGACCTGGGCATTTACATGGCTTTGTTTCAGTTGACATGTCTTGGATGAAGACTAATCCTCTAATTCAACCCAAGAATGATGAAAAACAGCAATAAAAGCAACAAGGTTTAAGGAAAAAAGGTGAGAAAGAATATTAACAGGGAAATTAAGCACAAAACATGGTTTAGAGATGAATAATCACGTGTATGTTGATTGTTGACCTTTAACTCTAGCTAGAAGCTTAAACATGGCTAGATGTGAACCTTGGGGGCTTGTTAAACGTCTTGGGCTTGACGGAAACCAATGGTAAGCTGTATGTGGGCTTCAACTGAAAGAATGAGATACAAGACGGGGATTTCTTGCTGCTAATTCATGAGATGCTAGAATTGAACTTGGAGGGTGATTGTGGGGAGCAAATAGTCAAGTTTCCAATGACGAAATGTCTAAAAGGCATGGGCTTGGTGCCGATTTGTTGCAATGCACACATGAAGGTGCACCGAGGTGGCGATTTGCTGTGACTTGGGCATTTACACGGCTTTGTTTCAATTAACATGTCTTGGATCAATAATAATCTTCGAATTAATTCTAAGAATGATGGAAAACAACAATGAAAACTATAAGGTCAAGATAAAAAGGGTGAGAAAGAATATTAAAAGATAAATTAATCTCAAAATATGGTCTAGAGATAGATAATCGTGTGGAAGTCGTCTATTGCCCTTAGCTCAAGTCATAAGCCTAACCGTGGCTAGATGTGAACCTTGGGAGATTGCTACGCTTCTTGGGCTTGACCGAAACCAATGGTAAGGTGTATGTGGCCTTCAATTTCAAGAATGAAATAAAAGACATATATCGGGGTGGCAATTTGTCGGATTCTATTACTGAACTAGGCGGGTCAATGTGGAGTGTGAGTAGTGGGATTTCTCTTGCGAAAATATTGCGAAATGCGTGGGCTAGGGGCCGATTTGTCGCAATGCACATGAAGGGGCAGCTAGGAGCCGATCTGCGGTGACTTGGTCATTTACCCGGCTTTCCTTCAAATGACATGTCTTGGATGAAGAACAATCTTCTAATTCAATCCTAGAATGATGACAAACAACATTAAAAGCTACAAGGTGTAGGGGAAAAAAGGTGAGAAAGAATATTAAAAGGGAAATTAAGCACAAAGCATGGTTTAGAGATGAATAATCTTGTGTGTGTTGATTATGGCCCTTTAACTTAGCTAGAAGCTTAAGCATGGCTAGATGTGAACCTTGGGGCCTTTTAACACGTCTTGGTCTTGACGGAAACCAATGGTAAGGGTGTATGTGGGCATCAACTGAAAGAATTTGATAGAAGACTGGGTTTATTGCTGCTAATTCATCGGATGCTAGAAGTAAACTAGGAGGGCTAATGTGGGATGTAAATAGTGAAGATTCCAATGAGGAAATGGTGTAAAAGGGATGGGCTTGGAGCCGATTTGTTGGAATGCACACATGAAGTTGCACTAAGGTGCGGATTTGCGGTGACTCGGGCATTTCCATGACTTTGTTTCAATTGACATGGCTTTTAATCTTCTAATTAAATCTAAGAATGATGGAAAACAACAATGAAAACAATACGGTCAAGATAAAAGGGGTGAGAGAGAATATTAAAAGATAAATTAATCTCAAAACACGGTCTACAAATAAATAATCATGTGTGAGTTGATTACCACCCTTAACACAAGTCATAAGCTTAACCATGGCTAGATGTGAACCTTGGGGGCTTCTTAAGTTTCTCGGGCTTGACCGAAACCAATCGTAAGGTGTTTGTGGGCTTCAATTGGAAGGGAAAAAAAAAATAAAAGATGGGTTTCTTGTAGCTAATTCGGCGGATGGAAGAATTGAACTAGGATTGTTAATCTGGGGTGTAAATAACGAAACTTCACTTGAGAAAATAGTGCAAGAGGCCATGGGCTGGGGTCCTTTATTTTGCAATGCACATGAACGTGCACCTACGTGCCGATTTGTGGTGACTTGGGCATTTGTATGGCTTTGCTTCCTCAATTGACATGCCTTGGATCAAGAATAATCTTTTAATTAAATCTAAGAATGATGAAAAACAACAATGAAAACAATAAGGTCTAGATAAAAAAGGAGAGAGAATTGAAAGGAAAATTAACCTCAAAACATGGTTTGGAGATGAATAACCATGTGTAAGTTGATCATGGCGCGTGGGTCAGAAGCTTAACCACGGCTAGCTATGAACCTCGGGGTTTCTTACACTTCTTGGGCTTGACGGAAACCGATGGTAACGTGTATGTGGGCATCAATTGGAAGAATGAAATGAAAGACAGCTGTCTGGAAGCAACTCGTCGGATGCTGTTACTGAACTAGGCGGGTTATGGTGGGGTGCAAGTAATGAGATTTGTCTTGCGAAAATGGTGTAAAAGGCGTGGGGGGCTAGGGGCCAATTTGTTGCAATGGACATGAAGGGCCACCTAGGTGCCGATTTGCAGTGACCTGGGCATTTACATGGCTTTGTTTCAGTTGACATGTCTTGGATGAAGACTAATCCTCTAATTCAACCCAAGAATGATGAAAAACAGCAATAAAAGCAACAAGGTTTAAGGAAAAAAGGTGAGAAAGAATATTAACAGGGAAATTAAGCACAAAACATGGTTTAGAGATGAATAATCACGTGTATGTTGATTGTTGACCTTTAACTCTAGCTAGAAGCTTAAACATGGCTAGATGTGAACCTTGGGGGCTTGTTAAACGTCTTGGGCTTGACGGAAACCAATGGTAAGCTGTATGTGGGCTTCAACTGAAAGAATGAGATACAAGACGGGGATTTCTTGCTGCTAATTCATGAGATGCTAGAATTGAACTTGGAGGGTGATTGTGGGGAGCAAATAGTCAAGTTTCCAATGACGAAATGTCTAAAAGGCATGGGCTTGGTGCCGATTTGTTGCAATGCACACATGAAGGTGCACCGAGGTGGCGATTTGCTGTGACTTGGGCATTTACACGGCTTTGTTTCAATTAACATGTCTTGGATCAATAATAATCTTCGAATTAATTCTAAGAATGATGGAAAACAACAATGAAAACTATAAGGTCAAGATAAAAAGGGTGAGAAAGAATATTAAAAGATAAATTAATCTCAAAATATGGTCTAGAGATAGATAATCGTGTGGAAGTCGTCTATTGCCCTTAGCTCAAGTCATAAGCCTAACCGTGGCTAGATGTGAACCTTGGGAGATTGCTACGCTTCTTGGGCTTGACCGAAACCAATGGTAAGGTGTATGTGGCCTTCAATTTCAAGAATGAAATAAAAGACATATATCGGGGTGGCAATTTGTCGGATTCTATTACTGAACTAGGCGGGTCAATGTGGAGTGTGAGTAGTGGGATTTCTCTTGCGAAAATATTGCGAAATGCGTGGGCTAGGGGCCGATTTGTCGCAATGCACATGAAGGGGCAGCTAGGAGCCGATCTGCGGTGACTTGGTCATTTACCCGGCTTTCCTTCAAATGACATGTCTTGGATGAAGAACAATCTTCTAATTCAATCCTAGAATGATGACAAACAACATTAAAAGCTACAAGGTGTAGGGGAAAAAAGGTGAGAAAGAATATTAAAAGGGAAATTAAGCACAAAGCATGGTTTAGAGATGAATAATCTTGTGTGTGTTGATTATGGCCCTTTAACTTAGCTAGAAGCTTAAGCATGGCTAGATGTGAACCTTGGGGCCTTTTAACACGTCTTGGTCTTGACGGAAACCAATGGTAAGGGTGTATGTGGGCATCAACTGAAAGAATTTGATAGAAGACTGGGTTTATTGCTGCTAATTCATCGGATGCTAGAAGTAAACTAGGAGGGCTAATGTGGGATGTAAATAGTGAAGATTCCAATGAGGAAATGGTGTAAAAGGGATGGGCTTGGAGCCGATTTGTTGGAATGCACACATGAAGTTGCACTAAGGTGCGGATTTGCGGTGACTCGGGCATTTCCATGACTTTGTTTCAATTGACATGGCTTTTAATCTTCTAATTAAATCTAAGAATGATGGAAAACAACAATGAAAACAATACGGTCAAGATAAAAGGGGTGAGAGAGAATATTAAAAGATAAATTAATCTCAAAACACGGTCTACAAATAAATAATCATGTGTGAGTTGATTACCACCCTTAACACAAGTCATAAGCTTAACCATGGCTAGATGTGAACCTTGGGGGCTTCTTAAGTTTCTCGGGCTTGACCGAAACCAATCGTAAGGTGTTTGTGGGCTTCAATTGGAAGGGAAAAAAAAAATAAAAGATGGGTTTCTTGTAGCTAATTCGGCGGATGGAAGAATTGAACTAGGATTGTTAATCTGGGGTGTAAATAACGAAACTTCACTTGAGAAAATAGTGCAAGAGGCCATGGGCTGGGGTCCTTTATTTTGCAATGCACATGAACGTGCACCTACGTGCCGATTTGTGGTGACTTGGGCATTTGTATGGCTTTGCTTCCTCAATTGACATGCCTTGGATCAAGAATAATCTTTTAATTAAATCTAAGAATGATGAAAAACAACAATGAAAACAATAAGGTCTAGATAAAAAAGGAGAGAGAATTGAAAGGAAAATTAACCTCAAAACATGGTTTGGAGATGAATAACCATGTGTAAGTTGATCATGGCGCGTGGGTCAGAAGCTTAACCACGGCTAGCTATGAACCTCGGGGTTTCTTACACTTCTTGGGCTTGACGGAAACCGATGGTAACGTGTATGTGGGCATCAATTGGAAGAATGAAATGAAAGACAGCTGTCTGGAAGCAACTCGTCGGATGCTGTTACTGAACTAGGCGGGTTATGGTGGGGTGCAAGTAATGAGATTTGTCTTGCGAAAATGGTGTAAAAGGCGTGGGGGGCTAGGGGCCAATTTGTTGCAATGGACATGAAGGGCCACCTAGGTGCCGATTTGCAGTGACCTGGGCATTTACATGGCTTTGTTTCAGTTGACATGTCTTGGATGAAGACTAATCCTCTAATTCAACCCAAGAATGATGAAAAACAGCAATAAAAGCAACAAGGTTTAAGGAAAAAAGGTGAGAAAGAATATTAACAGGGAAATTAAGCACAAAACATGGTTTAGAGATGAATAATCACGTGTATGTTGATTGTTGACCTTTAACTCTAGCTAGAAGCTTAAACATGGCTAGATGTGAACCTTGGGGGCTTGTTAAACGTCTTGGGCTTGACGGAAACCAATGGTAAGCTGTATGTGGGCTTCAACTGAAAGAATGAGATACAAGACGGGGATTTCTTGCTGCTAATTCATGAGATGCTAGAATTGAACTTGGAGGGTGATTGTGGGGAGCAAATAGTCAAGTTTCCAATGACGAAATGTCTAAAAGGCATGGGCTTGGTGCCGATTTGTTGCAATGCACACATGAAGGTGCACCGAGGTGGCGATTTGCTGTGACTTGGGCATTTACACGGCTTTGTTTCAATTAACATGTCTTGGATCAATAATAATCTTCGAATTAATTCTAAGAATGATGGAAAACAACAATGAAAACTATAAGGTCAAGATAAAAAGGGTGAGAAAGAATATTAAAAGATAAATTAATCTCAAAATATGGTCTAGAGATAGATAATCGTGTGGAAGTCGTCTATTGCCCTTAGCTCAAGTCATAAGCCTAACCGTGGCTAGATGTGAACCTTGGGAGATTGCTACGCTTCTTGGGCTTGACCGAAACCAATGGTAAGGTGTATGTGGCCTTCAATTTCAAGAATGAAATAAAAGACATATATCGGGGTGGCAATTTGTCGGATTCTATTACTGAACTAGGCGGGTCAATGTGGAGTGTGAGTAGTGGGATTTCTCTTGCGAAAATATTGCGAAATGCGTGGGCTAGGGGCCGATTTGTCGCAATGCACATGAAGGGGCAGCTAGGAGCCGATCTGCGGTGACTTGGTCATTTACCCGGCTTTCCTTCAAATGACATGTCTTGGATGAAGAACAATCTTCTAATTCAATCCTAGAATGATGACAAACAACATTAAAAGCTACAAGGTGTAGGGGAAAAAAGGTGAGAAAGAATATTAAAAGGGAAATTAAGCACAAAGCATGGTTTAGAGATGAATAATCTTGTGTGTGTTGATTATGGCCCTTTAACTTAGCTAGAAGCTTAAGCATGGCTAGATGTGAACCTTGGGGCCTTTTAACACGTCTTGGTCTTGACGGAAACCAATGGTAAGGGTGTATGTGGGCATCAACTGAAAGAATTTGATAGAAGACTGGGTTTATTGCTGCTAATTCATCGGATGCTAGAAGTAAACTAGGAGGGCTAATGTGGGATGTAAATAGTGAAGATTCCAATGAGGAAATGGTGTAAAAGGGATGGGCTTGGAGCCGATTTGTTGGAATGCACACATGAAGTTGCACTAAGGTGCGGATTTGCGGTGACTCGGGCATTTCCATGACTTTGTTTCAATTGACATGGCTTTTAATCTTCTAATTAAATCTAAGAATGATGGAAAACAACAATGAAAACAATACGGTCAAGATAAAAGGGGTGAGAGAGAATATTAAAAGATAAATTAATCTCAAAACACGGTCTACAAATAAATAATCATGTGTGAGTTGATTACCACCCTTAACACAAGTCATAAGCTTAACCATGGCTAGATGTGAACCTTGGGGGCTTCTTAAGTTTCTCGGGCTTGACCGAAACCAATCGTAAGGTGTTTGTGGGCTTCAATTGGAAGGGAAAAAAAAAATAAAAGATGGGTTTCTTGTAGCTAATTCGGCGGATGGAAGAATTGAACTAGGATTGTTAATCTGGGGTGTAAATAACGAAACTTCACTTGAGAAAATAGTGCAAGAGGCCATGGGCTGGGGTCCTTTATTTTGCAATGCACATGAACGTGCACCTACGTGCCGATTTGTGGTGACTTGGGCATTTGTATGGCTTTGCTTCCTCAATTGACATGCCTTGGATCAAGAATAATCTTTTAATTAAATCTAAGAATGATGAAAAACAACAATGAAAACAATAAGGTCTAGATAAAAAAGGAGAGAGAATTGAAAGGAAAATTAACCTCAAAACATGGTTTGGAGATGAATAACCATGTGTAAGTTGATCATGGCGCGTGGGTCAGAAGCTTAACCACGGCTAGCTATGAACCTCGGGGTTTCTTACACTTCTTGGGCTTGACGGAAACCGATGGTAACGTGTATGTGGGCATCAATTGGAAGAATGAAATGAAAGACAGCTGTCTGGAAGCAACTCGTCGGATGCTGTTACTGAACTAGGCGGGTTATGGTGGGGTGCAAGTAATGAGATTTGTCTTGCGAAAATGGTGTAAAAGGCGTGGGGGGCTAGGGGCCAATTTGTTGCAATGGACATGAAGGGCCACCTAGGTGCCGATTTGCAGTGACCTGGGCATTTACATGGCTTTGTTTCAGTTGACATGTCTTGGATGAAGACTAATCCTCTAATTCAACCCAAGAATGATGAAAAACAGCAATAAAAGCAACAAGGTTTAAGGAAAAAAGGTGAGAAAGAATATTAACAGGGAAATTAAGCACAAAACATGGTTTAGAGATGAATAATCACGTGTATGTTGATTGTTGACCTTTAACTCTAGCTAGAAGCTTAAACATGGCTAGATGTGAACCTTGGGGGCTTGTTAAACGTCTTGGGCTTGACGGAAACCAATGGTAAGCTGTATGTGGGCTTCAACTGAAAGAATGAGATACAAGACGGGGATTTCTTGCTGCTAATTCATGAGATGCTAGAATTGAACTTGGAGGGTGATTGTGGGGAGCAAATAGTCAAGTTTCCAATGACGAAATGTCTAAAAGGCATGGGCTTGGTGCCGATTTGTTGCAATGCACACATGAAGGTGCACCGAGGTGGCGATTTGCTGTGACTTGGGCATTTACACGGCTTTGTTTCAATTAACATGTCTTGGATCAATAATAATCTTCGAATTAATTCTAAGAATGATGGAAAACAACAATGAAAACTATAAGGTCAAGATAAAAAGGGTGAGAAAGAATATTAAAAGATAAATTAATCTCAAAATATGGTCTAGAGATAGATAATCGTGTGGAAGTCGTCTATTGCCCTTAGCTCAAGTCATAAGCCTAACCGTGGCTAGATGTGAACCTTGGGAGATTGCTACGCTTCTTGGGCTTGACCGAAACCAATGGTAAGGTGTATGTGGCCTTCAATTTCAAGAATGAAATAAAAGACATATATCGGGGTGGCAATTTGTCGGATTCTATTACTGAACTAGGCGGGTCAATGTGGAGTGTGAGTAGTGGGATTTCTCTTGCGAAAATATTGCGAAATGCGTGGGCTAGGGGCCGATTTGTCGCAATGCACATGAAGGGGCAGCTAGGAGCCGATCTGCGGTGACTTGGTCATTTACCCGGCTTTCCTTCAAATGACATGTCTTGGATGAAGAACAATCTTCTAATTCAATCCTAGAATGATGACAAACAACATTAAAAGCTACAAGGTGTAGGGGAAAAAAGGTGAGAAAGAATATTAAAAGGGAAATTAAGCACAAAGCATGGTTTAGAGATGAATAATCTTGTGTGTGTTGATTATGGCCCTTTAACTTAGCTAGAAGCTTAAGCATGGCTAGATGTGAACCTTGGGGCCTTTTAACACGTCTTGGTCTTGACGGAAACCAATGGTAAGGGTGTATGTGGGCATCAACTGAAAGAATTTGATAGAAGACTGGGTTTATTGCTGCTAATTCATCGGATGCTAGAAGTAAACTAGGAGGGCTAATGTGGGATGTAAATAGTGAAGATTCCAATGAGGAAATGGTGTAAAAGGGATGGGCTTGGAGCCGATTTGTTGGAATGCACACATGAAGTTGCACTAAGGTGCGGATTTGCGGTGACTCGGGCATTTCCATGACTTTGTTTCAATTGACATGGCTTTTAATCTTCTAATTAAATCTAAGAATGATGGAAAACAACAATGAAAACAATACGGTCAAGATAAAAGGGGTGAGAGAGAATATTAAAAGATAAATTAATCTCAAAACACGGTCTACAAATAAATAATCATGTGTGAGTTGATTACCACCCTTAACACAAGTCATAAGCTTAACCATGGCTAGATGTGAACCTTGGGGGCTTCTTAAGTTTCTCGGGCTTGACCGAAACCAATCGTAAGGTGTTTGTGGGCTTCAATTGGAAGGGAAAAAAAAAATAAAAGATGGGTTTCTTGTAGCTAATTCGGCGGATGGAAGAATTGAACTAGGATTGTTAATCTGGGGTGTAAATAACGAAACTTCACTTGAGAAAATAGTGCAAGAGGCCATGGGCTGGGGTCCTTTATTTTGCAATGCACATGAACGTGCACCTACGTGCCGATTTGTGGTGACTTGGGCATTTGTATGGCTTTGCTTCCTCAATTGACATGCCTTGGATCAAGAATAATCTTTTAATTAAATCTAAGAATGATGAAAAACAACAATGAAAACAATAAGGTCTAGATAAAAAAGGAGAGAGAATTGAAAGGAAAATTAACCTCAAAACATGGTTTGGAGATGAATAACCATGTGTAAGTTGATCATGGCGCGTGGGTCAGAAGCTTAACCACGGCTAGCTATGAACCTCGGGGTTTCTTACACTTCTTGGGCTTGACGGAAACCGATGGTAACGTGTATGTGGGCATCAATTGGAAGAATGAAATGAAAGACAGCTGTCTGGAAGCAACTCGTCGGATGCTGTTACTGAACTAGGCGGGTTATGGTGGGGTGCAAGTAATGAGATTTGTCTTGCGAAAATGGTGTAAAAGGCGTGGGGGGCTAGGGGCCAATTTGTTGCAATGGACATGAAGGGCCACCTAGGTGCCGATTTGCAGTGACCTGGGCATTTACATGGCTTTGTTTCAGTTGACATGTCTTGGATGAAGACTAATCCTCTAATTCAACCCAAGAATGATGAAAAACAGCAATAAAAGCAACAAGGTTTAAGGAAAAAAGGTGAGAAAGAATATTAACAGGGAAATTAAGCACAAAACATGGTTTAGAGATGAATAATCACGTGTATGTTGATTGCTGACCTTTAACTCTAGCTAGAAGCTTAAACATGGCTAGATGTGAACCTTGGGGGCTTGTTAAACGTCTTGGGCTTGACGGAAACCAATGGTAAGCTGTATGTGGGCTTCAACTGAAAGAATGAGATACAAGACGGGGATTTCTTGCTGCTAATTCATGAGATGCTAGAATTGAACTTGGAGGGTGATTGTGGGGAGCAAATAGTCAAGTTTCCAATGACGAAATGTCTAAAAGGCATGGGCTTGGTGCCGATTTGTTGCAATGCACACATGAAGGTGCACCGAGGTGGCGATTTGCTGTGACTTGGGCATTTACACGGCTTTGTTTCAATTAACATGTCTTGGATCAATAATAATCTTCGAATTAATTCTAAGAATGATGGAAAACAACAATGAAAACTATAAGGTCAAGATAAAAAGGGTGAGAAAGAATATTAAAAGATAAATTAATCTCAAAATATGGTCTAGAGATAGATAATCGTGTGGAAGTCGTCTATTGCCCTTAGCTCAAGTCATAAGCCTAACCGTGGCTAGATGTGAACCTTGGGAGATTGCTACGCTTCTTGGGCTTGACCGAAACCAATGGTAAGGTGTATGTGGCCTTCAATTTCAAGAATGAAATAAAAGACATATATCGGGGTGGCAATTTGTCGGATTCTATTACTGAACTAGGCGGGTCAATGTGGAGTGTGAGTAGTGGGATTTCTCTTGCGAAAATATTGCGAAATGCGTGGGCTAGGGGCCGATTTGTCGCAATGCACATGAAGGGGCAGCTAGGAGCCGATCTGCGGTGACTTGGTCATTTACCCGGCTTTCCTTCAAATGACATGTCTTGGATGAAGAACAATCTTCTAATTCAATCCTAGAATGATGACAAACAACATTAAAAGCTACAAGGTGTAGGGGAAAAAAGGTGAGAAAGAATATTAAAAGGGAAATTAAGCACAAAGCATGGTTTAGAGATGAATAATCTTGTGTGTGTTGATTATGGCCCTTTAACTTAGCTAGAAGCTTAAGCATGGCTAGATGTGAACCTTGGGGCCTTTTAACACGTCTTGGTCTTGACGGAAACCAATGGTAAGGGTGTATGTGGGCATCAACTGAAAGAATTTGATAGAAGACTGGGTTTATTGCTGCTAATTCATCGGATGCTAGAAGTAAACTAGGAGGGCTAATGTGGGATGTAAATAGTGAAGATTCCAATGAGGAAATGGTGTAAAAGGGATGGGCTTGGAGCCGATTTGTTGGAATGCACACATGAAGTTGCACTAAGGTGCGGATTTGCGGTGACTCGGGCATTTCCATGACTTTGTTTCAATTGACATGGCTTTTAATCTTCTAATTAAATCTAAGAATGATGGAAAACAACAATGAAAACAATACGGTCAAGATAAAAGGGGTGAGAGAGAATATTAAAAGATAAATTAATCTCAAAACACGGTCTACAAATAAATAATCATGTGTGAGTTGATTACCACCCTTAACACAAGTCATAAGCTTAACCATGGCTAGATGTGAACCTTGGGGGCTTCTTAAGTTTCTCGGGCTTGACCGAAACCAATCGTAAGGTGTTTGTGGGCTTCAATTGGAAGGGAAAAAAAAAATAAAAGATGGGTTTCTTGTAGCTAATTCGGCGGATGGAAGAATTGAACTAGGATTGTTAATCTGGGGTGTAAATAACGAAACTTCACTTGAGAAAATAGTGCAAGAGGCCATGGGCTGGGGTCCTTTATTTTGCAATGCACATGAACGTGCACCTACGTGCCGATTTGTGGTGACTTGGGCATTTGTATGGCTTTGCTTCCTCAATTGACATGCCTTGGATCAAGAATAATCTTTTAATTAAATCTAAGAATGATGAAAAACAACAATGAAAACAATAAGGTCTAGATAAAAAAGGAGAGAGAATTGAAAGGAAAATTAACCTCAAAACATGGTTTGGAGATGAATAACCATGTGTAAGTTGATCATGGCGCGTGGGTCAGAAGCTTAACCACGGCTAGCTATGAACCTCGGGGTTTCTTACACTTCTTGGGCTTGACGGAAACCGATGGTAACGTGTATGTGGGCATCAATTGGAAGAATGAAATGAAAGACAGCTGTCTGGAAGCAACTCGTCGGATGCTGTTACTGAACTAGGCGGGTTATGGTGGGGTGCAAGTAATGAGATTTGTCTTGCGAAAATGGTGTAAAAGGCGTGGGGGGCTAGGGGCCAATTTGTTGCAATGGACATGAAGGGCCACCTAGGTGCCGATTTGCAGTGACCTGGGCATTTACATGGCTTTGTTTCAGTTGACATGTCTTGGATGAAGACTAATCCTCTAATTCAACCCAAGAATGATGAAAAACAGCAATAAAAGCAACAAGGTTTAAGGAAAAAAGGTGAGAAAGAATATTAACAGGGAAATTAAGCACAAAACATGGTTTAGAGATGAATAATCACGTGTATGTTGATTGTTGACCTTTAACTCTAGCTAGAAGCTTAAACATGGCTAGATGTGAACCTTGGGGGCTTGTTAAACGTCTTGGGCTTGACGGAAACCAATGGTAAGCTGTATGTGGGCTTCAACTGAAAGAATGAGATACAAGACGGGGATTTCTTGCTGCTAATTCATGAGATGCTAGAATTGAACTTGGAGGGTGATTGTGGGGAGCAAATAGTCAAGTTTCCAATGACGAAATGTCTAAAAGGCATGGGCTTGGTGCCGATTTGTTGCAATGCACACATGAAGGTGCACCGAGGTGGCGATTTGCTGTGACTTGGGCATTTACACGGCTTTGTTTCAATTAACATGTCTTGGATCAATAATAATCTTCGAATTAATTCTAAGAATGATGGAAAACAACAATGAAAACTATAAGGTCAAGATAAAAAGGGTGAGAAAGAATATTAAAAGATAAATTAATCTCAAAATATGGTCTAGAGATAGATAATCGTGTGGAAGTCGACTATTGCCCTTAGCTCAAGTCATAAGCCTAACCGTGGCTAGATGTGAACCTTGGGAGATTGCTACGCTTCTTGGGCTTGACCGAAACCAATGGTAAGGTGTATGTGGCCTTCAATTTCAAGAATGAAATAAAAGACATATATCGGGGTGGCAATTTGTCGGATTCTATTACTGAACTAGGCGGGTCAATGTGGAGTGTGAGTAGTGGGATTTCTCTTGCGAAAATATTGCGAAATGCGTGGGCTAGGGGCCGATTTGTCGCAATGCACATGAAGGGGCAGCTAGGAGCCGATCTGCGGTGACTTGGTCATTTACCCGGCTTTCCTTCAAATGACATGTCTTGGATGAAGAACAATCTTCTAATTCAATCCTAGAATGATGACAAACAACATTAAAAGCTACAAGGTGTAGGGGAAAAAAGGTGAGAAAGAATATTAAAAGGGAAATTAAGCACAAAGCATGGTTTAGAGATGAATAATCTTGTGTGTGTTGATTATGGCCCTTTAACTTAGCTAGAAGCTTAAGCATGGCTAGATGTGAACCTTGGGGCCTTTTAACACGTCTTGGTCTTGACGGAAACCAATGGTAAGGGTGTATGTGGGCATCAACTGAAAGAATTTGATAGAAGACTGGGTTTATTGCTGCTAATTCATCGGATGCTAGAAGTAAACTAGGAGGGCTAATGTGGGATGTAAATAGTGAAGATTCCAATGAGGAAATGGTGTAAAAGGGATGGGCTTGGAGCCGATTTGTTGGAATGCACACATGAAGTTGCACTAAGGTGCGGATTTGCGGTGACTCGGGCATTTCCATGACTTTGTTTCAATTGACATGGCTTTTAATCTTCTAATTAAATCTAAGAATGATGGAAAACAACAATGAAAACAATACGGTCAAGATAAAAGGGGTGAGAGAGAATATTAAAAGATAAATTAATCTCAAAACACGGTCTACAAATAAATAATCATGTGTGAGTTGATTACCACCCTTAACACAAGTCATAAGCTTAACCATGGCTAGATGTGAACCTTGGGGGCTTCTTAAGTTTCTCGGGCTTGACCGAAACCAATCGTAAGGTGTTTGTGGGCTTCAATTGGAAGGGAAAAAAAAAATAAAAGATGGGTTTCTTGTAGCTAATTCGGCGGATGGAAGAATTGAACTAGGATTGTTAATCTGGGGTGTAAATAACGAAACTTCACTTGAGAAAATAGTGCAAGAGGCCATGGGCTGGGGTCCTTTATTTTGCAATGCACATGAACGTGCACCTACGTGCCGATTTGTGGTGACTTGGGCATTTGTATGGCTTTGCTTCCTCAATTGACATGCCTTGGATCAAGAATAATCTTTTAATTAAATCTAAGAATGATGAAAAACAACAATGAAAACAATAAGGTCTAGATAAAAAAGGAGAGAGAATTGAAAGGAAAATTAACCTCAAAACATGGTTTGGAGATGAATAACCATGTGTAAGTTGATCATGGCGCGTGGGTCAGAAGCTTAACCACGGCTAGCTATGAACCTCGGGGTTTCTTACACTTCTTGGGCTTGACGGAAACCGATGGTAACGTGTATGTGGGCATCAATTGGAAGAATGAAATGAAAGACAGCTGTCTGGAAGCAACTCGTCGGATGCTGTTACTGAACTAGGCGGGTTATGGTGGGGTGCAAGTAATGAGATTTGTCTTGCGAAAATGGTGTAAAAGGCGTGGGGGGCTAGGGGCCAATTTGTTGCAATGGACATGAAGGGCCACCTAGGTGCCGATTTGCAGTGACCTGGGCATTTACATGGCTTTGTTTCAGTTGACATGTCTTGGATGAAGACTAATCCTCTAATTCAACCCAAGAATGATGAAAAACAGCAATAAAAGCAACAAGGTTTAAGGAAAAAAGGTGAGAAAGAATATTAACAGGGAAATTAAGCACAAAACATGGTTTAGAGATGAATAATCACGTGTATGTTGATTGTTGACCTTTAACTCTAGCTAGAAGCTTAAACATGGCTAGATGTGAACCTTGGGGGCTTGTTAAACGTCTTGGGCTTGACGGAAACCAATGGTAAGCTGTATGTGGGCTTCAACTGAAAGAATGAGATACAAGACGGGGATTTCTTGCTGCTAATTCATGAGATGCTAGAATTGAACTTGGAGGGTGATTGTGGGGAGCAAATAGTCAAGTTTCCAATGACGAAATGTCTAAAAGGCATGGGCTTGGTGCCGATTTGTTGCAATGCACACATGAAGGTGCACCGAGGTGGCGATTTGCTGTGACTTGGGCATTTACACGGCTTTGTTTCAATTAACATGTCTTGGATCAATAATAATCTTCGAATTAATTCTAAGAATGATGGAAAACAACAATGAAAACTATAAGGTCAAGATAAAAAGGGTGAGAAAGAATATTAAAAGATAAATTAATCTCAAAATATGGTCTAGAGATAGATAATCGTGTGGAAGTCGACTATTGCCCTTAGCTCAAGTCATAAGCCTAACCGTGGCTAGATGTGAACCTTGGGAGATTGCTACGCTTCTTGGGCTTGACCGAAACCAATGGTAAGGTGTATGTGGCCTTCAATTTCAAGAATGAAATAAAAGACATATATCGGGGTGGCAATTTGTCGGATTCTATTACTGAACTAGGCGGGTCAATGTGGAGTGTGAGTAGTGGGATTTCTCTTGCGAAAATATTGCGAAATGCGTGGGCTAGGGGCCGATTTGTCGCAATGCACATGAAGGGGCAGCTAGGAGCCGATCTGCGGTGACTTGGTCATTTACCCGGCTTTCCTTCAAATGACATGTCTTGGATGAAGAACAATCTTCTAATTCAATCCTAGAATGATGACAAACAACATTAAAAGCTACAAGGTGTAGGGGAAAAAAGGTGAGAAAGAATATTAAAAGGGAAATTAAGCACAAAGCATGGTTTAGAGATGAATAATCTTGTGTGTGTTGATTATGGCCCTTTAACTTAGCTAGAAGCTTAAGCATGGCTAGATGTGAACCTTGGGGCCTTTTAACACGTCTTGGTCTTGACGGAAACCAATGGTAAGGGTGTATGTGGGCATCAACTGAAAGAATTTGATAGAAGACTGGGTTTATTGCTGCTAATTCATCGGATGCTAGAAGTAAACTAGGAGGGCTAATGTGGGATGTAAATAGTGAAGATTCCAATGAGGAAATGGTGTAAAAGGGATGGGCTTGGAGCCGATTTGTTGGAATGCACACATGAAGTTGCACTAAGGTGCGGATTTGCGGTGACTCGGGCATTTCCATGACTTTGTTTCAATTGACATGGCTTTTAATCTTCTAATTAAATCTAAGAATGATGGAAAACAACAATGAAAACAATACGGTCAAGATAAAAGGGGTGAGAGAGAATATTAAAAGATAAATTAATCTCAAAACACGGTCTACAAATAAATAATCATGTGTGAGTTGATTACCACCCTTAACACAAGTCATAAGCTTAACCATGGCTAGATGTGAACCTTGGGGGCTTCTTAAGTTTCTCGGGCTTGACCGAAACCAATCGTAAGGTGTTTGTGGGCTTCAATTGGAAGGGAAAAAAAAAATAAAAGATGGGTTTCTTGTAGCTAATTCGGCGGATGGAAGAATTGAACTAGGATTGTTAATCTGGGGTGTAAATAACGAAACTTCACTTGAGAAAATAGTGCAAGAGGCCATGGGCTGGGGTCCTTTATTTTGCAATGCACATGAACGTGCACCTACGTGCCGATTTGTGGTGACTTGGGCATTTGTATGGCTTTGCTTCCTCAATTGACATGCCTTGGATCAAGAATAATCTTTTAATTAAATCTAAGAATGATGAAAAACAACAATGAAAACAATAAGGTCTAGATAAAAAAGGAGAGAGAATTGAAAGGAAAATTAACCTCAAAACATGGTTTGGAGATGAATAACCATGTGTAAGTTGATCATGGCGCGTGGGTCAGAAGCTTAACCACGGCTAGCTATGAACCTCGGGGTTTCTTACACTTCTTGGGCTTGACGGAAACCGATGGTAACGTGTATGTGGGCATCAATTGGAAGAATGAAATGAAAGACAGCTGTCTGGAAGCAACTCGTCGGATGCTGTTACTGAACTAGGCGGGTTATGGTGGGGTGCAAGTAATGAGATTTGTCTTGCGAAAATGGTGTAAAAGGCGTGGGGGGCTAGGGGCCAATTTGTTGCAATGGACATGAAGGGCCACCTAGGTGCCGATTTGCAGTGACCTGGGCATTTACATGGCTTTGTTTCAGTTGACATGTCTTGGATGAAGACTAATCCTCTAATTCAACCCAAGAATGATGAAAAACAGCAATAAAAGCAACAAGGTTTAAGGAAAAAAGGTGAGAAAGAATATTAACAGGGAAATTAAGCACAAAACATGGTTTAGAGATGAATAATCACGTGTATGTTGATTGTTGACCTTTAACTCTAGCTAGAAGCTTAAACATGGCTAGATGTGAACCTTGGGGGCTTGTTAAACGTCTTGGGCTTGACGGAAACCAATGGTAAGCTGTATGTGGGCTTCAACTGAAAGAATGAGATACAAGACGGGGATTTCTTGCTGCTAATTCATGAGATGCTAGAATTGAACTTGGAGGGTGATTGTGGGGAGCAAATAGTCAAGTTTCCAATGACGAAATGTCTAAAAGGCATGGGCTTGGTGCCGATTTGTTGCAATGCACACATGAAGGTGCACCGAGGTGGCGATTTGCTGTGACTTGGGCATTTACACGGCTTTGTTTCAATTAACATGTCTTGGATCAATAATAATCTTCGAATTAATTCTAAGAATGATGGAAAACAACAATGAAAACTATAAGGTCAAGATAAAAAGGGTGAGAAAGAATATTAAAAGATAAATTAATCTCAAAATATGGTCTAGAGATAGATAATCGTGTGGAAGTCGACTATTGCCCTTAGCTCAAGTCATAAGCCTAACCGTGGCTAGATGTGAACCTTGGGAGATTGCTACGCTTCTTGGGCTTGACCGAAACCAATGGTAAGGTGTATGTGGCCTTCAATTTCAAGAATGAAATAAAAGACATATATCGGGGTGGCAATTTGTCGGATTCTATTACTGAACTAGGCGGGTCAATGTGGAGTGTGAGTAGTGGGATTTCTCTTGCGAAAATATTGCGAAATGCGTGGGCTAGGGGCCGATTTGTCGCAATGCACATGAAGGGGCAGCTAGGAGCCGATCTGCGGTGACTTGGTCATTTACCCGGCTTTCCTTCAAATGACATGTCTTGGATGAAGAACAATCTTCTAATTCAATCCTAGAATGATGACAAACAACATTAAAAGCTACAAGGTGTAGGGGAAAAAAGGTGAGAAAGAATATTAAAAGGGAAATTAAGCACAAAGCATGGTTTAGAGATGAATAATCTTGTGTGTGTTGATTATGGCCCTTTAACTTAGCTAGAAGCTTAAGCATGGCTAGATGTGAACCTTGGGGCCTTTTAACACGTCTTGGTCTTGACGGAAACCAATGGTAAGGGTGTATGTGGGCATCAACTGAAAGAATTTGATAGAAGACTGGGTTTATTGCTGCTAATTCATCGGATGCTAGAAGTAAACTAGGAGGGCTAATGTGGGATGTAAATAGTGAAGATTCCAATGAGGAAATGGTGTAAAAGGGATGGGCTTGGAGCCGATTTGTTGGAATGCACACATGAAGTTGCACTAAGGTGCGGATTTGCGGTGACTCGGGCATTTCCATGACTTTGTTTCAATTGACATGGCTTTTAATCTTCTAATTAAATCTAAGAATGATGGAAAACAACAATGAAAACAATACGGTCAAGATAAAAGGGGTGAGAGAGAATATTAAAAGATAAATTAATCTCAAAACACGGTCTACAAATAAATAATCATGTGTGAGTTGATTACCACCCTTAACACAAGTCATAAGCTTAACCATGGCTAGATGTGAACCTTGGGGGCTTCTTAAGTTTCTTGGGCTTGACCGAAACCAATCGTAAGGTGTTTGTGGGCTTCAATTGGAAGGGAAAAAAAAAATAAAAGATGGGTTTCTTGTAGCTAATTCGGCGGATGGAAGAATTGAACTAGGATTGTTAATCTGGGGTGTAAATAACGAAACTTCACTTGAGAAAATAGTGCAAGAGGCCATGGGCTGGGGTCCTTTATTTTGCAATGCACATGAACGTGCACCTACGTGCCGATTTGTGGTGACTTGGGCATTTGTATGGCTTTGCTTCCTCAATTGACATGCCTTGGATCAAGAATAATCTTTTAATTAAATCTAAGAATGATGAAAAACAACAATGAAAACAATAAGGTCTAGATAAAAAAGGAGAGAGAATTGAAAGGAAAATTAACCTCAAAACATGGTTTGGAGATGAATAACCATGTGTAAGTTGATCATGGCGCGTGGGTCAGAAGCTTAACCACGGCTAGCTATGAACCTCGGGGTTTCTTACACTTCTTGGGCTTGACGGAAACCGATGGTAACGTGTATGTGGGCATCAATTGGAAGAATGAAATGAAAGACAGCTGTCTGGAAGCAACTCGTCGGATGCTGTTACTGAACTAGGCGGGTTATGGTGGGGTGCAAGTAATGAGATTTGTCTTGCGAAAATGGTGTAAAAGGCGTGGGGGGCTAGGGGCCAATTTGTTGCAATGGACATGAAGGGCCACCTAGGTGCCGATTTGCAGTGACCTGGGCATTTACATGGCTTTGTTTCAGTTGACATGTCTTGGATGAAGACTAATCCTCTAATTCAACCCAAGAATGATGAAAAACAGCAATAAAAGCAACAAGGTTTAAGGAAAAAAGGTGAGAAAGAATATTAACAGGGAAATTAAGCACAAAACATGGTTTAGAGATGAATAATCACGTGTATGTTGATTGTTGACCTTTAACTCTAGCTAGAAGCTTAAACATGGCTAGATGTGAACCTTGGGGGCTTGTTAAACGTCTTGGGCTTGACGGAAACCAATGGTAAGCTGTATGTGGGCTTCAACTGAAAGAATGAGATACAAGACGGGGATTTCTTGCTGCTAATTCATGAGATGCTAGAATTGAACTTGGAGGGTGATTGTGGGGAGCAAATAGTCAAGTTTCCAATGACGAAATGTCTAAAAGGCATGGGCTTGGTGCCGATTTGTTGCAATGCACACATGAAGGTGCACCGAGGTGGCGATTTGCTGTGACTTGGGCATTTACACGGCTTTGTTTCAATTAACATGTCTTGGATCAATAATAATCTTCGAATTAATTCTAAGAATGATGGAAAACAACAATGAAAACTATAAGGTCAAGATAAAAAGGGTGAGAAAGAATATTAAAAGATAAATTAATCTCAAAATATGGTCTAGAGATAGATAATCGTGTGGAAGTCGACTATTGCCCTTAGCTCAAGTCATAAGCCTAACCGTGGCTAGATGTGAACCTTGGGAGATTGCTACGCTTCTTGGGCTTGACCGAAACCAATGGTAAGGTGTATGTGGCCTTCAATTTCAAGAATGAAATAAAAGACATATATCGGGGTGGCAATTTGTCGGATTCTATTACTGAACTAGGCGGGTCAATGTGGAGTGTGAGTAGTGGGATTTCTCTTGCGAAAATATTGCGAAATGCGTGGGCTAGGGGCCGATTTGTCGCAATGCACATGAAGGGGCAGCTAGGAGCCGATCTGCGGTGACTTGGTCATTTACCCGGCTTTCCTTCAAATGACATGTCTTGGATGAAGAACAATCTTCTAATTCAATCCTAGAATGATGACAAACAACATTAAAAGCTACAAGGTGTAGGGGAAAAAAGGTGAGAAAGAATATTAAAAGGGAAATTAAGCACAAAGCATGGTTTAGAGATGAATAATCTTGTGTGTGTTGATTATGGCCCTTTAACTTAGCTAGAAGCTTAAGCATGGCTAGATGTGAACCTTGGGGCCTTTTAACACGTCTTGGTCTTGACGGAAACCAATGGTAAGGGTGTATGTGGGCATCAACTGAAAGAATTTGATAGAAGACTGGGTTTATTGCTGCTAATTCATCGGATGCTAGAAGTAAACTAGGAGGGCTAATGTGGGATGTAAATAGTGAAGATTCCAATGAGGAAATGGTGTAAAAGGGATGGGCTTGGAGCCGATTTGTTGGAATGCACACATGAAGTTGCACTAAGGTGCGGATTTGCGGTGACTCGGGCATTTCCATGACTTTGTTTCAATTGACATGGCTTTTAATCTTCTAATTAAATCTAAGAATGATGGAAAACAACAATGAAAACAATACGGTCAAGATAAAAGGGGTGAGAGAGAATATTAAAAGATAAATTAATCTCAAAACACGGTCTACAAATAAATAATCATGTGTGAGTTGATTACCACCCTTAACACAAGTCATAAGCTTAACCATGGCTAGATGTGAACCTTGGGGGCTTCTTAAGTTTCTCGGGCTTGACCGAAACCAATCGTAAGGTGTTTGTGGGCTTCAATTGGAAGGGAAAAAAAAAATAAAAGATGGGTTTCTTGTAGCTAATTCGGCGGATGGAAGAATTGAACTAGGATTGTTAATCTGGGGTGTAAATAACGAAACTTCACTTGAGAAAATAGTGCAAGAGGCCATGGGCTGGGGTCCTTTATTTTGCAATGCACATGAACGTGCACCTACGTGCCGATTTGTGGTGACTTGGGCATTTGTATGGCTTTGCTTCCTCAATTGACATGCCTTGGATCAAGAATAATCTTTTAATTAAATCTAAGAATGATGAAAAACAACAATGAAAACAATAAGGTCTAGATAAAAAAGGAGAGAGAATTGAAAGGAAAATTAACCTCAAAACATGGTTTGGAGATGAATAACCATGTGTAAGTTGATCATGGCGCGTGGGTCAGAAGCTTAACCACGGCTAGCTATGAACCTCGGGGTTTCTTACACTTCTTGGGCTTGACGGAAACCGATGGTAACGTGTATGTGGGCATCAATTGGAAGAATGAAATGAAAGACAGCTGTCTGGAAGCAACTCGTCGGATGCTGTTACTGAACTAGGCGGGTTATGGTGGGGTGCAAGTAATGAGATTTGTCTTGCGAAAATGGTGTAAAAGGCGTGGGGGGCTAGGGGCCAATTTGTTGCAATGGACATGAAGGGCCACCTAGGTGCCGATTTGCAGTGACCTGGGCATTTACATGGCTTTGTTTCAGTTGACATGTCTTGGATGAAGACTAATCCTCTAATTCAACCCAAGAATGATGAAAAACAGCAATAAAAGCAACAAGGTTTAAGGAAAAAAGGTGAGAAAGAATATTAACAGGGAAATTAAGCACAAAACATGGTTTAGAGATGAATAATCACGTGTATGTTGATTGTTGACCTTTAACTCTAGCTAGAAGCTTAAACATGGCTAGATGTGAACCTTGGGGGCTTGTTAAACGTCTTGGGCTTGACGGAAACCAATGGTAAGCTGTATGTGGGCTTCAACTGAAAGAATGAGATACAAGACGGGGATTTCTTGCTGCTAATTCATGAGATGCTAGAATTGAACTTGGAGGGTGATTGTGGGGAGCAAATAGTCAAGTTTCCAATGACGAAATGTCTAAAAGGCATGGGCTTGGTGCCGATTTGTTGCAATGCACACATGAAGGTGCACCGAGGTGGCGATTTGCTGTGACTTGGGCATTTACACGGCTTTGTTTCAATTAACATGTCTTGGATCAATAATAATCTTCGAATTAATTCTAAGAATGATGGAAAACAACAATGAAAACTATAAGGTCAAGATAAAAAGGGTGAGAAAGAATATTAAAAGATAAATTAATCTCAAAATATGGTCTAGAGATAGATAATCGTGTGGAAGTCGACTATTGCCCTTAGCTCAAGTCATAAGCCTAACCGTGGCTAGATGTGAACCTTGGGAGATTGCTACGCTTCTTGGGCTTGACCGAAACCAATGGTAAGGTGTATGTGGCCTTCAATTTCAAGAATGAAATAAAAGACATATATCGGGGTGGCAATTTGTCGGATTCTATTACTGAACTAGGCGGGTCAATGTGGAGTGTGAGTAGTGGGATTTCTCTTGCGAAAATATTGCGAAATGCGTGGGCTAGGGGCCGATTTGTCGCAATGCACATGAAGGGGCAGCTAGGAGCCGATCTGCGGTGACTTGGTCATTTACCCGGCTTTCCTTCAAATGACATGTCTTGGATGAAGAACAATCTTCTAATTCAATCCTAGAATGATGACAAACAACATTAAAAGCTACAAGGTGTAGGGGAAAAAAGGTGAGAAAGAATATTAAAAGGGAAATTAAGCACAAAGCATGGTTTAGAGATGAATAATCTTGTGTGTGTTGATTATGGCCCTTTAACTTAGCTAGAAGCTTAAGCATGGCTAGATGTGAACCTTGGGGCCTTTTAACACGTCTTGGTCTTGACGGAAACCAATGGTAAGGGTGTATGTGGGCATCAACTGAAAGAATTTGATAGAAGACTGGGTTTATTGCTGCTAATTCATCGGATGCTAGAAGTAAACTAGGAGGGCTAATGTGGGATGTAAATAGTGAAGATTCCAATGAGGAAATGGTGTAAAAGGGATGGGCTTGGAGCCGATTTGTTGGAATGCACACATGAAGTTGCACTAAGGTGCGGATTTGCGGTGACTCGGGCATTTCCATGACTTTGTTTCAATTGACATGGCTTTTAATCTTCTAATTAAATCTAAGAATGATGGAAAACAACAATGAAAACAATACGGTCAAGATAAAAGGGGTGAGAGAGAATATTAAAAGATAAATTAATCTCAAAACACGGTCTACAAATAAATAATCATGTGTGAGTTGATTACCACCCTTAACACAAGTCATAAGCTTAACCATGGCTAGATGTGAACCTTGGGGGCTTCTTAAGTTTCTCGGGCTTGACCGAAACCAATCGTAAGGTGTTTGTGGGCTTCAATTGGAAGGGAAAAAAAAAATAAAAGATGGGTTTCTTGTAGCTAATTCGGCGGATGGAAGAATTGAACTAGGATTGTTAATCTGGGGTGTAAATAACGAAACTTCACTTGAGAAAATAGTGCAAGAGGCCATGGGCTGGGGTCCTTTATTTTGCAATGCACATGAACGTGCACCTACGTGCCGATTTGTGGTGACTTGGGCATTTGTATGGCTTTGCTTCCTCAATTGACATGCCTTGGATCAAGAATAATCTTTTAATTAAATCTAAGAATGATGAAAAACAACAATGAAAACAATAAGGTCTAGATAAAAAAGGAGAGAGAATTGAAAGGAAAATTAACCTCAAAACATGGTTTGGAGATGAATAACCATGTGTAAGTTGATCATGGCGCGTGGGTCAGAAGCTTAACCACGGCTAGCTATGAACCTCGGGGTTTCTTACACTTCTTGGGCTTGACGGAAACCGATGGTAACGTGTATGTGGGCATCAATTGGAAGAATGAAATGAAAGACAGCTGTCTGGAAGCAACTCGTCGGATGCTGTTACTGAACTAGGCGGGTTATGGTGGGGTGCAAGTAATGAGATTTGTCTTGCGAAAATGGTGTAAAAGGCGTGGGGGGCTAGGGGCCAATTTGTTGCAATGGACATGAAGGGCCACCTAGGTGCCGATTTGCAGTGACCTGGGCATTTACATGGCTTTGTTTCAGTTGACATGTCTTGGATGAAGACTAATCCTCTAATTCAACCCAAGAATGATGAAAAACAGCAATAAAAGCAACAAGGTTTAAGGAAAAAAGGTGAGAAAGAATATTAACAGGGAAATTAAGCACAAAACATGGTTTAGAGATGAATAATCACGTGTATGTTGATTGTTGACCTTTAACTCTAGCTAGAAGCTTAAACATGGCTAGATGTGAACCTTGGGGGCTTGTTAAACGTCTTGGGCTTGACGGAAACCAATGGTAAGCTGTATGTGGGCTTCAACTGAAAGAATGAGATACAAGACGGGGATTTCTTGCTGCTAATTCATGAGATGCTAGAATTGAACTTGGAGGGTGATTGTGGGGAGCAAATAGTCAAGTTTCCAATGACGAAATGTCTAAAAGGCATGGGCTTGGTGCCGATTTGTTGCAATGCACACATGAAGGTGCACCGAGGTGGCGATTTGCTGTGACTTGGGCATTTACACGGCTTTGTTTCAATTAACATGTCTTGGATCAATAATAATCTTCGAATTAATTCTAAGAATGATGGAAAACAACAATGAAAACTATAAGGTCAAGATAAAAAGGGTGAGAAAGAATATTAAAAGATAAATTAATCTCAAAATATGGTCTAGAGATAGATAATCGTGTGGAAGTCGACTATTGCCCTTAGCTCAAGTCATAAGCCTAACCGTGGCTAGATGTGAACCTTGGGAGATTGCTACGCTTCTTGGGCTTGACCGAAACCAATGGTAAGGTGTATGTGGCCTTCAATTTCAAGAATGAAATAAAAGACATATATCGGGGTGGCAATTTGTCGGATTCTATTACTGAACTAGGCGGGTCAATGTGGAGTGTGAGTAGTGGGATTTCTCTTGCGAAAATATTGCGAAATGCGTGGGCTAGGGGCCGATTTGTCGCAATGCACATGAAGGGGCAGCTAGGAGCCGATCTGCGGTGACTTGGTCATTTACCCGGCTTTCCTTCAAATGACATGTCTTGGATGAAGAACAATCTTCTAATTCAATCCTAGAATGATGACAAACAACATTAAAAGCTACAAGGTGTAGGGGAAAAAAGGTGAGAAAGAATATTAAAAGGGAAATTAAGCACAAAGCATGGTTTAGAGATGAATAATCTTGTGTGTGTTGATTATGGCCCTTTAACTTAGCTAGAAGCTTAAGCATGGCTAGATGTGAACCTTGGGGCCTTTTAACACGTCTTGGTCTTGACGGAAACCAATGGTAAGGGTGTATGTGGGCATCAACTGAAAGAATTTGATAGAAGACTGGGTTTATTGCTGCTAATTCATCGGATGCTAGAAGTAAACTAGGAGGGCTAATGTGGGATGTAAATAGTGAAGATTCCAATGAGGAAATGGTGTAAAAGGGATGGGCTTGGAGCCGATTTGTTGGAATGCACACATGAAGTTGCACTAAGGTGCGGATTTGCGGTGACTCGGGCATTTCCATGACTTTGTTTCAATTGACATGGCTTTTAATCTTCTAATTAAATCTAAGAATGATGGAAAACAACAATGAAAACAATACGGTCAAGATAAAAGGGGTGAGAGAGAATATTAAAAGATAAATTAATCTCAAAACACGGTCTACAAATAAATAATCATGTGTGAGTTGATTACCACCCTTAACACAAGTCATAAGCTTAACCATGGCTAGATGTGAACCTTGGGGGCTTCTTAAGTTTCTCGGGCTTGACCGAAACCAATCGTAAGGTGTTTGTGGGCTTCAATTGGAAGGGAAAAAAAAAATAAAAGATGGGTTTCTTGTAGCTAATTCGGCGGATGGAAGAATTGAACTAGGATTGTTAATCTGGGGTGTAAATAACGAAACTTCACTTGAGAAAATAGTGCAAGAGGCCATGGGCTGGGGTCCTTTATTTTGCAATGCACATGAACGTGCACCTACGTGCCGATTTGTGGTGACTTGGGCATTTGTATGGCTTTGCTTCCTCAATTGACATGCCTTGGATCAAGAATAATCTTTTAATTAAATCTAAGAATGATGAAAAACAACAATGAAAACAATAAGGTCTAGATAAAAAAGGAGAGAGAATTGAAAGGAAAATTAACCTCAAAACATGGTTTGGAGATGAATAACCATGTGTAAGTTGATCATGGCGCGTGGGTCAGAAGCTTAACCACGGCTAGCTATGAACCTCGGGGTTTCTTACACTTCTTGGGCTTGACGGAAACCGATGGTAACGTGTATGTGGGCATCAATTGGAAGAATGAAATGAAAGACAGCTGTCTGGAAGCAACTCGTCGGATGCTGTTACTGAACTAGGCGGGTTATGGTGGGGTGCAAGTAATGAGATTTGTCTTGCGAAAATGGTGTAAAAGGCGTGGGGGGCTAGGGGCCAATTTGTTGCAATGGACATGAAGGGCCACCTAGGTGCCGATTTGCAGTGACCTGGGCATTTACATGGCTTTGTTTCAGTTGACATGTCTTGGATGAAGACTAATCCTCTAATTCAACCCAAGAATGATGAAAAACAGCAATAAAAGCAACAAGGTTTAAGGAAAAAAGGTGAGAAAGAATATTAACAGGGAAATTAAGCACAAAACATGGTTTAGAGATGAATAATCACGTGTATGTTGATTGTTGACCTTTAACTCTAGCTAGAAGCTTAAACATGGCTAGATGTGAACCTTGGGGGCTTGTTAAACGTCTTGGGCTTGACGGAAACCAATGGTAAGCTGTATGTGGGCTTCAACTGAAAGAATGAGATACAAGACGGGGATTTCTTGCTGCTAATTCATGAGATGCTAGAATTGAACTTGGAGGGTGATTGTGGGGAGCAAATAGTCAAGTTTCCAATGACGAAATGTCTAAAAGGCATGGGCTTGGTGCCGATTTGTTGCAATGCACACATGAAGGTGCACCGAGGTGGCGATTTGCTGTGACTTGGGCATTTACACGGCTTTGTTTCAATTAACATGTCTTGGATCAATAATAATCTTCGAATTAATTCTAAGAATGATGGAAAACAACAATGAAAACTATAAGGTCAAGATAAAAAGGGTGAGAAAGAATATTAAAAGATAAATTAATCTCAAAATATGGTCTAGAGATAGATAATCGTGTGGAAGTCGACTATTGCCCTTAGCTCAAGTCATAAGCCTAACCGTGGCTAGATGTGAACCTTGGGAGATTGCTACGCTTCTTGGGCTTGACCGAAACCAATGGTAAGGTGTATGTGGCCTTCAATTTCAAGAATGAAATAAAAGACATATATCGGGGTGGCAATTTGTCGGATTCTATTACTGAACTAGGCGGGTCAATGTGGAGTGTGAGTAGTGGGATTTCTCTTGCGAAAATATTGCGAAATGCGTGGGCTAGGGGCCGATTTGTCGCAATGCACATGAAGGGGCAGCTAGGAGCCGATCTGCGGTGACTTGGTCATTTACCCGGCTTTCCTTCAAATGACATGTCTTGGATGAAGAACAATCTTCTAATTCAATCCTAGAATGATGACAAACAACATTAAAAGCTACAAGGTGTAGGGGAAAAAAGGTGAGAAAGAATATTAAAAGGGAAATTAAGCACAAAGCATGGTTTAGAGATGAATAATCTTGTGTGTGTTGATTATGGCCCTTTAACTTAGCTAGAAGCTTAAGCATGGCTAGATGTGAACCTTGGGGCCTTTTAACACGTCTTGGTCTTGACGGAAACCAATGGTAAGGGTGTATGTGGGCATCAACTGAAAGAATTTGATAGAAGACTGGGTTTATTGCTGCTAATTCATCGGATGCTAGAAGTAAACTAGGAGGGCTAATGTGGGATGTAAATAGTGAAGATTCCAATGAGGAAATGGTGTAAAAGGGATGGGCTTGGAGCCGATTTGTTGGAATGCACACATGAAGTTGCACTAAGGTGCGGATTTGCGGTGACTCGGGCATTTCCATGACTTTGTTTCAATTGACATGGCTTTTAATCTTCTAATTAAATCTAAGAATGATGGAAAACAACAATGAAAACAATACGGTCAAGATAAAAGGGGTGAGAGAGAATATTAAAAGATAAATTAATCTCAAAACACGGTCTACAAATAAATAATCATGTGTGAGTTGATTACCACCCTTAACACAAGTCATAAGCTTAACCATGGCTAGATGTGAACCTTGGGGGCTTCTTAAGTTTCTCGGGCTTGACCGAAACCAATCGTAAGGTGTTTGTGGGCTTCAATTGGAAGGGAAAAAAAAAATAAAAGATGGGTTTCTTGTAGCTAATTCGGCGGATGGAAGAATTGAACTAGGATTGTTAATCTGGGGTGTAAATAACGAAACTTCACTTGAGAAAATAGTGCAAGAGGCCATGGGCTGGGGTCCTTTATTTTGCAATGCACATGAACGTGCACCTACGTGCCGATTTGTGGTGACTTGGGCATTTGTATGGCTTTGCTTCCTCAATTGACATGCCTTGGATCAAGAATAATCTTTTAATTAAATCTAAGAATGATGAAAAACAACAATGAAAACAATAAGGTCTAGATAAAAAAGGAGAGAGAATTGAAAGGAAAATTAACCTCAAAACATGGTTTGGAGATGAATAACCATGTGTAAGTTGATCATGGCGCGTGGGTCAGAAGCTTAACCACGGCTAGCTATGAACCTCGGGGTTTCTTACACTTCTTGGGCTTGACGGAAACCGATGGTAACGTGTATGTGGGCATCAATTGGAAGAATGAAATGAAAGACAGCTGTCTGGAAGCAACTCGTCGGATGCTGTTACTGAACTAGGCGGGTTATGGTGGGGTGCAAGTAATGAGATTTGTCTTGCGAAAATGGTGTAAAAGGCGTGGGGGGCTAGGGGCCAATTTGTTGCAATGGACATGAAGGGCCACCTAGGTGCCGATTTGCAGTGACCTGGGCATTTACATGGCTTTGTTTCAGTTGACATGTCTTGGATGAAGACTAATCCTCTAATTCAACCCAAGAATGATGAAAAACAGCAATAAAAGCAACAAGGTTTAAGGAAAAAAGGTGAGAAAGAATATTAACAGGGAAATTAAGCACAAAACATGGTTTAGAGATGAATAATCACGTGTATGTTGATTGTTGACCTTTAACTCTAGCTAGAAGCTTAAACATGGCTAGATGTGAACCTTGGGGGCTTGTTAAACGTCTTGGGCTTGACGGAAACCAATGGTAAGCTGTATGTGGGCTTCAACTGAAAGAATGAGATACAAGACGGGGATTTCTTGCTGCTAATTCATGAGATGCTAGAATTGAACTTGGAGGGTGATTGTGGGGAGCAAATAGTCAAGTTTCCAATGACGAAATGTCTAAAAGGCATGGGCTTGGTGCCGATTTGTTGCAATGCACACATGAAGGTGCACCGAGGTGGCGATTTGCTGTGACTTGGGCATTTACACGGCTTTGTTTCAATTAACATGTCTTGGATGAATAATAATCTTCGAATTAATTCTAAGAATGATGGAAAACAACAATGAAAACTATAAGGTCAAGATAAAAAGGGTGAGAAAGAATATTAAAAGATAAATTAATCTCAAAATATGGTCTAGAGATAGATAATCGTGTGGAAGTCGACTATTGCCCTTAGCTCAAGTCATAAGCCTAACCGTGGCTAGATGTGAACCTTGGGAGATTGCTACGCTTCTTGGGCTTGACCGAAACCAATGGTAAGGTGTATGTGGCCTTCAATTTCAAGAATGAAATAAAAGACATATATCGGGGTGGCAATTTGTCGGATTCTATTACTGAACTAGGCGGGTCAATGTGGAGTGTGAGTAGTGGGATTTCTCTTGCGAAAATATTGCGAAATGCGTGGGCTAGGGGCCGATTTGTCGCAATGCACATGAAGGGGCAGCTAGGAGCCGATCTGCGGTGACTTGGTCATTTACCCGGCTTTCCTTCAAATGACATGTCTTGGATGAAGAACAATCTTCTAATTCAATCCTAGAATGATGACAAACAACATTAAAAGCTACAAGGTGTAGGGGAAAAAAGGTGAGAAAGAATATTAAAAGGGAAATTAAGCACAAAGCATGGTTTAGAGATGAATAATCTTGTGTGTGTTGATTATGGCCCTTTAACTTAGCTAGAAGCTTAAGCATGGCTAGATGTGAACCTTGGGGCCTTTTAACACGTCTTGGTCTTGACGGAAACCAATGGTAAGGGTGTATGTGGGCATCAACTGAAAGAATTTGATAGAAGACTGGGTTTATTGCTGCTAATTCATCGGATGTTAGAAGTAAACTAGGAGGGCTAATGTGGGATGTAAATAGTGAAGATTCCAATGAGGAAATGGTGTAAAAGGGATGGGCTTGGAGCCGATTTGTTGGAATGCACACATGAAGTTGCACTAAGGTGCGGATTTGCGGTGACTCGGGCATTTCCATGACTTTGTTTCAATTGACATGGCTTTTAATCTTCTAATTAAATCTAAGAATGATGGAAAACAACAATGAAAACAATACGGTCAAGATAAAAGGGGTGAGAGAGAATATTAAAAGATAAATTAATCTCAAAACACGGTCTACAAATAAATAATCATGTGTGAGTTGATTACCACCCTTAACACAAGTCATAAGCTTAACCATGGCTAGATGTGAACCTTGGGGGCTTCTTAAGTTTCTCGGGCTTGACCGAAACCAATCGTAAGGTGTTTGTGGGCTTCAATTGGAAGGGAAAAAAAAAATAAAAGATGGGTTTCTTGTAGCTAATTCGGCGGATGGAAGAATTGAACTAGGATTGTTAATCTGGGGTGTAAATAACGAAACTTCACTTGAGAAAATAGTGCAAGAGGCCATGGGCTGGGGTCCTTTATTTTGCAATGCACATGAACGTGCACCTACGTGCCGATTTGTGGTGACTTGGGCATTTGTATGGCTTTGCTTCCTCAATTGACATGCCTTGGATCAAGAATAATCTTTTAATTAAATCTAAGAATGATGAAAAACAACAATGAAAACAATAAGGTCTAGATAAAAAAGGAGAGAGAATTGAAAGGAAAATTAACCTCAAAACATGGTTTGGAGATGAATAACCATGTGTAAGTTGATCATGGCGCGTGGGTCAGAAGCTTAACCACGGCTAGCTATGAACCTCGGGGTTTCTTACACTTCTTGGGCTTGACGGAAACCGATGGTAACGTGTATGTGGGCATCAATTGGAAGAATGAAATGAAAGACAGCTGTCTGGAAGCAACTCGTCGGATGCTGTTACTGAACTAGGCGGGTTATGGTGGGGTGCAAGTAATGAGATTTGTCTTGCGAAAATGGTGTAAAAGGCGTGGGGGGCTAGGGGCCAATTTGTTGCAATGGACATGAAGGGCCACCTAGGTGCCGATTTGCAGTGACCTGGGCATTTACATGGCTTTGTTTCAGTTGACATGTCTTGGATGAAGACTAATCCTCTAATTCAACCCAAGAATGATGAAAAACAGCAATAAAAGCAACAAGGTTTAAGGAAAAAAGGTGAGAAAGAATATTAACAGGGAAATTAAGCACAAAACATGGTTTAGAGATGAATAATCACGTGTATGTTGATTGTTGACCTTTAACTCTAGCTAGAAGCTTAAACATGGCTAGATGTGAACCTTGGGGGCTTGTTAAACGTCTTGGGCTTGACGGAAACCAATGGTAAGCTGTATGTGGGCTTCAACTGAAAGAATGAGATACAAGACGGGGATTTCTTGCTGCTAATTCATGAGATGCTAGAATTGAACTTGGAGGGTGATTGTGGGGAGCAAATAGTCAAGTTTCCAATGACGAAATGTCTAAAAGGCATGGGCTTGGTGCCGATTTGTTGCAATGCACACATGAAGGTGCACCGAGGTGGCGATTTGCTGTGACTTGGGCATTTACACGGCTTTGTTTCAATTAACATGTCTTGGATCAATAATAATCTTCGAATTAATTCTAAGAATGATGGAAAACAACAATGAAAACTATAAGGTCAAGATAAAAAGGGTGAGAAAGAATATTAAAAGATAAATTAATCTCAAAATATGGTCTAGAGATAGATAATCGTGTGGAAGTCGACTATTGCCCTTAGCTCAAGTCATAAGCCTAACCGTGGCTAGATGTGAACCTTGGGAGATTGCTACGCTTCTTGGGCTTGACCGAAACCAATGGTAAGGTGTATGTGGCCTTCAATTTCAAGAATGAAATAAAAGACATATATCGGGGTGGCAATTTGTCGGATTCTATTACTGAACTAGGCGGGTCAATGTGGAGTGTGAGTAGTGGGATTTCTCTTGCGAAAATATTGCGAAATGCGTGGGCTAGGGGCCGATTTGTCGCAATGCACATGAAGGGGCAGCTAGGAGCCGATCTGCGGTGACTTGGTCATTTACCCGGCTTTCCTTCAAATGACATGTCTTGGATGAAGAACAATCTTCTAATTCAATCCTAGAATGATGACAAACAACATTAAAAGCTACAAGGTGTAGGGGAAAAAAGGTGAGAAAGAATATTAAAAGGGAAATTAAGCACAAAGCATGGTTTAGAGATGAATAATCTTGTGTGTGTTGATTATGGCCCTTTAACTTAGCTAGAAGCTTAAGCATGGCTAGATGTGAACCTTGGGGCCTTTTAACACGTCTTGGTCTTGACGGAAACCAATGGTAAGGGTGTATGTGGGCATCAACTGAAAGAATTTGATAGAAGACTGGGTTTATTGCTGCTAATTCATCGGATGCTAGAAGTAAACTAGGAGGGCTAATGTGGGATGTAAATAGTGAAGATTCCAATGAGGAAATGGTGTAAAAGGGATGGGCTTGGAGCCGATTTGTTGGAATGCACACATGAAGTTGCACTAAGGTGCGGATTTGCGGTGACTCGGGCATTTCCATGACTTTGTTTCAATTGACATGGCTTTTAATCTTCTAATTAAATCTAAGAATGATGGAAAACAACAATGAAAACAATACGGTCAAGATAAAAGGGGTGAGAGAGAATATTAAAAGATAAATTAATCTCAAAACACGGTCTACAAATAAATAATCATGTGTGAGTTGATTACCACCCTTAACACAAGTCATAAGCTTAACCATGGCTAGATGTGAACCTTGGGGGCTTCTTAAGTTTCTTGGGCTTGACCGAAACCAATCGTAAGGTGTTTGTGGGCTTCAATTGGAAGGGAAAAAAAAAATAAAAGATGGGTTTCTTGTAGCTAATTCGGCGGATGGAAGAATTGAACTAGGATTGTTAATCTGGGGTGTAAATAACGAAACTTCACTTGAGAAAATAGTGCAAGAGGCCATGGGCTGGGGTCCTTTATTTTGCAATGCACATGAACGTGCACCTACGTGCCGATTTGTGGTGACTTGGGCATTTGTATGGCTTTGCTTCCTCAATTGACATGCCTTGGATCAAGAATAATCTTTTAATTAAATCTAAGAATGATGAAAAACAACAATGAAAACAATAAGGTCTAGATAAAAAAGGAGAGAGAATTGAAAGGAAAATTAACCTCAAAACATGGTTTGGAGATGAATAACCATGTGTAAGTTGATCATGGCGCGTGGGTCAGAAGCTTAACTACGGCTAGCTATGAACCTCGGGGTTTCTTACACTTCTTGGGCTTGACGGAAACCGATGGTAACGTTTATGTGGGCATCAATTGGAAGAATGAAATGAAAGACAGCTGTCTGGAAGCAACTCGTCGGATGCTGTTACTGAACTAGGCGGGTTATGGTGAGGTGCAAGTAATGAGATTTGTCTTGCGAAAATGGTGTAAAAGGCGTGGGGGGCTAGGGGCCAATTTGTTGCAATGGACATGAAGGGCCACCTAGGTGCCGATTTGCAGTGACCTGGGCATTTACATGGCTTTGTTTCAGTTGACATGTCTTGGATGAAGACTAATCCTCTAATTCAACCCAAGAATGATGAAAAACAGCAATAATAGCAACAAGGTTTAAGGAAAAAAGGTGAGAAAGAATATTAACAGGGAAATTAAGCACAAAACATGGTTTAGAGATGAATAATCACGTGTATGTTGATTGTTGACCTTTAACTCTAGCTAGAAGCTTAAACATGGCTAGATGTGAACCTTGGGGGCTTGTTAAACGTCTTGGGCTTGACGGAAACCAATGGTAAGCTGTATGTGGGCTTCAACTGAAAGAATGAGATACAAGACGGGGATTTCTTGCTGCTAATTCATGAGATGCTAGAATTGAACTTGGAGGGTGATTGTGGGGAGCAAATAGTCAAGTTTCCAATGACGAAATGTCTAAAAGGCATGGGCTTGGTGCCGATTTGTTGCAATGCACACATGAAGGTGCACCGAGGTGGCGATTTGCTGTGACTTGGGCATTTACACGGCTTTGTTTCAATTAACATGTCTTGGATCAATAATAATCTTCGAATTAATTCTAAGAATGATGGAAAACAACAATGAAAACTATAAGGTCAAGATAGAAAGGGTGAGAAAGAATATTAAAAGATAAATTAATCTCAAAATATGGTCTAGAGATAGATAATCGTGTGGAAGTCGACTATTGCCCTTAGCTCAAGTCATAAGCCTAACCGTGGCTAGATGTGAACCTTGGGAGATTGCTACGCTTCTTGGGCTTGACCGAAACCAATGGTAAGGTGTATGTGGCCTTCAATTTCAAGAATGAAATAAAAGACATATATCGGGGTGGCAATTTGTCGGATTCTATTACTGAACTAGGCGGGTCAATGTGGAGTGTGAGTAGTGGGATTTCTCTTGCGAAAATATTGCGAAATGCGTGGGCTAGGGGCCGATTTGTCGCAATGCACATGAAGGGGCAGCTAGGAGCCGATCTGCGGTGACTTGGTCATTTACCCGGCTTTCCTTCAAATGACATGTCTTGGATGAAGAACAATCTTCTAATTCAATCCTAGAATGATGACAAACAACATTAAAAGCTACAAGGTGTAGGGGAAAAAAGGTGAGAAAGAATATTAAAAGGGAAATTAAGCACAAAGCATGGTTTAGAGATGAATAATCTTGTGTGTGTTGATTATGGCCCTTTAACTTAGCTAGAAGCTTAAGCATGGCTAGATGTGAACCTTGGGGCCTTTTAACACGTCTTGGTCTTGACGGAAACCAATGGTAAGGGTGTATGTGGGCATCAACTGAAAGAATTTGATAGAAGACTGGGTTTATTGCTGCTAATTCATCGGATGCTAGAAGTAAACTAGGAGGGCTAATGTGGGATGTAAATAGTGAAGATTCCAATGAGGAAATGGTGTAAAAGGGATGGGCTTGGAGCCGATTTGTTGGAATGCACACATGAAGTTGCACTAAGGTGCGGATTTGCGGTGACTCGGGCATTTCCATGACTTTGTTTCAATTGACATGGCTTTTAATCTTCTAATTAAATCTAAGAATGATGGAAAACAACAATGAAAACAATACGGTCAAGATAAAAGGGGTGAGAGAGAATATTAAAAGATAAATTAATCTCAAAACACGGTCTACAAATAAATAATCATGTGTGAGTTGATTACCACCCTTAACACAAGTCATAAGCTTAACCATGGCTAGATGTGAACCATGGGGGCTTCTTAAGTTTCTCGGGCTTGACCGAAACCAATCGTAAGGTGTTTGTGGGCTTCAATTGGAAGGGAAAAAAAAAATAAAAGATGGGTTTCTTGTAGCTAATTCGGCGGATGGAAGAATTGAACTAGGATTGTTAATCTGGGGTGTAAATAACGAAACTTCACTTGAGAAAATAGTGCAAGAGGCCATGGGCTGGGGTCCTTTATTTTGCAATGCACATGAACGTGCACCTACGTGCCGATTTGTGGTGACTTGGGCATTTGTATGGCTTTGCTTCCTCAATTGACATGCCTTGGATCAAGAATAATCTTTTAATTAAATCTAAGAATGATGAAAAACAACAATGAAAACAATAAGGTCTAGATAAAAAAGGAGAGAGAATTGAAAGGAAAATTAACCTCAAAACATGGTTTGGAGATGAATAACCATGTGTAAGTTGATCATGGCGCGTGGGTCAGAAGCTTAACCACGGCTAGCTATGAACCTCGGGGTTTCTTACACTTCTTGGGCTTGACGGAAACCGATGGTAACGTGTATGTGGGCATCAATTGGAAGAATGAAATGAAAGACAGCTGTCTGGAAGCAACTCGTCGGATGCTGTTACTGAACTAGGCGGGTTATGGTGGGGTGCAAGTAATGAGATTTGTCTTGCGAAAATGGTGTAAAAGGCGTGGGGGGCTAGGGGCCAATTTGTTGCAATGGACATGAAGGGCCACCTAGGTGCCGATTTGCAGTGACCTGGGCATTTACATGGCTTTGTTTCAGTTGACATGTCTTGGATGAAGACTAATCCTCTAATTCAACCCAAGAATGATGAAAAACAGCAATAAAAGCAACAAGGTTTAAGGAAAAAAGGTGAGAAAGAATATTAACAGGGAAATTAAGCACAAAACATGGTTTAGAGATGAATAATCACGTGTATGTTGATTGTTGACCTTTAACTCTAGCTAGAAGCTTAAACATGGCTAGATGTGAACCTTGGGGGCTTGTTAAACGTCTTGGGCTTGACGGAAACCAATGGTAAGCTGTATGTGGGCTTCAACTGAAAGAATGAGATACAAGACGGGGATTTCTTGCTGCTAATTCATGAGATGCTAGAATTGAACTTGGAGGGTGATTGTGGGGAGCAAATAGTCAAGTTTCCAATGACGAAATGTCTAAAAGGCATGGGCTTGGTGCCGATTTGTTGCAATGCACACATGAAGGTGCACCGAGGTGGCGATTTGCTGTGACTTGGGCATTTACACGGCTTTGTTTCAATTAACATGTCTTGGATCAATAATAATCTTCGAATTAATTCTAAGAATGATGGAAAACAACAATGAAAACTATAAGGTCAAGATAAAAAGGGTGAGAAAGAATATTAAAAGATAAATTAATCTCAAAATATGGTCTAGAGATAGATAATCGTGTGGAAGTCGACTATTGCCCTTAGCTCAAGTCATAAGCCTAACCGTGGCTAGATGTGAACCTTGGGAGATTGCTACGCTTCTTGGGCTTGACCGAAACCAATGGTAAGGTGTATGTGGCCTTCAATTTCAAGAATGAAATAAAAGACATATATCGGGGTGGCAATTTGTCGGATTCTATTACTGAACTAGGCGGGTCAATGTGGAGTGTGAGTAGTGGGATTTCTCTTGCGAAAATATTGCGAAATGCGTGGGCTAGGGGCCGATTTGTCGCAATGCACATGAAGGGGCAGCTAGGAGCCGATCTGCGGTGACTTGGTCATTTACCCGGCTTTCCTTCAAATGACATGTCTTGGATGAAGAACAATCTTCTAATTCAATCCTAGAATGATGACAAACAACATTAAAAGCTACAAGGTGTAGGGGAAAAAAGGTGAGAAAGAATATTAAAAGGGAAATTAAGCACAAAGCATGGTTTAGAGATGAATAATCTTGTGTGTGTTGATTATGGCCCTTTAACTTAGCTAGAAGCTTAAGCATGGCTAGATGTGAACCTTGGGGCCTTTTAACACGTCTTGGTCTTGACGGAAACCAATGGTAAGGGTGTATGTGGGCATCAACTGAAAGAATTTGATAGAAGACTGGGTTTATTGCTGCTAATTCATCGGATGCTAGAAGTAAACTAGGAGGGCTAATGTGGGATGTAAATAGTGAAGATTCCAATGAGGAAATGGTGTAAAAGGGATGGGCTTGGAGCCGATTTGTTGGAATGCACACATGAAGTTGCACTAAGGTGCGGATTTGCGGTGACTCGGGCATTTCCATGACTTTGTTTCAATTGACATGGCTTTTAATCTTCTAATTAAATCTAAGAATGATGGAAAACAACAATGAAAACAATACGGTCAAGATAAAAGGGGTGAGAGAGAATATTAAAAGATAAATTAATCTCAAAACACGGTCTACAAATAAATAATCATGTGTGAGTTGATTACCACCCTTAACACAAGTCATAAGCTTAACCATGGCTAGATGTGAACCTTGGGGGCTTCTTAAGTTTCTTGGGCTTGACCGAAACCAATCGTAAGGTGTTTGTGGGCTTCAATTGGAAGGGAAAAAAAAAATAAAAGATGGGTTTCTTGTAGCTAATTCGGCGGATGGAAGAATTGAACTAGGATTGTTAATCTGGGGTGTAAATAACGAAACTTCACTTGAGAAAATAGTGCAAGAGGCCATGGGCTGGGGTCCTTTATTTTGCAATGCACATGAACGTGCACCTACGTGCCGATTTGTGGTGACTTGGGCATTTGTATGGCTTTGCTTCCTCAATTGACATGCCTTGGATCAAGAATAATCTTTTAATTAAATCTAAGAATGATGAAAAACAACAATGAAAACAATAAGGTCTAGATAAAAAAGGAGAGAGAATTGAAAGGAAAATTAACCTCAAAACATGGTTTGGAGATGAATAACCATGTGTAAGTTGATCATGGCGCGTGGGTCAGAAGCTTAACCACGGCTAGCTATGAACCTCGGGGTTTCTTACACTTCTTGGGCTTGACGGAAACCGATGGTAACGTGTATGTGGGCATCAATTGGAAGAATGAAATGAAAGACAGCTGTCTGGAAGCAACTCGTCGGATGCTGTTACTGAACTAGGCGGGTTATGGTGGGGTGCAAGTAATGAGATTTGTCTTGCGAAAATGGTGTAAAAGGCGTGGGGGGCTAGGGGCCAATTTGTTGCAATGGACATGAAGGGCCACCTAGGTGCCGATTTGCAGTGACCTGGGCATTTACATGGCTTTGTTTCAGTTGACATGTCTTGGATGAAGACTAATCCTCTAATTCAACCCAAGAATGATGAAAAACAGCAATAAAAGCAACAAGGTTTAAGGAAAAAAGGTGAGAAAGAATATTAACAGGGAAATTAAGCACAAAACATGGTTTAGAGATGAATAATCACGTGTATGTTGATTGTTGACCTTTAACTCTAGCTAGAAGCTTAAACATGGCTAGATGTGAACCTTGGGGGCTTGTTAAACGTCTTGGGCTTGACGGAAACCAATGGTAAGCTGTATGTGGGCTTCAACTGAAAGAATGAGATACAAGACGGGGATTTCTTGCTGCTAATTCATGAGATGCTAGAATTGAACTTGGAGGGTGATTGTGGGGAGCAAATAGTCAAGTTTCCAATGACGAAATGTCTAAAAGGCATGGGCTTGGTGCCGATTTGTTGCAATGCACACATGAAGGTGCACCGAGGTGGCGATTTGCTGTGACTTGGGCATTTACACGGCTTTGTTTCAATTAACATGTCTTGGATCAATAATAATCTTCGAATTAATTCTAAGAATGATGGAAAACAACAATGAAAACTATAAGGTCAAGATAAAAAGGGTGAGAAAGAATATTAAAAGATAAATTAATCTCAAAATATGGTCTAGAGATAGATAATCGTGTGGAAGTCGACTATTGCCCTTAGCTCAAGTCATAAGCCTAACCGTGGCTAGATGTGAACCTTGGGAGATTGCTACGCTTCTTGGGCTTGACCGAAACCAATGGTAAGGTGTATGTGGCCTTCAATTTCAAGAATGAAATAAAAGACATATATCGGGGTGGCAATTTGTCGGATTCTATTACTGAACTAGGCGGGTCAATGTGGAGTGTGAGTAGTGGGATTTCTCTTGCGAAAATATTGCGAAATGCGTGGGCTAGGGGCCGATTTGTCGCAATGCACATGAAGGGGCAGCTAGGAGCCGATCTGCGGTGACTTGGTCATTTACCCGGCTTTCCTTCAAATGACATGTCTTGGATGAAGAACAATCTTCTAATTCAATCCTAGAATGATGACAAACAACATTAAAAGCTACAAGGTGTAGGGGAAAAAAGGTGAGAAAGAATATTAAAAGGGAAATTAAGCACAAAGCATGGTTTAGAGATGAATAATCTTGTGTGTGTTGATTATGGCCCTTTAACTTAGCTAGAAGCTTAAGCATGGCTAGATGTGAACCTTGGGGCCTTTTAACACGTCTTGGTCTTGACGGAAACCAATGGTAAGGGTGTATGTGGGCATCAACTGAAAGAATTTGATAGAAGACTGGGTTTATTGCTGCTAATTCATCGGATGCTAGAAGTAAACTAGGAGGGCTAATGTGGGATGTAAATAGTGAAGATTCCAATGAGGAAATGGTGTAAAAGGGATGGGCTTGGAGCCGATTTGTTGGAATGCACACATGAAGTTGCACTAAGGTGCGGATTTGCGGTGACTCGGGCATTTCCATGACTTTGTTTCAATTGACATGGCTTTTAATCTTCTAATTAAATCTAAGAATGATGGAAAACAACAATGAAAACAATACGGTCAAGATAAAAGGGGTGAGAGAGAATATTAAAAGATAAATTAATCTCAAAACACGGTCTACAAATAAATAATCATGTGTGAGTTGATTACCACCCTTAACACAAGTCATAAGCTTAACCATGGCTAGATGTGAACCTTGGGGGCTTCTTAAGTTTCTCGGGCTTGACCGAAACCAATCGTAAGGTGTTTGTGGGCTTCAATTGGAAGGGAAAAAAAAAATAAAAGATGGGTTTCTTGTAGCTAATTCGGCGGATGGAAGAATTGAACTAGGATTGTTAATCTGGGGTGTAAATAACGAAACTTCACTTGAGAAAATAGTGCAAGAGGCCATGGGCTGGGGTCCTTTATTTTGCAATGCACATGAACGTGCACCTACGTGCCGATTTGTGGTGACTTGGGCATTTGTATGGCTTTGCTTCCTCAATTGACATGCCTTGGATCAAGAATAATCTTTTAATTAAATCTAAGAATGATGAAAAACAACAATGAAAACAATAAGGTCTAGATAAAAAAGGAGAGAGAATTGAAAGGAAAATTAACCTCAAAACATGGTTTGGAGATGAATAACCATGTGTAAGTTGATCATGGCGCGTGGGTCAGAAGCTTAACCACGGCTAGCTATGAACCTCGGGGTTTCTTACACTTCTTGGGCTTGACGGAAACCGATGGTAACGTGTATGTGGGCATCAATTGGAAGAATGAAATGAAAGACAGCTGTCTGGAAGCAACTCGTCGGATGCTGTTACTGAACTAGGCGGGTTATGGTGGGGTGCAAGTAATGAGATTTGTCTTGCGAAAATGGTGTAAAAGGCGTGGGGGGCTAGGGGCCAATTTGTTGCAATGGACATGAAGGGCCACCTAGGTGCCGATTTGCAGTGACCTGGGCATTTACATGGCTTTGTTTCAGTTGACATGTCTTGGATGAAGACTAATCCTCTAATTCAACCCAAGAATGATGAAAAACAGCAATAAAAGCAACAAGGTTTAAGGAAAAAAGGTGAGAAAGAATATTAACAGGGAAATTAAGCACAAAACATGGTTTAGAGATGAATAATCACGTGTATGTTGATTGTTGACCTTTAACTCTAGCTAGAAGCTTAAACATGGCTAGATGTGAACCTTGGGGGCTTGTTAAACGTCTTGGGCTTGACGGAAACCAATGGTAAGCTGTATGTGGGCTTCAACTGAAAGAATGAGATACAAGACGGGGATTTCTTGCTGCTAATTCATGAGATGCTAGAATTGAACTTGGAGGGTGATTGTGGGGAGCAAATAGTCAAGTTTCCAATGACGAAATGTCTAAAAGGCATGGGCTTGGTGCCGATTTGTTGCAATGCACACATGAAGGTGCACCGAGGTGGCGATTTGCTGTGACTTGGGCATTTACACGGCTTTGTTTCAATTAACATGTCTTGGATCAATAATAATCTTCGAATTAATTCTAAGAATGATGGAAAACAACAATGAAAACTATAAGGTCAAGATAAAAAGGGTGAGAAAGAATATTAAAAGATAAATTAATCTCAAAATATGGTCTAGAGATAGATAATCGTGTGGAAGTCGACTATTGCCCTTAGCTCAAGTCATAAGCCTAACCGTGGCTAGATGTGAACCTTGGGAGATTGCTACGCTTCTTGGGCTTGACCGAAACCAATGGTAAGGTGTATGTGGCCTTCAATTTCAAGAATGAAATAAAAGACATATATCGGGGTGGCAATTTGTCGGATTCTATTACTGAACTAGGCGGGTCAATGTGGAGTGTGAGTAGTGGGATTTCTCTTGCGAAAATATTGCGAAATGCGTGGGCTAGGGGCCGATTTGTCGCAATGCACATGAAGGGGCAGCTAGGAGCCGATCTGCGGTGACTTGGTCATTTACCCGGCTTTCCTTCAAATGACATGTCTTGGATGAAGAACAATCTTCTAATTCAATCCTAGAATGATGACAAACAACATTAAAAGCTACAAGGTGTAGGGGAAAAAAGGTGAGAAAGAATATTAAAAGGGAAATTAAGCACAAAGCATGGTTTAGAGATGAATAATCTTGTGTGTGTTGATTATGGCCCTTTAACTTAGCTAGAAGCTTAAGCATGGCTAGATGTGAACCTTGGGGCCTTTTAACACGTCTTGGTCTTGACGGAAACCAATGGTAAGGGTGTATGTGGGCATCAACTGAAAGAATTTGATAGAAGACTGGGTTTATTGCTGCTAATTCATCGGATGCTAGAAGTAAACTAGGAGGGCTAATGTGGGATGTAAATAGTGAAGATTCCAATGAGGAAATGGTGTAAAAGGGATGGGCTTGGAGCCGATTTGTTGGAATGCACACATGAAGTTGCACTAAGGTGCGGATTTGCGGTGACTCGGGCATTTCCATGACTTTGTTTCAATTGACATGGCTTTTAATCTTCTAATTAAATCTAAGAATGATGGAAAACAACAATGAAAACAATACGGTCAAGATAAAAGGGGTGAGAGAGAATATTAAAAGATAAATTAATCTCAAAACACGGTCTACAAATAAATAATCATGTGTGAGTTGATTACCACCCTTAACACAAGTCATAAGCTTAACCATGGCTAGATGTGAACCTTGGGGGCTTCTTAAGTTTCTCGGGCTTGACCGAAACCAATCGTAAGGTGTTTGTGGGCTTCAATTGGAAGGGAAAAAAAAAATAAAAGATGGGTTTCTTGTAGCTAATTCGGCGGATGGAAGAATTGAACTAGGATTGTTAATCTGGGGTGTAAATAACGAAACTTCACTTGAGAAAATAGTGCAAGAGGCCATGGGCTGGGGTCCTTTATTTTGCAATGCACATGAACGTGCACCTACGTGCCGATTTGTGGTGACTTGGGCATTTGTATGGCTTTGCTTCCTCAATTGACATGCCTTGGATCAAGAATAATCTTTTAATTAAATCTAAGAATGATGAAAAACAACAATGAAAACAATAAGGTCTAGATAAAAAAGGAGAGAGAATTGAAAGGAAAATTAACCTCAAAACATGGTTTGGAGATGAATAACCATGTGTAAGTTGATCATGGCGCGTGGGTCAGAAGCTTAACCACGGCTAGCTATGAACCTCGGGGTTTCTTACACTTCTTGGGCTTGACGGAAACCGATGGTAACGTGTATGTGGGCATCAATTGGAAGAATGAAATGAAAGACAGCTGTCTGGAAGCAACTCGTCGGATGCTGTTACTGAACTAGGCGGGTTATGGTGGGGTGCAAGTAATGAGATTTGTCTTGCGAAAATGGTGTAAAAGGCGTGGGGGGCTAGGGGCCAATTTGTTGCAATGGACATGAAGGGCCACCTAGGTGCCGATTTGCAGTGACCTGGGCATTTACATGGCTTTGTTTCAGTTGACATGTCTTGGATGAAGACTAATCCTCTAATTCAACCCAAGAATGATGAAAAACAGCAATAAAAGCAACAAGGTTTAAGGAAAAAAGGTGAGAAAGAATATTAACAGGGAAATTAAGCACAAAACATGGTTTAGAGATGAATAATCACGTGTATGTTGATTGTTGACCTTTAACTCTAGCTAGAAGCTTAAACATGGCTAGATGTGAACCTTGGGGGCTTGTTAAACGTCTTGGGCTTGACGGAAACCAATGGTAAGCTGTATGTGGGCTTCAACTGAAAGAATGAGATACAAGACGGGGATTTCTTGCTGCTAATTCATGAGATGCTAGAATTGAACTTGGAGGGTGATTGTGGGGAGCAAATAGTCAAGTTTCCAATGACGAAATGTCTAAAAGGCATGGGCTTGGTGCCGATTTGTTGCAATGCACACATGAAGGTGCACCGAGGTGGCGATTTGCTGTGACTTGGGCATTTACACGGCTTTGTTTCAATTAACATGTCTTGGATCAATAATAATCTTCGAATTAATTCTAAGAATGATGGAAAACAACAATGAAAACTATAAGGTCAAGATAAAAAGGGTGAGAAAGAATATTAAAAGATAAATTAATCTCAAAATATGGTCTAGAGATAGATAATCGTGTGGAAGTCGACTATTGCCCTTAGCTCAAGTCATAAGCCTAACCGTGGCTAGATGTGAACCTTGGGAGATTGCTACGCTTCTTGGGCTTGACCGAAACCAATGGTAAGGTGTATGTGGCCTTCAATTTCAAGAATGAAATAAAAGACATATATCGGGGTGGCAATTTGTCGGATTCTATTACTGAACTAGGCGGGTCAATGTGGAGTGTGAGTAGTGGGATTTCTCTTGCGAAAATATTGCGAAATGCGTGGGCTAGGGGCCGATTTGTCGCAATGCACATGAAGGGGCAGCTAGGAGCCGATCTGCGGTGACTTGGTCATTTACCCGGCTTTCCTTCAAATGACATGTCTTGGATGAAGAACAATCTTCTAATTCAATCCTAGAATGATGACAAACAACATTAAAAGCTACAAGGTGTAGGGGAAAAAAGGTGAGAAAGAATATTAAAAGGGAAATTAAGCACAAAGCATGGTTTAGAGATGAATAATCTTGTGTGTGTTGATTATGGCCCTTTAACTTAGCTAGAAGCTTAAGCATGGCTAGATGTGAACCTTGGGGCCTTTTAACACGTCTTGGTCTTGACGGAAACCAATGGTAAGGGTGTATGTGGGCATCAACTGAAAGAATTTGATAGAAGACTGGGTTTATTGCTGCTAATTCATCGGATGCTAGAAGTAAACTAGGAGGGCTAATGTGGGATGTAAATAGTGAAGATTCCAATGAGGAAATGGTGTAAAAGGGATGGGCTTGGAGCCGATTTGTTGGAATGCACACATGAAGTTGCACTAAGGTGCGGATTTGCGGTGACTCGGGCATTTCCATGACTTTGTTTCAATTGACATGGCTTTTAATCTTCTAATTAAATCTAAGAATGATGGAAAACAACAATGAAAACAATACGGTCAAGATAAAAGGGGTGAGAGAGAATATTAAAAGATAAATTAATCTCAAAACACGGTCTACAAATAAATAATCATGTGTGAGTTGATTACCACCCTTAACACAAGTCATAAGCTTAACCATGGCTAGATGTGAACCTTGGGGGCTTCTTAAGTTTCTCGGGCTTGACCGAAACCAATCGTAAGGTGTTTGTGGGCTTCAATTGGAAGGGAAAAAAAAAATAAAAGATGGGTTTCTTGTAGCTAATTCGGCGGATGGAAGAATTGAACTAGGATTGTTAATCTGGGGTGTAAATAACGAAACTTCACTTGAGAAAATAGTGCAAGAGGCCATGGGCTGGGGTCCTTTATTTTGCAATGCACATGAACGTGCACCTACGTGCCGATTTGTGGTGACTTGGGCATTTGTATGGCTTTGCTTCCTCAATTGACATGCCTTGGATCAAGAATAATCTTTTAATTAAATCTAAGAATGATGAAAAACAACAATGAAAACAATAAGGTCTAGATAAAAAAGGAGAGAGAATTGAAAGGAAAATTAACCTCAAAACATGGTTTGGAGATGAATAACCATGTGTAAGTTGATCATGGCGCGTGGGTCAGAAGCTTAACCACGGCTAGCTATGAACCTCGGGGTTTCTTACACTTCTTGGGCTTGACGGAAACCGATGGTAACGTGTATGTGGGCATCAATTGGAAGAATGAAATGAAAGACAGCTGTCTGGAAGCAACTCGTCGGATGCTGTTACTGAACTAGGCGGGTTATGGTGGGGTGCAAGTAATGAGATTTGTCTTGCGAAAATGGTGTAAAAGGCGTGGGGGGCTAGGGGCCAATTTGTTGCAATGGACATGAAGGGCCACCTAGGTGCCGATTTGCAGTGACCTGGGCATTTACATGGCTTTGTTTCAGTTGACATGTCTTGGATGAAGACTAATCCTCTAATTCAACCCAAGAATGATGAAAAACAGCAATAAAAGCAACAAGGTTTAAGGAAAAAAGGTGAGAAAGAATATTAACAGGGAAATTAAGCACAAAACATGGTTTAGAGATGAATAATCACGTGTATGTTGATTGTTGACCTTTAACTCTAGCTAGAAGCTTAAACATGGCTAGATGTGAACCTTGGGGGCTTGTTAAACGTCTTGGGCTTGACGGAAACCAATGGTAAGCTGTATGTGGGCTTCAACTGAAAGAATGAGATACAAGACGGGGATTTCTTGCTGCTAATTCATGAGATGCTAGAATTGAACTTGGAGGGTGATTGTGGGGAGCAAATAGTCAAGTTTCCAATGACGAAATGTCTAAAAGGCATGGGCTTGGTGCCGATTTGTTGCAATGCACACATGAAGGTGCACCGAGGTGGCGATTTGCTGTGACTTGGGCATTTACACGGCTTTGTTTCAATTAACATGTCTTGGATCAATAATAATCTTCGAATTAATTCTAAGAATGATGGAAAACAACAATGAAAACTATAAGGTCAAGATAAAAAGGGTGAGAAAGAATATTAAAAGATAAATTAATCTCAAAATATGGTCTAGAGATAGATAATCGTGTGGAAGTCGACTATTGCCCTTAGCTCAAGTCATAAGCCTAACCGTGGCTAGATGTGAACCTTGGGAGATTGCTACGCTTCTTGGGCTTGACCGAAACCAATGGTAAGGTGTATGTGGCCTTCAATTTCAAGAATGAAATAAAAGACATATATCGGGGTGGCAATTTGTCGGATTCTATTACTGAACTAGGCGGGTCAATGTGGAGTGTGAGTAGTGGGATTTCTCTTGCGAAAATATTGCGAAATGCGTGGGCTAGGGGCCGATTTGTCGCAATGCACATGAAGGGGCAGCTAGGAGCCGATCTGCGGTGACTTGGTCATTTACCCGGCTTTCCTTCAAATGACATGTCTTGGATGAAGAACAATCTTCTAATTCAATCCTAGAATGATGACAAACAACATTAAAAGCTACAAGGTGTAGGGGAAAAAAGGTGAGAAAGAATATTAAAAGGGAAATTAAGCACAAAGCATGGTTTAGAGATGAATAATCTTGTGTGTGTTGATTATGGCCCTTTAACTTAGCTAGAAGCTTAAGCATGGCTAGATGTGAACCTTGGGGCCTTTTAACACGTCTTGGTCTTGACGGAAACCAATGGTAAGGGTGTATGTGGGCATCAACTGAAAGAATTTGATAGAAGACTGGGTTTATTGCTGCTAATTCATCGGATGCTAGAAGTAAACTAGGAGGGCTAATGTGGGATGTAAATAGTGAAGATTCCAATGAGGAAATGGTGTAAAAGGGATGGGCTTGGAGCCGATTTGTTGGAATGCACACATGAAGTTGCACTAAGGTGCGGATTTGCGGTGACTCGGGCATTTCCATGACTTTGTTTCAATTGACATGGCTTTTAATCTTCTAATTAAATCTAAGAATGATGGAAAACAACAATGAAAACAATACGGTCAAGATAAAAGGGGTGAGAGAGAATATTAAAAGATAAATTAATCTCAAAACACGGTCTACAAATAAATAATCATGTGTGAGTTGATTACCACCCTTAACACAAGTCATAAGCTTAACCATGGCTAGATGTGAACCTTGGGGGCTTCTTAAGTTTCTCGGGCTTGACCGAAACCAATCGTAAGGTGTTTGTGGGCTTCAATTGGAAGGGAAAAAAAAAATAAAAGATGGGTTTCTTGTAGCTAATTCGGCGGATGGAAGAATTGAACTAGGATTGTTAATCTGGGGTGTAAATAACGAAACTTCACTTGAGAAAATAGTGCAAGAGGCCATGGGCTGGGGTCCTTTATTTTGCAATGCACATGAACGTGCACCTACGTGCCGATTTGTGGTGACTTGGGCATTTGTATGGCTTTGCTTCCTCAATTGACATGCCTTGGATCAAGAATAATCTTTTAATTAAATCTAAGAATGATGAAAAACAACAATGAAAACAATAAGGTCTAGATAAAAAAGGAGAGAGAATTGAAAGGAAAATTAACCTCAAAACATGGTTTGGAGATGAATAACCATGTGTAAGTTGATCATGGCGCGTGGGTCAGAAGCTTAACCACGGCTAGCTATGAACCTCGGGGTTTCTTACACTTCTTGGGCTTGACGGAAACCGATGGTAACGTGTATGTGGGCATCAATTGGAAGAATGAAATGAAAGACAGCTGTCTGGAAGCAACTCGTCGGATGCTGTTACTGAACTAGGCGGGTTATGGTGGGGTGCAAGTAATGAGATTTGTCTTGCGAAAATGGTGTAAAAGGCGTGGGGGGCTAGGGGCCAATTTGTTGCAATGGACATGAAGGGCCACCTAGGTGCCGATTTGCAGTGACCTGGGCATTTACACGGCTTTGTTTCAGTTGACATGTCTTGGATGAAGACTAATCCTCTAATTCAACCCAAGAATGATGAAAAACAGCAATAAAAGCAACAAGGTTTAAGGAAAAAAGGTGAGAAAGAATATTAACAGGGAAATTAAGCACAAAACATGGTTTAGAGATGAATAATCACGTGTATGTTGATTGTTGACCTTTAACTCTAGCTAGAAGCTTAAACATGGCTAGATGTGAACCTTGGGGGCTTGTTAAACGTCTTGGGCTTGACGGAAACCAATGGTAAGCTGTATGTGGGCTTCAACTGAAAGAATGAGATACAAGACGGGGATTTCTTGCTGCTAATTCATGAGATGCTAGAATTGAACTTGGAGGGTGATTGTGGGGAGCAAATAGTCAAGTTTCCAATGACGAAATGTCTAAAAGGCATGGGCTTGGTGCCGATTTGTTGCAATGCACACATGAAGGTGCACCGAGGTGGCGATTTGCTGTGACTTGGGCATTTACACGGCTTTGTTTCAATTAACATGTCTTGGATCAATAATAATCTTCGAATTAATTCTAAGAATGATGGAAAACAACAATGAAAACTATAAGGTCAAGATAAAAAGGGTGAGAAAGAATATTAAAAGATAAATTAATCTCAAAATATGGTCTAGAGATAGATAATCGTGTGGAAGTCGACTATTGCCCTTAGCTCAAGTCATAAGCCTAACCGTGGCTAGATGTGAACCTTGGGAGATTGCTACGCTTCTTGGGCTTGACCGAAACCAATGGTAAGGTGTATGTGGCCTTCAATTTCAAGAATGAAATAAAAGACATATATCGGGGTGGCAATTTGTCGGATTCTATTACTGAACTAGGCGGGTCAATGTGGAGTGTGAGTAGTGGGATTTCTCTTGCGAAAATATTGCGAAATGCGTGGGCTAGGGGCCGATTTGTCGCAATGCACATGAAGGGGCAGCTAGGAGCCGATCTGCGGTGACTTGGTCATTTACCCGGCTTTCCTTCAAATGACATGTCTTGGATGAAGAACAATCTTCTAATTCAATCCTAGAATGATGACAAACAACATTAAAAGCTACAAGGTGTAGGGGAAAAAAGGTGAGAAAGAATATTAAAAGGGAAATTAAGCACAAAGCATGGTTTAGAGATGAATAATCTTGTGTGTGTTGATTATGGCCCTTTAACTTAGCTAGAAGCTTAAGCATGGCTAGATGTGAACCTTGGGGCCTTTTAACACGTCTTGGTCTTGACGGAAACCAATGGTAAGGGTGTATGTGGGCATCAACTGAAAGAATTTGATAGAAGACTGGGTTTATTGCTGCTAATTCATCGGATGCTAGAAGTAAACTAGGAGGGCTAATGTGGGATGTAAATAGTGAAGATTCCAATGAGGAAATGGTGTAAAAGGGATGGGCTTGGAGCCGATTTGTTGGAATGCACACATGAAGTTGCACTAAGGTGCGGATTTGCGGTGACTCGGGCATTTCCATGACTTTGTTTCAATTGACATGGCTTTTAATCTTCTAATTAAATCTAAGAATGATGGAAAACAACAATGAAAACAATACGGTCAAGATAAAAGGGGTGAGAGAGAATATTAAAAGATAAATTAATCTCAAAACACGGTCTACAAATAAATAATCATGTGTGAGTTGATTACCACCCTTAACACAAGTCATAAGCTTAACCATGGCTAGATGTGAACCTTGGGGGCTTCTTAAGTTTCTTGGGCTTGACCGAAACCAATCGTAAGGTGTTTGTGGGCTTCAATTGGAAGGGAAAAAAAAAATAAAAGATGGGTTTCTTGTAGCTAATTCGGCGGATGGAAGAATTGAACTAGGATTGTTAATCTGGGGTGTAAATAACGAAACTTCACTTGAGAAAATAGTGCAAGAGGCCATGGGCTGGGGTCCTTTATTTTGCAATGCACATGAACGTGCACCTACGTGCCGATTTGTGGTGACTTGGGCATTTGTATGGCTTTGCTTCCTCAATTGACATGCCTTGGATCAAGAATAATCTTTTAATTAAATCTAAGAATGATGAAAAACAACAATGAAAACAATAAGGTCTAGATAAAAAAGGAGAGAGAATTGAAAGGAAAATTAACCTCAAAACATGGTTTGGAGATGAATAACCATGTGTAAGTTGATCATGGCGCGTGGGTCAGAAGCTTAACCACGGCTAGCTATGAACCTCGGGGTTTCTTACACTTCTTGGGCTTGACGGAAACCGATGGTAACGTGTATGTGGGCATCAATTGGAAGAATGAAATGAAAGACAGCTGTCTGGAAGCAACTCGTCGGATGCTGTTACTGAACTAGGCGGGTTATGGTGGGGTGCAAGTAATGAGATTTGTCTTGCGAAAATGGTGTAAAAGGCGTGGGGGGCTAGGGGCCAATTTGTTGCAATGGACATGAAGGGCCACCTAGGTGCCGATTTGCAGTGACCTGGGCATTTACACGGCTTTGTTTCAGTTGACATGTCTTGGATGAAGACTAATCCTCTAATTCAACCCAAGAATGATGAAAAACAGCAATAAAAGCAACAAGGTTTAAGGAAAAAAGGTGAGAAAGAATATTAACAGGGAAATTAAGCACAAAACATGGTTTAGAGATGAATAATCACGTGTATGTTGATTGTTGACCTTTAACTCTAGCTAGAAGCTTAAACATGGCTAGATGTGAACCTTGGGGGCTTGTTAAACGTCTTGGGCTTGACGGAAACCAATGGTAAGCTGTATGTGGGCTTCAACTGAAAGAATGAGATACAAGACGGGGATTTCTTGCTGCTAATTCATGAGATGCTAGAATTGAACTTGGAGGGTGATTGTGGGGAGCAAATAGTCAAGTTTCCAATGACGAAATGTCTAAAAGGCATGGGCTTGGTGCCGATTTGTTGCAATGCACACATGAAGGTGCACCGAGGTGGCGATTTGCTGTGACTTGGGCATTTACACGGCTTTGTTTCAATTAACATGTCTTGGATCAATAATAATCTTCGAATTAATTCTAAGAATGATGGAAAACAACAATGAAAACTAAAAGGTCAAGATAAAAAGGGTGAGAAAGAATATTAAAAGATAAATTAATCTCAAAATATGGTCTAGAGATAGATAATCGTGTGGAAGTCGACTATTGCCCTTAGCTCAAGTCATAAGCCTAACCGTGGCTAGATGTGAACCTTGGGAGATTGCTACGCTTCTTGGACTTGACCGAAACCAATGGTAAGGTGTATGTGGCCTTCAATTTCAAGAATGAAATAAAAGACATATATCGGGGTGGCAATTTGTCGGATTCTATTACTGAACTAGGCGGGTCAATGTGGAGTGTGAGTAGTGGGATTTCTCTTGCGAAAATATTGCGAAATGCGTGGGCTAGGGGCCGATTTGTCGCAATGCACATGAAGGGGCAGCTAGGAGCCGATCTGCGGTGACTTGGTCATTTACCCGGCTTTCCTTCAAATGACATGTCTTGGATGAAGAACAATCTTCTAATTCAATCCTAGAATGATGACAAACAACATTAAAAGCTACAAGGTGTAGGGAAAAAAGGTGAGAAAGAATATTAAAAGGGAAATTAAGCACAAAGCATGGTTTAGAGATGAATAATCTTGTGTGTGTTGATTATGGCCCTTTAACTTAGCTAGAAGCTTAAGCATGGCTAGATGTGAACCTTGGGGCCTTTTAACACGTCTTGGTCTTGACGGAAACCAATGGTAAGGGTGTATGTGGGCATCAACTGAAAGAATTTGATAGAAGACTGGGTTTATTGCTGCTAATTCATCGGATGCTAGAAGTAAACTAGGAGGGCTAATGTGGGATGTAAATAGTGAAGATTCCAATGAGGAAATGGTGTAAAAGGGATGGGCTTGGAGCCGATTTGTTGGAATGCACACATGAAGTTGCACTAAGGTGCGGATTTGCGGTGACTCGGGCATTTCCATGACTTTGTTTCAATTGACATGGCTTTTAATCTTCTAATTAAATCTAAGAATGATGGAAAACAACAATGAAAACAATACGGTCAAGATAAAAGGGGTGAGAGAGAATATTAAAAGATAAATTAATCTCAAAACACGGTCTACAAATAAATAATCATGTGTGAGTTGATTACCACCCTTAACACAAGTCATAAGCTTAACCATGGCTAGATGTGAACCTTGGGGGCTTCTTAAGTTTCTTGGGCTTGACCGAAACCAATCGTAAGGTGTTTGTGGGCTTCAATTGGAAGGGAAAAAAAAAATAAAAGATGGGTTTCTTGTAGCTAATCCGGCGGATGGAAGAATTGAACTAGGATTGTTAATCTGGGGTGTAAATAACGAAACTTCACTTGAGAAAATAGTGCAAGAGGCCATGGGCTGGGGTCCTTTATTTTGCAATGCACATGAACGTGCACCTACGTGCCGATTTGTGGTGACTTGGGCATTTGTATGGCTTTGCTTCCTCAATTGACATGCCTTGGATCAAGAATAATCTTTTAATTAAATCTAAGAATGATGAAAAACAACAATGAAAACAATAAGGTCTAGATAAAAAAGGAGAGAGAATTGAAAGGAAAATTAACCTCAAAACATGGTTTGGAGATGAATAACCATGTGTAAGTTGATCATGGCGCGTGGGTCAGAAGCTTAACCACGGCTAGCTATGAACCTCGGGGTTTCTTACACTTCTTGGGCTTGACGGAAACCGATGGTAACGTGTATGTGGGCATCAATTGGAAGAATGAAATGAAAGACAGCTGTTTGGAAGCAACTCGTCGGATGCTGTTACTGAACTAGGCGGGTTATGGTGGGGTGCAAGTAATGAGATTTGTCTTGCGAAAATGGTGTAAAAGGCGTGGGGGGCTAGGGGCCAATTTGTTGCAATGGACATGAAGGGCCACCTAGGTGCCGATTTGCAGTGACCTGGGCATTTACACGGCTTTGTTTCAGTTGACATGTCTTGGATGAAGACTAATCCTCTAATTCAACCCAAGAATGATGAAAAACAGCAATAAAAGCAACAAGGTTTAAGGAAAAAAGGTGAGAAAGAATATTAACAGGGAAATTAAGCACAAAACATGGTTTAGAGATGAATAATCACGTGTATGTTGATTGTTGACCTTTAACTCTAGCTAGAAGCTTAAACATGGCTAGATGTGAACCTTGGGGGCTTGTTAAACGTCTTGGGCTTGACGGAAACCAATGGTAAGCTGTATGTGGGCTTCAACTGAAAGAATGAGATACAAGATGGGGATTTCTTGCTGCTAATTCATGAGATGCTAGAATTGAACTTGGAGGGTGATTGTGGGGAGCAAATAGTCAAGTTTCCAATGACGAAATGTCTAAAAGGCATGGGCTTGGTGCCGATTTGTTGCAATGCACACATGAAGGTGCACCGAGGTGGCGATTTGCTGTGACTTGGGCATTTACACGGCTTTGTTTCAATTAACATGTCTTGGATCAATAATAATCTTCGAATTAATTCTAAGAATGATGGAAAACAACAATGAAAACTATAAGGTCAAGATAAAAAGGGTGAGAAAGAATATTAAAAGATAAATTAATCTCAAAATATGGTCTAGAGATAGATAATCGTGTGGAAGTCGACTATTGCCCTTAGCTCAAGTCATAAGCCTAACCGTGGCTAGATGTGAACCTTGGGAGATTGCTACGCTTCCTGGGCTTGACCGAAACCAATGGTAAGGTGTATGTGGCCTTCAATTTCAAGAATGAAATAAAAGACATATATCGGGGTGGCAATTTGTCGGATTCTATTACTGAACTAGGCGGGTCAATGTGGAGTGTGAGTAGTGGGATTTCTCTTGCGAAAATATTGCGAAATGCGTGGGCTAGGGGCCGATTTGTCGCAATGCACATGAAGGGGCAGCTAGGAGCCGATCTGCGGTGACTTGGTCATTTACCCGGCTTTCCTTCAAATGACATGTCTTGGATGAAGAACAATCTTCTAATTCAATCCTAGAATGATGACAAACAACATTAAAAGCTACAAGGTGTAGGGAAAAAAGGTGAGAAAGAATATTAAAAGGGAAATTAAGCACAAAGCATGGTTTAGAGATGAATAATCTTGTGTGTGTTGATTATGGCCCTTTAACTTAGCTAGAAGCTTAAGCATGGCTAGATGTGAACCTTGGGGCCTTTTAACACGTCTTGGTCTTGACGGAAACCAATGGTAAGGGTGTATGTGGGCATCAACTGAAAGAATTTGATAGAAGACTGGGTTTATTGCTGCTAATTCATCGGATGCTAGAAGTAAACTAGGAGGGCTAATGTGGGATGTAAATAGTGAAGATTCCAATGAGGAAATGGTGTAAAAGGGATGGGCTTGGAGCCGATTTGTTGGAATGCACACATGAAGTTGCACTAAGGTGCGGATTTGCGGTGACTCGGGCATTTCCATGACTTTGTTTCAATTGACATGGCTTTTAATCTTCTAATTAAATCTAAGAATGATGGAAAACAACAATGAAAACAATACGGTCAAGATAAAAGGGGTGAGAGAGAATATTAAAAGATAAATTAATCTCAAAACACGGTCTACAAATAAATAATCATGTGTGAGTTGATTACCACCCTTAACACAAGTCATAAGCTTAACCATGGCTAGATGTGAACCTTGGGGGCTTCTTAAGTTTCTTGGGCTTGACCGAAACCAATCGTAAGGTGTTTGTGGGCTTCAATTGGAAGGGAAAAAAAAAATAAAAGATGGGTTTCTTGTAGCTAATCCGGCGGATGGAAGAATTGAACTAGGATTGTTAATCTGGGGTGTAAATAACGAAACTTCACTTGAGAAAATAGTGCAAGAGGCCATGGGCTGGGGTCCTTTATTTTGCAATGCACATGAACGTGCACCTACGTGCCGATTTGTGGTGACTTGGGCATTTGTATGGCTTTGCTTCCTCAATTGACATGCCTTGGATCAAGAATAATCTTTTAATTAAATCTAAGAATGATGAAAAACAACAATGAAAACAATAAGGTCTAGATAAAAAAGCAGAGAGAATTGAAAGGAAAATTAACCTCAAAACATGGTTTGGAGATGAATAACCATGTGTAAGTTGATCATGGCGCGTGGGTCAGAAGCTTAACCACGGCTAGCTATGAACCTCGGGGTTTCTTACACTTCTTGGGCTTGACGGAAACCGATGGTAACGTGTATGTGGGCATCAATTGGAAGAATGAAATGAAAGACAGCTGTCTGGAAGCAACTCGTCGGATGCTGTTACTGAACTAGGCGGGTTATGGTGGGGTGCAAGTAATGAGATTTGTCTTGCGAAAATGGTGTAAAAGGCGTGGGGGGCTAGGGGCCAATTTGTTGCAATGGACATGAAGGGCCACCTAGGTGCCGATTTGCAGTGACCTGGGCATTTACACGGCTTTGTTTCAGTTGACATGTCTTGGATGAAGACTAATCCTCTAATTCAACCCAAGAATGATGAAAAACAGCAATAAAAGCAACAAGGTTTAAGGAAAAAAGGTGAGAAAGAATATTAACAGGGAAATTAAGCACAAAACATGGTTTAGAGATGAATAATCACGTGTATGTTGATTGTTGACCTTTAACTCTAGCTAGAAGCTTAAACATGGCTAGATGTGAACCTTGGGGGCTTGTTAAACGTCTTGGGCTTGACGGAAACCAATGGTAAGCTGTATGTGGGCTTCAACTGAAAGAATGAGATACAAGACGGGGATTTCTTGCTGCTAATTCATGAGATGCTAGAATTGAACTTGGAGGGTGATTGTGGGGAGCAAATAGTCAAGTTTCCAATGACGAAATGTCTAAAAGGCATGGGCTTGGTGCCGATTTGTTGCAATGCACACATGAAGGTGCACCGAGGTGGCGATTTGCTGTGACTTGGGCATTTACACGGCTTTGTTTCAATTAACATGTCTTGGATCAATAATAATCTTCGAATTAATTCTAAGAATGATGGAAAACAACAATGAAAACTATAAGGTCAAGATAAAAAGGGTGAGAAAGAATATTAAAAGATAAATTAATCTCAAAATATGGTCTAGAGATAGATAATCGTGTGGAAGTCGACTCTTGCCCTTAGCTCAAGTCATAAGCCTAACCGTGGCTAGATGTGAACCTTGGGAGATTGCTACGCTTCCTGGGCTTGACCGAAACCAATGGTAAGGTGTATGTGGCCTTCAATTTCAAGAATGAAATAAAAGACATATATCGGGGTGGCAATTTGTCGGATTCTATTACTGAACTAGGCGGGTCAATGTGGAGTGTGAGTAGTGGGATTTCTCTTGCGAAAATATTGCGAAATGCGTGGGCTAGGGGCCGATTTGTCGCAATGCACATGAAGGGGCAGCTAGGGGCCGATCTGCGGCGACTTGGTCATTTACCCGGCTTTCCTTCAAATGACATGTCTTGGATGAAGAACAATCTTCTAATTCAATCCTAGAATGATGACAAACAACATTAAAAGCTACAAGGTGTAGGGAAAAAAGGTGAGAAAGAATATTAAAAGGGAAATTAAGCACAAAGCATGGTTTAGAGATGAATAATCTTGTGTGTGTTGATTATGGCCCTTTAACTTAGCTAGAAGCTTAAGCATGGCTAGACGTGAACCTTGGGGCCTTTTAACACGTCTTGGTCTTGACGGAAACCAATGGTAAGGGTGTATGTGGGCATCAACTGAAAGAATTTGATAGAAGACTGGGTTTATTGCTGCTAATTCATCGGATGCTAGAAGTAAACTAGGAGGGCTAATGTGGGATGTAAATAGTGAAGATTCCAATGAGGAAATGGTGTAAAAGGGATGGGCTTGGAGCCGATTTGTTGGAATGCACACATGAAGTTGCACTAAGGTGCGGATTTGCGGTGACTCGGGCATTTCCATGACTTTGTTTCAATTGACATGGCTTTTAAGCTTCTAATTAAATCTAAGAATGATGGAAAACAACAATGAAAACAATACGGTCAAGATAAAAGGGGTGAGAGAGAATATTAAAAGATAAATTAATCTCAAAACACGGTCTACAAATAAATAATCATGTGTGAGTTGATTACCACCCTTAACACAAGTCATAAGCTTAACCATGGCTAGATGTGAACCTTGGGGGCTTCTTAAGTTTCTTGGGCTTGACCGAAACCAATCGTAAGGTGTTTGTGGGCTTCAATTGGAAGGAAAAAAAAAATAAAAGATGGGTTTCTTGTAGCTAATTCGGCGGATGGAAGAATTGAACTAGGATTGTTAATCTGGGGTGTAAATAATGAAACTTCACTTGAGAAAATAGTGCAAGAGGCCATGGGCTGGGGTCCTTTATTTTGCAATGCACATGAACGTGCACCTACGTGCCGATTTGTGGTGACTTGGGCATTTGTATGGCTTTGCTTCCTCAGTTGACATGCCTTGGATCAAGAATAATCTTTTAATTAAATCTAAGAATGATGAAAAACAACAATGAAAACAATAAGGTCTAGATAAAAAAGGAGAGAGAATTGAAAGGAAAATTAACCTCAAAACATGGTTTGGAGATGAATAACCATGTGTAAGTTGATCATGGCGCGTGGGTCAGAAGCTTAACCACGGCTAGCTATGAACCTCGGGGTTTCTTACACTTCTTGGGCTTGACGGAAACCGATGGAAACGTGTATGTGGGCATCAATTGGAAGAATGAAATGAAAGACAGCTGTCTGGAAGCAACTCGTCGGATGCTGTTACTGAACTAGGCGGGTTATGGTGGGGTGCAAGTAATGAGATTTGTCTTGCGAAAATGGTGTAAAAGGCGTGGGGGGCTAGGGGCCAATTTGTTGCAATGGACATGAAGGGCCACCTAGGTGCCGATTTGCAGTGACCTGGGCATTTACACGGCTTTGTTTCAGTTGACATGTCTTGGATGAAGACTAATCCTCTAATTCAACCCAAGAATGATGAAAAACAGCAATAAAAGCAACAAGGTTTAAGGAAAAAAGGTGAGAAAGAATATTAACAGGGAAATTAAGCACAAAACATGGTTTAGAGATGAATAATCACGTGTATGTTGATTGTTGACCTTTAACTCTAGCTAGAAGCTTAAACATGGCTAGATGTGAACCTTGGGGGCTTGTTAAACGTCTTGGGCTTGACGGAAACCAATGGTAAGCTGTATGTGGGCTTCAACTGAAAGAATGAGATACAAGACGGGGATTTCTTGCTGCTAATTCATGAGATGCTAGAATTGAACTTGGAGGGTGATTGTGGGGAGCAAATAGTCAAGTTTCCAATGACGAAATGTCTAAAAGGCATGGGCTTGGTGCCGATTTGTTGCAATGCACACATGAAGGTGCACCGAGGTGGCGATTTGCTGTGACTTGGGCATTTACACGGCTTTGTTTCAATTAACATGTCTTGGATCAATAATAATCTTCGAATTAATTCTAAGAATGATGGAAAACAACAATGAAAACTATAAGGTCAAGATAAAAAGGGTGAGAAAGAATATTAAAAGATAAATTAATCTCAAAATATGGTCTAGAGATAGATAATCGTGTGGAAGTCGACTATTGCCCTTAGCTCAAGTCATAAGCCTAACCGTGGCTAGATGTGAACCTTGGGAGATTGCTACGCTTCTTGGGCTTGACCGAAACCAATGGTAAGGTGTATGTGGCCTTCAATTTCAAGAATGAAATAAAAGACATATATCGGGGTGGCAATTTGTCGGATTCTATTACTGAACTAGGCGGGTCAATGTGGAGTGTGAGTAGTGGGATTTCTCTTGCGAAAATATTGCGAAATGCGTGGGCTAGGGGCCGATTTGTCGCAATGCACATGAAGGGGCAGCTAGGAGCCGATCTGCGGCGACTTGGTCATTTACCCGGCTTTCCTTCAAATGACATGTCTTGGATGAAGAACAATCTTCTAATTCAATCCTAGAATGATGACAAACAACATTAAAAGCTACAAGGTGTAGGGAAAAAAGGTGAGAAAGAATATTAAAAGGGAAATTAAGCACAAAGCATGGTTTAGAGATGAATAATCTTGTGTGTGTTGATTATGGCCCTTTAACTTAGCTAGAAGCTTAAGCATGGCTAGACGTGAACCTTGGGGCCTTTTAACACGTCTTGGTCTTGACGGAAACCAATGGTAAGGGTGTATGTGGGCATCAACTGAAAGAATTTGATAGAAGACTGGGTTTATTGCTGCTAATTCATCGGATGCTAGAAGTAAACTAGGAGGGCTAATGTGGGATGTAAATAGTGAAGATTCCAATGAGGAAATGGTGTAAAAGGGATGGGCTTGGGGCCGATTTGTTGGAATGCACACATGAAGTTGCACTAAGGTGCGGATTTGCGGTGACTCGGGCATTTCCATGACTTTGTTTCAATTGACATGGCTTTTAATCTTCTAATTAAATCTAAGAATGATGGAAAACAACAATGAAAACAATACGGTCAAGATAAAAGGGGTGAGAGAGAATATTAAAAGATAAATTAATCTCAAAACACGGTCTACAAATAAATAATCATGTGTGAGTTGATTACCACCCTTAACACAAGTCATAAGCTTAACCATGGCTAGATGTGAACCTTGGGGGCTTCTTAAGTTTCTTGGGCTTGACCGAAACCAATCGTAAGGTGTTTGTGGGCTTCAATTGGAAGGAAAAAAAAAATAAAAGATGGGTTTCTTGTAGCTAATTCGGCGGATGGAAGAATTGAACTAGGATTGTTAATCTGGGGTGTAAATAATGAAACTTCACTTGAGAAAATAGTGCAAGAGGCCATGGGCTGGGGTCCTTTATTTTGCAATGCACATGAACGTGCACCTACGTGCCGATTTGTGGTGACTTGGGCATTTGTATGGCTTTGCTTCCTCAGTTGACATGCCTTGGATCAAGAATAATCTTTTAATTAAATCTAAGAATGATGAAAAACAACAATGAAAACAATAAGGTCTAGATAAAAAAGGAGAGAGAATTGAAAGGAAAATTAACCTCAAAACTCGGTTTGGAGATGAATAACCATGTGTAAGTTGATCATGGCGCGTGGGTCAGAAGCTTAACCACGGCTAGCTATGAACCTCGGGGTTTCTTACACTTCTTGGGCTTGACGGAAACCGATGGAAACGTGTATGTGGGCATCAATTGGAAGAATGAAATGAAAGACAGCTGTCTGGAAGCAACTCGTCGGATGCTGTTACTGAACTAGGCGGGTTATGGTGGGGTGCAAGTAATGAGATTTGTCTTGCGAAAATGGTGTAAAAGGCGTGGGCTAGGGGCCAATTTGTTGCAATGGACATGAAGGGCCACCTAGGTGCCGATTTGCAGTGACCTGGGCATTTACATGGCTTTGTTTCAGTTGACATGTCTTGGATGAAGACTAATCCTCTAATTCAACCCAAGAATGATGAAAAACAGCAATAAAAGCAACAAGGTTTAAGGAAAAAAGGTGAGAAAGAATATTAACAGGGAAATTAAGCACAAAACATGGTTTAGAGATGAATAATCACGTGTATGTTGATTGTTGACCTTTAACTCTAGCTAGAAGCTTAAACATGGCTAGATGTGAACCTTGGGGGCTTGTTAAACGTCTTGGGCTTGACGGAAACCAATGGTAAGCTGTATGTGGGCTTCAACTGAAAGAATGAGATACAAGACGGGGATTTCTTGCTGCTAATTCATGAGATGCTAGAATTGAACTTGGAGGGTGATTGTGGGGAGCAAATAGTCAAGTTTCCAATGACGAAATGTCTAAAAGGCATGGGCTTGGTGCCGATTTGTTGCAATGCACACATGAAGGTGCACCGAGGTGGCGATTTGCTGTGACTTGGGCATTTACACGGCTTTGTTTCAATTAACATGTCTTGGATCAATAATAATCTTCGAATTAATTCTAAGAATGATGGAAAACAACAATGAAAACTATAAGGTCAAGATAAAAAGGGTGAGAAAGAATATTAAAAGATAAATTAATCTCAAAATATGGTCTAGAGATAGATAATCGTGTGGAAGTCGACTATTGCCCTTAGCTCAAGTCATAAGCCTAACCGTGGCTAGATGTGAACCTTGGGAGATTGCTACGCTTCCTGGGCTTGACTGAAACCAATGGTAAGGTGTATGTGTCCTTCAATTTCAAGAATGAAACAAAAGACATATATCGGGGTGGCAATTTGTCGGATTCTATTACTGAACTAGGCGGGTCAATGTGGAGTGTGAGTAGTGGGATTTCTCTTGCGAAAATATTGCGAAATGCGTGGGCTAGGGGCCGATTTGTCGCAATGCACATGAAGGGGCAGCTAGGGGCCGATCTGCGGCGACTTGGTCATTTACCCGGCTTTCCTTCAAATGACATGTCTTGGATGAAGAACAATCTTCTAATTCAATCCTAGAATGATGACAAACAACATTAAAAGCTACAAGGTGTAGGGAAAAAAGGTGAGAAAGAATATTAAAAGGGAAATTAAGCACAAAGCATGGTTTAGAGATGAATAATCTTGTGTGTGTTGATTATGGCCCTTTAACTTAGCTAGAAGCTTAAGCATGGCTAGACGTGAACCTTGGGGCCTTTTAACACGTCTTGGTCTTGACGGAAACCAATGGTAAGGGTGTATGTGGGCATCAACTGAAAGAATTTGATAGAAGACTGGGTTTGTTGCTGCTAATTCATCGGATGCTAGAAGTAAACTAGGAGGGCTAATGTGGGATGTAAATAGTGAAGATTCCAATGAGGAAATGGTGTAAAAGGGATGGGCTTGGAGCCGATTTGTTGGAATGCACACATGAAGTTGCACTAAGGTGCGGATTTGCGGTGACTCGGGCATTTCCATGACTTTGTTTCAATTGACATGGCTTTTAATCTTCTAATTAAATCTAAGAATGATGGAAAACAACAATGAAAACAATACGGTCAAGATAAAAGGGGTGAGAGAGAATATTAAAAGATAAATTAATCTCAAAACACGGTCTACAAATAAATAATCATGTGTGAGTTGATTACCACCCTTAACACAAGTCATAAGCTTAACCATGGCTAGATGTGAACCTTGGGGGCTTCTTAAGTTTCTTGGGCTTGACCGAAACCAATCGTAAGGTGTTTGTGGGCTTCAATTGGAAGGAAAAAAAAAATAAAAGATGGGTTTCTTGTAGCTAATTCGGCGGATGGAAGAATTGAACTAGGATTGTTAATCTGGGGTGTAAATAATGAAACTTCACTTGAGAAAATAGTGCAAGAGGCCATGGGCTGGGGTCCTTTATTTTGCAATGCACATGAACGTGCACCTACGTGCCGATTTGTGGTGACTTGGGCATTTGTATGGCTTTGCTTCCTCAGTTGACATGCCTTGGATCAAGAATAATCTTTTAATTAAATCTAAGAATGATGAAAAACAACAATGAAAACAATAAGGTCTAGATAAAAAAGGAGAGAGAATTGAAAGGAAAATTAACCTCAAAACTCGGTTTGGAGATGAATAACCATGTGTAAGTTGATCATGGCGCGTGGGTCAGAAGCTTAACCACGGCTAGCTATGAACCTCGGGGTTTCTTACACTTCTTGGGCTTGACGGAAACCGATGGAAACGTGTATGTGGGCATCAATTGGAAGAATGAAATGAAAGACAGCTGTCTGGAAGCAACTCGTCGGATGCTGTTACTGAACTAGGCGGGTTATGGTGGGGTGCAAGTAATGAGATTTGTCTTGCGAAAATGGTGTAAAAGGCGTGGGCTAGGGGCCAATTTGTTGCAATGGACATGAAGGGCCACCTAGGTGCCGATTTGCAGTGACCTGGGCATTTACATGGCTTTGTTTCAGTTGACATGTCTTGGATGAAGACTAATCCTCTAATTCAACCCAAGAATGATGAAAAACAGCAATAAAAGCAACAAGGTTTAAGGAAAAAAGGTGAGAAAGAATATTAACAGGGAAATTAAGCACAAAACATGGTTTAGAGATGAATAATCACGTGTATGTTGATTGTTGACCTTTAACTCTAGCTAGAAGCTTAAACATGGCTAGATGTGAACCTTGGGGGCTTGTTAAACGTCTTGGGCTTGACGGAAACCAATGGTAAGCTGTATGTGGGCTTCAACTGAAAGAATGAGATACAAGACGGGGATTTCTTGCTGCTAATTCATGAGATGCTAGAATTGAACTTGGAGGGTGATTGTGGGGAGCAAATAGTCAAGTTTCCAATGACGAAATGTCTAAAAGGCATGGGCTTGGTGCCGATTTGTTGCAATGCACACATGAAGGTGCACCGAGGTGGCGATTTGCTGTGACTTGGGCATTTACACGGCTTTGTTTCAATTAACATGTCTTGGATGAATAATAATCTTCGAATTAATTCTAAGAATGATGGAAAACAACAATGAAAACTATAAGGTCAAGATAAAAAGGGTGAGAAAGAATATTAAAAGATAAATTAATCTCAAAATATGGTCTAGAGATAGATAATCGTGTGGAAGTCGACTATTGCCCTTAGCTCAAGTCATAAGCCTAACCGTGGCTAGATGTGAACCTTGGGAGATTGCTACGCTTCCTGGGCTTGACCGAAACCAATGGTAAGGTGTATGTGGCCTTCAATTTCAAGAATGAAATAAAAGACATATATCGGGGTGGCAATTTGTCGGATTCTATTACTGAACTAGGCGGGTCAATGTGGAGTGTGAGTAGTGGGATTTCTCTTGCGAAAATATTGCGAAATGCGTGGGCTAGGGGCCGATTTGTCGCAATGCACATGAAGGGGCAGCTAGGGGCCGATCTGCGGCGACTTGGTCATTTACCCGGCTTTCCTTCAAATGACATGTCTTGGATGAAGAACAATCTTCTAATTCAATCCTAGAATGATGACAAACAACATTAAAAGCTACAAGGTGTAGGGAAAAAAGGTGAGAAAGAATATTAAAAGGGAAATTAAGCACAAAGCATGGTTTAGAGATGAATAATCTTGTGTGTGTTGATTATGGCCCTTTAACTTAGCTAGAAGCTTAAGCATGGCTAGACGTGAACCTTGGGGCCTTTTAACACGTCTTGGTCTTGACGGAAACCAATGGTAAGGGTGTATGTGGGCATCAACTGAAAGAATTTGATAGAAGACTGGGTTTGTTGCTGCTAATTCATCGGATGCTAGAAGTAAACTAGGAGGGCTAATGTGGGATGTAAATAGTGAAGATTCCAATGAGGAAATGGTGTAAAAGGGATGGGCTTGGAGCCGATTTGTTGGAATGCACACATGAAGTTGCACTAAGGTGCGGATTTGCGGTGACTCGGGCATTTCCATGACTTTGTTTCAATTGACATGGCTTTTAATCTTCTAATTAAATCTAAGAATGATGGAAAACAACAATGAAAACAATACGGTCAAGATAAAAGGGGTGAGAGAGAATATTAAAAGATAAATTAATCTCAAAACACGGTCTACAAATAAATAATCATGTGTGAGTTGATTACCACCCTTAACACAAGTCATAAGCTTAACCATGGCTAGATGTGAACCTTGGGGGCTTCTTAAGTTTCTTGGGCTTGACCGAAACCAATCGTAAGGTGTTTGTGGGCTTCAATTGGAAGGAAAAAAAAAATAAAAGATGGGTTTCTTGTAGCTAATTCGGCGGATGGAAGAATTGAACTAGGATTGTTAATCTGGGGTGTAAATAATGAAACTTCACTTGAGAAAATAGTGCAAGAGGCCATGGGCTGGGGTCCTTTATTTTGCAATGCACATGAACGTGCACCTACGTGCCGATTTGTGGTGACTTGGGCATTTGTATGGCTTTGCTTCCTCAGTTGACATGCCTTGGATCAAGAATAATCTTTTAATTAAATCTAAGAATGATGAAAAACAACAATGAAAACAATAAGGTCTAGATAAAAAAGGAGAGAGAATTGAAAGGAAAATTAACCTCAAAACTCGGTTTGGAGATGAATAACCATGTGTAAGTTGATCATGGCGCGTGGGTCAGAAGCTTAACCACGGCTAGCTATGAACCTCGGGGTTTCTTACACTTCTTGGGCTTGACGGAAACCGATGGAAACGTGTATGTGGGCATCAATTGGAAGAATGAAATGAAAGACAGCTGTCTGGAAGCAACTCGTCGGATGCTGTTACTGAACTAGGCGGGTTATGGTGGGGTGCAAGTAATGAGATTTGTCTTGCGAAAATGGTGTAAAAGGCGTGGGCTAGGGGCCAATTTGTTGCAATGGACATGAAGGGCCACCTAGGTGCCGATTTGCAGTGACCTGGGCATTTACATGGCTTTGTTTCAGTTGACATGTCTTGGATGAAGACTAATCCTCTAATTCAACCCAAGAATGATGAAAAACAGCAATAAAAGCAACAAGGTTTAAGGAAAAAAGGTGAGAAAGAATATTAACAGGGAAATTAAGCACAAAACATGGTTTAGAGATGAATAATCACGTGTATGTTGATTGTTGACCTTTAACTCTAGCTAGAAGCTTAAACATGGCTAGATGTGAACCTTGGGGGCTTGTTAAACGTCTTGGGCTTGACGGAAACCAATGGTAAGCTGTATGTGGGCTTCAACTGAAAGAATGAGATACAAGACGGGGATTTCTTGCTGCTAATTCATGAGATGCTAGAATTGAACTTGGAGGGTGATTGTGGGGAGCAAATAGTCAAGTTTCCAATGACGAAATGTCTAAAAGGCATGGGCTTGGTGCCGATTTGTTGCAATGCACACATGAAGGTGCACCGAGGTGGCGATTTGCTGTGACTTGGGCATTTACACGGCTTTGTTTCAATTAACATGTCTTGGATCAATAATAATCTTCGAATTAATTCTAAGAATGATGGAAAACAACAATGAAAACTATAAGGTCAAGATAAAAAGGGTGAGAAAGAATATTAAAAGATAAATTAATCTCAAAATATGGTCTAGAGATAGATAATCGTGTGGAAGTCGACTATTGCCCTTAGCTCAAGTCATAAGCCTAACCGTGGCTAGATGTGAACCTTGGGAGATTGCTACGCTTCCTGGGCTTGACCGAAACCAATGGTAAGGTGTATGTGGCCTTCAATTTCAAGAATGAAATAAAAGACATATATCGGGGTGGCAATTTGTCGGATTCTATTACTGAACTAGGCGGGTCAATGTGGAGTGTGAGTAGTGGGATTTCTCTTGCGAAAATATTGCGAAATGCGTGGGCTAGGGGCCGATTTGTCGCAATGCACATGAAGGGGCAGCTAGGGGCCGATCTGCGGCGACTTGGTCATTTACCCGGCTTTCCTTCAAATGACATGTCTTGGATGAAGAACAATCTTCTAATTCAATCCTAGAATGATGACAAACAACATTAAAAGCTACAAGGTGTAGGGAAAAAAGGTGAGAAAGAATATTAAAAGGGAAATTAAGCACAAAGCATGGTTTAGAGATGAATAATCTTGTGTGTGTTGATTATGGCCCTTTAACTTAGCTAGAAGCTTAAGCATGGCTAGACGTGAACCTTGGGGCCTTTTAACACGTCTTGGTCTTGACGGAAACCAATGGTAAGGGTGTATGTGGGCATCAACTGAAAGAATTTGATAGAAGACTGGGTTTGTTGCTGCTAATTCATCGGATGCTAGAAGTAAACTAGGAGGGCTAATGTGGGATGTAAATAGTGAAGATTCCAATGAGGAAATGGTGTAAAAGGGATGGGCTTGGAGCCGATTTGTTGGAATGCACACATGAAGTTGCACTAAGGTGCGGATTTGCGGTGACTCGGGCATTTCCATGACTTTGTTTCAATTGACATGGCTTTTAATCTTCTAATTAAATCTAAGAATGATGGAAAACAACAATGAAAACAATACGGTCAAGATAAAAGGGGTGAGAGAGAATATTAAAAGATAAATTAATCTCAAAACACGGTCTACAAATAAATAATCATGTGTGAGTTGATTACCACCCTTAACACAAGTCATAAGCTTAACCATGGCTAGATGTGAACCTTGGGGGCTTCTTAAGTTTCTTGGGCTTGACCGAAACCAATCGTAAGGTGTTTGTGGGCTTCAATTGGAAGGAAAAAAAAAATAAAAGATGGGTTTCTTGTAGCTAATTCGGCGGATGGAAGAATTGAACTAGGATTGTTAATCTGGGGTGTAAATAATGAAACTTCACTTGAGAAAATAGTGCAAGAGGCCATGGGCTGGGGTCCTTTATTTTGCAATGCACATGAACGTGCACCTACGTGCCGATTTGTGGTGACTTGGGCATTTGTATGGCTTTGCTTCCTCAGTTGACATGCCTTGGATCAAGAATAATCTTTTAATTAAATCTAAGAATGATGAAAAACAACAATGAAAACAATAAGGTCTAGATAAAAAAGGAGAGAGAATTGAAAGGAAAATTAACCTCAAAACTCGGTTTGGAGATGAATAACCATGTGTAAGTTGATCATGGCGCGTGGGTCAGAAGCTTAACCACGGCTAGCTATGAACCTCGGGGTTTCTTACACTTCTTGGGCTTGACGGAAACCGATGGAAACGTGTATGTGGGCATCAATTGGAAGAATGAAATGAAAGACAGCTGTCTGGAAGCAACTCGTCGGATGCTGTTACTGAACTAGGCGGGTTATGGTGGGGTGCAAGTAATGAGATTTGTCTTGCGAAAATGGTGTAAAAGGCGTGGGCTAGGGGCCAATTTGTTGCAATGGACATGAAGGGCCACCTAGGTGCCGATTTGCAGTGACCTGGGCATTTACATGGCTTTGTTTCAGTTGACATGTCTTGGATGAAGACTAATCCTCTAATTCAACCCAAGAATGATGAAAAACAGCAATAAAAGCAACAAGGTTTAAGGAAAAAAGGTGAGAAAGAATATTAACAGGGAAATTAAGCACAAAACATGGTTTAGAGATGAATAATCACGTGTATGTTGATTGTTGACCTTTAACTCTAGCTAGAAGCTTAAACATGGCTAGATGTGAACCTTGGGGGCTTGTTAAACGTCTTGGGCTTGACGGAAACCAATGGTAAGCTGTATGTGGGCTTCAACTGAAAGAATGAGATACAAGACGGGGATTTCTTGCTGCTAATTCATGAGATGCTAGAATTGAACTTGGAGGGTGATTGTGGGGAGCAAATAGTCAAGTTTCCAATGACGAAATGTCTAAAAGGCATGGGCTTGGTGCCGATTTGTTGCAATGCACACATGAAGGTGCACCGAGGTGGCGATTTGCTGTGACTTGGGCATTTACACGGCTTTGTTTCAATTAACATGTCTTGGATGAATAATAATCTTCGAATTAATTCTAAGAATGATGGAAAACAACAATGAAAACTATAAGGTCAAGATAAAAAGGGTGAGAAAGAATATTAAAAGATAAATTAATCTCAAAATATGGTCTAGAGATAGATAATCGTGTGGAAGTCGACTATTGCCCTTAGCTCAAGTCATAAGCCTAACCGTGGCTAGATGTGAACCTTGGGAGATTGCTACGCTTCCTGGGCTTGACCGAAACCAATGGTAAGGTGTATGTGGCCTTCAATTTCAAGAATGAAATAAAAGACATATATCGGGGTGGCAATTTGTCGGATTCTATTACTGAACTAGGCGGGTCAATGTGGAGTGTGAGTAGTGGGATTTCTCTTGCGAAAATATTGCGAAATGCGTGGGCTAGGGGCCGATTTGTCGCAATGCACATGAAGGGGCAGCTAGGGGCCGATCTGCGGCGACTTGGTCATTTACCCGGCTTTCCTTCAAATGACATGTCTTGGATGAAGAACAATCTTCTAATTCAATCCTAGAATGATGACAAACAACATTAAAAGCTACAAGGTGTAGGGAAAAAAGGTGAGAAAGAATATTAAAAGGGAAATTAAGCACAAAGCATGGTTTAGAGATGAATAATCTTGTGTGTGTTGATTATGGCCCTTTAACTTAGCTAGAAGCTTAAGCATGGCTAGACGTGAACCTTGGGGCCTTTTAACACGTCTTGGTCTTGACGGAAACCAATGGTAAGGGTGTATGTGGGCATCAACTGAAAGAATTTGATAGAAGACTGGGTTTGTTGCTGCTAATTCATCGGATGCTAGAAGTAAACTAGGAGGGCTAATGTGGGATGTAAATAGTGAAGATTCCAATGAGGAAATGGTGTAAAAGGGATGGGCTTGGAGCCGATTTGTTGGAATGCACACATGAAGTTGCACTAAGGTGCGGATTTGCGGTGACTCGGGCATTTCCATGACTTTGTTTCAATTGACATGGCTTTTAATCTTCTAATTAAATCTAAGAATGATGGAAAACAACAATGAAAACAATACGGTCAAGATAAAAGGGGTGAGAGAGAATATTAAAAGATAAATTAATCTCAAAACACGGTCTACAAATAAATAATCATGTGTGAGTTGATTACCACCCTTAACACAAGTCATAAGCTTAACCATGGCTAGATGTGAACCTTGGGGGCTTCTTAAGTTTCTTGGGCTTGACCGAAACCAATCGTAAGGTGTTTGTGGGCTTCAATTGGAAGGAAAAAAAAAATAAAAGATGGGTTTCTTGTAGCTAATTCGGCGGATGGAAGAATTGAACTAGGATTGTTAATCTGGGGTGTAAATAATGAAACTTCACTTGAGAAAATAGTGCAAGAGGCCATGGGCTGGGGTCCTTTATTTTGCAATGCACATGAACGTGCACCTACGTGCCGATTTGTGGTGACTTGGGCATTTGTATGGCTTTGCTTCCTCAGTTGACATGCCTTGGATCAAGAATAATCTTTTAATTAAATCTAAGAATGATGAAAAACAACAATGAAAACAATAAGGTCTAGATAAAAAAGGAGAGAGAATTGAAAGGAAAATTAACCTCAAAACTCGGTTTGGAGATGAATAACCATGTGTAAGTTGATCATGGCGCGTGGGTCAGAAGCTTAACCACGGCTAGCTATGAACCTCGGGGTTTCTTACACTTCTTGGGCTTGACGGAAACCGATGGAAACGTGTATGTGGGCATCAATTGGAAGAATGAAATGAAAGACAGCTGTCTGGAAGCAACTCGTCGGATGCTGTTACTGAACTAGGCGGGTTATGGTGGGGTGCAAGTAATGAGATTTGTCTTGCGAAAATGGTGTAAAAGGCGTGGGCTAGGGGCCAATTTGTTGCAATGGACATGAAGGGCCACCTAGGTGCCGATTTGCAGTGACCTGGGCATTTACATGGCTTTGTTTCAGTTGACATGTCTTGGATGAAGACTAATCCTCTAATTCAACCCAAGAATGATGAAAAACAGCAATAAAAGCAACAAGGTTTAAGGAAAAAAGGTGAGAAAGAATATTAACAGGGAAATTAAGCACAAAACATGGTTTAGAGATGAATAATCACGTGTATGTTGATTGTTGACCTTTAACTCTAGCTAGAAGCTTAAACATGGCTAGATGTGAACCTTGGGGGCTTGTTAAACGTCTTGGGCTTGACGGAAACCAATGGTAAGCTGTATGTGGGCTTCAACTGAAAGAATGAGATACAAGACGGGGATTTCTTGCTGCTAATTCATGAGATGCTAGAATTGAACTTGGAGGGTGATTGTGGGGAGCAAATAGTCAAGTTTCCAATGACGAAATGTCTAAAAGGCATGGGCTTGGTGCCGATTTGTTGCAATGCACACATGAAGGTGCACCGAGGTGGCGATTTGCTGTGACTTGGGCATTTACACGGCTTTGTTTCAATTAACATGTCTTGGATGAATAATAATCTTCGAATTAATTCTAAGAATGATGGAAAACAACAATGAAAACTATAAGGTCAAGATAAAAAGGGTGAGAAAGAATATTAAAAGATAAATTAATCTCAAAATATGGTCTAGAGATAGATAATCGTGTGGAAGTCGACTATTGCCCTTAGCTCAAGTCATAAGCCTAACCGTGGCTAGATGTGAACCTTGGGAGATTGCTACGCTTCCTGGGCTTGACCGAAACCAATGGTAAGGTGTATGTGGCCTTCAATTTCAAGAATGAAATAAAAGACATATATCGGGGTGGCAATTTGTCGGATTCTATTACTGAACTAGGCGGGTCAATGTGGAGTGTGAGTAGTGGGATTTCTCTTGCGAAAATATTGCGAAATGCGTGGGCTAGGGGCCGATTTGTCGCAATGCACATGAAGGGGCAGCTAGGGGCCGATCTGCGGCGACTTGGTCATTTACCCGGCTTTCCTTCAAATGACATGTCTTGGATGAAGAACAATCTTCTAATTCAATCCTAGAATGATGACAAACAACATTAAAAGCTACAAGGTGTAGGGAAAAAAGGTGAGAAAGAATATTAAAAGGGAAATTAAGCACAAAGCATGGTTTAGAGATGAATAATCTTGTGTGTGTTGATTATGGCCCTTTAACTTAGCTAGAAGCTTAAGCATGGCTAGACGTGAACCTTGGGGCCTTTTAACACGTCTTGGTCTTGACGGAAACCAATGGTAAGGGTGTATGTGGGCATCAACTGAAAGAATTTGATAGAAGACTGGGTTTGTTGCTGCTAATTCATCGGATGCTAGAAGTAAACTAGGAGGGCTAATGTGGGATGTAAATAGTGAAGATTCCAATGAGGAAATGGTGTAAAAGGGATGGGCTTGGAGCCGATTTGTTGGAATGCACACATGAAGTTGCACTAAGGTGCGGATTTGCGGTGACTCGGGCATTTCCATGACTTTGTTTCAATTGACATGGCTTTTAATCTTCTAATTAAATCTAAGAATGATGGAAAACAACAATGAAAACAATACGGTCAAGATAAAAGGGGTGAGAGAGAATATTAAAAGATAAATTAATCTCAAAACACGGTCTACAAATAAATAATCATGTGTGAGTTGATTACCACCCTTAACACAAGTCATAAGCTTAACCATGGCTAGATGTGAACCTTGGGGGCTTCTTAAGTTTCTTGGGCTTGACCGAAACCAATCGTAAGGTGTTTGTGGGCTTCAATTGGAAGGAAAAAAAAAATAAAAGATGGGTTTCTTGTAGCTAATTCGGCGGATGGAAGAATTGAACTAGGATTGTTAATCTGGGGTGTAAATAATGAAACTTCACTTGAGAAAATAGTGCAAGAGGCCATGGGCTGGGGTCCTTTATTTTGCAATGCACATGAACGTGCACCTACGTGCCGATTTGTGGTGACTTGGGCATTTGTATGGCTTTGCTTCCTCAGTTGACATGCCTTGGATCAAGAATAATCTTTTAATTAAATCTAAGAATGATGAAAAACAACAATGAAAACAATAAGGTCTAGATAAAAAAGGAGAGAGAATTGAAAGGAAAATTAACCTCAAAACTCGGTTTGGAGATGAATAACCATGTGTAAGTTGATCATGGCGCGTGGGTCAGAAGCTTAACCACGGCTAGCTATGAACCTCGGGGTTTCTTACACTTCTTGGGCTTGACGGAAACCGATGGAAACGTGTATGTGGGCATCAATTGGAAGAATGAAATGAAAGACAGCTGTCTGGAAGCAACTCGTCGGATGCTGTTACTGAACTAGGCGGGTTATGGTGGGGTGCAAGTAATGAGATTTGTCTTGCGAAAATGGTGTAAAAGGCGTGGGCTAGGGGCCAATTTGTTGCAATGGACATGAAGGGCCACCTAGGTGCCGATTTGCAGTGACCTGGGCATTTACATGGCTTTGTTTCAGTTGACATGTCTTGGATGAAGACTAATCCTCTAATTCAACCCAAGAATGATGAAAAACAGCAATAAAAGCAACAAGGTTTAAGGAAAAAAGGTGAGAAAGAATATTAACAGGGAAATTAAGCACAAAACATGGTTTAGAGATGAATAATCACGTGTATGTTGATTGTTGACCTTTAACTCTAGCTAGAAGCTTAAACATGGCTAGATGTGAACCTTGGGGGCTTGTTAAACGTCTTGGGCTTGACGGAAACCAATGGTAAGCTGTATGTGGGCTTCAACTGAAAGAATGAGATACAAGACGGGGATTTCTTGCTGCTAATTCATGAGATGCTAGAATTGAACTTGGAGGGTGATTGTGGGGAGCAAATAGTCAAGTTTCCAATGACGAAATGTCTAAAAGGCATGGGCTTGGTGCCGATTTGTTGCAATGCACACATGAAGGTGCACCGAGGTGGCGATTTGCTGTGACTTGGGCATTTACACGGCTTTGTTTCAATTAACATGTCTTGGATCAATAATAATCTTCGAATTAATTCTAAGAATGATGGAAAACAACAATGAAAACTATAAGGTCAAGATAAAAAGGGTGAGAAAGAATATTAAAAGATAAATTAATCTCAAAATATGGTCTAGAGATAGATAATCGTGTGGAAGTCGACTATTGCCCTTAGCTCAAGTCATAAGCCTAACCGTGGCTAGATGTGAACCTTGGGAGATTGCTACGCTTCCTGGGCTTGACCGAAACCAATGGTAAGGTGTATGTGGCCTTCAATTTCAAGAATGAAATAAAAGACATATATCGGGGTGGCAATTTGTCGGATTCTATTACTGAACTAGGCGGGTCAATGTGGAGTGTGAGTAGTGGGATTTCTCTTGCGAAAATATTGCGAAATGCGTGGGCTAGGGGCCGATTTGTCGCAATGCACATGAAGGGGCAGCTAGGGGCCGATCTGCGGCGACTTGGTCATTTACCCGGCTTTCCTTCAAATGACATGTCTTGGATGAAGAACAATCTTCTAATTCAATCCTAGAATGATGACAAACAACATTAAAAGCTACAAGGTGTAGGGAAAAAAGGTGAGAAAGAATATTAAAAGGGAAATTAAGCACAAAGCATGGTTTAGAGATGAATAATCTTGTGTGTGTTGATTATGGCCCTTTAACTTAGCTAGAAGCTTAAGCATGGCTAGACGTGAACCTTGGGGCCTTTTAACACGTCTTGGTCTTGACGGAAACCAATGGTAAGGGTGTATGTGGGCATCAACTGAAAGAATTTGATAGAAGACTGGGTTTGTTGCTGCTAATTCATCGGATGCTAGAAGTAAACTAGGAGGGCTAATGTGGGATGTAAATAGTGAAGATTCCAATGAGGAAATGGTGTAAAAGGGATGGGCTTGGAGCCGATTTGTTGGAATGCACACATGAAGTTGCACTAAGGTGCGGATTTGCGGTGACTCGGGCATTTCCATGACTTTGTTTCAATTGACATGGCTTTTAATCTTCTAATTAAATCTAAGAATGATGGAAAACAACAATGAAAACAATACGGTCAAGATAAAAGGGGTGAGAGAGAATATTAAAAGATAAATTAATCTCAAAACACGGTCTACAAATAAATAATCATGTGTGAGTTGATTACCACCCTTAACACAAGTCATAAGCTTAACCATGGCTAGATGTGAACCTTGGGGGCTTCTTAAGTTTCTTGGGCTTGACCGAAACCAATCGTAAGGTGTTTGTGGGCTTCAATTGGAAGGAAAAAAAAAAATAAAAGATGGGTTTCTTGTAGCTAATTCGGCGGATGGAAGAATTGAACTAGGATTGTTAATCTGGGGTGTAAATAATGAAACTTCACTTGAGAAAATAGTGCAAGAGGCCATGGGCTGGGGTCCTTTATTTTGCAATGCACATGAACGTGCACCTACGTGCCGATTTGTGGTGACTTGGGCATTTGTATGGCTTTGCTTCCTCAGTTGACATGCCTTGGATCAAGAATAATCTTTTAATTAAATCTAAGAATGATGAAAAACAACAATGAAAACAATAAGGTCTAGATAAAAAAGGAGAGAGAATTGAAAGGAAAATTAACCTCAAAACTCGGTTTGGAGATGAATAACCATGTGTAAGTTGATCATGGCGCGTGGGTCAGAAGCTTAACCACGGCTAGCTATGAACCTCGGGGTTTCTTACACTTCTTGGGCTTGACGGAAACCGATGGAAACGTGTATGTGGGCATCAATTGGAAGAATGAAATGAAAGACAGCTGTCTGGAAGCAACTCGTCGGATGCTGTTACTGAACTAGGCGGGTTATGGTGGGGTGCAAGTAATGAGATTTGTCTTGCGAAAATGGTGTAAAAGGCGTGGGCTAGGGGCCAATTTGTTGCAATGGACATGAAGGGCCACCTAGGTGCCGATTTGCAGTGACCTGGGCATTTACATGGCTTTGTTTCAGTTGACATGTCTTGGATGAAGACTAATCCTCTAATTCAACCCAAGAATGATGAAAAACAGCAATAAAAGCAACAAGGTTTAAGGAAAAAAGGTGAGAAAGAATATTAACAGGGAAATTAAGCACAAAACATGGTTTAGAGATGAATAATCACGTGTATGTTGATTGTTGACCTTTAACTCTAGCTAGAAGCTTAAACATGGCTAGATGTGAACCTTGGGGGCTTGTTAAACGTCTTGGGCTTGACGGAAACCAATGGTAAGCTGTATGTGGGCTTCAACTGAAAGAATGAGATACAAGACGGGGATTTCTTGCTGCTAATTCATGAGATGCTAGAATTGAACTTGGAGGGTGATTGTGGGGAGCAAATAGTCAAGTTTCCAATGACGAAATGTCTAAAAGGCATGGGCTTGGTGCCGATTTGTTGCAATGCACACATGAAGGTGCACCGAGGTGGCGATTTGCTGTGACTTGGGCATTTACACGGCTTTGTTTCAATTAACATGTCTTGGATGAATAATAATCTTCGAATTAATTCTAAGAATGATGGAAAACAACAATGAAAACTATAAGGTCAAGATAAAAAGGGTGAGAAAGAATATTAAAAGATAAATTAATCTCAAAATATGGTCTAGAGATAGATAATCGTGTGGAAGTCGACTATTGCCCTTAGCTCAAGTCATAAGCCTAACCGTGGCTAGATGTGAACCTTGGGAGATTGCTACGCTTCCTGGGCTTGACCGAAACCAATGGTAAGGTGTATGTGGCCTTCAATTTCAAGAATGAAATAAAAGACATATATCGGGGTGGCAATTTGTCGGATTCTATTACTGAACTAGGCGGGTCAATGTGGAGTGTGAGTAGTGGGATTTCTCTTGCGAAAATATTGCGAAATGCGTGGGCTAGGGGCCGATTTGTCGCAATGCACATGAAGGGGCAGCTAGGGGCCGATCTGCGGCGACTTGGTCATTTACCCGGCTTTCCTTCAAATGACATGTCTTGGATGAAGAACAATCTTCTAATTCAATCCTAGAATGATGACAAACAACATTAAAAGCTACAAGGTGTAGGGAAAAAAGGTGAGAAAGAATATTAAAAGGGAAATTAAGCACAAAGCATGGTTTAGAGATGAATAATCTTGTGTGTGTTGATTATGGCCCTTTAACTTAGCTAGAAGCTTAAGCATGGCTAGACGTGAACCTTGGGGCCTTTTAACACGTCTTGGTCTTGACGGAAACCAATGGTAAGGGTGTATGTGGGCATCAACTGAAAGAATTTGATAGAAGACTCGGTTTCTTGCTGCTAATTCATCGGATGCTAGAAGTAAACTAGGAGGGCTAATGTGGGATGTAAATAGTGAAGATTCCAATGAGGAAATGGTGTAAAAGGGATGGGCTTGGAGCCGATTTGTTGGAATGCACACATGAAGTTGCACTAAGGTGCGGATTTGCGGTGACTCGGGCATTTCCATGACTTTGTTTCAATTGACATGGCTTTTAATCTTCTAATTAAATCTAAGAATGATGGAAAACAACAATGAAAACAATACGGTCAAGATAAAAGGGGTGAGAGAGAATATTAAAAGATAAATTAATCTCAAAACACGGTCTACAAATAAATAATCATGTGTGAGTTGATTACCACCCTTAACACAAGTCATAAGCTTAACCATGGCTAGATGTGAACCTTGGGGGCTTCTTAAGTTTCTTGGGCTTGACCGAAACCAATCGTAAGGTGTTTGTGGGCTTCAATTGGAAGGAAAAAAAAAATAAAAGATGGGTTTCTTGTAGCTAATTCGGCGGATGGAAGAATTGAACTAGGATTGTTAATCTGGGGTGTAAATAATGAAACTTCACTTGAGAAAATAGTGCAAGAGGCCATGGGCTGGGGTCCTTTATTTTGCAATGCACATGAACGTGCACCTACGTGCCGATTTGTGGTGACTTGGGCATTTGTATGGCTTTGCTTCCTCAGTTGACATGCCTTGGATCAAGAATAATCTTTTAATTAAATCTAAGAATGATGAAAAACAACAATGAAAACAATAAGGTCTAGATAAAAAAGGAGAGAGAATTGAAAGGAAAATTAACCTCAAAACATGGTTTGGAGATGAATAACCATGTGTAAGTTGATCATGGCGCGTGGGTCAGAAGCTTAACCACGGCTAGCTATGAACCTCGGGGTTTCTTACACTTCTTGGGCTTGACGGAAACCGATGGAAACGTGTATGTGGGCATCAATTGGAAGAATGAAATGAAAGACAGCTGTCTGGAAGCAACTCGTCGGATGCTGTTACTGAACTAGGCGGGTTATGGTGGGGTGCAAGTAATGAGATTTGTCTTGCGAAAATGGTGTAAAAGGCGTGGGCTAGGGGCCAATTTGTTGCAATGGACATGAAGGGCCACCTAGGTGCCGATTTGCAGTGACCTGGGCATTTACATGGCTTTGTTTCAGTTGACATGTCTTGGATGAAGACTAATCCTCTAATTCAACCCAAGAATGATGAAAAACAGCAATAAAAGCAACAAGGTTTAAGGAAAAAAGGTGAGAAAGAATATTAACAGGGAAATTAAGCACAAAACATGGTTTAGAGATGAATAATCACGTGTATGTTGATTGTTGACCTTTAACTCTAGCTAGAAGCTTAAACATGGCTAGATGTGAACCTTGGGGGCTTGTTAAACGTCTTGGGCTTGACGGAAACCAATGGTAAGCTGTATGTGGGCTTCAACTGAAAGAATGAGATACAAGACGGGGATTTCTTGCTGCTAATTCATGAGATGCTAGAATTGAACTTGGAGGGTGATTGTGGGGAGCAAATAGTCAAGTTTCCAATGACGAAATGTCTAAAAGGCATGGGCTTGGTGCCGATTTGTTGCAATGCACACATGAAGGTGCACCGAGGTGGCGATTTGCTGTGACTTGGGCATTTACACGGCTTTGTTTCAATTAACATGTCTTGGATGAATAATAATCTTCGAATTAATTCTAAGAATGATGGAAAACAACAATGAAAACTATAAGGTCAAGATAAAAAGGGTGAGAAAGAATATTAAAAGATAAATTAATCTCAAAATATGGTCTAGAGATAGATAATCGTGTGGAAGTCGACTATTGCCCTTAGCTCAAGTCATAAGCCTAACCGTGGCTAGATGTGAACCTTGGGAGATTGCTACGCTTCCTGGGCTTGACCGAAACCAATGGTAAGGTGTATGTGGCCTTCAATTTCAAGAATGAAATAAAAGACATATATCGGGGTGGCAATTTGTCGGATTCTATTACTGAACTAGGCGGGTCAATGTGGAGTGTGAGTAGTGGGATTTCTCTTGCGAAAATATTGCGAAATGCGTGGGCTAGGGGCCGATTTGTCGCAATGCACATGAAGGGGCAGCTAGGGGCCGATCTGCGGCGACTTGGTCATTTACCCGGCTTTCCTTCAAATGACATGTCTTGGATGAAGAACAATCTTCTAATTCAATCCTAGAATGATGACAAACAACATTAAAAGCTACAAGGTGTAGGGAAAAAAGGTGAGAAAGAATATTAAAAGGGAAATTAAGCACAAAGCATGGTTTAGAGATGAATAATCTTGTGTGTGTTGATTATGGCCCTTTAACTTAGCTAGAAGCTTAAGCATGGCTAGACGTGAACCTTGGGGCCTTTTAACACGTCTTGGTCTTGACGGAAACCAATGGTAAGGGTGTATGTGGGCATCAACTGAAAGAATTTGATAGAAGACTGGGTTTGTTGCTGCTAATTCATCGGATGCTAGAAGTAAACTAGGAGGGCTAATGTGGGATGTAAATAGTGAAGATTCCAATGAGGAAATGGTGTAAAAGGGATGGGCTTGGAGCCGATTTGTTGGAATGCACACATGAAGTTGCACTAAGGTGCGGATTTGCGGTGACTCGGGCATTTCCATGACTTTGTTTCAATTGACATGGCTTTTAATCTTCTAATTAAATCTAAGAATGATGGAAAACAACAATGAAAACAATACGGTCAAGATAAAAGGGGTGAGAGAGAATATTAAAAGATAAATTAATCTCAAAACACGGTCTACAAATAAATAATCATGTGTGAGTTGATTACCACCCTTAACACAAGTCATAAGCTTAACCATGGCTAGATGTGAACCTTGGGGGCTTCTTAAGTTTCTTGGGCTTGACCGAAACCAATCGTAAGGTGTTTGTGGGCTTCAATTGGAAGGAAAAAAAAAAATAAAAGATGGGTTTCTTGTAGCTAATTCGGCGGATGGAAGAATTGAACTAGGATTGTTAATCTGGGGTGTAAATAATGAAACTTCACTTGAGAAAATAGTGCAAGAGGCCATGGGCTGGGGTCCTTTATTTTGCAATGCACATGAACGTGCACCTACGTGCCGATTTGTGGTGACTTGGGCATTTGTATGGCTTTGCTTCCTCAGTTGACATGCCTTGGATCAAGAATAATCTTTTAATTAAATCTAAGAATGATGAAAAACAACAATGAAAACAATAAGGTCTAGATAAAAAAGGAGAGAGAATTGAAAGGAAAATTAACCTCAAAACTCGGTTTGGAGATGAATAACCATGTGTAAGTTGATCATGGCGCGTGGGTCAGAAGCTTAACCACGGCTAGCTATGAACCTCGGGGTTTCTTACACTTCTTGGGCTTGACGGAAACCGATGGAAACGTGTATGTGGGCATCAATTGGAAGAATGAAATGAAAGACAGCTGTCTGGAAGCAACTCGTCGGATGCTGTTACTGAACTAGGCGGGTTATGGTGGGGTGCAAGTAATGAGATTTGTCTTGCGAAAATGGTGTAAAAGGCGTGGGCTAGGGGCCAATTTGTTGCAATGGACATGAAGGGCCACCTAGGTGCCGATTTGCAGTGACCTGGGCATTTACATGGCTTTGTTTCAGTTGACATGTCTTGGATGAAGACTAATCCTCTAATTCAACCCAAGAATGATGAAAAACAGCAATAAAAGCAACAAGGTTTAAGGAAAAAAGGTGAGAAAGAATATTAACAGGGAAATTAAGCACAAAACATGGTTTAGAGATGAATAATCACGTGTATGTTGATTGTTGACCTTTAACTCTAGCTAGAAGCTTAAACATGGCTAGATGTGAACCTTGGGGGCTTGTTAAACGTCTTGGGCTTGACGGAAACCAATGGTAAGCTGTATGTGGGCTTCAACTGAAAGAATGAGATACAAGACGGGGATTTCTTGCTGCTAATTCATGAGATGCTAGAATTGAACTTGGAGGGTGATTGTGGGGAGCAAATAGTCAAGTTTCCAATGACGAAATGTCTAAAAGGCATGGGCTTGGTGCCGATTTGTTGCAATGCACACATGAAGGTGCACCGAGGTGGCGATTTGCTGTGACTTGGGCATTTACACGGCTTTGTTTCAATTAACATGTCTTGGATGAATAATAATCTTCGAATTAATTCTAAGAATGATGGAAAACAACAATGAAAACTATAAGGTCAAGATAAAAAGGGTGAGAAAGAATATTAAAAGATAAATTAATCTCAAAATATGGTCTAGAGATAGATAATCGTGTGGAAGTCGACTATTGCCCTTAGCTCAAGTCATAAGCCTAACCGTGGCTAGATGTGAACCTTGGGAGATTGCTACGCTTCCTGGGCTTGACCGAAACCAATGGTAAGGTGTATGTGGCCTTCAATTTCAAGAATGAAATAAAAGACATATATCGGGGTGGCAATTTGTCGGATTCTATTACTGAACTAGGCGGGTCAATGTGGAGTGTGAGTAGTGGGATTTCTCTTGCGAAAATATTGCGAAATGCGTGGGCTAGGGGCCGATTTGTCGCAATGCACATGAAGGGGCAGCTAGGGGCCGATCTGCGGCGACTTGGTCATTTACCCGGCTTTCCTTCAAATGACATGTCTTGGATGAAGAACAATCTTCTAATTCAATCCTAGAATGATGACAAACAACATTAAAAGCTACAAGGTGTAGGGAAAAAAGGTGAGAAAGAATATTAAAAGGGAAATTAAGCACAAAGCATGGTTTAGAGATGAATAATCTTGTGTGTGTTGATTATGGCCCTTTAACTTAGCTAGAAGCTTAAGCATGGCTAGACGTGAACCTTGGGGCCTTTTAACACGTCTTGGTCTTGACGGAAACCAATGGTAAGGGTGTATGTGGGCATCAACTGAAAGAATTTGATAGAAGACTCGGTTTCTTGCTGCTAATTCATCGGATGCTAGAAGTAAACTAGGAGGGCTAATGTGGGATGTAAATAGTGAAGATTCCAATGAGGAAATGGTGTAAAAGGGATGGGCTTGGAGCCGATTTGTTGGAATGCACACATGAAGTTGCACTAAGGTGCGGATTTGCGGTGACTCGGGCATTTCCATGACTTTGTTTCAATTGACATGGCTTTTAATCTTCTAATTAAATCTAAGAATGATGGAAAACAACAATGAAAACAATACGGTCAAGATAAAAGGGGTGAGAGAGAATATTAAAAGATAAATTAATCTCAAAACACGGTCTACAAATAAATAATCATGTGTGAGTTGATTACCACCCTTAACACAAGTCATAAGCTTAACCATGGCTAGATGTGAACCTTGGGGGCTTCTTAAGTTTCTTGGGCTTGACCGAAACCAATCGTAAGGTGTTTGTGGGCTTCAATTGGAAGGAAAAAAAAAATAAAAGATGGGTTTCTTGTAGCTAATTCGGCGGATGGAAGAATTGAACTAGGATTGTTAATCTGGGGTGTAAATAATGAAACTTCACTTGAGAAAATAGTGCAAGAGGCCATGGGCTGGGGTCCTTTATTTTGCAATGCACATGAACGTGCACCTACGTGCCGATTTGTGGTGACTTGGGCATTTGTATGGCTTTGCTTCCTCAGTTGACATGCCTTGGATCAAGAATAATCTTTTAATTAAATCTAAGAATGATGAAAAACAACAATGAAAACAATAAGGTCTAGATAAAAAAGGAGAGAGAATTGAAAGGAAAATTAACCTCAAAACATGGTTTGGAGATGAATAACCATGTGTAAGTTGATCATGGCGCGTGGGTCAGAAGCTTAACCACGGCTAGCTATGAACCTCGGGGTTTCTTACACTTCTTGGGCTTGACGGAAACCGATGGAAACGTGTATGTGGGCATCAATTGGAAGAATGAAATGAAAGACAGCTGTCTGGAAGCAACTCGTCGGATGCTGTTACTGAACTAGGCGGGTTATGGTGGGGTGCAAGTAATGAGATTTGTCTTGCGAAAATGGTGTAAAAGGCGTGGGCTAGGGGCCAATTTGTTGCAATGGACATGAAGGGCCACCTAGGTGCCGATTTGCAGTGACCTGGGCATTTACATGGCTTTGTTTCAGTTGACATGTCTTGGATGAAGACTAATCCTCTAATTCAACCCAAGAATGATGAAAAACAGCAATAAAAGCAACAAGGTTTAAGGAAAAAAGGTGAGAAAGAATATTAACAGGGAAATTAAGCACAAAACATGGTTTAGAGATGAATAATCACGTGTATGTTGATTGTTGACCTTTAACTCTAGCTAGAAGCTTAAACATGGCTAGATGTGAACCTTGGGGGCTTGTTAAACGTCTTGGGCTTGACGGAAACCAATGGTAAGCTGTATGTGGGCTTCAACTGAAAGAATGAGATACAAGACGGGGATTTCTTGCTGCTAATTCATGAGATGCTAGAATTGAACTTGGAGGGTGATTGTGGGGAGCAAATAGTCAAGTTTCCAATGACGAAATGTCTAAAAGGCATGGGCTTGGTGCCGATTTGTTGCAATGCACACATGAAGGTGCACCGAGGTGGCGATTTGCTGTGACTTGGGCATTTACACGGCTTTGTTTCAATTAACATGTCTTGGATGAATAATAATCTTCGAATTAATTCTAAGAATGATGGAAAACAACAATGAAAACTATAAGGTCAAGATAAAAAGGGTGAGAAAGAATATTAAAAGATAAATTAATCTCAAAATATGGTCTAGAGATAGATAATCGTGTGGAAGTCGACTATTGCCCTTAGCTCAAGTCATAAGCCTAACCGTGGCTAGATGTGAACCTTGGGAGATTGCTACGCTTCCTGGGCTTGACCGAAACCAATGGTAAGGTGTATGTGGCCTTCAATTTCAAGAATGAAATAAAAGACATATATCGGGGTGGCAATTTGTCGGATTCTATTACTGAACTAGGCGGGTCAATGTGGAGTGTGAGTAGTGGGATTTCTCTTGCGAAAATATTGCGAAATGCGTGGGCTAGGGGCCGATTTGTCGCAATGCACATGAAGGGGCAGCTAGGGGCCGATCTGCGGCGACTTGGTCATTTACCCGGCTTTCCTTCAAATGACATGTCTTGGATGAAGAACAATCTTCTAATTCAATCCTAGAATGATGACAAACAACATTAAAAGCTACAAGGTGTAGGGAAAAAAGGTGAGAAAGAATATTAAAAGGGAAATTAAGCACAAAGCATGGTTTAGAGATGAATAATCTTGTGTGTGTTGATTATGGCCCTTTAACTTAGCTAGAAGCTTAAGCATGGCTAGACGTGAACCTTGGGGCCTTTTAACACGTCTTGGTCTTGACGGAAACCAATGGTAAGGGTGTATGTGGGCATCAACTGAAAGAATTTGATAGAAGACTCGGTTTCTTGCTGCTAATTCATCGGATGCTAGAAGTAAACTAGGAGGGCTAATGTGGGATGTAAATAGTGAAGATTCCAATGAGGAAATGGTGTAAAAGGGATGGGCTTGGAGCCGATTTGTTGGAATGCACACATGAAGTTGCACTAAGGTGCGGATTTGCGGTGACTCGGGCATTTCCATGACTTTGTTTCAATTGACATGGCTTTTAATCTTCTAATTAAATCTAAGAATGATGGAAAACAACAATGAAAACAATACGGTCAAGATAAAAGGGGTGAGAGAGAATATTAAAAGATAAATTAATCTCAAAACACGGTCTACAAATAAATAATCATGTGTGAGTTGATTACCACCCTTAACACAAGTCATAAGCTTAACCATGGCTAGATGTGAACCTTGGGGGCTTCTTAAGTTTCTTGGGCTTGACCGAAACCAATCGTAAGGTGTTTGTGGGCTTCAATTGGAAGGAAAAAAAAAATAAAAGATGGGTTTCTTGTAGCTAATTCGGCGGATGGAAGAATTGAACTAGGATTGTTAATCTGGGGTGTAAATAATGAAACTTCACTTGAGAAAATAGTGCAAGAGGCCATGGGCTGGGGTCCTTTATTTTGCAATGCACATGAACGTGCACCTACGTGCCGATTTGTGGTGACTTGGGCATTTGTATGGCTTTGCTTCCTCAGTTGACATGCCTTGGATCAAGAATAATCTTTTAATTAAATCTAAGAATGATGAAAAACAACAATGAAAACAATAAGGTCTAGATAAAAAAGGAGAGAGAATTGAAAGGAAAATTAACCTCAAAACATGGTTTGGAGATGAATAACCATGTGTAAGTTGATCATGGCGCGTGGGTCAGAAGCTTAACCACGGCTAGCTATGAACCTCGGGGTTTCTTACACTTCTTGGGCTTGACGGAAACCGATGGAAACGTGTATGTGGGCATCAATTGGAAGAATGAAATGAAAGACAGCTGTCTGGAAGCAACTCGTCGGATGCTGTTACTGAACTAGGCGGGTTATGGTGGGGTGCAAGTAATGAGATTTGTCTTGCGAAAATGGTGTAAAAGGCGTGGGCTAGGGGCCAATTTGTTGCAATGGACATGAAGGGCCACCTAGGTGCCGATTTGCAGTGACCTGGGCATTTACATGGCTTTGTTTCAGTTGACATGTCTTGGATGAAGACTAATCCTCTAATTCAACCCAAGAATGATGAAAAACAGCAATAAAAGCAACAAGGTTTAAGGAAAAAAGGTGAGAAAGAATATTAACAGGGAAATTAAGCACAAAACATGGTTTAGAGATGAATAATCACGTGTATGTTGATTGTTGACCTTTAACTCTAGCTAGAAGCTTAAACATGGCTAGATGTGAACCTTGGGGGCTTGTTAAACGTCTTGGGCTTGACGGAAACCAATGGTAAGCTGTATGTGGGCTTCAACTGAAAGAATGAGATACAAGACGGGGATTTCTTGCTGCTAATTCATGAGATGCTAGAATTGAACTTGGAGGGTGATTGTGGGGAGCAAATAGTCAAGTTTCCAATGACGAAATGTCTAAAAGGCATGGGCTTGGTGCCGATTTGTTGCAATGCACACATGAAGGTGCACCGAGGTGGCGATTTGCTGTGACTTGGGCATTTACACGGCTTTGTTTCAATTAACATGTCTTGGATGAATAATAATCTTCGAATTAATTCTAAGAATGATGGAAAACAACAATGAAAACTATAAGGTCAAGATAAAAAGGGTGAGAAAGAATATTAAAAGATAAATTAATCTCAAAATATGGTCTAGAGATAGATAATCGTGTGGAAGTCGACTATTGCCCTTAGCTCAAGTCATAAGCCTAACCGTGGCTAGATGTGAACCTTGGGAGATTGCTACGCTTCCTGGGCTTGACCGAAACCAATGGTAAGGTGTATGTGGCCTTCAATTTCAAGAATGAAATAAAAGACATATATCGGGGTGGCAATTTGTCGGATTCTATTACTGAACTAGGCGGGTCAATGTGGAGTGTGAGTAGTGGGATTTCTCTTGCGAAAATATTGCGAAATGCGTGGGCTAGGGGCCGATTTGTCGCAATGCACATGAAGGGGCAGCTAGGGGCCGATCTGCGGCGACTTGGTCATTTACCCGGCTTTCCTTCAAATGACATGTCTTGGATGAAGAACAATCTTCTAATTCAATCCTAGAATGATGACAAACAACATTAAAAGCTACAAGGTGTAGGGAAAAAAGGTGAGAAAGAATATTAAAAGGGAAATTAAGCACAAAGCATGGTTTAGAGATGAATAATCTTGTGTGTGTTGATTATGGCCCTTTAACTTAGCTAGAAGCTTAAGCATGGCTAGACGTGAACCTTGGGGCCTTTTAACACGTCTTGGTCTTGACGGAAACCAATGGTAAGGGTGTATGTGGGCATCAACTGAAAGAATTTGATAGAAGACTCGGTTTCTTGCTGCTAATTCATCGGATGCTAGAAGTAAACTAGGAGGGCTAATGTGGGATGTAAATAGTGAAGATTCCAATGAGGAAATGGTGTAAAAGGGATGGGCTTGGAGCCGATTTGTTGGAATGCACACATGAAGTTGCACTAAGGTGCGGATTTGCGGTGACTCGGGCATTTCCATGACTTTGTTTCAATTGACATGGCTTTTAATCTTCTAATTAAATCTAAGAATGATGGAAAACAACAATGAAAACAATACGGTCAAGATAAAAGGGGTGAGAGAGAATATTAAAAGATAAATTAATCTCAAAACACGGTCTACAAATAAATAATCATGTGTGAGTTGATTACCACCCTTAACACAAGTCATAAGCTTAACCATGGCTAGATGTGAACCTTGGGGGCTTCTTAAGTTTCTTGGGCTTGACCGAAACCAATCGTAAGGTGTTTGTGGGCTTCAATTGGAAGGAAAAAAAAAATAAAAGATGGGTTTCTTGTAGCTAATTCGGCGGATGGAAGAATTGAACTAGGATTGTTAATCTGGGGTGTAAATAATGAAACTTCACTTGAGAAAATAGTGCAAGAGGCCATGGGCTGGGGTCCTTTATTTTGCAATGCACATGAACGTGCACCTACGTGCCGATTTGTGGTGACTTGGGCATTTGTATGGCTTTGCTTCCTCAGTTGACATGCCTTGGATCAAGAATAATCTTTTAATTAAATCTAAGAATGATGAAAAACAACAATGAAAACAATAAGGTCTAGATAAAAAAGGAGAGAGAATTGAAAGGAAAATTAACCTCAAAACATGGTTTGGAGATGAATAACCATGTGTAAGTTGATCATGGCGCGTGGGTCAGAAGCTTAACCACGGCTAGCTATGAACCTCGGGGTTTCTTACACTTCTTGGGCTTGACGGAAACCGATGGAAACGTGTATGTGGGCATCAATTGGAAGAATGAAATGAAAGACAGCTGTCTGGAAGCAACTCGTCGGATGCTGTTACTGAACTAGGCGGGTTATGGTGGGGTGCAAGTAATGAGATTTGTCTTGCGAAAATGGTGTAAAAGGCGTGGGCTAGGGGCCAATTTGTTGCAATGGACATGAAGGGCCACCTAGGTGCCGATTTGCAGTGACCTGGGCATTTACATGGCTTTGTTTCAGTTGACATGTCTTGGATGAAGACTAATCCTCTAATTCAACCCAAGAATGATGAAAAACAGCAATAAAAGCAACAAGGTTTAAGGAAAAAAGGTGAGAAAGAATATTAACAGGGAAATTAAGCACAAAACATGGTTTAGAGATGAATAATCACGTGTATGTTGATTGTTGACCTTTAACTCTAGCTAGAAGCTTAAACATGGCTAGATGTGAACCTTGGGGGCTTGTTAAACGTCTTGGGCTTGACGGAAACCAATGGTAAGCTGTATGTGGGCTTCAACTGAAAGAATGAGATACAAGACGGGGATTTCTTGCTGCTAATTCATGAGATGCTAGAATTGAACTTGGAGGGTGATTGTGGGGAGCAAATAGTCAAGTTTCCAATGACGAAATGTCTAAAAGGCATGGGCTTGGTGCCGATTTGTTGCAATGCACACATGAAGGTGCACCGAGGTGGCGATTTGCTGTGACTTGGGCATTTACACGGCTTTGTTTCAATTAACATGTCTTGGATGAATAATAATCTTCGAATTAATTCTAAGAATGATGGAAAACAACAATGAAAACTATAAGGTCAAGATAAAAAGGGTGAGAAAGAATATTAAAAGATAAATTAATCTCAAAATATGGTCTAGAGATAGATAATCGTGTGGAAGTCGACTATTGCCCTTAGCTCAAGTCATAAGCCTAACCGTGGCTAGATGTGAACCTTGGGAGATTGCTACGCTTCCTGGGCTTGACCGAAACCAATGGTAAGGTGTATGTGGCCTTCAATTTCAAGAATGAAATAAAAGACATATATCGGGGTGGCAATTTGTCGGATTCTATTACTGAACTAGGCGGGTCAATGTGGAGTGTGAGTAGTGGGATTTCTCTTGCGAAAATATTGCGAAATGCGTGGGCTAGGGGCCGATTTGTCGCAATGCACATGAAGGGGCAGCTAGGGGCCGATCTGCGGCGACTTGGTCATTTACCCGGCTTTCCTTCAAATGACATGTCTTGGATGAAGAACAATCTTCTAATTCAATCCTAGAATGATGACAAACAACATTAAAAGCTACAAGGTGTAGGGAAAAAAGGTGAGAAAGAATATTAAAAGGGAAATTAAGCACAAAGCATGGTTTAGAGATGAATAATCTTGTGTGTGTTGATTATGGCCCTTTAACTTAGCTAGAAGCTTAAGCATGGCTAGACGTGAACCTTGGGGCCTTTTAACACGTCTTGGTCTTGACGGAAACCAATGGTAAGGGTGTATGTGGGCATCAACTGAAAGAATTTGATAGAAGACTCGGTTTCTTGCTGCTAATTCATCGGATGCTAGAAGTAAACTAGGAGGGCTAATGTGGGATGTAAATAGTGAAGATTCCAATGAGGAAATGGTGTAAAAGGGATGGGCTTGGAGCCGATTTGTTGGAATGCACACATGAAGTTGCACTAAGGTGCGGATTTGCGGTGACTCGGGCATTTCCATGACTTTGTTTCAATTGACATGGCTTTTAATCTTCTAATTAAATCTAAGAATGATGGAAAACAACAATGAAAACAATACGGTCAAGATAAAAGGGGTGAGAGAGAATATTAAAAGATAAATTAATCTCAAAACACGGTCTACAAATAAATAATCATGTGTGAGTTGATTACCACCCTTAACACAAGTCATAAGCTTAACCATGGCTAGATGTGAACCTTGGGGGCTTCTTAAGTTTCTTGGGCTTGACCGAAACCAATCGTAAGGTGTTTGTGGGCTTCAATTGGAAGGAAAAAAAAAATAAAAGATGGGTTTCTTGTAGCTAATTCGGCGGATGGAAGAATTGAACTAGGATTGTTAATCTGGGGTGTAAATAATGAAACTTCACTTGAGAAAATAGTGCAAGAGGCCATGGGCTGGGGTCCTTTATTTTGCAATGCACATGAACGTGCACCTACGTGCCGATTTGTGGTGACTTGGGCATTTGTATGGCTTTGCTTCCTCAGTTGACATGCCTTGGATCAAGAATAATCTTTTAATTAAATCTAAGAATGATGAAAAACAACAATGAAAACAATAAGGTCTAGATAAAAAAGGAGAGAGAATTGAAAGGAAAATTAACCTCAAAACATGGTTTGGAGATGAATAACCATGTGTAAGTTGATCATGGCGCGTGGGTCAGAAGCTTAACCACGGCTAGCTATGAACCTCGGGGTTTCTTACACTTCTTGGGCTTGACGGAAACCGATGGAAACGTGTATGTGGGCATCAATTGGAAGAATGAAATGAAAGACAGCTGTCTGGAAGCAACTCGTCGGATGCTGTTACTGAACTAGGCGGGTTATGGTGGGGTGCAAGTAATGAGATTTGTCTTGCGAAAATGGTGTAAAAGGCGTGGGCTAGGGGCCAATTTGTTGCAATGGACATGAAGGGCCACCTAGGTGCCGATTTGCAGTGACCTGGGCATTTACATGGCTTTGTTTCAGTTGACATGTCTTGGATGAAGACTAATCCTCTAATTCAACCCAAGAATGATGAAAAACAGCAATAAAAGCAACAAGGTTTAAGGAAAAAAGGTGAGAAAGAATATTAACAGGGAAATTAAGCACAAAACATGGTTTAGAGATGAATAATCACGTGTATGTTGATTGTTGACCTTTAACTCTAGCTAGAAGCTTAAACATGGCTAGATGTGAACCTTGGGGGCTTGTTAAACGTCTTGGGCTTGACGGAAACCAATGGTAAGCTGTATGTGGGCTTCAACTGAAAGAATGAGATACAAGACGGGGATTTCTTGCTGCTAATTCATGAGATGCTAGAATTGAACTTGGAGGGTGATTGTGGGGAGCAAATAGTCAAGTTTCCAATGACGAAATGTCTAAAAGGCATGGGCTTGGTGCCGATTTGTTGCAATGCACACATGAAGGTGCACCGAGGTGGCGATTTGCTGTGACTTGGGCATTTACACGGCTTTGTTTCAATTAACATGTCTTGGATGAATAATAATCTTCGAATTAATTCTAAGAATGATGGAAAACAACAATGAAAACTATAAGGTCAAGATAAAAAGGGTGAGAAAGAATATTAAAAGATAAATTAATCTCAAAATATGGTCTAGAGATAGATAATCGTGTGGAAGTCGACTATTGCCCTTAGCTCAAGTCATAAGCCTAACCGTGGCTAGATGTGAACGTTGGGAGATTGCTACGCTTCCTGGGCTTGACCGAAACCAATGGTAAGGTGTATGTGGCCTTCAATTTCAAGAATGAAATAAAAGACATATATCGGGGTGGCAATTTGTCGGATTCTATTACTGAACTAGGCGGGTCAATGTGGAGTGTGAGTAGTGGGATTTCTCTTGCGAAAATATTGCGAAATGCGTGGGCTAGGGGCCGATTTGTCGCAATGCACATGAAGGGGCAGCTAGGGGCCGATCTGCGGCGACTTGGTCATTTACCCGGCTTTCCTTCAAATGACATGTCTTGGATGAAGAACAATCTTCTAATTCAATCCTAGAATGATGACAAACAACATTAAAAGCTACAAGGTGTAGGGAAAAAAGGTGAGAAAGAATATTAAAAGGGAAATTAAGCACAAAGCATGGTTTAGAGATGAATAATCTTGTGTGTGTTGATTATGGCCCTTTAACTTAGCTAGAAGCTTAAGCATGGCTAGACGTGAACCTTGGGGCCTTTTAACACGTCTTGGTCTTGACGGAAACCAATGGTAAGGGTGTATGTGGGCATCAACTGAAAGAATTTGATAGAAGACTGGGTTTGTTGCTGCTAATTCATCGGATGCTAGAAGTAAACTAGGAGGGCTAATGTGGGATGTAAATAGTGAAGATTCCAATGAGGAAATGGTGTAAAAGGGATGGGCTTGGAGCCGATTTGTTGGAATGCACACATGAAGTTGCACTAAGGTGCGGATTTGCGGTGACTCGGGCATTTCCATGACTTTGTTTCAATTGACATGGCTTTTAATCTTCTAATTAAATCTAAGAATGATGGAAAACAACAATGAAAACAATACGGTCAAGATAAAAGGGGTGAGAGAGAATATTAAAAGATAAATTAATCTCAAAACACGGTCTACAAATAAATAATCATGTGTGAGTTGATTACCACCCTTAACACAAGTCATAAGCTTAACCATGGCTAGATGTGAACCTTGGGGGCTTCTTAAGTTTCTTGGGCTTGACCGAAACCAATCGTAAGGTGTTTGTGGGCTTCAATTGGAAGGAAAAAAAAAATAAAAGATGGGTTTCTTGTAGCTAATTCGGCGGATGGAAGAATTGAACTAGGATTGTTAATCTGGGGTGTAAATAATGAAACTTCACTTGAGAAAATAGTGCAAGAGGCCATGGGCTGGGGTCCTTTATTTTGCAATGCACATGAACGTGCACCTACGTGCCGATTTGTGGTGACTTGGGCATTTGTATGGCTTTGCTTCCTCAGTTGACATGCCTTGGATCAAGAATAATCTTTTAATTAAATCTAAGAATGATGAAAAACAACAATGAAAACAATAAGGTCTAGATAAAAAAGGAGAGAGAATTGAAAGGAAAATTAACCTCAAAACATGGTTTGGAGATGAATAACCATGTGTAAGTTGATCATGGCGCGTGGGTCAGAAGCTTAACCACGGCTAGCTATGAACCTCGGGGTTTCTTACACTTCTTGGGCTTGACGGAAACCGATGGAAACGTGTATGTGGGCATCAATTGGAAGAATGAAATGAAAGACAGCTGTCTGGAAGCAACTCGTCGGATGCTGTTACTGAACTAGGCGGGTTATGGTGGGGTGCAAGTAATGAGATTTGTCTTGCGAAAATGGTGTAAAAGGCGTGGGCTAGGGGCCAATTTGTTGCAATGGACATGAAGGGCCACCTAGGTGCCGATTTGCAGTGACCTGGGCATTTACATGGCTTTGTTTCAGTTGACATGTCTTGGATGAAGACTAATCCTCTAATTCAACCCAAGAATGATGAAAAACAGCAATAAAAGCAACAAGGTTTAAGGAAAAAAGGTGAGAAAGAATATTAACAGGGAAATTAAGCACAAAACATGGTTTAGAGATGAATAATCACGTGTATGTTGATTGTTGACCTTTAACTCTAGCTAGAAGCTTAAACATGGCTAGATGTGAACCTTGGGGGCTTGTTAAACGTCTTGGGCTTGACGGAAACCAATGGTAAGCTGTATGTGGGCTTCAACTGAAAGAATGAGATACAAGACGGGGATTTCTTGCTGCTAATTCATGAGATGCTAGAATTGAACTTGGAGGGTGATTGTGGGGAGCAAATAGTCAAGTTTCCAATGACGAAATGTCTAAAAGGCATGGGCTTGGTGCCGATTTGTTGCAATGCACACATGAAGGTGCACCGAGGTGGCGATTTGCTGTGACTTGGGCATTTACACGGCTTTGTTTCAATTAACATGTCTTGGATGAATAATAATCTTCGAATTAATTCTAAGAATGATGGAAAACAACAATGAAAACTATAAGGTCAAGATAAAAAGGGTGAGAAAGAATATTAAAAGATAAATTAATCTCAAAATATGGTCTAGAGATAGATAATCGTGTGGAAGTCGACTATTGCCCTTAGCTCAAGTCATAAGCCTAACCGTGGCTAGATGTGAACCTTGGGAGATTGCTACGCTTCCTGGGCTTGACCGAAACCAATGGTAAGGTGTATGTGGCCTTCAATTTCAAGAATGAAATAAAAGACATATATCGGGGTGGCAATTTGTCGGATTCTATTACTGAACTAGGCGGGTCAATGTGGAGTGTGAGTAGTGGGATTTCTCTTGCGAAAATATTGCGAAATGCGTGGGCTAGGGGCCGATTTGTCGCAATGCACATGAAGGGGCAGCTAGGGGCCGATCTGCGGCGACTTGGTCATTTACCCGGCTTTCCTTCAAATGACATGTCTTGGATGAAGAACAATCTTCTAATTCAATCCTAGAATGATGACAAACAACATTAAAAGCTACAAGGTGTAGGGAAAAAAGGTGAGAAAGAATATTAAAAGGGAAATTAAGCACAAAGCATGGTTTAGAGATGAATAATCTTGTGTGTGTTGATTATGGCCCTTTAACTTAGCTAGAAGCTTAAGCATGGCTAGACGTGAACCTTGGGGCCTTTTAACACGTCTTGGTCTTGACGGAAACCAATGGTAAGGGTGTATGTGGGCATCAACTGAAAGAATTTGATAGAAGACTGGGTTTGTTGCTGCTAATTCATCGGATGCTAGAAGTAAACTAGGAGGGCTAATGTGGGATGTAAATAGTGAAGATTCCAATGAGGAAATGGTGTAAAAGGGATGGGCTTGGAGCCGATTTGTTGGAATGCACACATGAAGTTGCACTAAGGTGCGGATTTGCGGTGACTCGGGCATTTCCATGACTTTGTTTCAATTGACATGGCTTTTAATCTTCTAATTAAATCTAAGAATGATGGAAAACAACAATGAAAACAATACGGTCAAGATAAAAGGGGTGAGAGAGAATATTAAAAGATAAATTAATCTCAAAACACGGTCTACAAATAAATAATCATGTGTGAGTTGATTACCACCCTTAACACAAGTCATAAGCTTAACCATGGCTAGATGTGAACCTTGGGGGCTTCTTAAGTTTCTTGGGCTTGACCGAAACCAATCGTAAGGTGTTTGTGGGCTTCAATTGGAAGGAAAAAAAAAATAAAAGATGGGTTTCTTGTAGCTAATTCGGCGGATGGAAGAATTGAACTAGGATTGTTAATCTGGGGTGTAAATAATGAAACTTCACTTGAGAAAATAGTGCAAGAGGCCATGGGCTGGGGTCCTTTATTTTGCAATGCACATGAACGTGCACCTACGTGCCGATTTGTGGTGACTTGGGCATTTGTATGGCTTTGCTTCCTCAATTGACATGCCTTGGATCAAGACTAATCTTTAAATTAAATCTAAGAATGATGAAAAACAACAATGAAAACAATAAGGTCTAGATAAAAAAGGAGAGAGAATTGAAAGGAAAATTAACCTCAAAACTCGGTTTGGAGATGAATAACCATGTGTAAGTTGATCATGGCGCGTGGGTCAAAAGCTTAACCACGACTAGCTATGAACCTCGGGGTTTCTTACACTTCTTGGGCTTGACGGAAACCGATGGAAACGTGTATGTGGGCATCAATTGGAAGAATGAAATGAAAGACAGCTGTCTGGAAGCAACTCGTCGGATGCTGTTACTGAACTAGGCGGGTTATGGTGGGGTGCAAGTAATGAGATTTGTCTTGCGAAAATGGTGTAAAAGGCGTGGGCTAGGGGCCAATTTGTTGCAATGGACATGAAGGGCCACCTAGGTGCCGATTTGCAGTGACCTGGGCATTTACATGGCTTTGTTTCAGTTGACATGTCTTGGATGAAGACTAATCCTCTAATTCAACCCAAGAATGATGAAAAACAGCAATAAAAGCAACAAGGTTTAAGGAAAAAAGGTGAGAAAGAATATTAACAGGGAAATTAAGCACAAAACATGGTTTAGAGATGAATAATCACGTGTATGTTGATTGTTGACCTTTAACTCTAGCTAGAAGCTTAAACATGGCTAGATGTGAACCTTGGGGGCTTGTTAAACGTCTTGGGCTTGACGGAAACCAATGGTAAGCTGTATGTGGGCTTCAACTGAAAGAATGAGATACAAGACGGGGATTTCTTGCTGCTAATTCATGAGATGCTAGAATTGAACTTGGAGGGTGATTGTGGGGAGCAAATAGTCAAGTTTCCAATGACGAAATGTCTAAAAGGCATGGGCTTGGTGCCGATTTGTTGCAATGCACACATGAAGGTGCACCGAGGTGGCGATTTGCTGTGACTTGGGCATTTACACGGCTTTGTTTCAATTAACATGTCTTGGATGAATAATAATCTTCGAATTAATTCTAAGAATGATGGAAAACAACAATGAAAACTATAAGGTCAAGATAAAAAGGGTGAGAAAGAATATTAAAAGATAAATTAATCTCAAAATATGGTCTAGAGATAGATAATCGTGTGGAAGTCGACTATTGCCCTTAGCTCAAGTCATAAGCCTAACCGTGGCTAGATGTGAACGTTGGGAGATTGCTACGCTTCCTGGGCTTGACCGAAACCAATGGTAAGGTGTATGTGGCCTTCAATTTCAAGAATGAAATAAAAGACATATATCGGGGTGGCAATTTGTCGGATTCTATTACTGAACTAGGCGGGTCAATGTGGAGTGTGAGTAGTGGGATTTCTCTTGCGAAAATATTGCGAAATGCGTGGGCTAGGGGCCGATTTGTCGCAATGCACATGAAGGGGCAGCTAGGGGCCGATCTGCGGCGACTTGGTCATTTACCCGGCTTTCCTTCAAATGACATGTCTTGGATGAAGAACAATCTTCTAATTCAATCCTAGAATGATGACAAACAACATTAAAAGCTACAAGGTGTAGGGAAAAAAGGTGAGAAAGAATATTAAAAGGGAAATTAAGCACAAAGCATGGTTTAGAGATGAATAATCTTGTGTGTGTTGATTATGGCCCTTTAACTTAGCTAGAAGCTTAAGCATGGCTAGACGTGAACCTTGGGGCCTTTTAACACGTCTTGGTCTTGACGGAAACCAATGGTAAGGGTGTATGTGGGCATCAACTGAAAGAATTTGATAGAAGACTGGGTTTGTTGCTGCTAATTCATCGGATGCTAGAAGTAAACTAGGAGGGCTAATGTGGGATGTAAATAGTGAAGATTCCAATGAGGAAATGGTGTAAAAGGGATGGGCTTGGAGCCGATTTGTTGGAATGCACACATGAAGTTGCACTAAGGTGCGGATTTGCGGTGACTCGGGCATTTCCATGACTTTGTTTCAATTGACATGGCTTTTAATCTTCTAATTAAATCTAAGAATGATGGAAAACAACAATGAAAACAATACGGTCAAGATAAAAGGGGTGAGAGAGAATATTAAAAGATAAATTAATCTCAAAACACGGTCTACAAATAAATAATCATGTGTGAGTTGATTACCACCCTTAACACAAGTCATAAGCTTAACCATGGCTAGATGTGAACCTTGGGGGCTTCTTAAGTTTCTTGGGCTTGACCGAAACCAATCGTAAGGTGTTTGTGGGCTTCAATTGGAAGGAAAAAAAAAATAAAAGATGGGTTTCTTGTAGCTAATTCGGCGGATGGAAGAATTGAACTAGGATTGTTAATCTGGGGTGTAAATAATGAAACTTCACTTGAGAAAATAGTGCAAGAGGCCATGGGCTGGGGTCCTTTATTTTGCAATGCACATGAACGTGCACCTACGTGCCGATTTGTGGTGACTTGGGCATTTGTATGGCTTTGCTTCCTCAATTGACATGCCTTGGATCAAGACTAATCTTTAAATTAAATCTAAGAATGATGAAAAATAACAATGAAAACAATAAGGTCTAGATAAAAAAGGAGAGACAATTGAAAGGAAAATTAACCTCAAAACTCGGTTTGGAGATGAATAACCATGTGTAAGTTGATCATGGCGCATGGGTCAGAAGCTTAACCACGGCTAGCTATGAACCTCGGGGTTTCTTACACTTCTTGGGCTTGACGGAAACCGATGGAAACGTGTATGTGGGCATCAATTGGAAGAATGAAATGAAAGACAGCTGTCTGGAAGCAACTCGTCGGATGCTGTTACTGAACTAGGCGGGTTATGGTGGGGTGCAAGTAATGAGATTTGTCTTGCGAAAATGGTGTAAAAGGCGTGGGCTAGGGGCCAATTTGTTGCAATGGACATGAAGGGCCACCTAGGTGCCGATTTGCAGTGACCTGGGCATTTACATGGCTTTGTTTCAGTTGACATGTCTTGGATGAAGACTAATCCTCTAATTCAACCCAAGAATGATGAAAAACAGCAATAAAAGCAACAAGGTTTAAGGAAAAAAGGTGAGAAAGAATATTAACAGGGAAATTAAGCACAAAACATGGTTTAGAGATGAATAATCACGTGTATGTTGATTGTTGACCTTTAACTCTAGCTAGAAGTTTAAACATGGCTAGATGTGAACCTTGGGGGCTTGTTAAACGTCTTGGGCTTGACGGAAACCAATGGTAAGCTGTATGTGGGCTTCAACTGAAAGAATGAGATACAAGACGGGGATTTCTTGCTGCTAATTCATGAGATGCTAGAATTGAACTTGGAGGGTGATTGTGGGGAGCAAATAGTCAAGTTTCCAATGACGAAATGTCTAAAAGGCATGGGCTTGGTGCCGATTTGTTGCAATGCACACATGAAGGTGCACCGAGGTGGCGATTTGCTGTGACTTGGGCATTTACACGGCTTTGTTTCAATTAACATGTCTTGGATGAATAATAATCTTCGAATTAATTCTAAGAATGATGGAAAACAACAATGAAAACTATAAGGTCAAGATAAAAAGGGTGAGAAAGAATATTAAAAGATAAATTAATCTCAAAATATGGTCTAGAGATAGATAATCGTGTGGAAGTCGACTATTGCCCTTAGCTCAAGTCATAAGCCTAACCGTGGCTAGATGTGAACGTTGGGAGATTGCTACGCTTCCTGGGCTTGACCGAAACCAATGGTAAGGTGTATGTGGCCTTCAATTTCAAGAATGAAATAAAAGACATATATCGGGGTGGCAATTTGTCGGATTCTATTACTGAACTAGGCGGGTCAATGTGGAGTGTGAGTAGTGGGATTTCTCTTGCGAAAATATTGCGAAATGCGTGGGCTAGGGGCCGATTTGTCGCAATGCACATGAAGGGGCAGCTAGGGGCCGATCTGCGGCGACTTGGTCATTTACCCGGCTTTCCTTCAAATGACATGTCTTGGATGAAGAACAATCTTCTAATTCAATCCTAGAATGATGACAAACAACATTAAAAGCTACAAGGTGTAGGGAAAAAAGGTGAGAAAGAATATTAAAAGGGAAATTAAGCACAAAGCATGGTTTAGAGATGAATAATCTTGTGTGTGTTGATTATGGCCCTTTAACTTAGCTAGAAGCTTAAGCATGGCTAGACGTGAACCTTGGGGCCTTTTAACACGTCTTGGTCTTGACGGAAACCAATGGTAAGGGTGTATGTGGGCATCAACTGAAAGAATTTGATAGAAGACTGGGTTTGTTGCTGCTAATTCATCGGATGCTAGAAGTAAACTAGGAGGGCTAATGTGGGATGTAAATAGTGAAGATTCCAATGAGGAAATGGTGTAAAAGGGATGGGCTTGGAGCCGATTTGTTGGAATGCACACATGAAGTTGCACTAAGGTGCGGATTTGCGGTGACTCGGGCATTTCCATGACTTTGTTTCAATTGACATGGCTTTTAATCTTCTAATTAAATCTAAGAATGATGGAAAACAACAATGAAAACAATACGGTCAAGATAAAAGGGGTGAGAGAGAATATTAAAAGATAAATTAATCTCAAAACACGGTCTACAAATAAATAATCATGTGTGAGTTGATTACCACCCTTAACACAAGTCATAAGCTTAACCATGGCTAGATGTGAACCTTGGGGGCTTCTTAAGTTTCTTGGGCTTGACCGAAACCAATCGTAAGGTGTTTGTGGGCTTCAATTGGAAGGAAAAAAAAAATAAAAGATGGGTTTCTTGTAGCTAATTCGGCGGATGGAAGAATTGAACTAGGATTGTTAATCTGGGGTGTAAATAATGAAACTTCACTTGAGAAAATAGTGCAAGAGGCCATGGGCTGGGGTCCTTTATTTTGCAATGCACATGAACGTGCACCTACGTGCCGATTTGTGGTGAATTGGGCATTTGTATGGCTTTGCTTCCTCAATTGACATGCCTTGGATCAAGACTAATCTTTTAATTAAATCTAAGAATGATGAAAAACAACAATGAAAACAATAAGGTCTAGATAAAAAAGGAGAGAGAATTGAAAGGAAAATTAACCTCAAAACTCGGTTTGGAGATGAATAACCATGTGTAAGTTGATCATGGCGCGTGGGTCAGAAGCTTAACCACGGCTAGCTATGAACCTCGGGGTTTCTTACACTTCTTGGGCTTGACGGAAACCGATGGAAACGTGTATGTGGGCGTCAATTGGAAGAATGAAATGAAAGACAGCTGTCTGGAAGCAACTCGTCGGATGCTGTTACTGAACTAGGCGGGTTATGGTGGGGTGCAAGTAATGAGATTTGTCTTGCGAAAATGGTGTAAAAGGCGTGGGCTAGGGGCCAATTTGTTGCAATGGACATGAAGGGCCACCTAGGTGCCGATTTGCAGTGACCTGGGCATTTACATGGCTTTGTTTCAGTTGACATGTCTTGGATGAAGACTAATCCTCTAATTCAACCCAAGAATGATGAAAAACAGCAATAAAAGCAACAAGGTTTAAGGAAAAAAGGTGAGAAAGAATATTAACAGGGAAATTAAGCACAAAACATGGTTTAGAGATGAATAATCACGTGTATGTTGATTGTTGACCTTTAACTCTAGCTAGAAGCTTAAACATGGCTAGATGTGAACCTTGGGGGCTTGTTAAACGTCTTGGGCTTGACGGAACCAATGGTAAGCTGTATGTGGGCTTCAACTGAAAGAATGAGATACAAGACGGGGATTTCTTGCTGCTAATTCATGAGATGCTAGAATTGAACTTGGAGGGTGATTGTGGGGAGCAAATAGTCAAGTTTCCAATGACGAAATGTCTAAAAGGCATGGGCTTGGTGCCGATTTGTTGCAATGCACACATGAAGGTGCACCGAGGTGGCGATTTGCTGTGACTTGGGCATTTACACGGCTTTGTTTCAATTAACATGTCTTGGATGAATAATAATCTTCGAATTAATTCTAAGAATGATGGAAAACAACAATGAAAACTATAAGGTCAAGATAAAAAGGGTGAGAAAGAATATTAAAAGATAAATTAATCTCAAAATATGGTCTAGAGATAGATAATCGTGTGGAAGTCGACTATTGCCCTTAGCTCAAGTCATAAGCCTAACCGTGGCTAGATGTGAACCTTGGGAGATTGCTACGCTTCCTGGGCTTAACCGAAACCAATGGTAAGGTGTATGTGGCCTTCAATTTCAAGAATGAAATAAAAGACATATATCGGGGTGGCAATTTGTCGGATTCTATTACTGAACTAGGCGGGTCAATGTGGAGTGTGAGTAGTGGGATTTCTCTTGCGAAAATATTGCGAAATGCGTGGGCTAGGGGCCGATTTGTCGCAATGCACATGAAGGGGCAGCTAGGGGCCGATCTGCGGCGACTTGGTCATTTACCCGGCTTTCCTTCAAATGACATGTCTTGGATGAAGAACAATCTTCTAATTCAATCCTGGAATGATGACAAACAACATTAAAAGCTACAAGGTGTAGGGAAAAAAGGTGAGAAAGAATATTAAAAGGGAAATTAAGCACAAAGCATGGTTTAGAGATGAATAATCTTGTGTGTGTTGATTATGGCCCTTTAACTTAGCTAGAAGCTTAAGCATGGCTAGACGTGAACCTTGGGGCCTTTTAACACGTCTTGGTCTTGACGGAAACCAATGGTAAGGGTGTATGTGGGCATCAACTGAAAGAATTTGATAGAAGACTGGGTTTGTTGCTGCTAATTCATCGGATGCTAGAAGTAAACTAGGAGGGCTAATGTGGGATGTAAATAGTGAAGATTCCAATGAGGAAATGGTGTAAAAGGGATGGGCTTGGAGCCGATTTGTTGGAATGCACACATGAAGTTGCACTAAGGTGCGGATTTGCGGTGACTCGGGCATTTCCATGACTTTGTTTCAATTGACATGGCTTTTAATCTTCTAATTAAATCTAAGAATGATGGAAAACAACAATGAAAACAATACGGTCAAGATAAAAGGGGTGAGAGAGAATATTAAAAGATAAATTAATCTCAAAACACGGTCTACAAATAAATAATCATGTGTGAGTTGATTACCACCCTTAACACAAGTCATAAGCTTAACCATGGCTAGATGTGAACCTTGGGGGCTTCTTAAGTTTCTTGGGCTTGACCGAAACCAATCGTAAGGTGTTTGTGGGCTTCAATTGGAAGGAAAAAAAAAATAAAAGATGGGTTTCTTGTAGCTAATTCGGCGGATGGAAGAATTGAACTAGGATTGTTAATCTGGGGTCTAAATAATGAAACTTCACTTGAGAAAATAGTGCAAGAGGCCATGGGCTGGGGTCCTTTATTTTGCAATGCACATGAACGTGCACCTACGTGCCGATTTGTGGTGAATTGGGCATTTGTATGGCTTTGCTTCCTCAATTGACATGCCTTGGATCAAGACTAATCTTTTAATTAAATCTAAGAATGATGAAAAACAACAATGAAAACAATAAGGTCTAGATAAAAAAGGAGAGAGAATTGAAAGGAAAATTAACCTCAAAACTCGGTTTGGAGATGAATAACCATGTGTAAGTTGATCATGGCACGTGGGTCAGAAGCTTAACCACGGCTAGCTATGAACCTCGGGGTTTCTTACACTTCTTGGGCTTGACGGAAACCGATGGAAACGTGTATGTGGGCGTCAATTGGAAGAATGAAATGAAAGACAGCTGTCTGGAAGCAACTCGTCGGATGCTGTTACTGAACTAGGCGGGTTATGGTGGGGTGCAAGTAATGAGATTTGTCTTGCGAAAATGGTGTAAAAGGCGTGGGCTAGGGGCCAATTTGTTGCAATGGACATGAAGGGCCACCTAGGTGCCGATTTGCAGTGACCTGGGCATTTACATGGCTTTGTTTCAGTTGACATGTCTTGGATGAAGACTAATCCTCTAATTCAACCCAAGAATGATGAAAAACAGCAATAAAAGCAACAAGGTTTAAGGAAAAAAGGTGAGAAAGAATATTAACAGGGAAATTAAGCACAAAACATGGTTTAGAGATGAATAATCACGTGTATGTTGATTGTTGACCTTTAACTCTAGCTAGAAGCTTAAACATGGCTAGATGTGAACCTTGGGGGCTTGTTAAACGTCTTGGGCTTGACGGAAACCAATGGTAAGCTGTATGTGGGCTTCAACTGAAAGAATGAGATACAAGACGGGGATTTCTTGCTGCTAATTCATGAGATGCTAGAATTGAACTTGGAGGGTGATTGTGGGGAGCAAATAGTCAAGTTTCCAATGACGAAATGTCTAAAAGGCATGGGCTTGGTGCCGATTTGTTGCAATGCACACATGAAGGTGCACCGAGGTGGCGATTTGCTGTGACTTGGGCATTTACACGGCTTTGTTTCAATTAACATGTCTTGGATGAATAATAATCTTCGAATTAATTCTAAGAATGATGGAAAACAACAATGAAAACTATAAGGTCAAGATAAAAAGGGTGAGAAAGAATATTAAAAGATAAATTAATCTCAAAATATGGTCTAGAGATAGATAATCGTGTGGAAGTCGACTATTGCCCTTAGCTCAAGTCATAAGCCTAACCGTGGCTAGATGTGAACCTTGGGAGATTGCTACGCTTCCTGGGCTTGACCGAAACCAATGGTAAGGTGTATGTGGCCTTCAATTTCAAGAATGAAATAAAAGACATATATCGGGGTGGCAATTTGTCGGATTCTATTACTGAACTAGGCGGGTCAATGTGGAGTGTGAGTAGTGGGATTTCTCTTGCGAAAATATTGCGAAATGCGTGGGCTAGGGGCCGATTTGTCGCAATGCACATGAAGGGGCAGCTAGGGGCCGATCTGCGGCGACTTGGTCATTTACCCGGCTTTCCTTCAAATGACATGTCTTGGATGAAGAACAATCTTCTAATTCAATCCTAGAATGATGACAAACAACATTAAAAGCTACAAGGTGTAGGGAAAAAAGGTGAGAAAGAATATTAAAAGGGAAATTAAGCACAAAGCATGGTTTAGAGATGAATAATCTTGTGTGTGTTGATTATGGCCCTTTAACTTAGCTAGAAGCTTAAGCATGGCTAGATGTGAACCTTGGGGCCTTTTAACACGTCTTGGTCTTGACGGAAACCAATGGTAAGGGTGTATGTGGGCATCAACTGAAAGAATTTGATAGAAGACTGGGTTTGTTGCTGCTAATTCATCGGATGCTAGAAGTAAACTAGGAGGGCTAATGTGGGATGTAAATAGTGAAGATTCCAATGAGGAAATGGTGTAAAAGGGATGGGCTTGGAGCCGATTTGTTGGAATGCACACATGAAGTTGCACTAAGGTGCGGATTTGCGGTGACTCGGGCATTTCCATGACTTTGTTTCAATTGACATGGCTTTTAATCTTCTAATTAAATCTAAGAATGATGGAAAACAACAATGAAAACAATACGGTCAAGATAAAAGGGGTGAGAGAGAATATTAAAAGATAAATTAATCTCAAAACACGGTCTACAAATAAATAATCATGTGTGAGTTGATTACCACCCTTAACACAAGTCATAAGCTTAACCATGGCTAGATGTGAACCGTGGGGGCTTCTTAAGTTTCTTGGGCTTGACCGAAACCAATCGTAAGGTGTTTGTGGGCTTCAATTGGAAGGAAAAAAAAAATAAAAGATGGGTTTCTTGTAGCTAATTCGGCGGATGGAAGAATTGAACTAGGATTGTTAATCTGGGGTGTAAATAATGAAACTTCACTTGAGAAAATAGTGCAAGAGGCCATGGGCTGGGGTCCTTTATTTTGCAATGCACATGAACGTGCACCTACGTGCCGATTTGTGGTGACTTGGGCATTTGTATGGCTTTGCTTCCTCAATTGACATGCCTTGGATCAAGACTAATCTTTAAATTAAATCTAAGAATGATGAAAAACAACAATGAAAACAATAAGGTCTAGATAAAAAAGGAGAGAGAATTGAAAGGAAAATTAACCTCAAAACTCGGTTTGGAGATGAATAACCATGTGTAAGTTGATCATGGCGCATGGGTCAGAAGCTTAACCACGGCTAGCTATGAACCTCGGGGTTTCTTACACTTCTTGGGCTTGACGGAAACCGATGGAAACGTGTATGTGGGCATCAATTGGAAGAATGAAATGAAAGACAGCTGTCTGGAAGCAACTCGTCGGATGCTGTTACTGAACTAGGCGGGTTATGGTGGGGTGCAAGTAATGAGATTTGTCTTGCGAAAATGGTGTAAAAGGCGTGGGCTAGGGGCCAATTTGTTGCAATGGACATGAAGGGCCACCTAGGTGCCGATTTGCAGTGACCTGGGCATTTACATGGCTTTGTTTCAGTTGACATGTCTTGGATGAAGACTAATCCTCTAATTCAACCCAAGAATGATGAAAAACAGCAATAAAAGCAACAAGGTTTAAGGAAAAAAGGTGAGAAAGAATATTAACAGGGAAATTAAGCACAAAACATGGTTTAGAGATGAATAATCACGTGTATGTTGATTGTTGACCTTTAACTCTAGCTAGAAGCTTAAACATGGCTAGATGTGAACCTTGGGGGCTTGTTAAACGTCTTGGGCTTGACGGAAACCAATGGTAAGCTGTATGTGGGCTTCAACTGAAAGAATGAGATACAAGACGGGGATTTCTTGCTGCTAATTCATGAGATGCTAGAATTGAACTTGGAGGGTGATTGTGGGGAGCAAATAGTCAAGTTTCCAATGACGAAATGTCTAAAAGGCATGGGCTTGGTGCCGATTTGTTGCAATGCACACATGAAGGTGCACCGAGGTGGCGATTTGCTGTGACTTGGGCATTTACACGGCTTTGTTTCAATTAACATGTCTTGGATGAATAATAATCTTCGAATTAATTCTAAGAATGATGGAAAACAACAATGAAAACTATAAGGTCAAGATAAAAAGGGTGAGAAAGAATATTAAAAGATAAATTAATCTCAAAATATGGTCTAGAGATAGATAATCGTGTGGAAGTCGACTATTGCCCTTAGCTCAAGTCATAAGCCTAACCGTGGCTAGATGTGAACCTTGGGAGATTGCTACGCTTCCTGGGCTTGACCGAAACCAATGGTAAGGTGTATGTGGCCTTCAATTTCAAGAATGAAATAAAAGACATATATCGGGGTGGCAATTTGTCGGATTCTATTACTGAACTAGGCGGGTCAATGTGGAGTGTGAGTAGTGGGATTTCTCTTGCGAAAATATTGCGAAATGCGTGGGCTAGGGGCCGATTTGTCGCAATGCACATGAAGGGGCAGCTAGGGGCCGATCTGCGGCGACTTGGTCATTTACCCGGCTTTCCTTCAAATGACATGTCTTGGATGAAGAACAATCTTCTAATTCAATCCTAGAATGATGACAAACAACATTAAAAGCTACAAGGTGTAGGGAAAAAAGGTGAGAAAGAATATTAAAAGGGAAATTAAGCACAAAGCATGGTTTAGAGATGAATAATCTTGTGTGTGTTGATTATGGCCCTTTAACTTAGCTAGAAGCTTAAGCATGGCTAGACGTGAACCTTGGGGCCTTTTAACACGTCTTGGTCTTGACGGAAACCAATGGTAAGGGTGTATGTGGGCATCAACTGAAAGAATTTGATAGAAGACTGGGTTTGTTGCTGCTAATTCATCGGATGCTAGAAGTAAACTAGGAGGGCTAATGTGGGATGTAAATAGTGAAGATTCCAATGAGGAAATGGTGTAAAAGGGATGGGCTTGGAGCCGATTTGTTGGAATGCACACATGAAGTTGCACTAAGGTGCGGATTTGCGGTGACTCGGGCATTTCCATGACTTTGTTTCAATTGACATGGCTTTTAATCTTCTAATTAAATCTAAGAATGATGGAAAACAACAATGAAAACAATACGGTCAAGATAAAAGGGGTGAGAGAGAATATTAAAAGATAAATTAATCTCAAAACACGGTCTACAAATAAATAATCATGTGTGAGTTGATTACCACCCTTAACACAAGTCATAAGCTTAACCATGGCTAGATGTGAACCTTGGGGGCTTCTTAAGTTTCTTGGGCTTGACCGAAACCAATCGTAAGGTGTTTGTGGGCTTCAATTGGAAGGAAAAAAAAAATAAAAGATGGGTTTCTTGTAGCTAATTCGGCGGATGGAAGAATTGAACTAGGATTGTTAATCTGGGGTGTAAATAATGAAACTTCACTTGAGAAAATAGTGCAAGAGGCCATGGGCTGGGGTCCTTTATTTTGCAATGCACATGAACGTGCACCTACGTGCCGATTTGTGGTGACTTGGGCATTTGTATGGCTTTGCTTCCTCAATTGACATGCCTTGGATCAAGACTAATCTTTAAATTAAATCTAAGAATGATGAAAAACAACAATGAAAACAATAAGGTCTAGATAAAAAAGGAGAGAGAATTGAAAGGAAAATTAACCTCAAAACTCGGTTTGGAGATGAATAACCATGTGTAAGTTGATCATGGCGCATGGGTCAGAAGCTTAACCACGGCTAGCTATGAACCTCGGGGTTTCTTACACTTCTTGGGCTTGACGGAAACCGATGGAAACGTGTATGTGGGCATCAATTGGAAGAATGAAATGAAAGACAGCTGTCTGGAAGCAACTCGTCGGATGCTGTTACTGAACTAGGCGGGTTATGGTGGGGTGCAAGTAATGAGATTTGTCTTGCGAAAATGGTGTAAAAGGCGTGGGCTAGGGGCCAATTTGTTGCAATGGACATGAAGGGCCACCTAGGTGCCGATTTGCAGTGACCTGGGCATTTACATGGCTTTGTTTCAGTTGACATGTCTTGGATGAAGACTAATCCTCTAATTCAACCCAAGAATGATGAAAAACAGCAATAAAAGCAACAAGGTTTAAGGAAAAAAGGTGAGAAAGAATATTAACAGGGAAATTAAGCACAAAACATGGTTTAGAGATGAATAATCACGTGTATGTTGATTGTTGACCTTTAACTCTAGCTAGAAGCTTAAACATGGCTAGATGTGAACCTTGGGGGCTTGTTAAACGTCTTGGGCTTGACGGAAACCAATGGTAAGCTGTATGTGGGCTTCAACTGAAAGAATGAGATACAAGACGGGGATTTCTTGCTGCTAATTCATGAGATGCTAGAATTGAACTTGGAGGGTGATTGTGGGGAGCAAATAGTCAAGTTTCCAATGACGAAATGTCTAAAAGGCATGGGCTTGGTGCCGATTTGTTGCAATGCACACATGAAGGTGCACCGAGGTGGCGATTTGCTGTGACTTGGGCATTTACACGGCTTTGTTTCAATTAACATGTCTTGGATGAATAATAATCTTCGAATTAATTCTAAGAATGATGGAAAACAACAATGAAAACTATAAGGTCAAGATAAAAAGGGTGAGAAAGAATATTAAAAGATAAATTAATCTCAAAATATGGTCTAGAGATAGATAATCGTGTGGAAGTCGACTATTGCCCTTAGCTCAAGTCATAAGCCTAACCGTGGCTAGATGTGAACCTTGGGAGATTGCTACGCTTCCTGGGCTTGACCGAAACCAATGGTAAGGTGTATGTGGCCTTCAATTTCAAGAATGAAATAAAAGACATATATCGGGGTGGCAATTTGTCGGATTCTATTACTGAACTAGGCGGGTCAATGTGGAGTGTGAGTAGTGGGATTTCTCTTGCGAAAATATTGCGAAATGCGTGGGCTAGGGGCCGATTTGTCGCAATGCACATGAAGGGGCAGCTAGGGGCCGATCTGCGGCGACTTGGTCATTTACCCGGCTTTCCTTCAAATGACATGTCTTGGATGAAGAACAATCTTCTAATTCAATCCTAGAATGATGACAAACAACATTAAAAGCTACAAGGTGTAGGGAAAAAAGGTGAGAAAGAATATTAAAAGGGAAATTAAGCACAAAGCATGGTTTAGAGATGAATAATCTTGTGTGTGTTGATTATGGCCCTTTAACTTAGCTAGAAGCTTAAGCATGGCTAGACGTGAACCTTGGGGCCTTTTAACACGTCTTGGACTTGACGGAAACCAATGGTAAGGGTGTATGTGGGCATCAACTGAAAGAATTTGATAGAAGACTGGGTTTGTTGCTGCTAATTCATCGGATGCTAGAAGTAAACTAGGAGGGCTAATGTGGGATGTAAACAGTGAAGATTCCAATGAGGAAATGGTGTAAAAGGGATGGGCTTGGAGCCGATTTGTTGGAATGCACACATGAAGTTGCACTAAGGTGCGGATTTGCGGTGACTCGGGCATTTCCATGACTTTGTTTCAATTGACATGGCTTTTAATCTTCTAATTAAATCTAAGAATGATGGAAAACAACAATGAAAACAATACGGTCAAGATAAAAGGGGTGAGAGAGAATATTAAAAGATAAATTAATCTCAAAACACGGTCTACAAATAAATAATCATGTGTGAGTTGATTACCACCCTTAACACAAGTCATAAGCTTAACCATGGCTAGATGTGAACCTTGGGGGCTTCTTAAGTTTCTTGGGCTTGACCGAAACCAATCGTAAGGTGTTTGTGGGCTTCAATTGGAAGGAAAAAAAAAATAAAAGATGGGTTTCTTGTAGCTAATTCGGCGGATGGAAGAATCGAACTAGGATTGTTAATCTGGGGTGTAAATAATGAAACTTCACTTGAGAAAATAGTGCAAGAGGCCATGGGCTGGGGTCCTTTATTTTGCAATGCACATGAACGTGCACCTACGTGCCGATTTGTGGTGACTTGGGCATTTGTATGGCTTTGCTTCCTCAATTGACATGCCTTGGATCAAGACTAATCTTTTAATTAAATCTAAGAATGATGAAAAACAACAATGAAAACAATAAGGTCTAGATAAAAAAGGAGAGAGAATTGAAAGGAAAATTAACCTCAAAACTCGGTTTGGAGATGAATAACCATGTGTAAGTTGATCATGGCGCGTGGGTCAGAAGCTTAACCACGGCTAGCTATGAACCTCGGGGTTTCTTACACTTCTTGGGCTTGACGGAAACCGATGGAAACGTGTATGTGGGCGTCAATTGGAAGAATGAAATGAAAGACAGCTGTCTGGAAGCAACTCGTCGGATGCTGTTACTGAACTAGGCGGGTTATGGTGGGGTGCAAGTAATGAGATTTGTCTTGCGAAAATGGTGTAAAAGGCGTGGGCTAGGGGCCAATTTGTTGCAATGGACATGAAGGGCCACCTAGGTGCCGATTTGCAGTGACCTGGGCATTTACATGGCTTTGTTTCAGTTGACATGTCTTGGATGAAGACTAATCCTCTAATTCAACCCAAGAATGATGAAAAACAGCAATAAAAGCAACAAGGTTTAAGGAAAAAAGGTGAGAAAGAATATTAACAGGGAAATTAAGCACAAAACATGGTTTAGAGATGAATAATCACGTGTATGTTGATTGTTGACCTTTAACTCTAGCTAGAAGCTTAAACATGGCTAGATGTGAACCTTGGGGGCTTGTTAAACGTCTTGGGCTTGACGGAAACCAATGGTAAGCTGTATGTGGGCTTCAACTGAAAGAATGAGATACAAGACGGGGATTTCTTGCTGCTAATTCATGAGATGCTAGAATTGAACTTGGAGGGTGATTGTGGGGAGCAAATAGTCAAGTTTCCAATGACGAAATGTCTAAAAGGCATGGGCTTGGTGCCGATTTGTTGCAATGCACACATGAAGGTGCACCGAGGTGGCGATTTGCTGTGACTTGGGCATTTACACGGCTTTGTTTCAATTAACATGTCTTGGATGAATAATAATCTTCGAATTAATTCTAAGAATGATGGAAAACAACAATGAAAACTATAAGGTCAAGATAAAAAGGGTGAGAAAGAATATTAAAAGATAAATTAATCTCAAAATATGGTCTAGAGATAGATAATCGTGTGGAAGTCGACTATTGCCCTTAGCTCAAGTCATAAGCCTAACCGTGGCTAGATGTGAACCTTGGGAGATTGCTACGCTTCCTGGGCTTGACCGAAACCAATGGTAAGGTGTATGTGGCCTTCAATTTCAAGAATGAAATAAAAGACATATATCGGGGTGGCAATTTGTCGGATTCTATTACTGAACTAGGCGGGTCAATGTGGAGTGTGAGTAGTGGGATTTCTCTTGCGAAAATATTGCGAAATGCGTGGGCTAGGGGCCGATTTGTCGCAATGCACATGAAGGGGCAGCTAGGGGCCGATCTGCGGCGACTTGGTCATTTACCCGGCTTTCCTTCAAATGACATGTCTTGGATGAAGAACAATCTTCTAATTCAATCCTAGAATGATGACAAACAACATTAAAAGCTACAAGGTGTAGGGAAAAAAGGTGAGAAAGAATATTAAAAGGGAAATTAAGCACAAAGCATGGTTTAGAGATGAATAATCTTGTGTGTGTTGATTATGGCCCTTTAACTTAGCTAGAAGCTTAAGCATGGCTAGACGTGAACCTTGGGGCCTTTTAACACGTCTTGGTCTTGACGGAAACCAATGGTAAGGGTGTATGTGGGCATCAACTGAAAGAATTTGATAGAAGACTGGGTTTGTTGCTGCTAATTCATCGGATGCTAGAAGTAAACTAGGAGGGCTAATGTGGGATGTAAATAGTGAAGATTCCAATGAGGAAATGGTGTAAAAGGGATGGGCTTGGAGCCGATTTGTTGGAATGCACACATGAAGTTGCACTAAGGTGCGGATTTGCGGTGACTCGGGCATTTCCATGACTTTGTTTCAATTGACATGGCTTTTAATCTTCTAATTAAATCTAAGAATGATGGAAAACAACAATGAAAACAATACGGTCAAGATAAAAGGGGTGAGAGAGAATATTAAAAGATAAATTAATCTCAAAACACGGTCTACAAATAAATAATCATGTGTGAGTTGATTACCACCCTTAACACAAGTCATAAGCTTAACCATGGCTAGATGTGAACCTTGGGGGCTTCTTAAGTTTCTTGGGCTTGACCGAAACCAATCGTAAGGTGTTTGTGGGCTTCAATTGGAAGGAAAAAAAAAATAAAAGATGGGTTTCTTGTAGCTAATTCGGCGGATGGAAGAATTGAACTAGGATTGTTAATCTGGGGTGTAAATAATGAAACTTCACTTGAGAAAATAGTGCAAGAGGCCATGGGCTGGGGTCCTTTATTTTGCAATGCACATGAACGTGCACCTACGTGCCGATTTGTGGTGACTTGGGCATTTGTATGGCTTTGCTTCCTCAATTGACATGCCTTGGATCAAGACTAATCTTTTAATTAAATCTAAGAATGATGAAAAACAACAATGAAAACAATAAGGTCTAGATAAAAAAGGAGAGAGAATTGAAAGGAAAATTAACCTCAAAACTCGGTTTGGAGATGAATAACCATGTGTAAGTTGATCATGGCGCGTGGGTCAGAAGCTTAACCACGGCTAGCTATGAACCTCGGGGTTTCTTACACTTCTTGGGCTTGACGGAAACCGATGGAAACGTGTATGTGGGCATCAATTGGAAGAATGAAATGAAAGACAGCTGTCTGGAAGCAACTCGTCGGATGCTGTTACTGAACTAGGCGGGTTATGGTGGGGTGCAAGTAATGAGATTTGTCTTGCGAAAATGGTGTAAAAGGCGTGGGCTAGGGGCCAATTTGTTGCAATGGACATGAAGGGCCACCTAGGTGCCGATTTGCAGTGACCTGGGCATTTACATGGCTTTGTTTCAGTTGACATGTCTTGGATGAAGACTAATCCTCTAATTCAACCCAAGAATGATGAAAAACAGCAATAAAAGCAACAAGGTTTAAGGAAAAAAGGTGAGAAAGAATATTAACAGGGAAATTAAGCACAAAACATGGTTTAGAGATGAATAATCACGTGTATGTTGATTGTTGACCTTTAACTCTAGCTAGAAGCTTAAACATGGCTAGATGTGAACCTTGGGGGCTTGTTAAACGTCTTGGGCTTGACGGAAACCAATGGTAAGCTGTATGTGGGCTTCAACTGAAAGAATGAGATACAAGACGGGGATTTCTTGCTGCTAATTCATGAGATGCTAGAATTGAACTTGGAGGGTGATTGTGGGGAGCAAATAGTCAAGTTTCCAATGACGAAATGTCTAAAAGGCATGGGCTTGGTGCCGATTTGTTGCAATGCACACATGAAGGTGCACCGAGGTGGCGATTTGCTGTGACTTGGGCATTTACACGGCTTTGTTTCAATTAACATGTCTTGGATGAATAATAATCTTCGAATTAATTCTAAGAATGATGGAAAACAACAATGAAAACTATAAGGTCAAGATAAAAAGGGTGAGAAAGAATATTAAAAGATAAATTAATCTCAAAATATGGTCTAGAGATAGATAATCGTGTGGAAGTCGACTATTGCCCTTAGCTCAAGTCATAAGCCTAACCGTGGCTAGATGTGAACCTTGGGAGATTGCTACGCTTCCTGGGCTTGACCGAAACCAATGGTAAGGTGTATGTGGCCTTCAATTTCAAGAATGAAATAAAAGACATATATCGGGGTGGCAATTTGTCGGATTCTATTACTGAACTAGGCGGGTCAATGTGGAGTGTGAGTAGTGGGATTTCTCTTGCGAAAATATTGCGAAATGCGTGGGCTAGGGGCCGATTTGTCGCAATGCACATGAAGGGGCAGCTAGGGGCCGATCTGCGGCGACTTGGTCATTTACCCGGCTTTCCTTCAAATGACATGTCTTGGATGAAGAACAATCTTCTAATTCAATCCTAGAATGATGACAAACAACATTAAAAGCTACAAGGTGTAGGGAAAAAAGGTGAGAAAGAATATTAAAAGGGAAATTAAGCACAAAGCATGGTTTAGAGATGAATAATCTTGTGTGTGTTGATTATGGCCCTTTAACTTAGCTAGAAGCTTAAGCATGGCTAGACGTGAACCTTGGGGCCTTTTAACACGTCTTGGTCTTGACGGAAACCAATGGTAAGGGTGTATGTGGGCATCAACTGAAAGAATTTGATAGAAGACTGGGTTTGTTGCTGCTAATTCATCGGATGCTAGAAGTAAACTAGGAGGGCTAATGTGGGATGTAAATAGTGAAGATTCCAATGAGGAAATGGTGTAAAAGGGATGGGCTTGGAGCCGATTTGTTGGAATGCACACATGAAGTTGCACTAAGGTGCGGATTTGCGGTGACTCGGGCATTTCCATGACTTTGTTTCAATTGACATGGCTTTTAATCTTCTAATTAAATCTAAGAATGATGGAAAACAACAATGAAAACAATACGGTCAAGATAAAAGGGGTGAGAGAGAATATTAAAAGATAAATTAATCTCAAAACACGGTCTACAAATAAATAATCATGTGTGAGTTGATTACCACCCTTAACACAAGTCATAAGCTTAACCATGGCTAGATGTGAACCTTGGGGGCTTCTTAAGTTTCTTGGGCTTGACCGAAACCAATCGTAAGGTGTTTGTGGGCTTCAATTGGAAGGAAAAAAAAAATAAAAGATGGGTTTCTTGTAGCTAATTCGGCGGATGGAAGAATTGAACTAGGATTGTTAATCTGGGGTGTAAATAATGAAACTTCACTTGAGAAAATAGTGCAAGAGGCCATGGGCTGGGGTCCTTTATTTTGCAATGCACATGAACGTGCACCTACGTGCCGATTTGTGGTGACTTGGGCATTTGTATGGCTTTGCTTCCTCAATTGACATGCCTTGGATCAAGACTAATCTTTTAATTAAATCTAAGAATGATGAAAAACAACAATGAAAACAATAAGGTCTAGATAAAAAAGGAGAGAGAATTGAAAGGAAAATTAACCTCAAAACTCGGTTTGGAGATGAATAACCATGTGTAAGTTGATCATGGCGCGTGGGTCAGAAGCTTAACCACGGCTAGCTATGAACCTCGGGGTTTCTTACACTTCTTGGGCTTGACGGAAACCGATGGAAACGTGTATGTGGGCATCAATTGGAAGAATGAAATGAAAGACAGCTGTCTGGAAGCAACTCGTCGGATGCTGTTACTGAACTAGGCGGGTTATGGTGGGGTGCAAGTAATGAGATTTGTCTTGCGAAAATGGTGTAAAAGGCGTGGGCTAGGGGCCAATTTGTTGCAATGGACATGAAGGGCCACCTAGGTGCCGATTTGCAGTGACCTGGGCATTTACATGGCTTTGTTTCAGTTGACATGTCTTGGATGAAGACTAATCCTCTAATTCAACCCAAGAATGATGAAAAACAGCAATAAAAGCAACAAGGTTTAAGGAAAAAAGGTGAGAAAGAATATTAACAGGGAAATTAAGCACAAAACATGGTTTAGAGATGAATAATCACGTGTATGTTGATTGTTGACCTTTAACTCTAGCTAGAAGCTTAAACATGGCTAGATGTGAACCTTGGGGGCTTGTTAAACGTCTTGGGCTTGACGGAAACCAATGGTAAGCTGTATGTGGGCTTCAACTGAAAGAATGAGATACAAGACGGGGATTTCTTGCTGCTAATTCATGAGATGCTAGAATTGAACTTGGAGGGTGATTGTGGGGAGCAAATAGTCAAGTTTCCAATGACGAAATGTCTAAAAGGCATGGGCTTGGTGCCGATTTGTTGCAATGCACACATGAAGGTGCACCGAGGTGGCGATTTGCTGTGACTTGGGCATTTACACGGCTTTGTTTCAATTAACATGTCTTGGATGAATAATAATCTTCGAATTAATTCTAAGAATGATGGAAAACAACAATGAAAACTATAAGGTCAAGATAAAAAGGGTGAGAAAGAATATTAAAAGATAAATTAATCTCAAAATATGGTCTAGAGATAGATAATCGTGTGGAAGTCGACTATTGCCCTTAGCTCAAGTCATAAGCCTAACCGTGGCTAGATGTGAACCTTGGGAGATTGCTACGCTTCCTGGGCTTGACCGAAACCAATGGTAAGGTGTATGTGGCCTTCAATTTCAAGAATGAAATAAAAGACATATATCGGGGTGGCAATTTGTCGGATTCTATTACTGAACTAGGCGGGTCAATGTGGAGTGTGAGTAGTGGGATTTCTCTTGCGAAAATATTGCGAAATGCGTGGGCTAGGGGCCGATTTGTCGCAATGCACATGAAGGGGCAGCTAGGGGCCGATCTGCGGCGACTTGGTCATTTACCCGGCTTTCCTTCAAATGACATGTCTTGGATGAAGAACAATCTTCTAATTCAATCCTAGAATGATGACAAACAACATTAAAAGCTACAAGGTGTAGGGAAAAAAGGTGAGAAAGAATATTAAAAGGGAAATTAAGCACAAAGCATGGTTTAGAGATGAATAATCTTGTGTGTGTTGATTATGGCCCTTTAACTTAGCTAGAAGCTTAAGCATGGCTAGACGTGAACCTTGGGGCCTTTTAACACGTCTTGGTCTTGACGGAAACCAATGGTAAGGGTGTATGTGGGCATCAACTGAAAGAATTTGATAGAAGACTGGGTTTGTTGCTGCTAATTCATCGGATGCTAGAAGTAAACTAGGAGGGCTAATGTGGGATGTAAATAGTGAAGATTCCAATGAGGAAATGGTGTAAAAGGGATGGGCTTGGAGCCGATTTGTTGGAATGCACACATGAAGTTGCACTAAGGTGCGGATTTGCGGTGACTCGGGCATTTCCATGACTTTGTTTCAATTGACATGGCTTTTAATCTTCTAATTAAATCTAAGAATGATGGAAAACAACAATGAAAACAATACGGTCAAGATAAAAGGGGTGAGAGAGAATATTAAAAGATAAATTAATCTCAAAACACGGTCTACAAATAAATAATCATGTGTGAGTTGATTACCACCCTTAACACAAGTCATAAGCTTAACCATGGCTAGATGTGAACCTTGGGGGCTTCTTAAGTTTCTTGGGCTTGACCGAAACCAATCGTAAGGTGTTTGTGGGCTTCAATTGGAAGGAAAAAAAAAATAAAAGATGGGTTTCTTGTAGCTAATTCGGCGGATGGAAGAATTGAACTAGGATTGTTAATCTGGGGTGTAAATAATGAAACTTCACTTGAGAAAATAGTGCAAGAGGCCATGGGCTGGGGTCCTTTATTTTGCAATGCACATGAACGTGCACCTACGTGCCGATTTGTGGTGACTTGGGCATTTGTATGGCTTTGCTTCCTCAATTGACATGCCTTGGATCAAGACTAATCTTTTAATTAAATCTAAGAATGATGAAAAACAACAATGAAAACAATAAGGTCTAGATAAAAAAGGAGAGAGAATTGAAAGGAAAATTAACCTCAAAACTCGGTTTGGAGATGAATAACCATGTGTAAGTTGATCATGGCGCGTGGGTCAGAAGCTTAACCACGGCTAGCTATGAACCTCGGGGTTTCTTACACTTCTTGGGCTTGACGGAAACCGATGGAAACGTGTATGTGGGCATCAATTGGAAGAATGAAATGAAAGACAGCTGTCTGGAAGCAACTCGTCGGATGCTGTTACTGAACTAGGCGGGTTATGGTGGGGTGCAAGTAATGAGATTTGTCTTGCGAAAATGGTGTAAAAGGCGTGGGCTAGGGGCCAATTTGTTGCAATGGACATGAAGGGCCACCTAGGTGCCGATTTGCAGTGACCTGGGCATTTACATGGCTTTGTTTCAGTTGACATGTCTTGGATGAAGACTAATCCTCTAATTCAACCCAAGAATGATGAAAAACAGCAATAAAAGCAACAAGGTTTAAGGAAAAAAGGTGAGAAAGAATATTAACAGGGAAATTAAGCACAAAACATGGTTTAGAGATGAATAATCACGTGTATGTTGATTGTTGACCTTTAACTCTAGCTAGAAGCTTAAACATGGCTAGATGTGAACCTTGGGGGCTTGTTAAACGTCTTGGGCTTGACGGAAACCAATGGTAAGCTGTATGTGGGCTTCAACTGAAAGAATGAGATACAAGACGGGGATTTCTTGCTGCTAATTCATGAGATGCTAGAATTGAACTTGGAGGGTGATTGTGGGGAGCAAATAGTCAAGTTTCCAATGACGAAATGTCTAAAAGGCATGGGCTTGGTGCCGATTTGTTGCAATGCACACATGAAGGTGCACCGAGGTGGCGATTTGCTGTGACTTGGGCATTTACACGGCTTTGTTTCAATTAACATGTCTTGGATGAATAATAATCTTCGAATTAATTCTAAGAATGATGGAAAACAACAATGAAAACTATAAGGTCAAGATAAAAAGGGTGAGAAAGAATATTAAAAGATAAATTAATCTCAAAATATGGTCTAGAGATAGATAATCGTGTGGAAGTCGACTATTGCCCTTAGCTCAAGTCATAAGCCTAACCGTGGCTAGATGTGAACCTTGGGAGATTGCTACGCTTCCTGGGCTTGACCGAAACCAATGGTAAGGTGTATGTGGCCTTCAATTTCAAGAATGAAATAAAAGACATATATCGGGGTGGCAATTTGTCGGATTCTATTACTGAACTAGGCGGGTCAATGTGGAGTGTGAGTAGTGGGATTTCTCTTGCGAAAATATTGCGAAATGCGTGGGCTAGGGGCCGATTTGTCGCAATGCACATGAAGGGGCAGCTAGGGGCCGATCTGCGGCGACTTGGTCATTTACCCGGCTTTCCTTCAAATGACATGTCTTGGATGAAGAACAATCTTCTAATTCAATCCTAGAATGATGACAAACAACATTAAAAGCTACAAGGTGTAGGGAAAAAAGGTGAGAAAGAATATTAAAAGGGAAATTAAGCACAAAGCATGGTTTAGAGATGAATAATCTTGTGTGTGTTGATTATGGCCCTTTAACTTAGCTAGAAGCTTAAGCATGGCTAGACGTGAACCTTGGGGCCTTTTAACACGTCTTGGTCTTGACGGAAACCAATGGTAAGGGTGTATGTGGGCATCAACTGAAAGAATTTGATAGAAGACTGGGTTTGTTGCTGCTAATTCATCGGATGCTAGAAGTAAACTAGGAGGGCTAATGTGGGATGTAAATAGTGAAGATTCCAATGAGGAAATGGTGTAAAAGGGATGGGCTTGGAGCCGATTTGTTGGAATGCACACATGAAGTTGCACTAAGGTGCGGATTTGCGGTGACTCGGGCATTTCCATGACTTTGTTTCAATTGACATGGCTTTTAATCTTCTAATTAAATCTAAGAATGATGGAAAACAACAATGAAAACAATACGGTCAAGATAAAAGGGGTGAGAGAGAATATTAAAAGATAAATTAATCTCAAAACACGGTCTACAAATAAATAATCATGTGTGAGTTGATTACCACCCTTAACACAAGTCATAAGCTTAACCATGGCTAGATGTGAACCTTGGGGGCTTCTTAAGTTTCTTGGGCTTGACCGAAACCAATCGTAAGGTGTTTGTGGGCTTCAATTGGAAGGAAAAAAAAAATAAAAGATGGGTTTCTTGTAGCTAATTCGGCGGATGGAAGAATTGAACTAGGATTGTTAATCTGGGGTGTAAATAATGAAACTTCACTTGAGAAAATAGTGCAAGAGGCCATGGGCTGGGGTCCTTTATTTTGCAATGCACATGAACGTGCACCTACGTGCCGATTTGTGGTGACTTGGGCATTTGTATGGCTTTGCTTCCTCAATTGACATGCCTTGGATCAAGACTAATCTTTTAATTAAATCTAAGAATGATGAAAAACAACAATGAAAACAATAAGGTCTAGATAAAAAAGGAGAGAGAATTGAAAGGAAAATTAACCTCAAAACTCGGTTTGGAGATGAATAACCATGTGTAAGTTGATCATGGCGCGTGGGTCAGAAGCTTAACCACGGCTAGCTATGAACCTCGGGGTTTCTTACACTTCTTGGGCTTGACGGAAACCGATGGAAACGTGTATGTGGGCATCAATTGGAAGAATGAAATGAAAGACAGCTGTCTGGAAGCAACTCGTCGGATGCTGTTACTGAACTAGGCGGGTTATGGTGGGGTGCAAGTAATGAGATTTGTCTTGCGAAAATGGTGTAAAAGGCGTGGGCTAGGGGCCAATTTGTTGCAATGGACATGAAGGGCCACCTAGGTGCCGATTTGCAGTGACCTGGGCATTTACATGGCTTTGTTTCAGTTGACATGTCTTGGATGAAGACTAATCCTCTAATTCAACCCAAGAATGATGAAAAACAGCAATAAAAGCAACAAGGTTTAAGGAAAAAAGGTGAGAAAGAATATTAACAGGGAAATTAAGCACAAAACATGGTTTAGAGATGAATAATCACGTGTATGTTGATTGTTGACCTTTAACTCTAGCTAGAAGCTTAAACATGGCTAGATGTGAACCTTGGGGGCTTGTTAAACGTCTTGGGCTTGACGGAAACCAATGGTAAGCTGTATGTGGGCTTCAACTGAAAGAATGAGATACAAGACGGGGATTTCTTGCTGCTAATTCATGAGATGCTAGAATTGAACTTGGAGGGTGATTGTGGGGAGCAAATAGTCAAGTTTCCAATGACGAAATGTCTAAAAGGCATGGGCTTGGTGCCGATTTGTTGCAATGCACACATGAAGGTGCACCGAGGTGGCGATTTGCTGTGACTTGGGCATTTACACGGCTTTGTTTCAATTAACATGTCTTGGATGAATAATAATCTTCGAATTAATTCTAAGAATGATGGAAAACAACAATGAAAACTATAAGGTCAAGATAAAAAGGGTGAGAAAGAATATTAAAAGATAAATTAATCTCAAAATATGGTCTAGAGATAGATAATCGTGTGGAAGTCGACTATTGCCCTTAGCTCAAGTCATAAGCCTAACCGTGGCTAGATGTGAACCTTGGGAGATTGCTACGCTTCCTGGGCTTGACCGAAACCAATGGTAAGGTGTATGTGGCCTTCAATTTCAAGAATGAAATAAAAGACATATATCGGGGTGGCAATTTGTCGGATTCTATTACTGAACTAGGCGGGTCAATGTGGAGTGTGAGTAGTGGGATTTCTCTTGCGAAAATATTGCGAAATGCGTGGGCTAGGGGCCGATTTGACGCAATGCACATGAAGGGGCAGCTAGGGGCCGATCTGCGGCGACTTGGTCATTTACCCGGCTTTCCTTCAAATGACATGTCTTGGATGAAGAACAATCTTCTAATTCAATCCTAGAATGATGACAAACAACATTAAAAGCTACAAGGTGTAGGGAAAAAAGGTGAGAAAGAATATTAAAAGGGAAATTAAGCACAAAGCATGGTTTAGAGATGAATAATCTTGTGTGTGTTGATTATGGCCCTTTAACTTAGCTAGAAGCTTAAGCATGGCTAGACGTGAACCTTGGGGCCTTTTAACACGTCTTGGTCTTGACGGAAACCAATGGTAAGGGTGTATGTGGGCATCAACTGAAAGAATTTGATAGAAGACTGGGTTTATTGCTGCTAATTCATCGGATGCTAGAAGTAAACTAGGAGGGCTAATGTGGGATGTAAATAGTGAAGATTCCAATGAGGAAATGGTGTAAAAGGGATGGGCTTGGAGCCGATTTGTTGGAATGCACACATGAAGTTGCACTAAGGTGCGGATTTGCGGTGACTCGGGCATTTCCATGACTTTGTTTCAATTGACATGGCTTTTAATCTTCTAATTAAATCTAAGAATGATGGAAAACAACAATGAAAACAATACGGTCAAGATAAAAGGGGTGAGAGAGAATATTAAAAGATAAATTAATCTCAAAACACGGTCTACAAATAAATAATCATGTGTGAGTTGATTACCACCCTTAACACAAGTCATAAGCTTAACCATGGCTAGATGTGAACCTTGGGGGCTTCTTAAGTTTCTTGGGCTTGACCGAAACCAATCGTAAGGTGTTTGTGGGCTTCAATTGGAAGGAAAAAAAAAATAAAAGATGGGTTTCTTGTAGCTAATTCGGCGGATGGAAGAATTGAACTAGGATTGTTAATCTGGGGTGTAAATAATGAAACTTCACTTGAGAAAATAGTGCAAGAGGCCATGGGCTCGGGTCCTTTATTTTGCAATGCACATGAACGTGCACCTACGTGCCGATTTGTGGTGACTTGGGCATTTGTATGGCTTTGCTTCCTCAATTGACATGCCTTGGATCAAGACTAATCTTTTAATTAAATCTAAGAATGATGAAAAACAACAATGAAAACAATAAGGTCTAGATAAAAAAGGAGAGAGAATTGAAAGGAAAATTAACCTCAAAACTCGGTTTGGAGATGAATAACCATGTGTAAGTTGATCATGGCGCGTGGGTCAGAAGCTTAACCACGGCTAGCTATGAACCTCGGGGTTTCTTACACTTCTTGGGCTTGACGGAAACCGATGGTAACGTGTATGTGGGCATCAATTGGAAGAATGAAATGAAAGACAGCTGTCTGGAAGCAACTCGTCGGATGCTGTTACTGAACTAGGCGGGTTATGGTGGGGTGCAAGTAATGAGATTTGTCTTGCGAAAATGGTGTAAAAGGCGTGGGCTAGGGGCCAATTTGTTGCAATGGACATGAAGGGCCACCTAGGTGCCGATTTGCAGTGACCTGGGCATTTACATGGCTTTGTTTCAGTTGACATGTCTTGGATGAAGACTAATCCTCTAATTCAACCCAAGAATGATGAAAAACAGCAATAAAAGCAACAAGGTTTAAGGAAAAAAGGTGAGAAAGAATATTCACAGGGAAATTAAGCACAAAACATGGTTTAGAGATGAATAATCACTTGTATGTTGATTGTTGACCTTTAACTCTAGCTAGAAGCTTAAACATGGCTAGATGTGAACCTTGGGGGCTTGTTAAACGTCTTGGGCTTGACGGAAACCAATGGTAAGCTGTATGTGGGCTTCAACTGAAAGAATGAGATACAAGACGGGGATTTCTTGCTGCTAATTCATGAGATGCTAGAATTGAACTTGGAGGGTGATTGTGGGGAGCAAATAGTCAAGTTTCCAATGACGAAATGTCTAAAAGGCATGGGCTTGGTGCCGATTTGTTGCAATGCACACATGAAGGTGCACCGAGGTGGCGATTTGCTGTGACTTGGGCATTTACACGGCTTTGTTTCAATTAACATGTCTTGGATGAATAATAATCTTCGAATTAATTCTAAGAATGATGGAAAACAACAATGAAAACTATAAGGTCAAGATAAAAAGGGTGAGAAAGAATATTAAAAGATAAATTAATCTCAAAATATGGTCTAGAGATAGATAATCGTGTGGAAGTCGACTATTGCCCTTAGCTCAAGTCATAAGCCTAACCGTGGCTAGATGTGAACCTTGGGAGATTGCTACGCTTCCTGGGCTTGACCGAAACCAATGGTAAGGTGTATGTGGCCTTCAATTTCAAGAATGAAATAAAAGACATATATCGGGGTGGCAATTTGTCGGATTCTATTACTGAACTAGGCGGGTCAATGTGGAGTGTGAGTAGTGGGATTTCTCTTGCGAAAATATTGCGAAATGCGTGGGCTAGGGGCCGATTTGTCGCAATGCACATGAAGGGGCAGCTAGGGGCCGATCTGCGGCGACTTGGTCATTTACCCGGCTTTCCTTCAAATGACATGTCTTGGATGAAGAACAATCTTCTAATTCAATCCTAGAATGATGACAAACAACATTAAAAGCTACAAGGTGTAGGGAAAAAAGGTGAGAAAGAATATTAAAAGGGAAATTAAGCACAAAGCATGGTTTAGAGATGAATAATCTTGTGTGTGTTGATTATGGCCCTTTAACTTAGCTAGAAGCTTAAGCATGGCTAGACGTGAACCTTGGGGCCTTTTAACACGTCTTGGTCTTGACGGAAACCAATGGTAAGGGTGTATGTGGGCATCAACTGAAAGAATTTGATAGAAGACTGGGTTTGTTGCTGCTAATTCATCGGATGCTAGAAGTAAACTAGGAGGGCTAATGTGGGATGTAAATAGTGAAGATTCCAATGAGGAAATGGTGTAAAAGGGATGGGCTTGGAGCCGATTTGTTGGAATGCACACATGAAGTTGCACTAAGGTGCGGATTTGCGGTGACTCGGGCATTTCCATGACTTTGTTTCAATTGACATGGCTTTTAATCTTCTAATTAAATCTAAGAATGATGGAAAACAACAATGAAAACAATACGGTCAAGATAAAAGGGGTGAGAGAGAATATTAAAAGATAAATTAATCTCAAAACACGGTCTACAAATAAATAATCATGTGTGAGTTGATTACCACCCTTAACACAAGTCATAAGCTTAACCATGGCTAGATGTGAACCTTGGGGGCTTCTTAAGTTTCTTGGGCTTGACCGAAACCAATCGTAAGGTGTTTGTGGGCTTCAATTGGAAGGAAAAAAAAAATAAAAGATGGGTTTCTTGCAGCTAATTCGGCGGATGGAAGAATTGAACTAGGATTGTTAATCTGGGGTGTAAATAATGAAACTTCACTTGAGAAAATAGTGCAAGAGGCCATGGGCTCGGGTCCTTTATTTTGCAATGCACATGAACGTGCACCTACGTGCCGATTTGTGGTGACTTGGGCATTTGTATGGCTTTGCTTCCTCAATTGACATGCCTTGGATCAAGACTAATCTTTTAATTAAATCTAAGAATGATGAAAAACAACAATGAAAACAATAAGGTCTAGATAAAAAAGGAGAGAGAATTGAAAGGAAAATTAACCTCAAAACTCGGTTTGGAGATGAATAACCATGTGTAAGTTGATCATGGCGCGTGGGTCAGAAGCTTAACCACGGCTAGCTATGAACCTCGGGGTTTCTTACACTTCTTGGGCTTGACGGAAACCGATGGAAACGTGTATGTGGGCATCAATTGGAAGAATGAAATGAAAGACAGCTGTCTGGAAGCAACTCGTCGGATGCTGTTACTGAACTAGGCGGGTTATGGTGGGGTGCAAGTAATGAGATTTGTCTTGCGAAAATGGTGTAAAAGGCGTGGGCTAGGGGCCAATTTGTTGCAATGGACATGAAGGGCCACCTAGGTGCCGATTTGCAGTGACCTGGGCATTTACATGGCTTTGTTTCAGTTGACATGTCTTGGATGAAGACTAATCCTCTAATTCAACCCAAGAATGATGAAAAACAGCAATAAAAGCAACAAGGTTTAAGGAAAAAAGGTGAGAAAGAATATTAACAGGGAAATTAAGCACAAAACATGGTTTAGAGATGAATAATCACGTGTATGTTGATTGTTGACCTTTAACTCTAGCTAGAAGCTTAAACATGGCTAGATGTGAACCTTGGGGGCTTGTTAAACGTCTTGGGCTTGACGGAAACCAATGGTAAGCTGTATGTGGGCTTCAACTGAAAGAATGAGATACAAGACGGGGATTTCTTGCTGCTAATTCATGAGATGCTAGAATTGAACTTGGAGGGTGATTGTGGGGAGCAAATAGTCAAGTTTCCAATGACGAAATGTCTAAAAGGCATGGGCTTGGTGCCGATTTGTTGCAATGCACACATGAAGGTGCACCGAGGTGGCGATTTGCTGTGACTTGGGCATTTACACGGCTTTGTTTCAATTAACATGTCTTGGATGAATAATAATCTTCGAATTAATTCTAAGAATGATGGAAAACAACAATGAAAACTATAAGGTCAAGATAAAAAGGGTGAGAAAGAATATTAAAAGATAAATTAACCTCAAAATATGGTCTAGAGATAGATAATCGTGTGGAAGTCGACTATTGCCCTTAGCTCAAGTCATAAGCCTAACCGTGGCTAGATGTGAACCTTGGGAGATTGCTACGCTTCCTGGGCTTGACCGAAACCAATGGTAAGGTGTATGTGGCCTTCAATTTCAAGAATGAAATAAAAGACATATATCGGGGTGGCAATTTGTCGGATTCTATTACTGAACTAGGCGGGTCAATGTGGAGTGTGAGTAGTGGGATTTCTCTTGCGAAAATATTGCGAAATGCGTGGGCTAGGGGCCGATTTGTCGCAATGCACATGAAGGGGCAGCTAGGGGCCGATCTGCGGCGACTTGGTCATTTACCCGGCTTTCCTTCAAATGACATGTCTTGGATGAAGAACAATCTTCTAATTCAATCCTAGAATGATGACAAACAACATTAAAAGCTACAAGGTGTAGGGAAAAAAGGTGAGAAAGAATATTAAAAGGGAAATTAAGCACAAAGCATGGTTTAGAGATGAATAATCTTGTGTGTGTTGATTATGGCCCTTTAACTTAGCTAGAAGCTTAAGCATGGCTAGACGTGAACCTTGGGGCCTTTTAACACGTCTTGGTCTTGACGGAAACCAATGGTAAGGGTGTATGTGGGCATCAACTGAAAGAATTTGATAGAAGACTGGGTTTGTTGCTGCTAATTCATCGGATGCTAGAAGTAAACTAGGAGGGCTAATGTGGGATGTAAATAGTGAAGATTCCAATGAGGAAATGGTGTAAAAGGGATGGGCTTGGAGCCGATTTGTTGGAATGCACACATGAAGTTGCACTAAGGTGCGGATTTGCGGTGACTCGGGCATTTCCATGACTTTGTTTCAATTGACATGGCTTTTAATCTTCTAATTAAATCTAAGAATGATGGAAAACAACAATGAAAACAATACGGTCAAGATAAAAGGGGTGAGAGAGAATATTAAAAGATAAATTAATCTCAAAACACGGTCTACAAATAAATAATCATGTGTGAGTTGATTACCACCCTTAACACAAGTCATAAGCTTAACCATGGCTAGATGTGAACCTTGGGGGCTTCTTAAGTTTCTTGGGCTTGACCGAAACCAATCGTAAGGTGTTTGTGGGCTTCAATTGGAAGGAAAAAAAAAATAAAAGATGGGTTTCTTGTAGCTAATTCGGCGGATGGAAGAATTGAACTAGGATTGTTAATCTGGGGTGTAAATAATGAAACTTCACTTGAGAAAATAGTGCAAGAGGCCATGGGCTGGGGTCCTTTATTTTGCAATGCACATGAACGTGCACCTACGTGCCGATTTGTGGTGACTTGGGCATTTGTATGGCTTTGCTTCCTCAATTGACATGCCTTGGATCAAGACTAATCTTTTAATTAAATCTAAGAATGATGAAAAACAACAATGAAAACAATAAGGTCTAGATAAAAAAGGAGAGAGAATTGAAAGGAAAATTAACCTCAAAACTCGGTTTGGAGATGAATAACCATGTGTAAGTTGATCATGGCGCGTGGGTCAGAAGCTTAACCACGGCTAGCTATGAACCTCGGGGTTTCTTACACTTCTTGGGCTTGACGGAAACCGATGGTAACGTGTATGTGGGCATCAATTGGAAGAATGAAATGATAGACAGCTGTCTGGAAGCAACTCGTCGGATGCTGTTACTGAACTAGGCGGGTTATGGTGGGGTGCAAGTAATGAGATTTGTCTTGCGAAAATGGTGTAAAAGGCGTGGGCTAGGGGCCAATTTGTTGCAATGGACATGAAGGGCCACCTAGGTGCCGATTTGCAGTGACCTGGGCATTTACATGGCTTTGTTTCAGTTGACATGTCTTGGATGAAGACTAATCCTCTAATTCAACCCAAGAATGATGAAAAACAGCAATAAAAGCAACAAGGTTTAAGGAAAAAAGGTGAGAAAGAATATTCACAGGGAAATTAAGCACAAAACATGGTTTAGAGATGAATAATCACTTGTATGTTGATTGTTGACCTTTAACTCTAGCTAGAAGCTTAAACATGGCTAGATGTGAACCTTGGGGGCTTGTTAAACGTCTTGGGCTTGACGGAAACCAATGGTAAGCTGTATGTGGGCTTCAACTGAAAGAATGAGATACAAGACGGGGATTTCTTGCTGCTAATTCATGAGATGCTAGAATTGAACTTGGAGGGTGATTGTGGGGAGCAAATAGTCAAGTTTCCAATGACGAAATGTCTAAAAGGCATGGGCTTGGTGCCGATTTGTTGCAATGCACACATGAAGGTGCACCGAGGTGGCGATTTGCTGTGACTTGGGCATTTACACGGCTTTGTTTCAATTAACATGTCTTGGATGAATAATAATCTTCGAATTAATTCTAAGAATGATGGAAAACAACAATGAAAACTATAAGGTCAAGATAAAAAGGGTGAGAAAGAATATTAAAAGATAAATTAATCTCAAAATATGGTCTAGAGATAGATAATCGTGTGGAAGTCGACTATTGCCCTTAGCTCAAGTCATAAGCCTAACCGTGGCTAGATGTGAACCTTGGGAGATTGCTACGCTTCCTGGGCTTGACCGAAACCAATGGTAAGGTGTATGTGGCCTTCAATTTCAAGAATGAAATAAAAGACATATATCGGGGTGGCAATTTGTCGGATTCTATTACTGAACTAGGCGGGTCAATGTGGAGTGTGAGTAGTGGGATTTCTCTTGCGAAAATATTGCGAAATGCGTGGGCTAGGGGCCGATTTGTCGCAATGCACATGAAGGGGCAGCTAGGGGCCGATCTGCGGCGACTTGGTCATTTACCCGGCTTTCCTTCAAATGACATGTCTTGGATGAAGAACAATCTTCTAATTCAATCCTAGAATGATGACAAACAACATTAAAAGCTACAAGGTGTAGGGAAAAAAGGTGAGAAAGAATATTAAAAGGGAAATTAAGCACAAAGCATGGTTTAGAGATGAATAATCTTGTGTGTGTTGATTATGGCCCTTTAACTTAGCTAGAAGCTTAAGCATGGCTAGACGTGAACCTTGGGGCCTTTTAACACGTCTTGGTCTTGACGAAAACCAATGGTAAGGGTGTATGTGGGCATCAACTGAAAGAATTTGATAGAAGACTGGGTTTGTTGCTGCTAATTCATCGGATGCTAGAAGTAAACTAGGAGGGCTAATGTGGGATGTAAATAGTGAAGATTCCAATGAGGAAATGGTGTAAAAGGGATGGGCTTGGAGCCGATTTGTTGGAATGCACACATGAAGTTGCACTAAGGTGCGGATTTGCGGTGACTCGGGCATTTCCATGACTTTGTTTCAATTGACATGGCTTTTAATCTTCTAATTAAATCTAAGAATGATGGAAAACAACAATGAAAACAATACGGTCAAGATAAAAGGGGTGAGAGAGAATATTAAAAGATAAATTAATCTCAAAACACGGTCTACAAATAAATAATCATGTGTGAGTTGATTACCACCCTTAACACAAGTCATAAGCTTAACCATGGCTAGATGTGAACCTTGGGGGCTTCTTAAGTTTCTTGGGCTTGACCGAAACCAATCGTAAGGTGTTTGTGGGCTTCAATTGGAAGGAAAAAAAAAATAAAAGATGGGTTTCTTGTAGCTAATTCGGCGGATGGAAGAATTGAACTAGGATTGTTAATCTGGGGTGTAAATAATGAAACTTCACTTGAGAAAATAGTGCAAGAGGCCATGGGCTGGGGTCCTTTATTTTGCAATGCACATGAACGTGCACCTACGTGCCGATTTGTGGTGACTTGGGCATTTGTATGGCTTTGCTTCCTCAATTGACATGCCTTGGATCAAGACTAATCTTTTAATTAAATCTAAGAATGATGAAAAACAACAATGAAAACAATAAGGTCTAGATAAAAAAGGAGAGAGAATTGAAAGGAAAATTAACCTCAAAACTCGGTTTGGAGATGAATAACCATGTGTAAGTTGATCATGGCGCGTGGGTCAGAAGCTTAACCACGGCTAGCTATGAACCTCGGGGTTTCTTACACTTCTTGGGCTTGACGGAAACCGATGGTAACGTGTATGTGGGCATCAATTGGAAGAATGAAATGAAAGACAGCTGTCTGGAAGCAACTCGTCGGATGCTGTTACTGAACTAGGCGGGTTATGGTGGGGTGCAAGTAATGAGATTTGTCTTGCGAAAATGGTGTAAAAGGCGTGGGCTAGGGGCCAATTTGTTGCAATGGACATGAAGGGCCACCTAGGTGCCGATTTGCAGTGACCTGGGCATTTACATGGCTTTGTTTCAGTTGACATGTCTTGGATGAAGACTAATCCTCTAATTCAACCCAAGAATGATGAAAAACAGCAATAAAAGCAACAAGGTTTAAGGAAAAAAGGTGAGAAAGAATATTAACAGGGAAATTAAGCACAAAACATGGTTTAGAGATGAATAATCACGTGTATGTTGATTGTTGACCTTTAACTCTAGCTAGAAGCTTAAACATGGCTAGATGTGAACCTTGGGGGCTTGTTAAACGTCTTGGGCTTGACGGAAACCAATGGTAAGCTGTATGTGGGCTTCAACTGAAAGAATGAGATACAAGACGGGGATTTCTTGCTGCTAATTCATGAGATGCTAGAATTGAACTTGGAGGGTGATTGTGGGGAGCAAATAGTCAAGTTTCCAATGACGAAATGTCTAAAAGGCATGGGCTTGGTGCCGATTTGTTGCAATGCACACATGAAGGTGCACCGAGGTGGAGATTTGCTGTGACTTGGGCATTTACACGGCTTTGTTTCAATTAACATGTCTTGGATCAATAATAATCTTCGAATTAATTCTAAGAATGATGGAAAACAACAATGAAAACTATAAGGTCAAGATAAAAAGGGTGAGAAAGAATATTAAAAGATAAATTAATCTCAAAATATGGTCTAGAGATAGATAATCGTGTGGAAGTCGACTATTGCCCTTAGCTCAAGTCATAAGCCTAACCGTGGCTAGATGTGAACCTTGGGAGATTGCTACGCTTCTTGGGCTTGACCGAAACCAATGGTAAGGTGTATGTGGCCTTCAATTTCAAGAATGAAATAAAAGACATATATCGGGGTGGCAATTTGTCGGATTCTATTAGTGAACTAGGCGGGTCAATGTGGAGTGTGAGTAGTGGGATTTCTCTTGCGAAAATATTGCGAAATGCGTGGGCTAGGGGCCGATTTGTCGCAATGCACATGAAGGGGCAGCTAGGAGCCGATCTGCGGGGACTTGGTCATTTACCCGGCTTTCCTTCAAATGACATGTCTTGGATGAAGAACAATCTTCTAATTCAATCCTAGAATGATGACAAACAACATTAAAAGCTACAAGGTGTAGGGAAAAAAGGTGAGAAAGAATATTAAAAGGGAAATTAAGCACAAAGCATGGTTTAGAGATGAATAATCTTGTGTGTGTTGATTATGGCCCTTTAACTTAGCTAGAAGCTTAAGCATGGCTAGATGTGAACCTTGGGGCCTTTTAACACGTCTTGGTCTTGACGGAAACCAATGGTAAGGGTGTATGTGGGCATCAACTGAAAGAATTTGATAGAAGACTGGGTTTATTGCTGCTAATTCATCGGATGCTAGAAGTAAACTAGGAGGGCTAATGTGGGATGTAAATAGTGAAGATTCCAATGAGGAAATGGTGTAAAAGGGATGGGCTTGGAGCCGATTTGTTGGAATGCACACATGAAGTTGCACTAAGGTGCGGATTTGCGGTGACTCGGGCATTTCCATGACTTTGTTTCAATTGACATGGCTTTTAATCTTCTAATTAAATCTAAGAATGATGGAAAACAACAATGAAAACAATACGGTCAAGATAAAAGGGGTGAGAGAGAGTATTAAAAGATAAATTAATCTCAAAACACGGTCTACAAATAAATAATCATGTGTGAGTTGATTACCACCCTTAACACAAGTCATAAGCTTAACCATGGCTAGATGTGAACCTTGGGGGCTTCTTAAGTTTCTTGGGCTTGACCGAAACCAATCGTAAGGTGTTTGTGGGCTTCAATTGGAAGGAAAAAAAAAATAAAAGATGGGTTTCTTGTAGCTAATTCGGCGGATGGAAGAATTGAACTAGGATTGTTAATCTGGGGTGTAAATAATGAAACTTCACTTGAGAAAATAGTGCAAGAGGCCATGGGCTCGGGTCCTTTATTTTGCAATGCACATGAACGTGCACCTACGTGCCGATTTGTGGTGACTTGGGCATTTGTATGGCTTTGCTTCCTCAATTGACATGCCTTGGATCAAGACTAATCTTTTAATTAAATCTAAGAATGATGAAAAACAACAATGAAAACAATAAGGTCTAGATAAAAAAGGAGAGAGAATTGAAAGGAAAATTAACCTCAAAACTTGGTTTGGAGATGAATAACCATGTGTAAGTTGATCATGGCGCGTGGGTCAGAAGCTTAACCACGGCTAGCTATGAACCTCGGGGTTTCTTACACTTCTTGGGCTTGACGGAAACCGATGGTAACGTGTATGTGGGCATCAATTGGAAGAATGAAATGAAAGACAGCTGTCTGGAAGCAACTCGTCGGATGCTGTTACTGAACTAGGCGGGTTATGGTGGGGTGCAAGTAATGAGATTTGTCTTGCGAAAATGGTGTAAAAGGCGTGGGCTAGGGGCCAATTTGTTGCAATGGACATGAAGGGCCACCTAGGTGCCGATTTGCAGTGACCTGGGCATTTACATGGCTTTGTTTCAGTTGACATGTCTTGGATGAAGACTAATCCTCTAATTCAACCCAAGAATGATGAAAAACAGCAATAAAAGCAACAAGGTTTAAGGAAAAAAGGTGAGAAAGAATATTAACAGGGAAATTAAGCACAAAACATGGTTTAGAGATGAATAATCACGTGTATGTTGATTGTTGACCTTTAACTCTAGCTAGAAGCTTAAACATGGCTAGATGTGAACCTTGGGGGCTTGTTAAACGTCTTGGGCTTGACGGAAACCAATGGTAAGCTGTATGTGGGCTTCAACTGAAAGAATGAGATACAAGACGGGGATTTCTTGCTGCTAATTCATGAGATGCTAGAATTGAACTTGGAGGGTGATTGTGGGGAGCAAATAGTCAAGTTTCCAATGACGAAATGTCTAAAAGGCATGGGCTTGGTGCCGATTTGTTGCAATGCACACATGAAGGTGCACCGAGGTGGCGATTTGCTGTGACTTGGGCATTTACACGGCTTTGTTTCAATTAACATGTCTTGGATCAATAATAATCTTCGAATTAATTCTAAGAATGATGGAAAACAACAATGAAAACTATAAGGTCAAGATAAAAAGGGTGAGAAAGAATATTAAAAGATAAATTAATCTCAAAATATGGTCTAGAGATAGATAATCGTGTGGAAGTCGACTATTGCCCTTAGCTCAAGTCATAAGCCTAACCGTGGCTAGATGTGAACCTTGGGAGATTGCTACGCTTCTTGGGCTTGACCGAAACCAATGGTAAGGTGTATGTGGCCTTCAATTTCAAGAATGAAATAAAAGACATATATCGGGGTGGCAATTTGTCGGATTCTATTAGTGAACTAGGCGGGTCAATGTGGAGTGTGAGTAGTGGGATTTCTCTTGCGAAAATATTGCGAAATGCGTGGGCTAGGGGCCGATTTGTCGCAATGCACATGAAGGGGCAGCTAGGAGCCGATCTGCGGGGACTTGGTCATTTACCCGGCTTTCCTTCAAATGACATGTCTTGGATGAAGAACAATCTTCTAATTCAATCCTAGAATGATGACAAACAACATTAAAAGCTACAAGGTGTAGGGAAAAAAGGTGAGAAAGAATATTAAAAGGGAAATTAAGCACAAAGCATGGTTTAGAGATGAATAATCTTGTGTGTGTTGATTATGGCCCTTTAACTTAGCTAGAAGCTTAAGCATGGCTAGATGTGAACCTTGGGGCCTTTTAACACGTCTTGGTCTTGACGGAAACCAATGGTAAGGGTGTATGTGGGCATCAACTGAAAGAATTTGATAGAAGACTGGGTTTATTGCTGCTAATTCATCGGATGCTAGAAGTAAACTAGGAGGGCTAATGTGGGATGTAAATAGTGAAGATTCCAATGAGGAAATGGTGTAAAAGGGATGGGCTTGGAGCCGATTTGTTGGAATGCACACATGAAGTTGCACTAAGGTGCGGATTTGCGGTGACTCGGGCATTTCCATGACTTTGTTTCAATTGACATGGCTTTTAATCTTCTAATTAAATCTAAGAATGATGGAAAACAACAATGAAAACAATACGGTCAAGATAAAAGGGGTGAGAGAGAGTATTAAAAGATAAATTAATCTCAAAACACGGTCTACAAATAAATAATCATGTGTGAGTTGATTACCACCCTTAACACAAGTCATAAGCTTAACCATGGCTAGATGTGAACCTTGGGGGCTTCTTAAGTTTCTTGGGCTTGACCGAAACCAATCGTAAGGTGTTTGTGGGCTTCAATTGGAAGGAAAAAAAAAATAAAAGATGGGTTTCTTGTAGCTAATTCGGCGGATGGAAGAATTGAACTAGGATTGTTAATCTGGGGTGTAAATAATGAAACTTCACTTGAGAAAATAGTGCAAGAGGCCATGGGCTGGGGTCCTTTATTTTGCAATGCACATGAACGTGCACCTACGTGCCGATTTGTGGTGACTTGGGCATTTGTATGGCTTTGCTTCCTCAATTGACATGCCTTGGATCAAGACTAATCTTTTAATTAAATCTAAGAATGATGAAAAACAACAATGAAAACAATAAGGTCTAGATAAAAAAGGAGAGAGAATTGAAAGGAAAATTAACCTCAAAACTTGGTTTGGAGATGAATAACCATGTGTAAGTTGATCATGGCGCGTGGGTCAGAAGCTTAACCACGGCTAGCTATGAACCTCGGGGTTTCTTACACTTCTTGGGCTTGACGGAAACCGATGGTAACGTGTATGTGGGCATCAATTGGAAGAATGAAATGAAAGACAGCTGTCTGGAAGCAACTCGTCGGATGCTGTTACTGAACTAGGCGGGTTATGGTGGGGTGCAAGTAATGAGATTTGTCTTGCGAAAATGGTGTAAAAGGCGTGGGCTAGGGGCCAATTTGTTGCAATGGACATGAAGGGCCACCTAGGTGCCGATTTGCAGTGACCTGGGCATTTACATGGCTTTGTTTCAGTTGACATGTCTTGGATGAAGACTAATCCTCTAATTCAACCCAAGAATGATGAAAAACAGCAATAAAAGCAACAAGGTTTAAGGAAAAAAGGTGAGAAAGAATATTAACAGGGAAATTAAGCACAAAACATGGTTTAGAGATGAATAATCACGTGTATGTTGATTGTTGACCTTTAACTCTAGCTAGAAGCTTAAACATGGCTAGATGTGAACCTTGGGGGCTTGTTAAACGTCTTGGGCTTGACGGAAACCAATGGTAAGCTGTATGTGGGCTTCAACTGAAAGAATGAGATACAAGACGGGGATTTCTTGCTGCTAATTCATGAGATGCTAGAATTGAACTTGGAGGGTGATTGTGGGGAGCAAATAGTCAAGTTTCCAATGACGAAATGTCTAAAAGGCATGGGCTTGGTGCCGATTTGTTGCAATGCACACATGAAGGTGCACCGAGGTGGCGATTTGCTGTGACTTGGGCATTTACACGGCTTTGTTTCAATTAACATGTCTTGGATCAATAATAATCTTCGAATTAATTCTAAGAATGATGGAAAACAACAATGAAAACTATAAGGTCAAGATAAAAAGGGTGAGAAAGAATATTAAAAGATAAATTAATCTCAAAATATGGTCTAGAGATAGATAATCGTGTGGAAGTCGACTATTGCCCTTAGCTCAAGTCATAAGCCTAACCGTGGCTAGATGTGAACCTTGGGAGATTGCTACGCTTCTTGGGCTTGACCGAAACCAATGGTAAGGTGTATGTGGCCTTCAATTTCAAGAATGAAATAAAAGACATATATCGGGGTGGCAATTTGTCGGATTCTATTAGTGAACTAGGCGGGTCAATGTGGAGTGTGAGTAGTGGGATTTCTCTTGCGAAAATATTGCGAAATGCGTGGGCTAGGGGCCGATTTGTCGCAATGCACATGAAGGGGCAGCTAGGAGCCGATCTGCGGGGACTTGGTCATTTACCCGGCTTTCCTTCAAATGACATGTCTTGGATGAAGAACAATCTTCTAATTCAATCCTAGAATGATGACAAACAACATTAAAAGCTACAAGGTGTAGGGAAAAAAGGTGAGAAAGAATATTAAAAGGGAAATTAAGCACAAAGCATGGTTTAGAGATGAATAATCTTGTGTGTGTTGATTATGGCCCTTTAACTTAGCTAGAAGCTTAAGCATGGCTAGATGTGAACCTTGGGGCCTTTTAACACGTCTTGGTCTTGACGGAAACCAATGGTAAGGGTGTATGTGGGCATCAACTGAAAGAATTTGATAGAAGACTGGGTTTATTGCTGCTAATTCATCGGATGCTAGAAGTAAACTAGGAGGGCTAATGTGGGATGTAAATAGTGAAGATTCCAATGAGGAAATGGTGTAAAAGGGATGGGCTTGGAGCCGATTTGTTGGAATGCACACATGAAGTTGCACTAAGGTGCGGATTTGCGGTGACTCGGGCATTTCCATGACTTTGTTTCAATTGACATGGCTTTTAATCTTCTAATTAAATCTAAGAATGATGGAAAACAACAATGAAAACAATACGGTCAAGATAAAAGGGGTGAGAGAGAGTATTAAAAGATAAATTAATCTCAAAACACGGTCTACAAATAAATAATCATGTGTGAGTTGATTACCACCCTTAACACAAGTCATAAGCTTAACCATGGCTAGATGTGAACCTTGGGGGCTTCTTAAGTTTCTTGGGCTTGACCGAAACCAATCGTAAGGTGTTTGTGGGCTTCAATTGGAAGGAAAAAAAAAATAAAAGATGGGTTTCTTGTAGCTAATTCGGCGGATGGAAGAATTGAACTAGGATTGTTAATCTGGGGTGTAAATAATGAAACTTCACTTGAGAAAATAGTGCAAGAGGCCATGGGCTGGGGTCCTTTATTTTGCAATGCACATGAACGTGCACCTACGTGCCGATTTGTGGTGACTTGGGCATTTGTATGGCTTTGCTTCCTCAATTGACATGCCTTGGATCAAGACTAATCTTTTAATTAAATCTAAGAATGATGAAAAACAACAATGAAAACAATAAGGTCTAGATAAAAAAGGAGAGAGAATTGAAAGGAAAATTAACCTCAAAACTTGGTTTGGAGATGAATAACCATGTGTAAGTTGATCATGGCGCGTGGGTCAGAAGCTTAACCACGGCTAGCTATGAACCTCGGGGTTTCTTACACTTCTTGGGCTTGACGGAAACCGATGGTAACGTGTATGTGGGCATCAATTGGAAGAATGAAATGAAAGACAGCTGTCTGGAAGCAACTCGTCGGATGCTGTTACTGAACTAGGCGGGTTATGGTGGGGTGCAAGTAATGAGATTTGTCTTGCGAAAATGGTGTAAAAGGCGTGGGCTAGGGGCCAATTTGTTGCAATGGACATGAAGGGCCACCTAGGTGCCGATTTGCAGTGACCTGGGCATTTACATGGCTTTGTTTCAGTTGACATGTCTTGGATGAAGACTAATCCTCTAATTCAACCCAAGAATGATGAAAAACAGCAATAAAAGCAACAAGGTTTAAGGAAAAAAGGTGAGAAAGAATATTAACAGGGAAATTAAGCACAAAACATGGTTTAGAGATGAATAATCACGTGTATGTTGATTGTTGACCTTTAACTCTAGCTAGAAGCTTAAACATGGCTAGATGTGAACCTTGGGGGCTTGTTAAACGTCTTGGGCTTGACGGAAACCAATGGTAAGCTGTATGTGGGCTTCAACTGAAAGAATGAGATACAAGACGGGGATTTCTTGCTGCTAATTCATGAGATGCTAGAATTGAACTTGGAGGGTGATTGTGGGGAGCAAATAGTCAAGTTTCCAATGACGAAATGTCTAAAAGGCATGGGCTTGGTGCCGATTTGTTGCAATGCACACATGAAGGTGCACCGAGGTGGCGATTTGCTGTGACTTGGGCATTTACACGGCTTTGTTTCAATTAACATGTCTTGGATCAATAATAATCTTCGAATTAATTCTAAGAATGATGGAAAACAACAATGAAAACTATAAGGTCAAGATAAAAAGGGTGAGAAAGAATATTAAAAGATAAATTAATCTCAAAATATGGTCTAGAGATAGATAATCGTGTGGAAGTCGACTATTGCCCTTAGCTCAAGTCATAAGCCTAACCGTGGCTAGATGTGAACCTTGGGAGATTGCTACGCTTCTTGGGCTTGACCGAAACCAATGGTAAGGTGTATGTGGCCTTCAATTTCAAGAATGAAATAAAAGACATATATCGGGGTGGCAATTTGTCGGATTCTATTAGTGAACTAGGCGGGTCAATGTGGAGTGTGAGTAGTGGGATTTCTCTTGCGAAAATATTGCGAAATGCGTGGGCTAGGGGCCGATTTGTCGCAATGCACATGAAGGGGCAGCTAGGAGCCGATCTGCGGGGACTTGGTCATTTACCCGGCTTTCCTTCAAATGACATGTCTTGGATGAAGAACAATCTTCTAATTCAATCCTAGAATGATGACAAACAACATTAAAAGCTACAAGGTGTAGGGAAAAAAGGTGAGAAAGAATATTAAAAGGGAAATTAAGCACAAAGCATGGTTTAGAGATGAATAATCTTGTGTGTGTTGATTATGGCCCTTTAACTTAGCTAGAAGCTTAAGCATGGCTAGATGTGAACCTTGGGGCCTTTTAACACGTCTTGGTCTTGACGGAAACCAATGGTAAGGGTGTATGTGGGCATCAACTGAAAGAATTTGATAGAAGACTGGGTTTATTGCTGCTAATTCATCGGATGCTAGAAGTAAACTAGGAGGGCTAATGTGGGATGTAAATAGTGAAGATTCCAATGAGGAAATGGTGTAAAAGGGATGGGCTTGGAGCCGATTTGTTGGAATGCACACATGAAGTTGCACTAAGGTGCGGATTTGCGGTGACTCGGGCATTTCCATGACTTTGTTTCAATTGACATGGCTTTTAATCTTCTAATTAAATCTAAGAATGATGGAAAACAACAATGAAAACAATACGGTCAAGATAAAAGGGGTGAGAGAGAGTATTAAAAGATAAATTAATCTCAAAACACGGTCTACAAATAAATAATCATGTGTGAGTTGATTACCACCCTTAACACAAGTCATAAGCTTAACCATGGCTAGATGTGAACCTTGGGGGCTTCTTAAGTTTCTTGGGCTTGACCGAAACCAATCGTAAGGTGTTTGTGGGCTTCAATTGGAAGGAAAAAAAAAATAAAAGATGGGTTTCTTGTAGCTAATTCGGCGGATGGAAGAATTGAACTAGGATTGTTAATCTGGGGTGTAAATAATGAAACTTCACTTGAGAAAATAGTGCAAGAGGCCATGGGCTGGGGTCCTTTATTTTGCAATGCACATGAACGTGCACCTACGTGCCGATTTGTGGTGACTTGGGCATTTGTATGGCTTTGCTTCCTCAATTGACATGCCTTGGATCAAGACTAATCTTTTAATTAAATCTAAGAATGATGAAAAACAACAATGAAAACAATAAGGTCTAGATAAAAAAGGAGAGAGAATTGAAAGGAAAATTAACCTCAAAACTTGGTTTGGAGATGAATAACCATGTGTAAGTTGATCATGGCGCGTGGGTCAGAAGCTTAACCACGGCTAGCTATGAACCTCGGGGTTTCTTACACTTCTTGGGCTTGACGGAAACCGATGGTAACGTGTATGTGGGCATCAATTGGAAGAATGAAATGAAAGACAGCTGTCTGGAAGCAACTCGTCGGATGCTGTTACTGAACTAGGCGGGTTATGGTGGGGTGCAAGTAATGAGATTTGTCTTGCGAAAATGGTGTAAAAGGCGTGGGCTAGGGGCCAATTTGTTGCAATGGACATGAAGGGCCACCTAGGTGCCGATTTGCAGTGACCTGGGCATTTACATGGCTTTGTTTCAGTTGACATGTCTTGGATGAAGACTAATCCTCTAATTCAACCCAAGAATGATGAAAAACAGCAATAAAAGCAACAAGGTTTAAGGAAAAAAGGTGAGAAAGAATATTAACAGGGAAATTAAGCACAAAACATGGTTTAGAGATGAATAATCACGTGTATGTTGATTGTTGACCTTTAACTCTAGCTAGAAGCTTAAACATGGCTAGATGTGAACCTTGGGGGCTTGTTAAACGTCTTGGGCTTGACGGAAACCAATGGTAAGCTGTATGTGGGCTTCAACTGAAAGAATGAGATACAAGACGGGGATTTCTTGCTGCTAATTCATGAGATGCTAGAATTGAACTTGGAGGGTGATTGTGGGGAGCAAATAGTCAAGTTTCCAATGACGAAATGTCTAAAAGGCATGGGCTTGGTGCCGATTTGTTGCAATGCACACATGAAGGTGCACCGAGGTGGAGATTTGCTGTGACTTGGGCATTTACACGGCTTTGTTTCAATTAACATGTCTTGGATCAATAATAATCTTCGAATTAATTCTAAGAATGATGGAAAACAACAATGAAAACTATAAGGTCAAGATAAAAAGGGTGAGAAAGAATATTAAAAGATAAATTAATCTCAAAATATGGTCTAGAGATAGATAATCGTGTGGAAGTCGACTATTGCCCTTAGCTCAAGTCATAAGCCTAACCGTGGCTAGATGTGAACCTTGGGAGATTGCTACGCTTCTTGGGCTTGACCGAAACCAATGGTAAGGTGTATGTGGCCTTCAATTTCAAGAATGAAATAAAAGACATATATCGGGGTGGCAATTTGTCGGATTCTATTAGTGAACTAGGCGGGTCAATGTGGAGTGTGAGTAGTGGGATTTCTCTTGCGAAAATATTGCGAAATGCGTGGGCTAGGGGCCGATTTGTCGCAATGCACATGAAGGGGCAGCTAGGAGCCGATCTGCGGGGACTTGGTCATTTACCCGGCTTTCCTTCAAATGACATGTCTTGGATGAAGAACAATCTTCTAATTCAATCCTAGAATGATGACAAACAACATTAAAAGCTACAAGGTGTAGGGAAAAAAGGTGAGAAAGAATATTAAAAGGGAAATTAAGCACAAAGCATGGTTTAGAGATGAATAATCTTGTGTGTGTTGATTATGGCCCTTTAACTTAGCTAGAAGCTTAAGCATGGCTAGATGTGAACCTTGGGGCCTTTTAACACGTCTTGGTCTTGACGGAAACCAATGGTAAGGGTGTATGTGGGCATCAACTGAAAGAATTTGATAGAAGACTGGGTTTATTGCTGCTAATTCATCGGATGCTAGAAGTAAACTAGGAGGGCTAATGTGGGATGTAAATAGTGAAGATTCCAATGAGGAAATGGTGTAAAAGGGATGGGCTTGGAGCCGATTTGTTGGAATGCACACATGAAGTTGCACTAAGGTGCGGATTTGCGGTGACTCGGGCATTTCCATGACTTTGTTTCAATTGACATGGCTTTTAATCTTCTAATTAAATCTAAGAATGATGGAAAACAACAATGAAAACAATACGGTCAAGATAAAAGGGGTGAGAGAGAGTATTAAAAGATAAATTAATCTCAAAACACGGTCTACAAATAAATAATCATGTGTGAGTTGATTACCACCCTTAACACAAGTCATAAGCTTAACCATGGCTAGATGTGAACCTTGGGGGCTTCTTAAGTTTCTTGGGCTTGACCGAAACCAATCGTAAGGTGTTTGTGGGCTTCAATTGGAAGGAAAAAAAAAATAAAAGATGGGTTTCTTGTAGCTAATTCGGCGGATGGAAGAATTGAACTAGGATTGTTAATCTGGGGTGTAAATAATGAAACTTCACTTGAGAAAATAGTGCAAGAGGCCATGGGCTGGGGTCCTTTATTTTGCAATGCACATGAACGTGCACCTACGTGCCGATTTGTGGTGACTTGGGCATTTGTATGGCTTTGCTTCCTCAATTGACATGCCTTGGATCAAGACTAATCTTTTAATTAAATCTAAGAATGATGAAAAACAACAATGAAAACAATAAGGTCTAGATAAAAAAGGAGAGAGAATTGAAAGGAAAATTAACCTCAAAACTTGGTTTGGAGATGAATAACCATGTGTAAGTTGATCATGGCGCGTGGGTCAGAAGCTTAACCACGGCTAGCTATGAACCTCGGGGTTTCTTACACTTCTTGGGCTTGACGGAAACCGATGGTAACGTGTATGTGGGCATCAATTGGAAGAATGAAATGAAAGACAGCTGTCTGGAAGCAACTCGTCGGATGCTGTTACTGAACTAGGCGGGTTATGGTGGGGTGCAAGTAATAAGATTTGTCTTGCGAAAATGGTGTAAAAGGCGTGGGCTAGGGGCCAATTTGTTGCAATGGACATGAAGGGCCACCTAGGTGCCGATTTGCAGTGACCTGGGCATTTACATGGCTTTGTTTCAGTTGACATGTCTTGGATGAAGACTAATCCTCTAATTCAACCCAAGAATGATGAAAAACAGCAATAAAAGCAACAAGGTTTAAGGAAAAAAGGTGAGAAAGAATATTAACAGGGAAATTAAGCACAAAACATGGTTTAGAGATGAATAATCACGTGTATGTTGATTGTTGACCTTTAACTCTAGCTAGAAGCTTAAACATGGCTAGATGTGAACCTTGGGGGCTTGTTAAACGTCTTGGGCTTGACGGAAACCAATGGTAAGCTGTATGTGGGCTTCAACTGAAAGAATGAGATACAAGACGGGGATTTCTTGCTGCTAATTCATGAGATGCTAGAATTGAACTTGGAGGGTGATTGTGGGGAGCAAATAGTCAAGTTTCCAATGACGAAATGTCTAAAAGGCATGGGCTTGGTGCCGATTTGTTGCAATGCACACATGAAGGTGCACCGAGGTGGAGATTTGCTGTGACTTGGGCATTTACACGGCTTTGTTTCAATTAACATGTCTTGGATCAATAATAATCTTCGAATTAATTCTAAGAATGATGGAAAACAACAATGAAAACTATAAGGTCAAGATAAAAAGGGTGAGAAAGAATATTAAAAGATAAATTAATCTCAAAATATGGTCTAGAGATAGATAATCGTGTGGAAGTCGACTATTGCCCTTAGCTCAAGTCATAAGCCTAACCGTGGCTAGATGTGAACCTTGGGAGATTGCTACGCTTCTTGGGCTTGACCGAAACCAATGGTAAGGTGTATGTGGCCTTCAATTTCAAGAATGAAATAAAAGACATATATCGGGGTGGCAATTTGTCGGATTCTATTAGTGAACTAGGCGGGTCAATGTGGAGTGTGAGTAGTGGGATTTCTCTTGCGAAAATATTGCGAAATGCGTGGGCTAGGGGCCGATTTGTCGCAATGCACATGAAGGGGCAGCTAGGAGCCGATCTGCGGGGACTTGGTCATTTACCCGGCTTTCCTTCAAATGACATGTCTTGGATGAAGAACAATCTTCTAATTCAATCCTAGAATGATGACAAACAACATTAAAAGCTACAAGGTGTAGGGAAAAAAGGTGAGAAAGAATATTAAAAGGGAAATTAAGCACAAAGCATGGTTTAGAGATGAATAATCTTGTGTGTGTTGATTATGGCCCTTTAACTTAGCTAGAAGCTTAAGCATGGCTAGATGTGAACCTTGGGGCCTTTTAACACGTCTTGGTCTTGACGGAAACCAATGGTAAGGGTGTATGTGGGCATCAACTGAAAGAATTTGATAGAAGACTGGGTTTATTGCTGCTAATTCATCGGATGCTAGAAGTAAACTAGGAGGGCTAATGTGGGATGTAAATAGTGAAGATTCCAATGAGGAAATGGTGTAAAAGGGATGGGCTTGGAGCCGATTTGTTGGAATGCACACATGAAGTTGCACTAAGGTGCGGATTTGCGGTGACTCGGGCATTTCCATGACTTTGTTTCAATTGACATGGCTTTTAATCTTCTAATTAAATCTAAGAATGATGGAAAACAACAATGAAAACAATACGGTCAAGATAAAAGGGGTGAGAGAGAATATTAAAAGATAAATTAATCTCAAAACACGGTCTACAAATAAATAATCATGTGTGAGTTGATTACCACCCTTAACACAAGTCGTAAGCTTAACCATGGCTAGATGTGAACCTTGGGGGCTTCTTAAGTTTCTTGGGCTTGACCGAAACCAATCGTAAGGTGTTTGTGGGCTTCAATTGGAAGGAAAAAAAAAATAAAAGATGGGTTTCTTGTAGCTAATTCGGCGGATGGAAGAATTGAACTAGGATTGTTAATCTGGGGTGTAAATAATGAAACTTCACTTGAGAAAATAGTGCAAGAGGCCATGGGCTCGGGTCCTTTATTTTGCAATGCACATGAACGTGCACCTACGTGCCGATTTGTGGTGACTTGGGCATTTGTATGGCTTTGCTTCCTCAATTGACATGCCTTGGATCAAGACTAATCTTTTAATTAAATCTAAGAATGATGAAAAACAACAATGAAAACAATAAGGTCTAGATAAAAAAGGAGAGAGAATTGAAAGGAAAATTAACCTCAAAACTTGGTTTGGAGATGAATAACCATGTGTAAGTTGATCATGGCGCGTGGGTCAGAAGCTTAACCACGGCTAGCTATGAACCTCGGGGTTTCTTACACTTCTTGGGCTTGACGGAAACCGATGGTAACGTGTATGTGGGCATCAATTGGAAGAATGAAATGAAAGACAGCTGTCTGGAAGCAACTCGTCGGATGCTGTTACTGAACTAGGCGGGTTATGGTGGGGTGCAAGTAATGAGATTTGTCTTGCGAAAATGGTGTAAAAGGCGTGGGCTAGGGGCCAATTTGTTGCAATGGACATGAAGGGCCACCTAGGTGCCGATTTGCAGTGACCTGGGCATTTACATGGCTTTGTTTCAGTTGACATGTCTTGGATGAAGACTAATCCTCTAATTCAACCCAAGAATGATGAAAAACAGCAATAAAAGCAACAAGGTTTAAGGAAAAAAGGTGAGAAAGAATATTAACAGGGAAATTAAGCACAAAACATGGTTTAGAGATGAATAATCACGTGTATGTTGATTGTTGACCTTTAACTCTAGCTAGAAGCTTAAACATGGCTAGATGTGAACCTTGGGGGCTTGTTAAACGTCTTGGGCTTGACGGAAACCAATGGTAAGCTGTATGTGGGCTTCAACTGAAAGAATGAGATACAAGACGGGGATTTCTTGCTGCTAATTCATGAGATGCTAGAATTGAACTTGGAGGGTGATTGTGGGGAGCAAATAGTCAAGTTTCCAATGACGAAATGTCTAAAAGGCATGGGCTTGGTGCCGATTTGTTGCAATGCACACATGAAGGTGCACCGAGGTGGCGATTTGCTGTGACTTGGGCATTTACACGGCTTTGTTTCAATTAACATGTCTTGGATCAATAATAATCTTCGAATTAATTCTAAGAATGATGGAAAACAACAATGAAAACTATAAGGTCAAGATAAAAAGGGTGAGAAAGAATATTAAAAGATAAATTAATCTCAAACTATGGTCTAGAGATAGATAATCGTGTGGAAGTCGACTATTGCCCTTAGCTCAAGTCATAAGCCTAACCGTGGCTAGATGTGAACCTTGGGAGATTGCTACGCTTCTTGGGCTTGACCGAAACCAATGGTAAGGTGTATGTGGCCTTCAATTTCAAGAATGAAATAAAAGACATATATCGGGGTGGCAATTTGTCGGATTCTATTAGTGAACTAGGCGGGTCAATGTGGAGTGTGAGTAGTGGGATTTCTCTTGCGAAAATATTGCGAAATGCGTGGGCTAGGGGCCGATTTGTCGCAATGCACATGAAGGGGCAGCTAGGAGCCGATCTGCGGGGACTTGGTCATTTACCCGGCTTTCCTTCAAATGACATGTCTTGGATGAAGAACAATCTTCTAATTCAATCCTAGAATGATGACAAACAACATTAAAAGCTACAAGGTGTAGGGAAAAAAGGTGAGAAAGAATATTAAAAGGGAAATTAAGCACAAAGCATGGTTTAGAGATGAATAATCTTGTGTGTGTTGATTATGGCCCTTTAACTTAGCTAGAAGCTTAAACATGGCTAGATGTGAACCTTGGGGCCTTTTAACACGTCTTGGGCTTGACGGAAACCAATGGTAAGGGTGTATGTGGGCATCAATTGAAAGAATGAGATAGAAGACTGGGTTTATTGCTGCTAATTCATCGGATGCTAGAAGTAAACTAGGAGGGCTAATGTGGGATGTAAATAGTGAAGATTCCAATGAGGAAATGGTGTAAAAGGGATGGGCTTGGAGCCGATTTGTTGGAATGCACACATGAAGTTGCACTAAGGTGCGGATTTGCGGTGACTCGGGCATTTCCATGACTTTGTTTCAATTGACATGGCTTTTAGGCTGTGTTTGGGTGTTGAAGTATCTTCAACACTTCTCAACACTTCTCACTACTATTCATTACTTTATTATTACTTTTCACCTACTTTTTTTACTATTCATTACTTTTTACCTACTTTTTACTATTCATTACTTTATTATTACTTTTCACCTACTTTTTATTACTATTCACAACTCTCCTCATCACTTCTCAACACCCAAACCCACCCTTAATCTTCTAATTAAATCTAAGAATGATGGAAAACAACAATGAAAACAATACGGTCAAGATAAAAGGGGTGAGAGAGAATATTAAAAGATAAATTAATCTCAAAACACGGTCTACAAGTAAATAATCATGTGTGAGCTGATTACCACCCTTAACACAAGTCATAAGCTTAACCATGGCTAGATGTGAACCTTGGGGGCTTCTTAAGTTTCTTGGGCTTGACCGAAACCAATCGTAAGGTGTTTGTGGGCTTCAATTGGAAGAAAAAAAAAAAGTAAAAGATGGGTTTCTTGTAGCTAATTCGGCGGATGGAAGAATTGAATTAGGATTGTTAATCTGGGGTGTAAATAATGAAACTTCACTTGAGAAAATAGTGCAAGAGGCCATGGGCTCGGGTCCTTTATTTTGCAATGCGCATGAACGTGCACCTACGTGCCGATTTGTGGTGACTTGGGCATTTGTATGACTTTGCTTCCTCAATTGACATGCCTTGGATCAAGACTAATCTTTTAATTAAATCTAAGAATGATGAAAAACAACAATGAAAACAATAAGGTCTAGATAAAAAAGGAGAGAGAATTGAAAGGAAAATTAACCTCAAAACTTGGTTTGGAGATGAATAACCATGTGTAAGTTGATCATGGCGCGTGGGTCAGAAGCTTAACCACGGCTAGCTATGAACCTCGGGGTTTCTTACACTTCTTGGGCTTGACGGAAACCGATGGTAACTTGTATGTGGGCATCAATTGGAAGAATGAAATGAAAGACAGCTGTCTGGAACCAACTCGTCGGATGCTGTTACTGAACTAGGCGGGTTATGGTGGGGTGCAAGTAATGAGATTTGTCTTGCGAAAATGGTGTAAAAGGCGTGGGCTAGGGGCCAATTTGTTGCAATGGACATGAAGGGCCACCTAGGTGCCGATTTGCAGTGACCTGGGCATTTACATGGCTTTGTTTCAGTTGACATGTCTTGGATGAAGACTAATCCTCTAATTCAACCCAAGAATGATGAAAAACAGCAATAAAAGCAACAAGGTTTAAGGAAAAAAGGTGAAAAAGAATATTAACAGGGAAATTAAGCACAAAACATGGTTTAGAGATGAATAATCACGTGTATGTTGATTGTTGACCTTTAACTCTAGCTAGAAGCTTAAACATGGCTAGATGTAAACCTTGGGGGCTTGTTAAACGTCTTGGGCTTGACGGAAACCAATGGTAAGCTGTATGTGGGCTTCAACTGGAAGAATGAGATACAAGACGGGGATTTCTTGCTGCTAATTCATGAGATGCTAGAATTGAACTTGGAGGGTGATTGTGGGGAGCAAATAGTCAAGTTTCCAATGACGAAATGTCTAAAAGGCATGGGCTTGGTGCCGATTTGTTGCAATGCACACATGAAGGTGCACCGAGGTGGCGATTTGCTGTGACTTGGGCATTTACACGGCTTTGTTTCAATTAACATGTCTTGGATCAATAATAATCTTCGAATTAATTCTAAGAATGATGGAAAACAACAATGAAAACTATAAGGTCAAGATAAAAAGGGTGAGAAAGAATATTAAAAGATAAATTAATCTCAAAATATGGTCTAGAGATAGATTATCGTGTGGAAGTCGACTATTGCCCTTAGCTCAAGTCATAAGCCTAACCGTGGCAAGATGTGAACCTTGGGAGATTGCTACGCTTCTTGGGCTTGACCGAAACCAATGGTAAGGTGTATGTGGCCTTCAATTTCAAGAATGAAATAAAAGACATATATCGGGGTGGCAGTTTGTCGGATTCTATTACTAAACTAGGCGGGTCAATGTGGAGTGTGAGTAGTGGGATTTCTCTTGCGAAAATATTGCGAAATGCGTGGGCTAGGGGCCGATTTGTCGCAATGCACATGAAGGGGCAGCTAGGAGCCGATCTGCGGCGACTTGGTCATTTACCCGGCTTTCCTTCAAATGACATGTCTTGGATGAAGAACAATCTTCTAATTCAATCCTACAATGATGACAAACAACATTAACAGCTACAAGGTGTAGGGAAAAAAGGTGAGAAAGAATATTAAAAGGGAAATTAAGCACAAAGCATGGTTTAGAGATGAATAATCTTGTGTGTGTTGATTATGGCCCTTTAACTTAGCTAGAAGCTTAAACATGGCTAGATGTGAACCTTGGGGCCTTTTAACACGTCTTGGGCTTGACGGAAACCAATGGTAAGGGTGTATGTGGGCATCAACTGAAAGAATGAGATAGAAGACTGGGTTTATTGCTGCTAATTCATCGGATGCTAGAAGTAAACTTGAGGTGAACCCTAATCGACTCGCTTTGAGACCCAACAACAATATTGGAAAAACAAACCCAAGAACGCCAAACTCAAGTCTATGGATGGAGAATTTAGACCCGTTGAGATCTCGTTTCAAGAACCTAGATTATATTAAAATCTAGACCCAATGAAATCTCGTCTGAAGAACCCAAATTACAAGGAGGAACGCCACAAAGGTTGTGATTTACCTTTGATAAGTTCAAGAGTTCAATTAAGAACAAGAGGAGAAAACTCACTCACAATGAAAATTCAATAAAAAATGTCTTACCTCTCAAATGAGGCTACAAGTGCCTTAAATAAACAATTCCCAAAACCCTAAAGGAATAGTGCCGCGGGTACTGTAGCGTGAACAGTGCCGCGCTACAGTAACTTCTAAAACCCTAGTTCACATAAATTAATAACTTTCCAAATATGCCCTTGGCCAAAATACAAGGCCTTCCCAAAAACCCTAGTTCATTAGAAATAAGACATATGGGCTAGACATCTCCCAAGCCCAATTATTCTAGAATAATTCCTTTGACTAATAAAATAAGTCATTTCAATGAAATAAATAAGTCCATGGTCTTTAATAACAATCGGCTCAAGTCGTGTCTTCCATAGCTTGGATCAAGTGGATCAAAATTGGTTCTCATTCTTTCAAGCCCATCATGTGTGTTGGGCTCTTACTAGTTTCATCCCAATTGGATTGCACCAATTCTTGCATTGCTCCCTTAATCTTCGTGGCTCTTAATCTTGTAATTGATCCTCAAGACTTGGTCTGCCTTGGGGCCCATCAAAACTAGGAGGGCTAATGTGGGATGTAAATAGTGAAGATTCCAATGAGGAAATGGTGTAAAAGGGATGGGCTTGGAGCCGATTTGTTGGAATGCACACATGAAGTTGCACTAAGGTGCGGATTTGCGGTGACTCGGGCATTTCCATGACTTTGTTTCAATTGACATGGCTTTTAATCTTCTAATTAAATCTAAGAATGATGGAAAACAACAATGAAAACAATACGGTCAAGATAAAAGGGGTGAGAGAGAATATTAAAAGATAAATTAATCTCAAAACACGGTCTACAAATAAATAATCATGTGTGAGTTGATTATCACCCTTAACACAAGTCATAAGCTTAACCATGGCTAGATGTGAACCTTGGGGGCTTCTTAAGTTTCTTGGGCTTGACCGAAACCAATCGTAAGGTGTTTGTGGGCTTCAATTGGAAGAAAAAAAAAAATAAAAGATGGGTTTCTTGTAGCTAATTCGGCGGATGGAAGAATTGAACTAGGATTGTTAATCTGGGGTGTAAATAATGAAACTTCACTTGAGAAAATAGTGCAAGAGGCCATGGGCTCGGGTCCTTTATTTTGCAATGCACATGAACGTGCACCTACGTGCCGATTTGTGGTGACTTGGGCATTTGTATGGCTTTGCTTCCTCAGTTGACATGCCTTGGATCAAGACTAATCTTTTAATTAAATCTAAGAATGATGAAAAACAACAATGAAAACAATAAGGTCTAGATAAAAGAGGAGAGAGAATTGAAAGGAAAATTAACCTCAAAACTTGGTTTGGAGATGAATAATCATGTGTAAGTTGATTATGGCGTGTGGGTCAGAAGCTTAACCACGGCTAGCTATGAACCTCGGGGTTTCTTACACTTCTTGGGCTTGACGGAAACTGATGGTAACGTGTATGTGGACATCAATTGGAAGAATGAAATGAAAGACAGCTGTCTGGAAGCAACTCGTCGGATGTTGTTACTGAACTAGGCGGGTTATGGTGGGGTGCAAGTAATGAGATTTGTCTTGCGAAAATGGTGTAAAAGGCGTGGGCTAGGGGCCAATTTGTTGCAATGGACATGAAGGGCCACCTAGGTGCCGATTTGCAGTGACCTGGGCATTTACATGGCTTTGTTTCAGTTGACATGTCTTGGATGAAGACTAATCCTCTAATTCAACCCAAGAATGATGAAAAACAACAATAAAAGCAACAAGGTTTAAGGAAAAACGGTGAGAATGAATATTAACAGGGAAATTAAGCACAAAACATGGTTTAGAGATGAATAATCATGTATATGTTGATTGTTGACCTCTAACTCTAGCTAGAAGCTTAAACATGGCTAGATGTGAACCTTGGGGGCTTGTTACACGTCTTGGGCTTGACGGAAACCAATGGTAAGCTGTATGTGGGCTTCAACTGAAAGAATGAGATACAAGACGGGGACTTCTTGCTGCTAATTCATGAGATGCTAGAATTGAACTTGGAGGGTGATTGTGGGGAGCAAATAGTGAAGTTTCCAATGACGAAATGTCTAAATGGCATGGGCTTGGTGCCGATTTGTTGCAATGCACACATGAAGGTGCACCGAGGTGGCGATTTGCTGTGACTTGGGCATTTACACGGCTTTGTTTCAATTAACACGTCTTGGATCAATAATAATATTTGAATTAATTCTAAGACTGATGGAAAACAACAATGAAAACTACAAGGTCAAGATAAAAAGGGTGAGAAAGAATATTAAAAGATAAATTAATTTTAAAATATGGTCTAGAGATAGATAATCATGTGGAAGTCGATTATTGCCCTTAACTCAAGTCATAAGCCTAACCGTGGCTAGATGTGAACCTTGGGAGATTGTTACGCTTCTTGGGCTTGACCGAAACCAGGTGTATGTGGCCTTCAATTTCAAGAATGAAATAAAAGACATATATCGGGGTGGCAATTTGTCGGATTCTATTACTGAACTAGGCGGGTCAATGTGGAGTGTGAGTAGTTGGATTTCTCTTGCGAAAATATTGCGAAATGCGTGGGCTATGGGCCGATTTGTCGCAATGCACATGAAGGGGCAGCTAGGAGCCGATTTGCGGTGACTTGGTCATTTACCCGGCTTTCCTTCAATTGACATGTCTTGGATGAAGAACAATCTTCTAATTCAATCCTAGAATGATGACAAACAACAATAAAAGTTACAAGGTTTAGGGACAAAAAGGTGAGAAAGAATATTAAAAGGGAAATTAAGCACAAAGCATGGTTTAGAGATGAATAATCTTGTGTGAGTTGATTATTGCCCTTTAACTCTAGCCAGAAGCTTAAACATGGCTAGATGTGAACCTTGGGGCCTTTTAACACGTCTTAGACTGGGTTTATTGCTGCTAATTCATCGGATGCTAGAAGTAAACTAGGAGGGCTAATGTGGGATGTAAATAGTGAAGATTCCAATGAGGAAATGGTGTAAAAGGGATGGGCTTGGAGCCGATTTGTTGGAATGCACACACGAAGTTGTACTAAGGTGCGGATTTGCGGTGACTCGGGCATTTCCATGACTTTGTTTCAATTGACATGGCTTTTAATCTTCTAATTAAATCTAAGAATGATGGAAAATAACAATGAAAACAATACGGTCGAGATAAAAGGGGTGAGAGAGAATATTAAAAGATAAATTAATCTCAAAACACGGTCTACAAATAAATAATCATGTGTGAGTTGATTATCACCCTTAACACAAGTCATAAGCTTAACCATGGCTAGATGTGAACCTTGGGGGCTTCTTAAGTTTCTTGGGCTTGACCGAAACCAATCGTAAGGTGTTTGTGGGCTTCAATTGGAAGAAAAAAAAAATAAAAGATGGGTTTCTTGTAGCTAATTCGGCGGATGGAAGAATTGAACTAGGATTGTTAATCTGGGGTATAAATAATGAAACTTCACTTGAGAAAATAGTGCAAGAGGCCATGGGCTTGGGTCCTTTATTTTGCAATGCACATGAACGTGCACCTACGTGCCGATTTGTGGTGACTTGGGCATTTGTATGGCTTTGCTTCCTCAATTGACATGCCTTGGATCAAGACTAATCTTTTAATTAAGTCTAGACAATGAAAACAATAAGGTCTAGATAAAAAATGAGAGAGAATTGAAATGAAAATTAACCTCAGAACTTGGTTTGGAGATGAATAATCATGTGTAAGTTGATTATGGCGCGTGGGTCAGAAGCTTAACCACGGCTAGCTATGAACCTCGGGGTTTCTTACACTTCTTGGGCTTGACGGAAACCGATGGTAACGTGTATGTGGGCATTAATTGGAAGAATGAAATGAAAGACAGCTGTCTGGAAGCAACTCGTCGGATGCTGTTACTGAACTAGGCGGGTTATGGTGGGGTGCAAGTAATGAGATTTGTCTTGCGAAAATGGTGTAAAATGCGTGGGCTAGGGGCCAATTTGTTGCAATGGACATAAAGGGCCACCTAGGTGCCGATTTGCAGTGACCTGGGCCTTTACATGGCTTTGTTTCAGTTGACATGTCTTGGATGAAGACTAATCATCTAATTCAACCCAAGAATGATGAAACACAGCAATAAAAGCAACAAGGTTTAAGGAAAAAAGGTGAGAAAGAATATTAACAGGGAAACTAAGCACAAAACATGGTTTAGAAATGAATAATCATGTGTATGTTGATTGTTGACCTTTAACTCTAGCTAGAAGCTTAAACATGGCTAGATGTGAACCTTGGGGGCTTGTTACACGTCTTGGGCTTGACGAAAACCAATGGTAAGCTGTATGTGGGCTTCAACTGATGTGAACCCCAATAGACTTGCTTTGAGACCCAACAACAATACTGGAAAAACAACCCCAAGAAAGCCAAACTCACGTATATGGATGGAGAATCTAGACCCAATGAGAACCCGTTCAAAGAACCTAGATTATATCAAAATCTAGACCCATTGAAGAACCCGTCTCAAGAACCTAGATTACAAAGGAAGAACGCCACAAAGGTTTTGATTTACCCTTGATAAGTTCAGAAGTTCAAGAAGAACAAGAGGAGGTCACTCAACTCTCAATCACAATTCCATATAGTCTGCCTCTCAAATGAGGTTACAAGTGGTTTAAATAGACAATCCCCAAAAACCCTAAGTAAACAATGCGTCAAGTACTGTAGCGTGAACAGTGCCATACGTCGCGCTACAGTTACTTCTGAAACCCTAGTAAGACATAAAATTTTAACTTTCCAAATAAACCATTGGCCAAAAATACAAGGCCTTCCCAAAAATAACCCTAGTCCATTAGAAATAAGACATACGTGGGCCAAGCATCCTCAAGCCCACTTCTTCTAAATTAATAATAAAATACCGTTAAACAAATTGAAAGCCTTAACAAGAATAGGCCCAATCTCTAAGTCATGTCTTCCATAGCTTGTATCAAGTGGATCAAAACTGGTTCTTTTTCCTTGAAGCCCATCTTGAGTGTTGGGCTCTTCCTAGCTTCATCCCAAGTGGATTGCACCAATCCTTGCATTGCTTCCTTGATCTTCTTGGCTCTTGATCTTGTAATTGGCCCATCTGGAATTTGCAAGGGATCTTTAAGGGTAGCTCCACCTTGGTTCCCATCATTCCCCCTCTCCTCAAAAGGATTCGACCTCGAATCTTCACCTACATCAAAAGGAGAAAGATCAGAAACATTGAAGGTAGCAGAAACATTATATTCACTTGGAAGATCCACTTTATATGCATTGTCATTAATTTTCTCAAGAATTTGGAAAGGTCCATCTCCTCGAGGATGCAACCTAGTACGTCTATGGGCTGGGAATCTTTCTTTGCGCATGTGAACCCAAACCCAATCTCCTGGTTCAAAGGTGACACGCCGTCGCCCTTTATTGGCTTGGGAAGCAAACCTTTCATTCTTTTGGGCAATTTGAAGCCGTACCCTCTCATGAAGTGACTTCACCAACTCTGCCTTCTTTTGTCCATCTAAGCTACTCCTCCGTGATAAAGCATCAGCAACAATATTCTCCTTACCTTGCTTGTAACGGATGACATATGGAAAGGTCTCAATGTATTCCATCCATCTAGAATGCCTCTTATTCAACTTACCTTGACCCTTGAGATGCTTCAACGATTCATGATCGGTGTGGATCACAAATTCCCTAGGCCACAAGTAGTGCTGCCAAGTCTCAAATGCACGATCAAGAGCATAAAGTTCTTTGTCATAAGTAGGGTACTTCAGGGATGCCCCACTTAGCTTCTCACTGAAGAAGGCAATCGGGCGTCTATCCTGCATCAAAACGGCTCCAATCCCTATTCCTGAGGCATTACATTCAATGATGGGAACCAAGGCAGGCCTACTCTTAAAGATCCTTTGCAAGTTCCAGATGGGCCAATTACAAGATCGAGAGCCAAGAAGATCAAGGAAGCAATGCAAGGATTAGTACAAACCACTTGGGAAGAAGCTAGCAAGAGCCCAACACTCAAGATGGGTTTGAAAGAAGAAAAACCAGCTTTGATCCACTTGATCCAAGCTGTGGAAGACATGACTTAGAAATATGGCCTTTAGATATTAAGGCTTTCAATTTGTTTAAAGGATTTTTATTATTAGTTTTGAATAAGTGGGCTTGAGGATGCTTAACCCACATATGTCTTATTTATTTGAACTAGGGTTTAGAAGCACTGTAGCATGACACTGTTCACGCTACAGTACACGCGGCTACTGTTCACAAAGGGCATTTTTGAGAGAAAGGGTCTCAAATTTTAGTCTAGGGTTTTATCATGTTTTGGGGAGGGTATTTAAAGGATGTAATCAGCCATTTCAAGGCAGACATTATTTTATTTTGAATTTTAATTGTGAGTGAGTTTTCTCCTCTTGTTCTTAATTGAACTCTTGAACTTATCAAAGGTAAATCACAACCTTTGTGGCGTTCCTCCTCGTAATTTGGGTTCTTGAGACGGGATTTCAACGGGTCTAGATTTTGATATAATCTAGGTTCTTCAAACGAGTTCTCAACGGGTCTAAATTCTCCATCCATAGACTTGAGTTTGGCGTTCTTGGGTTTGTTTTTTCCAATATTGTTGTTGGGTCTCAAAGCGAGTCGATTGGGGTTCACATCATTTGGCATTCAGAGCAAGGTTTCCAATCAGGTTTGATTCTATCTTTTATTTATTGCATCGTAAATTCTAGGGCTTCAATGTTCTAAGGTTCCCAAAAAGAAAAAAAGGTGCAGAAATTCGTTTTTCCTTAGGCTGCCAAAATTTCCACCATCTAGGGTTTGAAATTTGTAGGGTTTCATTGATTCCCTTCTATTTCCTTGTCAATTTTTATATGTTTGAATTCAATTGTTTGATTATCCCAATTGAATATTTCTGTTTGTGGATGAATTGTTGAGAAAAGAAAAGAAAAGAAAAGGAAAGGAAAAGAAAAGAAAAGAAAAGAAAAGAAAGGAAAAGAAAAAAAAGTCCAGAAAAAAAAAAAAAAGGTGTAGAAAAATCTCCAAAAATTTTTTTCTTGAGCCTTTCATCATAGGAGTTGTGCATCCTTCATTATAGTTGGTATCTTGTGTTACAGTCACTCTTCCATTCATATAATTTCCGTGATTCTCGTGTCGTTTCTTTCCTTCCGTGTTTCTCTTGTTCTTGTTTCTTGGATCTAATTGCTAGTTGGGATTAAACAAGGTTGCTTTGTCTTGATTGAGTTCAATTAGTTCTGAAAGAACTTGAGTGGGAAAACTCGAGGTAAAAGGCAAGAGAGTGTGAGATTATTATCGAAAAAAAAAAGCCAATTCAGAGTGAAACACGAGTGGAGTGCCATCATTTGAGTGTAAACACGTAAGGGAGCGTGTGAGGTCCTTTTTTTTCTGCTAACATTTTCTTTTTGCTGCACATTACAATGTCTCACCGCTGTGGCTCATCACCCAAGGGGATAGCAGATAACTCATTTGTGTTGCAAGCCATGCAACAACAGTTTGAGCGGATGAACATGCTATTGGGACAAATTGAGGATAGGATGAATCAACAACAAGCAGAGATTAGAAATTTGCAAGGTGGGAGAAATCGGAGGCGACGTGAGCCTAGGGTTGAAAATGCATATGAGAATGAAGGAGATGATGAGGATGAGGAAGACCTAACATCTGAAATTGGGTTGGGTAGACATAGAGGAGTTAGGCGTGAAAGAGGATTACCATAAGGAGATGGAGGTGGCTATGATTCGGGCTAATGTAGAGGAGGACCGGGAGGCCACCATGGCTAGATTTTTGAGTGGTTTGAATAGAGATATAGCCAATGTGGTTGAATTGCAACATTATGTGGAGATAGAGGACATGGTGCACATTGCTATGAAGGTGGAGAGGCAATTAAAGAGAAAAGGGACAGCAAGGTACATTTCGGTTCCTAGCACTACTTGGAAATCAAAGTGGGATAGGAATGATCCTGCTGAAGCAAAGAGAAAGATCGAACCACCTAAGGGCAAAGATGAGGGACCTAGCAGCAAAGCCAAGGTAGAATCTCAACCTTCAAGGAATAGAGATATCAAATGTTTTAAGTGTTTGGGTTCAGGGCACATTGCTTCTCAATGTCCAAATAGGCGAGTGATGATTATGCGTGACAATGGGGAGGTGATGACTGAGAGTGAGGATGATCGTGATGGAGTGCCCGAGTTGGTTGATGCTAGTCATGACGAAGGAATGATATATGCTGTGAGTGAGTCTCTTGTTGCTAGGCGTGCTCTCAACACACACATTAAGGTGGATGATGCCGAGCAACAGAGAGAGAACATTTTCCATACTAGATGTCACGTCAACAGCAAAGTATGTAGTATGATTATTGATGGAGGGAGTTGTACTAATGTGGCTAGTACTACTTTGGTTGAGAAATTGAATTTACCAACCTTAAAACACTCTAGACCATACAAATTACAGTGGTTGAATGATTGTGGGGAAGTTAGGGTGGATAGACAATTGTTAGTTCCTTTTTCAATTGGAAGGTATCAGGATGAGGTGCTTTGTGATGTTGTGCCTATGCATGCTGGCCATATTTTGTTGGGGAGGCCGTGGCAATATGATAGGAGGGTGACACATGATGGGTTTAAAAACATGTACAGCTTTGTAAAGGAGGGCAAAACAATCAAGCTTGCTCCTTTAACTCCAAGCCAGGTCCATGAAGACCAATTGAAACTGAAAAGTGAGGTTGCTCAGAAAAGAAAGAGTGAAAATGAGAGTGATCAAAAAAGAAAGAGTGAAAATGAGAGTGATAAAAAAAGAATGAGTGAAAAAGAGATTGAGCAGAAAAGAAAGAGTGATAGTGAAAATGAGCACAACAAAAAGAGTGAAAAAGAAAGTAGAGATGTGGCTGAGAGTAGAGAAAAAAGAGTAGAGCCACGAGAGAAAAAAGAAAGAGAGTCTGCAGAGAGAAAAGGAAAGACAAAAGTGAGTTTCTATGCCAGAGAGAGTGAGGTTAAGAGGGCTTTCTTCGCAGATCGCCCTATGATTTTTCTTGTCTATAAAGAGTCTTATCTTACTCTTGATGACACTCACCAGTCTCTTCCTAGTTTGGCTATTTCCTTGTTGCAGGAGTTTGATGATGTATTCCCAGAGGAGATGCCTAATGAGTTGCCACCCATTAGAGGCATTGAGCATCAGATTGATTTTGTACCTGGAGCTGCTATTCCAAACCGACCAGCCTATAGGAGTAATCCAGAGGAGACAAAGGAGCTTCAGAGGCAAGTTGAGGACTTGATGAGCAAGGGCTACGTGAGGGAGAGCATGAGCCCATGTGCAGTACCAGTGCTATTAGTGCCAAAGAAGGATGGGACGTGGAGAATGTGTGTTAATTGCAAGGCGGTCAACAATATTACGGTAAAGTATCGGCATCCCATTCCTAGATTAGATGATATGCTTGATGAATTGCATGGCTCTTGTATTTTTAGTAAAATTGATCTTAAAAGTGGGTACCATCAAATTAGAATGAAAGAGGGTGATGAATGGAAAACTGCTTTTAAGACTAAGTAAGGCCTTTATGAATGGTTGGTTATGCCATTTGGACTTACAAATGCACCCAGTACTTTCATGAGATTGATGAACCATGTCCTACGTGCATTCATTGGCAAGTTTGTGGTTGTGTATTTTGATGATATCCTAGTGTACAGCAAGGACTTAAATGAGCATATTGAGCATTTGAGATATGTGTTTGATGTGTTGAGATGTGAAAAGTTGTATGCTAATTTCAAGAAATGTACCTTTTGCATGGAAAGAGTTGTTTTTCTTGGATATGTTGTTAGTACAAAGGGTATTGAGGTGGATGAAGAGAAAGTCAAGGCCATCAAGGAGTGGCCAACGCCAAAGAGTATCACTGAGGTAAGAAGCTTTCATGGTTAGCTATCTTTTATCGACGTTTTGTTAAAGATTTTAGTACCATTGCTGCACCACTCACTGAAGTCATTAAAAAGAATGTTGGGTTTCATTGGGGGGCTACTCAAGAGAATACTTTTGCCACCATTAAAGAAAGGTTGTGCTCTGCACCTGTGCTAGCATTACCTGATTTTAACAAAGCTTTTGAGATTGAATGTGATGCCTCAGGTATAGGGATTGGAGCTGTTTTGATGCAGGATAGGCGGCCCATAGCTTTCTTCAGTGAAAAGTTAAGTGGGGCCTCACTCAAGTACTCTACTTATGACAAAGAGTTTTATGCTCTTGTTCGTGCATTGGAGACTTGGCAGCACTACCTATGGCCTAGGGAATTTGTGATCCACCGATCATGAATCATTAAAGCATCTCAAGGGTCAAGGTAAGTTGAATAAAAGGCATGCTCGTTGGATGGAATACACTGAGACATTTCCATATGTCATCTGTTACAAGCAAGGTAATGAGAACATTGTTGCTGATGCTTTATCTCGAAGGTATGTACTTCTTACTTCTATGAGTGCTAAGATGCTTGCGTTTGAATATGTAAAAGACCTATATGCCGATGTCGCTGACTTCTCTAATGTGTACGTGGCATGTGATAAGGTGGCATTTGGTAAGTTTTACAAGCATGAGGGTTACTTATTTAAAGAAAACAAACTTTGTGTGCCAGGTTGTTCTATGCATGAATTACTAGTTCGTGAGGCACATGGTGGTGGATTAATGGGACACTTTGGTGTCAAGAAGACTTTGGATATTTTGCATGAACATTTCTTTTGGCCTAAGATGAAGAGAGATGTCACTCGCATTTGTGGCAGGTGCATTACATGTAGGAAGGCCAAATCTAAAGTGTTGCCACATGGGTTGTATACACCCTTATCCGTTCCTAGTGAACCATGGGTCGACATATCTATGGACTTTGTTTTGGGGCTACCTAGGACCAAAAGGGGTAGAGATTCTATTTTTGTGGTTGTGGATAGATTTAGTAAAATGGCACATTTCATTCCATGTCATAAAACAGATGATGCCACAAACATAGCTGACTTGTTTTTCAGGGAGATAGTGCGACTCCATGGTGTTCCCAGGAATATTGTTTCTGATAGGGATGTTAAATTCCTTAGCTACTTTTGGAAGGTGTTGTGGGGGAAATTGGGTACCAAGCTCTTATTTTCCACTACTTGTCATCCGCAGACTGATGGTCAAACTGAAGTAGTTAATAAGACCTTAACTCAGCTTTTACGCATTGTTGTTCATAAGAATTTAAAAACTTGGGAGGATTGTTTGCCATTCATAGAGTTTGCATATAATAGGACCATGCATACTACTACTTCATATTCTCCTTTTGAAATTGTTTATGGATTCAATCCGCTTACCCCTTTAGATTTGATGCCTTTACCGGTTGATGGCAGGAGTAGCTTGGATGGACAAAAGAAGGCGGAGTTGGTGAAGTCACTCCATGAGAGGGTACGGCTTCAAATTGCGCAAAAGAATGAAAGAGTTGCTTCCCAAGCCAATAAAGGGCGAAGGCGTGTCATCTTTGAACCTGGAGATTGGGTTTGGATTCACATGCGCAAAGAAAGATTCCCAGCTCATCGGAGGACTAAGTTGCATCCTCAAGGAGATGGACCTTTCCAAATCCTTGAGAAAATTAATGACAATGCCTATAAAGTGGATGTCCCAGGTGAGTATAATGTGTCTGCTACCTTCAATGTTTCTGATCTTTCTCCTTTTGACGTAGGTGAAGATTCGAGGTCGAATCCTTTTGAGGAGAGGGGGAATGATGGGAACCAAGGTAGGCCTACTCTTAAAGATCCTTTGCAAGTTCCAGATGGGCCAATTACAAGATCGAGAGCCAAGAAGATCAAGGAAGCAATGCAAGGATTAGTACAAACCACTTGGGAAGAAGCTAGCAAGAGCCCAACACTCAAGATGGGTTTGAAAGAAGAAAAACCAGCTTTGATCCACTTGATCCAAGCTGTGGAAGAGTTGACTTAGAAATATGGCCTTTAGATATTAAGGCTTTCAATTTGTTTAAAGGATTTTTATTATTAGTTTTGAATAAGTGGGCTTGAGGATGCTTAACCCACATATGTCTTACTTATTTGAACTAGGGTTTAGAAGTACTGTAGCATGACACTGTTCACGCTACAGTACACGCGGCTACTGTTCACAAAGGGCATTTTTGAGAGAAAGGGTCTCAAATTTTAGTCTAGGGTTTTATCATGTTTTGGGGAGGGTATTTAAAGGATGTAATTAGCCATTTCAAGGCAGACATTATTTTATTTCGAATTTTAATTGTGAGTGAGTTTTCTCCTCTTGTTCTTAATTGAACTCTTAAACTTATCAAAGGTAAATCACAACCTTTGTGGCGTTCCTCCTCGTAATTTGGGTTCTTGAGACGGGATTTCAACGGGTTTAGATTTTGATATAATCTAGGTTCTTGAAACGAGTTCTCAACGGGTCTAAATTCTCCATCCATAGACTTGAGTTTGGCGTTCTTGGGTTTGTTTTTTCCAATATTGTTGTTGGGTCTCAAAGCGAGTCGATTGGGGTTCACATCATTCAATCTCAAAAGCTTTGTTAAAATCTGGTAATGCTAAGACGGGTGCAGAGCACAACCTTTCTTTAATAGTGGCAAATGCATTCTCTTGATTAGCCCCCCAATGAAACCCAACATTCTTTTTAATGACTTCAGTAAGTGGTGCAGCAATGGTGCTAAAATCTTTAACAAAACGCCGATGAAAGCTAGCAAAACCATGAAAGCTTCTTACCTCAGTGACGCTCTTTGGTGTTGGCCACTCCTTAATGGCCTTGACTTTCTCTTCATCCACTTCAATACCCTTTGTACTAACAACATAACCAAGAAAAACAACTTCCTCCATACAAAAGGTACATTTCTTGAAATTAGCATACAACTTTTCACACCTCAACACATTAAACACATATCTCAAATGCTCAATATGCTCATTTAAGTCCTTGCTGTACACTAGGATATCATCAAAGTATACAACCACAAACTTGCCTATGAACGCACGTAGGACATGATTCATTAATCTCATGAAAGTACTTGGCACATTTGTAAGTCCAAATGGCATAACTAACCATTCATAAAGCCCATACTTAGTCTTAAAAGCAGTTTTCCATTCATCACCCTCTTTCATTCTAATTTGATGGTACCCACTTTTAAGATCAATTTTACTAAAAAGGCATGAGCCATGCAATTCATCAAGCATATCATCTAATCTAGGAATGAGATGGCGATACTTTACCGTGATATTATTAACCGCCCTACAATCAATGCACATCCGCCACATCCCATCCTTCTTAGGCACTAGAAGCACTGGTACTGCACATGGGCTCATGCTCTCCCTCACGTACCCCTTGCTCATCAAATCCTCAACTTGCCTCTGAAGCTCCTTTGTCTCATCTGGATTACTTCTATAAGCTGGTCGGTTTGGAATAGCAGCCCCGGGCACGAAATCAATCTGGTGCTCAATGCCTCTAATGGGTGGCAACTCATTAGGCATTTCCTTTGGGAATACATCCTCAAACTCCTGCAACAAAGAAACAGCCAAACTAGGAAGTGGTTGGTTAGTTTCATCAAGATTAAGATAAGACTCTTTATAGACAAGAAAAATCATAGGGCGATCTGCTAAGAAAGCTCTCTTAACCTCACTCCCTCTTGCATAGAAACTCACTTTTATCTTTCCTTTTCTCTCAGCAGACTCTTTTTCTTTTTCACTCTTTCTTTTTTGCTCAATCTCTTTTTCACTCTTTCTTTTTTTATCACTCTCATTTTCACTCTTTCTCTTTTGAGCAACCTCACTTTTCAGTTTCAGTTGGTCCTCATAAACCTGTCTTGGAGTTAAAGGAGCAAGCTTGGTTGTTTTTCCCTCCTTTACAAAGCTGTACATGTTTTTGAATCCATCATGTATCACTCTCCTATCATATTGCCATGGTCTCCCCAACAATATATGGCCAGCATGCATAGGCACAACATCACAAAGCACTTCATCTTGATACTTCCCAATGGAAAAAGTAACTAACACTTGTCTATCCACCCTAACCTCCCCACAATCATTCAACCACTGCAGCTTGTATGGTCGGGAGTGTTTCAAGGTAGGTAAATTCAATTTTTCAACTAATGTAGTGTTAGCAACATTAGTACAACTTCCCCCATCAATTATCATACTACATACCTTGCCATTGATGTAGCATCTAGTATGGAAAATGTTGTCCCTTTGTTGCTCTGCTTCATCCATCTTAATTTCTGTGTTGAAAGCACGCCTGGCAACAAGGGACTCACCTGTTACGGGGTATTCTACTCCATCATCATCACTAGCATCCTCCAACTCAGGTATCTCTTCACGATCATCCTCACTTGCAGTCATCACCTCCCCATTGTCACGCATAATCATCACACGTTTGTTTGGAATTGAGAAGCGATGTGGCCTGAACCCAAACACTTAAAGCATTTAATATCTCTATTTCTAGAAGGTTGGGATGCCAACTTGGGTTTGTTGCTAGTTCCTTCATCGTTTCCTTTAGGTGGTTCTGTCTTTGCCTTTGTTACAGCTCGATCATGTTTCTCCCACTTTGGTTTCCAAGGAGTGATAGAAACTGAAGTGTACCTTGATGTCCCTTTCCTCTTTAATTGCCTCTCCACCTTCATAGCCATGTGCACCATGTCTTCTATTTCTACGTAATGTTGCAACTCAACCACATTGGCTATCTCCCTATTCAAACCAGACAAAAATCTAGCCATAGTGGCCTCCCTATCCTCCTCTACATTCGCCCGTATCATAGCCACCTCCATCTCCTTATGGTAGTCCTCCACACTCCTAGACCCCTGTGTAAGATTTTGTAATTTCTGGTAGAGGTCCCTATAGTAGTGGCTAGGTACAAATCTCCGCCTCATGAGAGCTTTCAACTCTCCCCATGTCTCGACAGACCTCTCATAATTCCTCCTCCTATTGGTTACTAATTGATCCCACCAAATAATAGCATAATCAGTGAACTCAATTACTGCCAACTTCACTTTCTTCTCCTCTGAATAGTTATGACACTCAAAGATCAACTCTATCTTCTTCTCCCACTCTAAATAAGCTTCAGGGTCAGTTCTACCTTGGAAAGATGGTATTTTCATTTTGATGCTCTCAAGGTCTCTATCTACTCCATCACGACCCCGTGGGTTTCTCCTAAATCCTCTTTCACGCCTGACTCCTCTATGCCTACCCATCCCAACTTCAGAAATTAGATCTTCCTCATCCTCACCATCTCCTTCATCTTCATAATCATGTTCTCTTCTAGGTTCACGTCTCCTCCTATCTCTCCCACCATGTAAATTTTTAATTACTTCATCTTGTTGATCCATCCTATCTCTCACTTCTCCTAACATCATGTTCAATCGTTCAAACTGTTGTTGCATAGCCTGCAACATAAAGGAGTTATCTGCCATCCCCTTTGGTGATGAGTCACTTTTATGAGACATTGTACGCGCTGCACAAAAAAAAACTATTAGTGGAAAAGACCTCACATGCTCCCTTACTTGTTTACACTCGAGTAATAGTACTCCACTCGTGTTTCACTCTTAATTGGCTTTTTTCCGATAATGATCTCACACTCTCTTGCCTTTTACCTCAAGAGTTTTCCTACTCAAGTTCTTTCAGAACTAATTGAACTATAAATCAATACAATACAAACCTGTCTTATTCCAACTAGTAATTAGGTCCAAGAAACTCTTAACAAGAGAAAATATAGAAAGAATAAAATGACACAAGACTCAAGGAAATGCTACGAGGGAAAGAGTACTCACAAGACAATACACCAACTATAACGATAAATGCAGCCCCTCTGATGATAAAAAGTTCGGATTCCTAAACTTTTTTTTTTCTTTTTCGATTTTTTTTTTCTTTTCCTTTCCTTTCTTTTCTTTTCTTTTCCTTTCTTTTCTTTTCTCACCGGTTCAGTCACAAACAGCAATATTCAATTGTAACAATCAAACAATTGAATTCAAACACATAAAAATTGACAAGGAAATAGAAGAGAATCAATGAAACGACACTCCAAGGAATTGACAAACTTAAAGATGCAAGAAACTCCAGAAATTTCCAACCTCTATATGGTGTAAATTTTGGCAGCCCTCAAACAAGCAACTTAGCCAACCAATGTTGATAAACATGAAACCAAAATGATAGAGTAATCTGCCAGACCTAGGAAAAACAAATTTCTGCACTTTTTTTTTTTTTTGCAACCCTAGAACAATGAAACCTTAGAATTAAAGATGTAATAGATAAAAGATAGAATTACACCTGATTGGAAACCTTGCTCTGATTACCAAATGATGTGAAACCCAATAGACTTGCGTTGAGACCCAACAACAATACTGGAAAAACAACCCCAAGAAAGCCAAACTCAGGTATATGGAAGGAGAATCTAGACCCAATGAGAACCCGTTCAAAGAACCTAGATTATATCAAAATCTAGACCCCTTGAAGAACCCGTCTCAAGAACCTAGATTACAAAGGAAGAACGCCACAAAGGTTTTGATTTACCCTTGATAAGTTCAGAAGTTCAAGAAGAACAAGAGGAGGTCACTCAACTCTCAATCACAATTCCATATAGTCTGCCTCTCAAATGAGGTTACAAGTGGTTTAAATAGACAATCCCCAAAAACCCTAAGTAAACAATGCGTCGGGTACTGTAGCGTGAACAGTGCCATACGCCGCGCTACAGTTACTTCTGAAACCCTAGTAAGACATAAAATTTTAACTTCCAAAATAAACCCTTGGCCAAAAATACAAGGCCTTCCCAAAAATAACCCTAGTCCATTAGAAATAAGACATACGTGGTGGGCCAAGCATCCTCAAGCCCACTTCTTCTAAACTAATAATAAAATACCGTTAAACAAATTGAAAGCCTTAACAACAATAGGCCCAATCTCTAAGTCATGTCTTCCATAGCTTGTATCAGGTGGATCAAAACTGGTTCTTTTTCCTTGAAGCCCATCTTGAGTGTTGGGCTCTTCCTAGCTTCATCCCAAGTGGATTGCACCAAACCTTGCATTGCTTCCTTGATCTTCTTGGCTCTTTTGATCTTGTAATTGGCCCATCTGGAATTTGCAAGGAATCTTTAAGGGTAGCTCCACCTTGGTTCCCATCATCAACTGAAAGAATGAGATACAAGACGGGGATTTCTTGCTGCTAATTCATGAGATGCTAGAATTGAACTTGGAGGGTGATTGTGGGGAGCAAATAGTGAAGTTTCCAATGACGAAATGTCTAAAAGGCATGGGCTTGGTGCCGATTTGTTGCAATGCACACATGAAGGTGCACCGAGGTGGCGATTTGCTGTGACTTGGGCACTTACACGGCTTTGTTTCAATTAACATGTCTTGGATCAATAATAATCTTCGAATTAATTCTAAGAATGATGGAAAACAACAATGAAAACTATAAGGTCAAGATAAAAAGGGTGAGAAAGAATATTAAAAGATAAATTAATCTCAAAATATGGTCTAGAGATAGATAATCATGTGGAAGTCGATTATTGCCCTTAACTCAAGTCATAAGCTTAACCGTGGCTAGATGTGAACCTTGGGAGATTGTTACACTTCTTGGGCTTGACCGAAACCAATGGTAAGGTGTATGTGGCCTTCAATTTCAAGAATGAAATAAAAGACATATATCGGGGTGGCAATTTGTCGGATTCTATTACTGAACTAGGCGGGTCAATGTGGAGTGTGAGTAGTGGGATTTCTCTTGCGAAAATATTGCGAAATGCGTGGGCAAGGGGCCGATTTGTCGCAATGCACATGAAGGGGCAGCTAGGAGCCGATTTGCGGTGACTTGGTCATTTACCCGGCTTTCCTTCAATTGACATGTCTTGGATGAAGAACAATCTTCTAATTCAATCCTAGAATGATGACGAACAACAATAAAAGCTACAAGGTTTAGGGACAAAAAGGTGAGAAAGAATATTAAAAGGGAAATTAAGCACAAAGCATGGTTTAGAGATGAATAATCTTGTGTGTGTTGATTATTGCCCTTTAACTCTAGCCAGAAGCTTAAACATGGCTAGATGTGAACCTTGGGGCCTTTTAACACGTCTTGGGCTTGACGGAAACCAATGGTAAGGTGTATGTGGGCATCAACTGAAAGAATGAGATAGAAGACAGGGTTTATTGCTGCTAATTCATCGGATGCTAGAAGTAAACTAGGAGGGCTAATGTGGGATGTAAATAGTAAAGATTCCAATGAGGAAATGGTGTAAAAGGGATGGGCTTGGAGCCGATTTGTTGGAATGCACACACGAAGTTGCACTAAGGTGCGGATTTGCGGTGACTCGGGCATTTCCATGACTTTGTTTCAATTGACATGGCTTTTAATCTTCTAATTAAATCTAAGAATGATGGAAAACAACAATGAAAACAATACGGTCGAGATAAAAGGGGTGAGAGAGAATATTAAAAGATAAATTAATCTCAAAACACGGTCTACAAATAAATAATCATGTGTGAGTTGATTATCACCCTTAACACAAGTCATAAGCTTAACCATGGCTAGATGTGAACCTTGGGGGCTTCTTAAGTTTCTTGGGCTTGACCGAAACCAATCGTAAGGTGTTTGTGGGCTTCAATTGGAAGGAAAAAAAGATGGGTTTCTTGTAGCTAATTCGGCGGATGGAAGAATTGAACTAGGATTGTTAATCTGGGGTGTAAATAATGAAACTTCACTTGAGAAAATAGTGCAAGAGGCCATGGGCTTGGGTCCGTTATTTTGCAATGCACATGAACGTTCACCTACGTGCCGATTGGTGGTGACTTGGGCAATTTGTATGGCTTTGCTTCCTCAATTGACATGCCTTGGATCAAGACTAATCTTTTAATTAAATCTAAGAATGATGAAAAACAACAATGAAAACAGTAACGTCTAGATAAAAAAGGAGAGAGAATTGAAAGGAAAATTAAGCACAAAACTTGGTTTGGAGATGAATAATCATGTGTAAGTTGATTATGGCGCGTGGGTCAGAAGCTTAACCACGGCTAGCTATGAACCTCGGGGTTTCTTACACTTCTTGGGCTTGACGGAAACCGATGGTAACGTGTATGTGGGCATCAATTGGAAGAATGAAATGAAAGACAGCTGTCTGGAAGCAACTCGTCGGATGCTGTTACTGAACTAGGCGGGTTATGGTGGGGTGCAAGTAATGAGATTTGTCTAGCGAAAATGGTGTAAAAGGCGTGGGCTAGGGGCCAATTTGTTGCAATGGACATGAAGGGCCACCTAGGTGCCGATTTGCAGTGACCTGGGCATTTACATGGCTTTGTTTCAGTTGACATGTCTTGGATGAAGACTAATCCTCTAATTCAACCCAAGAATGATGAAAAACAGCAATAAAAGCAACAAGGTTTAAGGAAAAAATGTGAGAAAGAATATTAACAGGGAAATTAAGCACAAAACGTGGTTTAGAGATGAATAATCATGTGTATGTTGATTGTTGACCCTTTAACTCTAGCTAGAAGCTTAAACATGGCTAGATGTGAACCTTGGGGGCTTGTTACACGTCTTGGGCTTGACGGAAACCAATGGTAAGCTGTATGTGGGCTTCAACTGAAAGATTGAGATACAAGACGGGGATTTCTTGCTGCTAATTCATGAGATGCTAGAATTGAACTTGGAGGTTGATTGTGCGGAGCAAATAGTGAAGTTTCCAATGACGAAATGTCTAAAAGGCATGGGCTTGGTGCCGATTTGTTGCAATGCACACATGAAGGTGCACCGAGGTGGCGATTTGCTGTGACTTGGGCACTTACACGGCTTTGTTTCAATTAACATGTCTTGGATCAATAATAATCTTCGAATTAATTCTAAGAATGATGGAAAACAACAATGAAAACTATAAGGTCAAGATAAAAAGGGTGAGAAAGAATATTAAAAGATAAATTAATCTCAAAATATGGTCTAGAGATAGATAATCATGTGGAAGTCGATTATTGCCCTTAACTCAAGTCATAAGCTTAACCGTGGCTAGATGTGAACCTTGGGAGATTGTTACGCTTCTTGGGCTTGACCGAAACCAATGGTAAGGTGTATGTGGCCTTCAATTTCAAGAATGAAATAAAAGACATATATCGGGGTGGCAATTTGTCGGATTCTATTACTGAACTACGCGGGTCAATGTGGAGTGTGAGTAGTGGGATTTCTCTTGCGAAAATATTGCGAAATGCGTGGGCTAGGGGCCGATTTGTCGCAATGCACATGAAGGGGCAGCTAGGAGCCGATTTGCGGTGACTTGGTCATTTACCCGGCTTTCCTTCAATTGACATGTCTTGGATGAAGAACAATCTTCTAATTCAATCCTAGAATGATGACGAACAACAATAAAAGCTACAAGGTTTAGGGACAAAAAGGTGAGAAAGAATATTAAAAGGGAAATTAAGCACAAAGCATGGTTTAGAGATGAATAATCTTGTGTGTGTTGATTATTGCCCTTTAACTCTAGCCAGAAGCTTAAACATGGCTAGATGTGAACCTTGGGGCCTTTTAACACGTCTTGGGCTTGACGGAAACCAATGGTAAGGTGTATGTGGGCATCAACTGAAAGAATGAGATAGAAGACAGGGTTTATTGCTGCTAATTCATCGGATGCTAGAAGTAAACTAGGAGGGCTAATGTGGGATGTAAATAGTAAAGATTCCAATGAGGAAATGGTGTAAAAGGGATGGGCTTGGAGCCGATTTGTTGGAATGCACACACGAAGTTGCACTAAGGTGCGGATTTGCGGTGACTCGGGCATTTCCATGACTTTGTTTCAATTGACATGGCTTTTAATCTTCTAATTAAATCTAAGAATGATGGAAAACAACAATGAAAACAATACGGTCGAGATAAAAGGGGTGAGAGAGAATATTAAAAGATAAATTAATCTCAAAACACGGTCTACAAATAAATAATCATGTGTGAGTTGATTATCACCCTTAACACAAGTCATAAGCTTAACCATGGCTAGATGTGAACCTTGGGGGCTTCTTAAGTTTCTTGGGCTTGACCGAAACCAATCGTAAGGTGTTTGTGGGCTTCAATTGGAAGGAAAAAAAAAATAAAAGATGGGTTTCTTGTAGCTAATTCGGCGGATGGAAGAATTGAACTAGGATTGTTAATCTGGGGTGTAAATAATGAAACTTCACTTCAGAAAATAGTGCAAGAGGCCATGGGCTTGGGTCCGTTATTTTGCAATGCACATGAACGTGCACCTACGTGCCGATTGGTGGTGACTTGGGCAATTTGTATGGCTTTGCTTCCTCAATTGACATGCCTTGGATCAAGACTAATCTTTTAATTAAATCTAAGAATGATGAAAAACAACAATGAAAACAGTAAGGTCTAGATAAAAAAGGAGAGAGAATTGAATGGAAAATTAAGCACAAAACTTGGTTTGGAGATGAATAATCATGTGTAAGTTGATTATGGCGCGTGGGTCAGAAGCTTAACCACGGCTAGCTATGAACCTCGGGGTTTCTTACACTTCTTGGGCTTGACGGAAACCGATGGTAACGTGTATGTGGGCATCAATTGGAAGAATGAAATGAAAGACAGCTGTCTGGAAGCAACTCGTCGGATGCTGTTACTGAACTAGGCGGGTTATGGTGGGGTGCAAGTAATGAGATTTGTCTAGCGAAAATGGTGTAAAAGGCGTGGGCTAGGGGCCAATTTGTTGCAATGGACATGAAGGGCCACCTAGGTGCCGATTTGCAGTGACCTGGGCATTTACATGGCTTTGTTTCAGTTGACATGTCTTGGATGAAGACTAATCCTCTAATTCAACCCAAGAATGATGAAAAACAGCAATAAAAGCAACAAGGTTTAAGGAAAAAAGGTGAGAAAGAATATTAACAGGGAAATTAAGCACAAAACGTGGTTTAGAGATGAATAATCATGTGTATGTTGATCGTTGACCCTTTAACTCTAGCTAGAAGCTTAAACATGGCTAGATGTGAACCTTGGGGGCTTGTTACACGTCTTGGGCTTGACGGAAACCAATGGTAAGCTGTATGTGGGCTTCAACTGAAAGAATGAGATACAAGACGGGGATTTCTTGCTGCTAATTCATGAGATGCTAGAATTGAACTTGGAGGGTGATTGTGGGGAGCAAATAGTGAAGTTTCCAATGACGAAATGTCTAAAAGGCATGGGCTTGGTGCCGATTTGTTGCAATGCACACATGAAGGTGCACCGAGGTGGCGATTTGCTGTGACTTGGGCACTTACACGGCTTTGTTTCAATTAACATGTCTTGGATCAATAATAATCTTCGAATTAATTCTAAGAATGATGGAAAACAACAATGAAAAGTATAAGGTCAAGATAAAAGGGGTGAGAGAGAATATTAAAAGATAAATTAATCTCAAAATATGGTCTAGAGATAGATAATCATGTGGAAGTCGATTATTGCCCTTAACTCAAGTCATAAGCTTAACCGTGGCTAGATGTGAACCTTGGGAGATTGTTACGCTTCTTGGGCTTGACCGAAACCAATGGTAAGGTGTATGTGGCCTTCAATTTCAAGAATGAAATAAAAGACATATATCGGGGTGGCAATTTGTCGGATTCTATTACTGAACTAGGCGGGTCAATGTGGAGTGTGAGTAGTGGGATTTCTCTTGCGAAAATATTGCGAAATGCGTGGGCTAGGGGCCGATTTGTCGCAATGCACATGAAGGGGCAGCTAGGAGCCGATTTGCGGTGACTTGGTCATTTACCCGGCTTTCCTTCAATTGACATGTCTTGGATGAAGAACAATCTTCTAATTCAATCCTAGAATGATGACGAACAACAATAAAAGCTACAAGGTTTAGGGACAAAAAGGTGAGAAAGAATATTAAAAGGGAAATTAAGCACAAAGCATGGTTTAGAGATGAATAATCTTGTGTGTGTTGATTATTGCCCTTTAACTCTAGCCAGAAGCTTAAACATGGCTAGATGTGAACCTTGGGGCCTTTTAACACGTCTTGGGCTTGACGGAAACCAATGGTATAAAGTGTATGTGGGCATCAACTGAAAGAATGAGATAGAAGACAGGGTTTATTGCTGCTAATTCATCGGATGCTAGAAGTAAACTAGGAGGGCTAATGTGGGATGTAAATAGTAAAGATTCCAATGAGGAAATGGTGTAAAAGGGATGGGCTTGGAGCCGATTTGTTGGAAAGCACACACGAAGTTGCACTAAGCTGCGGATTTGCGGTGACTCGGGCATTTCCATGACTTTGTTTCAATTGACATGGCTTTTAATCTTCTAATTAAATCTAAGAATGATGGAAAACAACAATGAAAACAATACGGTCGAGATAAAAGGGGTGAGAGAGAATATTAAAAGATAAATTAATCTCAAAACACGGTCTACAAATAAATAATCATGTGTGAGTTGATTATCACCCTTAACACAAGTCATAAGCTTAACCATGGCTAGATGTGAACCTTGGGGGCTTCTTAAGTTTCTTGGGCTTGACCGAAACCAATCGTAAGGTGTTTGTGGGCTTCAATTGGAAGGAAAAAAAAAATAAAAGATGGGTTTCTTGTAGCTAATTCGGCGGATGGAAGAATTGAACTAGGATTGTTAATCTGGGGTGTAAATAATGAAACTTCACTTGAGAAAATAGTGCAAGAGGCCATGGGCTTGGGTCCGTTATTTTGCAATGCACATGAACGTGCACCTACGTGCCGATTGGTGGTGACTTGGGCAATTTGTTTGGCTTTGCTTCCTCAATTGACATGCCTTGGATCAAGACTAATCTTTTAATTAAATCTAAGAATGATGAAAAACAACAATGAAAACAGTAAGGTCTAGATAAAAAAGGAGAGAGAATTGAAAGGAAAATTAAGCACAAAACTTGGTTTGGAGATGAATAATCATGTGTAAGTTGATTATGGCGCGTGGGTCAGAAGCTTAACCACGGCTAGCTATGAACCTCGGGGTTTCTTACACTTCTTGGGCTTGACGGAAACCGATGGTAACGTGTATGTGGGCATCAATTGGAAGAATGAAATGAAAGACAGCTGTCTGGAAGCAACTCGTCGGATGCTGTTACTGAACTAGGCGGGTTATGGTGGGGTGCAAGTAATGAGATTTGTCTAGCGAAAATGGTGTAAAAGGCGTGGGCTAGGGGCCAATTTGTTGCAATGGACATGAAGGGCCACCTAGGTGCCGATTTGCAGTGACCTGGGCATTTACATGGCTTTGTTTCAGTTGACATGTCTTGGATGAAGACTAATCCTCTAATTCAACCCAAGAATGATGAAAAACAGCAATAAAAGCAACAAGGTTTAAGGAAAAAAGGTGAGAAAGAATATTAACAGGGAAATTAAGCACAAAACGTGGTTTAGAGATGAATAATCATGTGTATGTTGATTGTTGACCCTTTAACTCTAGCTAGAAGCTTAAACATGGCTAGATGTGAACCTTGGGGGCTTGTTACACGTCTTGGGCTTGACGGAAACCAATGGTAAGCTGTATGTGGGCTTCAACTGAAAGAATGAGATACAAGACGGGGATTTCTTGCTGCTAATTCATCAGATGCTAGAATTGAACTTGGAGGGTGATTGTGGGGAGCAAATAGTGAAGTTTCCAATGACGAAATGTCTAAAAGGCATGGGCTTGGTGCCGATTTGTTGCAATGCACACATGGAGGCGCACCGAGGTGGCGATTTGCTGTGACTTGGGCACTTACACGGCTTTGTTTCAATTAACATGTCTTGGATCAATAATAATCTTCGAATTAATTCTAAGAATGATGGAAAACAACAATGAAAACTATAAGGTCAAGATAAAAGGGGTGAGAGAGAATATTAAAAGATAAATTAATCTCAAAATATGGTCTAGAGATAGATAATCATGTGGAAGTCGATTATTGCCCTTAACTCAAGTCATAAGCTTAACCGTGGCTAGATGTGAACCTTGGGAGATTGTTACGCTTCTTGGGCTTGACCGAAACCAATGGTAAGGTGTATGTGGCCTTCAATTTCAAGAATGAAATAAAAGACATATATCGGGGAGGCAATTTGTCGGATTCTATTACTGAACTAGGCGGGTCAATGTGGAGTGTGAGTAGTGGGATTTCTCTTGCGAAAATATTGCGAAATGCGTGGGCTAGGGGCCGATTTGTCGCAATGCACATGAAGGGGCAGCTAGGAGCCGATTTGCGGTGACTTGGTCATTTACCCGGCTTTCCTTCAATTGACATGTCTTGGATGAAGAACAATCTTCTAATTCAATCCTAGAATGATGACGAACAACAATAAAAGCTACAAGGTTTAGGGACAAAAAGGTGAGAAAGAATATTAAAAGGGAAATTAAGCACAAAGCATGGTTTAGAGATGAATAATCTTGTGTGTGTTGATTATTGCCCTTTAACTCTAGCCAGAAGCTTAAACATGGCTAGATGTGAACCTTGGGGCCTTTTAACACGTCTTGGGCTTGACGGAAACTAATGGTAAGGTGTATGTGGGCATCAACTGAAAGAATGAGATGGAAGACAGGGTTTATTGCTGCTAATTCATCGGATGCTAGAAGTAAACTAGGAGGGCTAATGTGGGATGTAAATAGTAAAGATTCCAATGAGGAAATGGTGTAAAAGGGATGGGCTTGGAGCCGATTTGTTGGAATGCACGCACGAAGTTGCACTAAGGTGCGGATTTGCGGTGACTCGGGCATTTCCATGACTTTGTTTCAATTGACATGGCTTTTAATCTTCTAATTAAATCTAAGAATGATGGAAAACAACAATGAAAACAATACGGTCGAGATAAAAGGGGTGAGAGAGAATATTAAAAGATAAATTAATCTCAAAACACGGTCTACAAATAAATAATCATGTGTGAGTTGATTATCACCCTTAACACAAGTCATAAGCTTAACCATGGCTAGATGTGAACCTTGGGGGCTTCTTAAGTTTCTTGGGCTTGACCGAAACCAATCGTAAGGTGTTTGTGGGCTTCAATTGGAAGGAAAAAAAAAATAAAAGATGGGTTTCTTGTAGCTAATTCGGCGGATGGAAGAATTGAACTAGGATTGTTAATCTGGGGTGTAAATAATGAAACTTCACTTGAGAAAATAGTGCAAGAGGCCATGGGCTTGGGGCCGTTATTTTGCAATGCACATGAACGTGCACCTACGTGCCGATTGGTGGTGACTTGGGCAATTTGTTTGGCTTTGCTTCCTCAATTGACATGCCTTGGATCAAGACTAATCTTTTAATTAAATCTAAGAATGATGAAAAACAACAATGAAAACAGTAAGGTCTAGATAAAAAAGGAGAGAGAATTGAAAGGAAAATTAAGCACAAAACTTGGTTTGGAGATGAATAATCATGTGTAAGTTGATTATGGCGCGTGGGTCAGAAGCTTAACCACGGCTAGCTATGAACCTCGGGGTTTCTTACACTTCTTGGGCTTGACGGAAACCGATGGTAACGTGTATGTGGGCATCAATTGGAAGAATGAAATGAAAGACAGCTGTCTGGAAGCAACTCGTCGGATGCTGTTACTGAACTAGGCGGGTTATGGTGGGGTGCAAGTAATGAGATTTGTCTAGCGAAAATGGTGTAAAAGGCGTGGGCTAGGGGCCAATTTGTTGCAATGGACATGAAGGGCCACCTAGGTGCCGATTTGCAGTGACCTGGGCATTTACATGGCTTTGTTTCAGTTGACATGTCTTGGATGAAGACTAATCCTCTAATTCAACCCAAGAATGATGAAAAACAGCAATAAAAGCAACAAGGTTTAAGGAAAAAAGGTGAGAAAGAATATTAACAGGGAAATTAAGCACAAAACGTGGTTTAGAGATGAATAATCATGTGTATGTTGATTGTTGACCCTTTAACTCTAGCTAGAAGCTTTAACATGGCTAGATGTGAACCTTGGGGGCTTGTTACACGTCTTGGGCTTGACGGAAACCAATGGTAAGCTGTATGTGGGCTTCAACTGAAAGAATGAGATACAAGACGGGGATTTCTTGCTGCTAATTCATGAGATGCTAGAATTGAACTTGGAGGGTGATTGTGGGGAGCAAATAGTGAAGTTTCCAATGACGAAATGTCTAAAAGGCATGGGCTTGGTGCCGATTTGTTGCAATGCACACATGAAGGTGCACCGAGGTGGCGATTTGCTGTGACTTGGGCACTTACACGGCTTTGTTTCAATTAACATGTCTTGGATCAATAATAATCTTCGAATTAATTCTAAGAATGATGGAAAACAACAATGAAAAGTATAAGGTCAAGATAAAAGGGGTGAGAGAGAATATTAAAAGATAAATTAATCTCAAAATATGGTCTAGAGATAGATAATCATGTGGAAGTCGATTATTGCCCTTAACTCAAGTCATAAGCTTAACCGTGGCTAGATGTGAACCTTGGGAGATTGTTACGCTTCTTGGGCTTGACCGAAACCAATGGTAAGGTGTATGTGGCCTTCAATTTCAAGAATGAAATAAAAGACATATATCGGGGTGGCAATTTGTCGGATTCTATTACTGAACTAGGCGGGTCAATGTGGAGTGTGAGTAGTGGGATTTCTCTTGCGAAAATATTGCGAAATGCGTGGGCTAGGGGCCGATTTGTCGCAATGCACATGAAGGGGCAGCTAGGAGCCGATTTGCGGTGACTTGGTCATTTACCCGGCTTTCCTTCAATTGACATGTCTTGGATGAAGAACAATCTTCTAATTCAATCCTAGAATGATGACGAACAACAATAAAAGCTACAAGGTTTAGGGACAAAAAGGTGAGAAAGAATATTAAAAGGGAAATTAAGCACAAAGCATGGTTTAGAGATGAATAATCTTGTGTGTGTTGATTATTGCCCTTTAACTCTAGCCAGAAGCTTAAACATGGCTAGATGTGAACCTTGGGGCCTTTTAACACGTCTTGGGCTTGACGGAAACCAATGGTATAAGGTGTATGTGGGCATCAACTGAAAGAATGAGATAGAAGACAGGGTTTATTGCTGCTAATTCATCGGATGCTAGAAGTAAACTAGGAGGGCTAATGTGGGATGTAAATAGTAAAGATTCCAATGAGGAAATGGTGTAAAAGGGATGGGCTTGGAGCCGATTTGTTGGAATGCACACACGAAGTTGCACTAAGCTGCGGATTTGCGGTGACTCGGGCATTTCCATGACTTTGTTTCAATTGACATGGCTTTTAATCTTCTAATTAAATCTAAGAATGATGGAAAACAACAATGAAAACAATACGGTCGAGATAAAAGGGGTGAGAGAGAATATTAAAAGATAAATTAATCTCAAAACACGGTCTACAAATAAATAATCATGTGTGAGTTGATTATCACCCTTAACACAAGTCATAAGCTTAACCATGGCTAGATGTGAACCTTGGGGGCTTCTTAAGTTTCTTGGGCTTGACCGAAACCAATCGTAAGGTGTTTGTGGGCTTCAATTGGAAGGAAAAAAAAAATAAAAGATGGGTTTCTTGTAGCTAATTCGGCGGATGGAAGAATTGAACTAGGATTGTTAATCTGGGGTGTAAATAATGAAACTTCACTTGAGAAAATAGTGCAAGAGGCCATGGGCTTGGGTCCGTTATTTTGCAATGCACATGAACGTGCACCTACGTGCCGATTGGTGGTGACTTGGGCAATTTGTATGGCTTTGCTTCCTCAATTGACATGCCTTGGATCAAGACTAATCTTTTAATTAAATCTAAGAATGATGAAAAACAACAATGAAAACAGTAAGGTCTAGATAAAAAAGGAGAGAGAATTGAAAGGAAAATTAAGCACAAAACTTGGTTTGGAGATGAATAATCATGTGTAAGTTGATTATGGCGCATGGGTCAGAAGCTTAACCACGGCTAGCTATGAACCTCGGGGTTTCTTACTGATGTGAACCCCAATCGACTCGCTTTGAGACCCAACAACAATATTGGAAAACAAACCCAAGAACGCCAAACTCAAGTCTATGGATGGAGAATTTAGACCCGTTGAAATCTCGTTCCAAGAACCTAGATTATATTAAAATCTAGACCCAATGAAATCCCGTCTCAAGAACCCAAATTACAAGGAGGAACGCCACAAAGGTTGTGATTTACCTTTGATAAGTTCAAGAGTTCAATTAAGAACACGAGGAGAAAACTCACTCACAATGAAAATTCAATAAAAAATGTCTTACCTCTCAAATGAGGCTACAAGTGCCTTAAATAAACAATTCCCAAAACCCTAAAGGAATAGTGCCGCGGGTACTGTAGCGTGAACAGTGCCGCACTACAGTAACTTCTAAAACCCTAGTTCACATAAATTAATAACTTTTCGAATATGCCCTTGGCCAAAATACAAGGCCTTCCCAAAAACCCTAGTTCATTAGAAATAAGACATATGGGCTAGACATCTCCCAAGCCCAATTATTCTAGAATAATTCCTTTGACTAATAAAATAAGTCATTTTAATGAAATAAATAAGTCCATGGTCTTTAATAACAATCGGCTCAAGTCGTGTCTTCCATAGCTTGGATTAAGTGGATCAAAACTGGTTCTCATTCTTTCAAGCCCATCATGTGTGTTGGGCTCTTGCTTGTTTCATCCCAATTGGATTGCACCAATTCTTGCATTGCTCCCTTAATCTTCGTGGCTCTTAATCTTGTAATTGATCCTTAAGACTTGGTCCACCTTGGGGCCCATCATTCCCCCTCTCCTCAAAAGGATTCGACCTCGAATCTCCACCTTCAAAGGGAAAAAGATCAGTAACAATGAAGATAGCAAACACGTCATACATACCTGGAAGATCCACTAGGTATGAAATATCATTAATTTTATCAAGAATTTGGAAATGTCCATCCAAGCTACTTCTGTCATCCACAAACAAAAGTATTAGAGTTAAATGAGTAAGTGGATTAAAATCATAAACAACTTTAAAAGGAGAATATAAAGTAGTAGTATGCAACGTCCTATTATATGCAAACTCTTTAAATGGCAAACAATCCTCCCAAGTTTTTAAATTCTTATGAAGAACAGTGCATAAGAGCTAGGTATTAGAAACAATCCTCCTAGGTACACCATGAAGTCGCACTATCCCCCTGAAAAATAAGTTAGCTATGTTTGTGGTATCATCAATTTTATGACATGGAATGAAATGTGACATTTTACTAAATCTATGCACAACCACAAAAATAGAATCACTACCACTTTTAATTGTACGCAGCCCCAAAACAAAGTCCATAGATATGCCTACCAATGGTTTACTAGGAACGGGTAAGGGTGTATACAACCAATGTGGCAAAACCTTAGACTTGGCCTTCCTACATGTAATGCACATGCCACAAATGCAATTGACGTCTCTTTTCATCTTAGGCCAAAAGAAATGTTCATCCAACAATTCAATGAATGGCAAATGATACTCCCACAAACGTTCATGAAACACATCTAAGGTTTTCTTTGTACCAAAATGACCATTCCAATTATATGCAAATTCAATGAATGGTAAGTAGTACTCCCACCAATGGTCATCCAACACGTCTAAAATCCTCTTTATATCAAAATTTCCCAACAGACCACATCCATGCACAAGCAACTCACGCATAAGACTAGTAGGCACACAAAATCTTTTCTCTCTAAACAAGTACCAATCTAGTCTATATAAATGAGAAAACGATGCTTTCTTACGTACTCCATACACACTAGTCATGCCATCATCATTAACAAACAAGTTCTTATCATATTTAAGTCTCAATAACTTTGCATCTATAATGATGACAAGGACGTACCTTATTGCATAAGCATCAACCACAAAATTTTCTTTACCTTGTGTGTACTTAGTTACATAAGGAAATGTCTCAATGAGTTGCACCCACTTGTCATGCATTCTATTCAACTTACAGTGTCCTTTCAAGTGCGTCAAGGACTCATGTTCTTCAAAGAAAGGTCGAGTAGGGATTGTCGCACTTGGTATAAAATCAATGTAATGCTCTATCTCTCTAATAGATGACAATCCACTAAACACTCCGCTAGGAATTACGACCTTATATCCCTGCAACAAAGAGATAACAATACTAGGCAAAGATTCATTAAATCCGTTAGTAGTAAAATTCGCCTTAGCATAAAAACTCACTTCTCTCTTTGCTTTTCTCTCACTTTCTTCACTCCAGCTTTTCTTTTCACTCTCATTTTTCTTTTCACTCTCTTTTTTTCTTTCACTCTCTTTTTCCTTTTCACTCTCTTTTTCCTTTTCACTCTCTCTCTTTGCTTCAGTCTCTTTATTCTTTTCACTCTCTATTTTTTCTTCACTCTCTTTTTCCTTTTCACTCTCTTTTTTCTTTTCACTCTCTCTCTTTGCTTCAGTCTCTTTATTCTTTTCACTCTCTATTTTTTCTTCACTCTCTTTTTCCTTTTCACTCTCTTTTTTCTTTTCACTCTCTCTCTTTGCTTCAGTCTCTTTATTCTTTTCACTCTCAATTTTTTCTTCACTCTCTTTGTTCTTTTCACTCTCTCCTTCTCTTGAGGTTTTGGCCTCACTATTTCTTTTTTGATCAACCTCACCTTTCAACTTCAGTTGGTCCTCATGGACCTGTGTTGGAGTTAAAGGAGCAAGTTTGATTCTTTTTCCATCCTTTTCAAAACTGTACATGTTTCTAAACCCATCATAGATCACTCTCCTATCACACTGCCACGGCCTCCCCAACAAAATATGGCCAGCATGCATAGGCACAACATCACAAAGTACATCATCCTTGTACCTCCCAATTGAAAAAGAAACTAGCACTTGCTTATTTATCCTAACCTCCCCACAATCATTCAACCACTGCAACTTGTATGGTCTAGGGTGTTTCAAAGTAGGTAGATTCAATTTCTCAACTAAAGTAGTGCTAGCAACATTAGTACAACTCCCTCCATCAATAATCATACTACATACCTTGTTGTTGATGTGGCATCTAGTACGAAAAATGTTCTCTCTTTGCTGCTCTATACCATCCATCTTAAATTCTGTATTGGGAGCACGCTTAACAAGAGACTCGCCATACTCTTCATTCTTATTGTACCTATTCTCAATACTAGGCTCACATCTCCTCCTATCTCTCCCACTTTGCAAATTTCTAATCAATGCACCTTGTTGTTCCATCTTATCCATCACTCCCCCCAACTTCAAATTTAACTTTTCAAACTTTTGTTGCATGGACTGCAACAAAAAGAATGAATTGTCTGACATCCCCTTTGGTTATGAGTCACTTTAATGAGACATTGTATGTGCTGCACAAAAAAGAATGTTAGTGGAAAAAGACCTCACACGCTCTCCCTCACGTGTTTACACTCAAATAATGGCACTCCACTCGTGTTTCACTCTTAATTGGCTTTTTCCCGATAATGATCTCACACTCTCTTGCCTTTTACCTCAAGAGTTTTCCCACTCAAGTTCTTTCAAAACTAATTGAACTAAATCAAGGCAATACAACCTTGTTTTATCCCAACTAATAATTAGATCCAAGAAACAAGAACAAGAGAAACACGGAATGAATAAAATGACAAGGGAATCAAGGAAATTATTGGAATGGAAGGGTAACTATAAGAGAAGATACCAACTAGAAAGAGGTAACAAGAGGTAATTCAGCCCCTTTAAGGACAAGACCCAATCAACAAATTTCTTTCTTTCTCTTTTATTGTAACTATATAGCAACCACTGAATATGCTACCTCTACTTTCCTTCTCTCTCCCTTTTTTTTTTTGAGATTTTTTTTTTTTCGAATTTTTTTTTTCTTTTCCTTTCTTTTCTTTTCCTTTCTTTTCTTTTCTTTTCCTTTCCTTTCTTTTCTTTTCTTTTCTATTCCTTTCTTTTCTTTTCCTTTCTTTTCTTTTTCTTTTCTTTTCTCAAAAATTCAACCACAAACAGGAATATTCAATTGTGATAATCAAACAATTGAATTCAAACACATACAAATTGGCAAGGAAATAGAAGGAAATCAATGAAACCCTAGATGGTGCAAATTTTGGCAGCCCTAGGAAAAACGAATTTTTGTACTTTTTTTTTTTTTTGGGGCAATTCTAGAACATTGAAGCCCTAGAATTAACAATACAATAAATAAAAAGATAGAATCAGACCTGATTGGAAACCTTGCTCTGAATACCAAATGATGTGAACCCCCAATCGACTCGCTTTGAGACCCAACAACAATATTGGAAAACAAACCCAAGAATGCCAAACTCAAGTCTATGGATGGAGAATTTAGACCCGTTGAAATCTCGTTCCAAGAACCTAGATTATATTAAAATCTAGACCCAATGAAATCCCGTCTCAAGAACCCAAATTACAAGGAGGAACGCCACAAAGGTTGTGATTTACCTTTGATAAGTTCAAGAGTTCAATTAAGAACACGAGGAGAAAACTCACTCACAATGAAAATTCAATAAAAAATGTCTTACCTCTCAAATGAGGCTACAAGTGCCTTAAATAAACAATTCCCAAAACCCTAAAGGAATAGTGCCGCGGGTACTGTAGCGTGAACAGTGCCGCACTACAGTAACTTCTAAAACCCTAGTTCACATAAATTAATAACTTTTCGAATATGCCCTTGGCCAAAATACAAGGCCTTCCCAAAAACCCTAGTTCATTAGAAATAAGACATATGGGCTAGACATCTCCCAAGCCCAATTATTCTAGAATAATTCCTTTGACTAATAAAATAAGTCATTTTAATGAAATAAATAAGTCCATGGTCTTTAATAACAATCGGCTCAAGTCGTGTCTTCCATAGCTTGGATTAAGTGGATCAAAACTGGTTCTCATTCTTTCAAGCCCATCATGTGTGTTGGGCTCTTGCTTGTTTCATCCCAATTGGATTGCACCAATTCTTGCATTGCTCCCTTAATCTTCGTGGCTCTTAATCTTGTAATTGATCCTTAAGACTTGGTCCACATTGGGGCCCATCATTCCCCCTCTCCTCAAAAGGATTCGACCTCGAATCTCCACCTTCAAAGGGAAAAAGATCAGTAACAATGAAGATAGCAAACACGTCATACATACCTGGAAGATCCACTAGGTATGAAATATCATTAATTTTATCAAGAATTTGGAAATGTCCATCCAAGCTACTTCTGTCATCCACAAACAAAAGTATTAGAGTTAAATGAGTAAGTGGATTAAAATCATAAACAACTTTAAAAGGAGAATATAAAGTAGTAGTATGCAACGTCCTATTATATGCAAACTCTTTAAATGGCAAACAATCCTCCCAAGTTTTTAAATTCTTATGAAGAACAGTGCATAAGAGCTGGGTATTAGAAACAATCCTCCTAGGTACACCATGAAGTCGCACTATCCCCCTGAAAAATAAGTTAGCTATGTTTGTGGTATCATCAATTTTATGACATGGAATGAAATGTGACATTTTACTAAATCTATGCACAACCACAAAAATAGAATCACTACCACTTTTAGTTGTACGCAGCCCCAAAACAAAGTCCATAGATATGCCTACCAATGGTTTACTAGGAACGGGTAAGGGTGTATACAACCAATGTGGCAAAACCTTAGACTTGGCCTTCCTACATGTAATGCACATGCCACAAATGCAATTGACGTCTCTTTTCATCTTAGGCCAAAAGAAATGTTCATCCAACAATTCAATGAATGGCAAATGATACTCCCACAAACGTTCATGAAACACATCTAAGGTTTTCTTTGTACCAAAATGACCATTCCAATTATATGCAAATTCAATGAATGGTAAGTAGTACTCCCACCAATGGTCATCCAACACGTCTAAAATCCTCTTTATATCAAAATTTCCCAACAGACCACATCCATGCACAAGCAACTCACGCATAAGACTAGTAGGCACACAAAATCTTTTCTCTCTAAACAAGTACCAATCTAGTCTATATAAATGAGAAAACGATGCTTTCTTACGTACTCCATACACACTAGTCATGCCATCATCATTAACAAACAAGTTCTTATCATATTTAAGTCTCAATAACTTTGCATCTATAATGATGACAAGGACGTACCTTATTGCATAAGCATCAACCACAAAATTTTCTTTACCTTGTGTGTACTTAGTTACATAAGGAAATGTCTCAATGAGTTGCACCCACTTGTCATGCATTCTATTCAACTTACAGTGTCCTTTCAAGTGCGTCAAGGACTCATGTTCTTCAAAGAAAGGTCGAGTAGGGATTGTCGCACTTGGTATAAAATCAATGTAATGCTCTATCTCTCTAATAGATGACAATCCACTAAACACTCCGCTAGGAATTACGACCTTATATCCCTGCAACAAAGAGATAACAATACTAGGCAAAGATTCATTAAATCCGTTAGTAGTAAAATTCGCCTTAGCATAAAAACTCACTTCTCTCTTTGCTTTTCTCTCACTTTCTTCACTCCAGCTTTTCTTTTCACTCTCATTTTTCTTTTCACTCTCTTTTTTTCTTTCACTCTCTTTTTCCTTTTCACTCTCTTTTTCCTTTTCACTCTCTCTCTTTGCTTCAGTCTCTTTATTCTTTTCACTCTCTATTTTTTCTTCACTCTCTTTTTCCTTTTCACTCTCTTTTTTCTTTTCACTCTCTCTCTTTGCTTCAGTCTCTTTATTCTTTTCACTCTCTATTTTTTCTTCACTCTCTTTTTCCTTTTCACTCTCTTTTTTCTTTTCACTCTCTCTCTTTGCTTCAGTCTCTTTATTCTTTTCACTCTCAATTTTTTCTTCACTCTCTTTGTTCTTTTCACTCTCTCCTTCTCTTGAGGTTTTGGCCTCACTATTTCTTTTTTGATCAACCTCACCTTTCAACTTCAGTTGGTCCTCATGGACCTGTGTTGGAGTTAAAGGAGCAAGTTTGATTCTTTTTCCATCCTTTTCAAAACTGTACATGTTTCTAAACCCATCATAGATCACTCTCCTATCACACTGCCACGGCCTCCCCAACAAAATATGGCCAGCATGCATAGGCACAACATCACAAAGTACATCATCCTTGTACCTCCCAATTGAAAAAGAAACTAGCACTTGCTTATTTATCCTAACCTCCCCACAATCATTCAACCACTGCAACTTGTATGGTCTAGGGTGTTTCAAAGTAGGTAGATTCAATTTCTCAACTAAAGTAGTGCTAGCAACATTAGTACAACTCCCTCCATCAATAATCATACTACATACCTTGTTGTTGATGTGGCATCTAGTACGAAAAATGTTCTCTCTTTGCTGCTCTATACCATCCATCTTAAATTCTGTATTGGGAGCACGCTTAACAAGAGACTCGCCATACTCTTCATTCTTATTGTACCTATTCTCAATACTAGGCTCACATCTCCTCCTATCTCTCCCACTTTGCAAATTTCTAATCAATGCACCTTGTTGTTCCATCTTATCCATCACTCCCCCCAACTTCAAATTTAACTTTTCAAACTTTTGTTGCATGGACTGCAACAAAAAGAATGAATTGTCTGACATCCCCTTTGGTTATGAGTCACTTTAATGAGACATTGTATGTGCTGCACAAAAAAGAATGTTAGTGGAAAAAGACCTCACACGCTCTCCCTCACGTGTTTACACTCAAATAATGGCACTCCACTCGTGTTTCACTCTTAATTGGCTTTTTCCCGATAATGATCTCACACTCTCTTGCCTTTTACCTCAAGAGTTTTCCCACTCAAGTTCTTTCAAAACTAATTGAACTAAATCAAGGCAATACAACCTTGTTTTATCCCAACTAATAATTAGATCCAAGAAACAAGAACAAGAGAAACACGGAATGAATAAAATGACAAGGGAATCAAGGAAATTATTGGAATGGAAGGGTAACTATAAGAGAAGATACCAACTAGAAAGAGGTAACAAGAGGTAATTCAGCCCCTTTAAGGACAAGACCCAATCAACAAATTTCTTTCTTTCTCTTGTATTGTAACTATATAGCAACCACTGAATATGCTACCTCTACTTTCCTTCTCTCTCCCTTTTTTTTTTTGAGATTTTTTTTTTTTTCGAATTTTTTTTTTCTTTTCCTTTCTTTTCTTTTCCTTTCTTTTCTTTTCTTTTCCTTTCCTTTCTTTTCTTTTCTTTTCTATTCCTTTCTTTTCTTTTCCTTTCTTTTCTTTTTCTTTTCTTTTCTCAAAAATTCAACCACAAACAGGAATATTCAATTGTGATAATCAAACAATTGAATTCAAACACATACAAATTGGCAAGGAAATAGAAGGAAATCAATGAAACCCTAGATGGTGCAAATTTTGGCAGCCCTAGGAAAAACGAATTTTTGTACTTTTTTTTTTTTTTGGGCAATTCTAGAACATTGAAGCCCTAGAATTAACAATACAATAAATAAAAAGATAGAATCAGACCTGATTGGAAACCTTGCTCTGAATACCAAATGATGTGAACCCCCAATCGACTCGCTTTGAGACCCAACAACAATATTGGAAAACAAACCCAAGAACGCCAAACTCAAGTCTATGGATGGAGAATTTAGACCCGTTGAAATCTCGTTCCAAGAACCTAGATTATATTAAAATCTAGACCCAATGAAATCCTGTCTCAAGAACCCAAATTACAAGGAGGAACGCCACAAAGGTTGTGATTTACCTTTGATAAGTTCAAGAGTTCAATTAAGAACACGAGGAGAAAACTCACTCACAATGAAAATTCAATAAAAAATGTCTTACCTCTCAAATGAGGCTACAAGTGCCTTAAATAAACAATTCCCAAAACCCTAAAGGAATAGTGCCGCGGGTACTGTAGCGTGAACAGTGCCGCACTACAGTAACTTCTAAAACCCTAGTTCACATAAATTAATAACTTTTCGAATATGCCCTTGGCCAAAATACAAGGCCTTCCCAAAAACCCTAGTTCATTAGAAATAAGACATATGGGCTAGACATCTCCCAAGCCCAATTATTCTAGAATAATTCCTTTGACTAATAAAATAAGTCATTTTAATGAAATAAATAAGTCCATGGTCTTTAATAACAATCGGCTCAAGTCGTGTCTTCCATAGCTTGGATTAAGTGGATCAAAACTGGTTCTCATTCTTTCAAGCCCATCATGTGTGTTGGGCTCTTGCTTGTTTCATCCCAATTGGATTGCACCAATTCTTGCATTGCTCCCTTAATCTTCGTGGCTCTTAATCTTGTAATTGATCCTTAAGACTTGGTCCACCTTGGGGCCCATCATTCCCCCTCTCCTCAAAAGGATTCGACCTCGAATCTCCACCTTCAAAGGGAAAAAGATCAGTAACAATGAAGATAGCAAACACGTCATACATACCTGGAAGATCCACTAGGTATGAAATATCATTAATTTTATCAAGAATTTGGAAATGTCCATCCAAGCTACTTCTGTCATCCACAAACAAAAGTATTAGAGTTAAATGAGTAAGTGGATTAAAATCATAAACAACTTTAAAAGGAGAATATAAAGTAGTAGTATGCAACGTCCTATTATATGCAAACTCTTTAAATGGCAAACAATCCTCCCAAGTTTTTAAATTCTTATGAAGAACAGTGCATAAGAGCTGGGTATTAGAAACAATCCTCCTAGGTACACCATGAAGTCGCACTATCCCCCTGAAAAATAAGTTAGCTATGTTTGTGGTATCATCAATTTTATGACATGGAATGAAATGTGACATTTTACTAAATCTATGCACAACCACAAAAATAGAATCACTACCACTTTTAGTTGTACGCAGCCCCAAAACAAAGTCCATAGATATGCCTACCAATGGTTTACTAGGAACGGGTAAGGGTGTATACAACCAATGTGGCAAAACCTTAGACTTGGCCTTCCTACATGTAATGCACATGCCACAAATGCAATTGACGTCTCTTTTCATCTTAGGCCAAAAGAAATGTTCATCCAACAATTCAATGAATGGCAAATGATACTCCCACAAACGTTCATGAAACACATCTAAGGTTTTCTTTGTACCAAAATGACCATTCCAATTATATGCAAATTCAATGAATGGTAAGTAGTACTCCCACCAATGGTCATCCAACACGTCTAAAATCCTCTTTATATCAAAATTTCCCAACAGACCACATCCATGCACAAGCAACTCACGCATAAGACTAGTAGGCACACAAAATCTTTTCTCTCTAAACAAGTACCAATCTAGTCTATATAAATGAGAAAACGATGCTTTCTTACGTACTCCATACACACTAGTCATGCCATCATCATTAACAAACAAGTTCTTATCATATTTAAGTCTCAATAACTTTGCATCTATAATGATGACAAGGACGTACCTTATTGCATAAGCATCAACCACAAAATTTTCTTTACCTTGTGTGTACTTAGTTACATAAGGAAATGTCTCAATGAGTTGCACCCACTTGTCATGCATTCTATTCAACTTACAGTGTCCTTTCAAGTGCGTCAAGGACTCATGTTCTTCAAAGAAAGGTCGAGTAGGGATTGTCGCACTTGGTATAAAATCAATGTAATGCTCTATCTCTCTAATAGATGACAATCCACTAAACACTCCGCTAGGAATTACGACCTTATATCCCTGCAACAAAGAGATAACAATACTAGGCAAAGATTCATTAAATCCGTTAGTAGTAAAATTCGCCTTAGCATAAAAACTCACTTCTCTCTTTGCTTTTCTCTCACTTTCTTCACTCCAGCTTTTCTTTTCACTCTCATTTTTCTTTTCACTCTCTTTTTTTCTTTCACTCTCTTTTTCCTTTTCACTCTCTTTTTGCTTTTCACTCTCTCTCTTTGCTTCAGTCTCTTTATTCTTTTCACTCTCTATTTTTTCTTCACTCTCTTTTTCCTTTTCACTCTCTTTTTTCTTTTCACTCTCTCTCTTTGCTTCAGTCTCTTTATTCTTTTCACTCTCTATTTTTTCTTCACTCTCTTTTTCCTTTTCACTCTCTTTTTTCTTTTCACTCTCTCTCTTTGCTTCAGTCTCTTTATTCTTTTCACTCTCAATTTTTTCTTCACTCTCTTTGTTCTTTTCACTCTCTCCTTCTCTTGAGGTTTTGGCCTCACTATTTCTTTTTTGATCAACCTCACCTTTCAACTTCAGTTGGTCCTCATGGACCTGTGTTGGAGTTAAAGGAGCAAGTTTGATTCTTTTTCCATCCTTTTCAAAACTGTACATGTTTCTAAACCCATCATAGATCACTCTCCTATCACACTGCCACGGCCTCCCCAACAAAATATGGCCAGCATGCATAGGCACAACATCACAAAGTACATCATCCTTGTACCTCCCAATTGAAAAAGAAACTAGCACTTGCTTATTTATCCTAACCTCCCCACAATCATTCAACCACTGCAACTTGTATGGTCTAGGGTGTTTCAAAGTAGGTAGATTCAATTTCTCAACTAAAGTAGTGCTAGCAACATTAGTACAACTCCCTCCATCAATAATCATACTACATACCTTGTTGTTGATGTGGCATCTAGTACGAAAAATGTTCTCTCTTTGCTGCTCTATACCATCCATCTTAAATTCTGTATTGGGAGCACGCTTAACAAGAGACTCGCCATACTCTTCATTCTTATTGTACCTATTCTCAATACTAGGCTCACATCTCCTCCTATCTCTCCCACTTTGCAAATTTCTAATCAATGCACCTTGTTGTTCCATCTTATCCATCACTCCCCCCAACTTCAAATTTAACTTTTCAAACTTTTGTTGCATGGACTGCAACAAAAAGAATGAATTGTCTGACATCCCCTTTGGTTATGAGTCACTTTAATGAGACATTGTATGTGCTGCACAAAAAAGAATGTTAGTGGAAAAAGACCTCACACGCTCTCCCTCACGTGTTTACACTCAAATAATGGCACTCCACTCGTGTTTCACTCTTAATTGGCTTTTTCCCGATAATGATCTCACACTCTCTTGCCTTTTACCTCAAGAGTTTTCCCACTCAAGTTCTTTCAAAACTAATTGAACTAAATCAAGGCAATACAACCTTGTTTTATCCCAACTAATAATTAGATCCAAGAAACAAGAACAAGAGAAACACGGAATGAATAAAATGACAAGGGAATCAAGGAAATTATTGGAATGGAAGGGTAACTATAAGAGAAGATACCAACTAGAAAGAGGTAACAAGAGGTAATTCAGCCCCTTTAAGGACAAGACCCAATCAACAAATTTCTTTCTTTCTCTTTTATTGTAACTATATAGCAACCACTGAATATGCTACCTCTACTTTCCTTCTCTCTCCCTTTTTTTTTGAGATTTTTTTTTTTTCGAATTTTTCTTTTCTTTTCCTTTCTTTTCTTTTCTTTTCCTTTCCTTTCTTTTCTTTTCTTTTCTATTCCTTTCTTTTCTTTTCCTTTCTTTTCTTTTTCTTTTCTTTTCTCAAAAATTCAACCACAAACAGGAATATTCAATTGTGATAATCAAACAATTGAATTCAAACACATACAAATTGGCAAGGAAATAGAAGGAAATCAATGAAACCCTAGATGGTGCAAATTTTGGCAGCCCTAGGAAAAACGAATTTTTGTACTTTTTTTTTTTTTGGGCAATTCTAGAACATTGAAGCCCTAGAATTAACAATACAATAAATAAAAAGATAGAATCAGACCTGATTGGAAACCTTGCTCTGAATACCAAATGATGTGAACCCCCAATCGACTCGCTTTGAGACCCAACAACAATATTGGAAAACAAACCCAAGAACGCCAAACTCAAGTCTATGGATGGAGAATTTAGACCCATTGAAATCTCGTTCCAAGAACCTAGATTATATTAAAATCTAGACCCAATGAAATCCCGTCTCAAGAACCCAAATTACAAGGAGGAACGCCACAAAGGTTGTGATTTACCTTTGATAAGTTCAAGAGTTCAATTAAGAACACGAGGAGAAAACTCACTCACAATGAAAATTCAATAAAAAATGTCTTACCTCTCAAATGAGGCTACAAGTGCCTTAAATAAACAATTCCCAAAACCCTAAAGGAATAGTGCCGCGGGTACTGTAGCGTGAACAGTGCCGCACTACAGTAACTTCTAAAACCCTAGTTCACATAAATTAATAACTTTTCGAATATGCCCTTGGCCAAAATACAAGGCCTTCCCAAAAACCCTAGTTCATTAGAAATAAGACATATGGGCTAGACATCTCCCAAGCCCAATTATTCTAGAATAATTCCTTTGACTAATAAAATAAGTCATTTTAATGAAATAAATAAGTCCATGGTCTTTAATAACAATCGGCTCAAGTCGTGTCTTCCATAGCTTGGATTAAGTGGATCAAAACTGGTTCTCATTCTTTCAAGCCCATCATGTGTGTTGGGCTCTTGCTTGTTTCATCCCAATTGGATTGCACCAATTCTTGCATTGCTCCCTTAATCTTCGTGGCTCTTAATCTTGTAATTGATCCTTAAGACTTGGTCCACATTGGGGCCCATCATTCCCCCTCTCCTCAAAAGGATTCGACCTCGAATCTCCACCTTCAAAGGGAAAAAGATCAGTAACAATGAAGATAGCAAACACGTCATACATACCTGGAAGATCCACTAGGTATGAAATATCATTAATTTTATCAAGAATTTGGAAATGTCCATCCAAGCTACTTCTGTCATCCACAAACAAAAGTATTAGAGTTAAATGAGTAAGTGGATTAAAATCATAAACAACTTTAAAAGGAGAATATAAAGTAGTAGTATGCAACGTCCTATTATATGCAAACTCTTTAAATGGCAAACAATCCTCCCAAGTTTTTAAATTCTTATGAAGAACAGTGCATAAGAGCTGGGTATTAGAAACAATCCTCCTAGGTACACCATGAAGTCGCACTATCCCCCTGAAAAATAAGTTAGCTATGTTTGTGGTATCATCAATTTTATGACATGGAATGAAATGTGACATTTTACTAAATCTATGCACAACCACAAAAATAGAATCACTACCACTTTTAGTTGTACGCAGCCCCAAAACAAAGTCCATAGATATGCCTACCAATGGTTTACTAGGAACGGGTAAGGGTGTATACAACCAATGTGGCAAAACCTTAGACTTGGCCTTCCTACATGTAATGCACATGCCACAAATGCAATTGACGTCTCTTTTCATCTTAGGCCAAAAGAAATGTTCATCCAACAATTCAATGAATGGCAAATGATACTCCCACAAACGTTCATGAAACACATCTAAGGTTTTCTTTGTACCAAAATGACCATTCCAATTATATGCAAATTCAATGAATGGTAAGTAGTACTCCCACCAATGGTCATCCAACACGTCTAAAATCCTCTTTATATCAAAATTTCCCAACAGACCACATCCATGCACAAGCAACTCACGCATAAGACTAGTAGGCACACAAAATCTTTTCTCTCTAAACAAGTACCAATCTAGTCTATATAAATGAGAAAACGATGCTTTCTTACGTACTCCATACACACTAGTCATGCCATCATCATTAACAAACAAGTTCTTATCATATTTAAGTCTCAATAACTTTGCATCTATAATGATGACAAGGACGTACCTTATTGCATAAGCATCAACCACAAAATTTTCTTTACCTTGTGTGTACTTAGTTACATAAGGAAATGTCTCAATGAGTTGCACCCACTTGTCATGCATTCTGTTCAAGTTATAGTGTCCTTTCAAGTGCGTCAAGGACTCATGTTCTTCAAAGAAAGGTCGAGTAGGGATTGTCGCACTTGGTATAAAATCAATGTAATGCTCTATCTCTCTAATAGATGACAATCCACTAAACACTCCGCTAGGAATTACGACCTTATATCCCTGCAACAAAGAGATAACAATACTAGGCAAAGATTCATTAAATCCGTTAGTAGTAAAATTCGCCTTAGCATAAAAACTCACTTCTCTCTTTGCTTTTCTCTCACTTTCTTCACTCCAGCTTTTCTTTTCACTCTCATTTTTCTTTTCACTCTCTTTTTTTCTTTCACTCTCTTTTTCCTTTTCACTCTCTTTTTGCTTTTCACTCTCTCTCTTTGCTTCAGTCTCTTTATTCTTTTCACTCTCTATTTTTTCTTCACTCTCTTTTTCCTTTTCACTCTCTTTTTTCTTTTCACTCTCTCTCTTTGCTTCAGTCTCTTTATTCTTTTCACTCTCTATTTTTTCTTCACTCTCTTTTTCCTTTTCACTCTCTTTTTTCTTTTCACTCTCTCTCTTTGCTTCAGTCTCTTTATTCTTTTCACTCTCAATTTTTTCTTCACTCTCTTTGTTCTTTTCACTCTCTCCTTCTCTTGAGGTTTTGGCCTCACTATTTCTTTTTTGATCAACCTCACCTTTCAACTTCAGTTGGTCCTCATGGACCTGTGTTGGAGTTAAAGGAGCAAGTTTGATTCTTTTTCCATCCTTTTCAAAACTGTACATGTTTCTAAACCCATCATAGATCACTCTCCTATCACACTGCCACGGCCTCCCCAACAAAATATGGCCAGCATGCATAGGCACAACATCACAAAGTACATCATCCTTGTACCTCCCAATTGAAAAAGAAACTAGCACTTGCTTATTTATCCTAACCTCCCCACAATCATTCAACCACTGCAACTTGTATGGTCTAGGGTGTTTCAAAGTAGGTAGATTCAATTTCTCAACTAAAGTAGTGCTAGCAACATTAGTACAACTCCCTCCATCAATAATCATACTACATACCTTGTTGTTGATGTGGCATCTAGTACGAAAAATGTTCTCTCTTTGCTGCTCTATACCATCCATCTTAAATTCTGTATTGGGAGCACGCTTAACAAGAGACTCGCCATACTCTTCATTCTTATTGTACCTATTCTCAATACTAGGCTCACATCTCCTCCTATCTCTCCCACTTTGCAAATTTCTAATCAATGCACCTTGTTGTTCCATCTTATCCATCACTCCCCCCAACTTCAAATTTAACTTTTCAAACTTTTGTTGCATGGACTGCAACAAAAAGAATGAATTGTCTGACATCCCCTTTGGTTATGAGTCACTTTAATGAGACATTGTATGTGCTGCACAAAAAAGAATGTTAGTGGAAAAAGACCTCACACGCTCTCCCTCACGTGTTTACACTCAAATAATGGCACTCCACTCGTGTTTCACTCTTAATTGGCTTTTTCCCGATAATGATCTCACACTCTCTTGCCTTTTACCTCAAGAGTTTTCCCACTCAAGTTCTTTCAAAACTAATTGAACTAAATCAAGGCAATACAACCTTGTTTTATCCCAACTAATAATTAGATCCAAGAAACAAGAACAAGAGAAACACGGAATGAATAAAATGACAAGGGAATCAAGGAAATTATTGGAATGGAAGGGTAACTATAAGAGAAGATACCAACTAGAAAGAGGTAACAAGAGGTAATTCAGCCCCTTTAAGGACAAGACCCAATCAACAAATTTCTTTCTTTCTCTTTTATTGTAACTATATAGCAACCACTGAATATGCTACCTCTACTTTCCTTCTCTCTCCCTTTTTTTTTGAGATTTTTTTTTTTTCGAATTTTTTTTTTCTTTTCCTTTCTTTTCTTTTCCTTTCTTTTCTTTTCTTTTCCTTTCCTTTCTTTTCTTTTCTTTTCTATTCCTTTCTTTTCTTTTCCTTTCTTTTCTTTTTCTTTTCTTTTCTCAAAAATTCAACCACAAACAGGAATATTCAATTGTGATAATCAAACAATTGAATTCAAACACATACAAATTGGCAAGGAAATAGAAGGAAATCAATGAAACCCTAGATGGTGCAAATTTTGGCAGCCCTAGGAAAAACGAATTTTTGTACTTTTTTTTTTTTTTGGGCAATTCTAGAACATTGAAGCCCTAGAATTAACAATACAATAAATAAAAAGATAGAATCAGACCTGATTGGAAACCTTGCTCTGAATACCAAATGATGTGAACCCCCAATCGACTCGCTTTGAGACCCAACAACAATATTGGAAAACAAACCCAAGAACGCCAAACTCAAGTCTATGGATGGAGAATTTAGACCCGTTGAAATCTCGTTCCAAGAACCTAGATTATATTAAAATCTAGACCCAATGAAATCCCGTCTCAAGAACCCAAATTACAAGGAGGAACGCCACAAAGGTTGTGATTTACCTTTGATAAGTTCAAGAGTTCAATTAAGAACACGAGGAGAAAACTCACTCACAATGAAAATTCAATAAAAAATGTCTTACCTCTCAAATGAGGCTACAAGTGCCTTAAATAAACAATTCCCAAAACCCTAAAGGAATAGTGCCGCGGGTACTGTAGCGTGAACAGTGCCGCACTACAGTAACTTCTAAAACCCTAGTTCACATAAATTAATAACTTTTCGAATATGCCCTTGGCCAAAATACAAGGCCTTCCCAAAAACCCTAGTTCATTAGAAATAAGACATATGGGCTAGACATCTCCCAAGCCCAATTATTCTAGAATAATTCCTTTGACTAATAAAATAAGTCATTTTAATGAAATAAATAAGTCCATGGTCTTTAATAACAATCGGCTCAAGTCGTGTCTTCCATAGCTTGGATTAAGTGGATCAAAACTGGTTCTCATTCTTTCAAGCCCATCATGTGTGTTGGGCTCTTGCTTGTTTCATCCCAATTGGATTGCACCAATTCTTGCATTGCTCCCTTAATCTTCGTGGCTCTTAATCTTGTAATTGATCCTTAAGACTTGGTCCACATTGGGGCCCATCATTCCCCCTCTCCTCAAAAGGATTCGACCTCGAATCTCCACCTTCAAAGGGAAAAAGATCAGTAACAATGAAGATAGCAAACACGTCATACATACCTGGAAGATCCACTAGGTATGAAATATCATTAATTTTATCAAGAATTTGGAAATGTCCATCCAAGCTACTTCTGTCATCCACAAACAAAAGTATTAGAGTTAAATGAGTAAGTGGATTAAAATCATAAACAACTTTAAAAGGAGAATATAAAGTAGTAGTATGCAACGTCCTATTATATGCAAACTCTTTAAATGGCAAACAATCCTCCCAAGTTTTTAAATTCTTATGAAGAACAGTGCATAAGAGCTGGGTATTAGAAACAATCCTCCTAGGTACACCATGAAGTCGCACTATCCCCCTGAAAAATAAGTTAGCTATGTTTGTGGTATCATCAATTTTATGACATGGAATGAAATGTGACATTTTACTAAATCTATGCACAACCACAAAAATAGAATCACTACCACTTTTAGTTGTACGCAGCCCCAAAACAAAGTCCATAGATATGCCTACCAATGGTTTACTAGGAACGGGTAAGGGTGTATACAACCAATGTGGCAAAACCTTAGACTTGGCCTTCCTACATGTAATGCACATGCCACAAATGCAATTGACGTCTCTTTTCATCTTAGGCAAAAGAAATGTTCATCCAACAATTCAATGAATGGCAAATGATACTCCCACAAACGTTCATGAAACACATCTAAGGTTTTCTTTGTACCAAAATGACCATTCCAATTATATGCAAATTCAATGAATGGTAAGTAGTACTCCCACCAATGGTCATCCAACACGTCTAAAATCCTCTTTATATCAAAATTTCCCAACAGACCACATCCATGCACAAGCAACTCACGCATAAGACTAGTAGGCACACAAAATCTTTTCTCTCTAAACAAGTACCAATCTAGTCTATATAAATGAGAAAACGATGCTTTCTTACGTACTCCATACACACTAGTCATGCCATCATCATTAACAAACAAGTTCTTATCATATTTAAGTCTCAATAACTTTGCATCTATAATGATGACAAGGACGTACCTTATTGCATAAGCATCAACCACAAAAATTTTCTTTACCTTGTGTGTACTTAGTTACATAAGGAAATGTCTCAATGAGTTGCACCCACTTGTCATGCATTCTGTTCAACTTATAGTGTCCTTTCAAGTGCGTCAAGGACTCATGTTCTTCAAAGAAAGGTCGAGTAGGGATTGTCGCACTTGGTATAAAATCAATGTAATGCTCTATCTCTCTAATAGATGACAATCCACTAAACACTCCGCTAGGAATTACGACCTTATATCCCTGCAACAAAGAGATAACAATACTAGGCAAAGATTCATTAAATCCGTTAGTAGTAAAATTCGCCTTAGCATAAAAACTCACTTCTCTCTTTGCTTTTCTCTCACTTTCTTCACTCCAGCTTTTCTTTTCACTCTCATTTTTCTTTTCACTCTCTTTTTTTCTTTCACTCTCTTTTTCCTTTTCACTCTCTTTTTGCTTTTCACTCTCTCTCTTTGCTTCAGTCTCTTTATTCTTTTCACTCTCTATTTTTTCTTCACTCTCTTTTTCCTTTTCACTCTCTTTTTTCTTTTCACTCTCTCTCTTTGCTTCAGTCTCTTTATTCTTTTCACTCTCTATTTTTTCTTCACTCTCTTTTTCCTTTTCACTCTCTTTTTTCTTTTCACTCTCTCTCTTTGCTTCAGTCTCTTTATTCTTTTCACTCTCAATTTTTTCTTCACTCTCTTTGTTCTTTTCACTCTCTCCTTCTCTTGAGGTTTGGGCCTCACTATTTCTTTTTTGATCAACCTCACCTTTCAACTTCAGTTGGTCCTCATGGACCTGTGTTGGAGTTAAAGGAGCAAGTTTGATTCTTTTTCCATCCTTTTCAAAACTGTACATGTTTCTAAACCCATCATAGATCACTCTCCTATCACACTGCCACGGCCTCCCCAACAAAATATGGCCAGCATGCATAGGCACAACATCACAAAGTACATCATCCTTGTACCTCCCAATTGAAAAAGAAACTAGCACTTGCTTATTTATCCTAACCTCCCCACAATCATTCAACCACTGCAACTTGTATGGTCTAGGGTGTTTCAAAGTAGGTAGATTCAATTTCTCAACTAAAGTAGTGCTAGCAACATTAGTACAACTCCCTCCATCAATAATCATACTACATACCTTGTTGTTGATGTGGCATCTAGTACGAAAAATGTTCTCTCTTTGCTGCTCTATACCATCCATCTTAAATTCTGTATTGGGAGCACGCTTAACAAGAGACTCGCCATACTCTTCATTCTTATTGTACCTATTCTCAATACTAGGCTCACATCTCCTCCTATCTCTCCCACTTTGCAAATTTCTAATCAATGCACCTTGTTGTTCCATCTTATCCATCACTCCCCCCAACTTCAAATTTAACTTTTCAAACTTTTGTTGCATGGACTGCAACAAAAAGAATGAATTGTCTGACATCCCCTTTGGTTATGAGTCACTTTAATGAGACATTGTATGTGCTGCACAAAAAAGAATGTTAGTGGAAAAAGACCTCACACGCTCTCCCTCACGTGTTTACACTCAAATAATGGCACTCCACTCGTGTTTCACTCTTAATTGGCTTTTTCCCGATAATGATCTCACACTCTCTTGCCTTTTACCTCAAGAGTTTTCCCACTCAAGTTCTTTCAAAACTAATTGAACTAAATCAAGGCAATACAACCTTGTTTTATCCCAACTAATAATTAGATCCAAGAAACAAGAACAAGAGAAACACGGAATGAATAAAATGACAAGGGAATCAAGGAAATTATTGGAATGGAAGGGTAACTATAAGAGAAGATACCAACTAGAAAGAGGTAACAAGAGGTAATTCAGCCCCTTTAAGGACAAGACCCAATCAACAAATTTCTTTCTTTCTCTTGTATTGTAACTATATAGCAACCACTGAATATGCTACCTCTACTTTCCTTCTCTCTCCCTTTTTTTTTTTGAGATTTTTTTTTTTTTCGAATTTTTTTTTTCTTTTCCTTTCTTTTCTTTTCCTTTCTTTTCTTTTCTTTTCCTTTCCTTTCTTTTCTTTTCTTTTCTATTCCTTTCTTTTCTTTTCCTTTCTTTTCTTTTTCTTTTCTTTTCTCAAAAATTCAACCACAAACAGGAATATTCAATTGTGATAATCAAACAATTGAATTCAAACACATACAAATTGGCAAGGAAATAGAAGGAAATCAATGAAACCCTAGATGGTGCAAATTTTGGCAGCCCTAGGAAAAACGAATTTTTGTACTTTTTTTTTTTTTTGGGCAATTCTAGAACATTGAAGCCCTAGAATTAACAATACAATAAATAAAAAGATAGAATCAGACCTGATTGGAAACCTTGCTCTGAATACCAAATGATGTGAACCCCCAATCGACTCGCTTTGAGACCCAACAACAATATTGGAAAACAAACCCAAGAACGCCAAACTCAAGTCTATGGATGGAGAATTTAGACCCGTTGAAATCTCGTTCCAAGAACCTAGATTATATTAAAATCTAGACCCAATGAAATCCCGTCTCAAGAACCCAAATTACAAGGAGGAACGCCACAAAGGTTGTGATTTACCTTTGATAAGTTCAAGAGTTCAATTAAGAACACGAGGAGAAAACTCACTCACAATGAAAATTCAATAAAAAATGTCTTACCTCTCAAATGAGGCTACAAGTGCCTTAAATAAACAATTCCCAAAACCCTAAAGGAATAGTGCCGCGGGTACTGTAGCGTGAACAGTGCCGCACTACAGTAACTTCTAAAACCCTAGTTCACATAAATTAATAACTTTTCGAATATGCCCTTGGCCAAAATACAAGGCCTTCCCAAAAACCCTAGTTCATTAGAAATAAGACATATGGGCTAGACATCTCCCAAGCCCAATTATTCTAGAATAATTCCTTTGACTAATAAAATAAGTCATTTTAATGAAATAAATAAGTCCATGGTCTTTAATAACAATCGGCTCAAGTCGTGTCTTCCATAGCTTGGATTAAGTGGATCAAAACTGGTTCTCATTCTTTCAAGCCCATCATGTGTGTTGGGCTCTTGCTTGTTTCATCCCAATTGGATTGCACCAATTCTTGCATTGCTCCCTTAATCTTCGTGGCTCTTAATCTTGTAATTGATCCTTAAGACTTGGTCCACATTGGGGCCCATCATTCCCCCTCTCCTCAAAAGGATTCGACCTCGAATCTCCACCTTCAAAGGGAAAAAGATCAGTAACAATGAAGATAGCAAACACGTCATACATACCTGGAAGATCCACTAGGTATGAAATATCATTAATTTTATCAAGAATTTGGAAATGTCCATCCAAGCTACTTCTGTCATCCACAAACAAAAGTATTAGAGTTAAATGAGTAAGTGGATTAAAATCATAAACAACTTTAAAAGGAGAATATAAAGTAGTAGTATGCAACGTCCTATTATATGCAAACTCTTTAAATGGCAAACAATCCTCCCAAGTTTTTAAATTCTTATGAAGAACAGTGCATAAGAGCTGGGTATTAGAAACAATCCTCCTAGGTACACCATGAAGTCGCACTATCCCCCTGAAAAATAAGTTAGCTATGTTTGTGGTATCATCAATTTTATGACATGGAATGAAATGTGACATTTTACTAAATCTATGCACAACCACAAAAATAGAATCACTACCACTTTTAGTTGTACGCAGCCCCAAAACAAAGTCCATAGATATGCCTACCAATGGTTTACTAGGAACGGGTAAGGGTGTATACAACCAATGTGGCAAAACCTTAGACTTGGCCTTCCTACATGTAATGCACATGCCACAAATGCAATTGACGTCTCTTTTCATCTTAGGCCAAAAGAAATGTTCATCCAACAATTCAATGAATGGCAAATGATACTCCCACAAACGTTCATGAAACACATCTAAGGTTTTCTTTGTACCAAAATGACCATTCCAATTATATGCAAATTCAATGAATGGTAAGTAGTACTCCCACCAATGGTCATCCAACACGTCTAAAATCCTCTTTATATCAAAATTTCCCAACAGACCACATCCATGCACAAGCAACTCACGCATAAGACTAGTAGGCACACAAAATCTTTTCTCTCTAAACAAGTACCAATCTAGTCTATATAAATGAGAAAACGATGCTTTCTTACGTACTCCATACACACTAGTCATGCCATCATCATTAACAAACAAGTTCTTATCATATTTAAGTCTCAATAACTTTGCATCTATAATGATGACAAGGACGTACCTTATTGCATAAGCATCAACCACAAAATTTTCTTTACCTTGTGTGTACTTAGTTACATAAGGAAATGTCTCAATGAGTTGCACCCACTTGTCATGCATTCTATTCAACTTATAGTGTCCTTTCAAGTGCGTCAAGGACTCATGTTCTTCAAAGAAAGGTCGAGTAGGGATTGTCGCACTTGGTATAAAATCAATGTAATGCTCTATCTCTCTAATAGATGACAATCCACTAAACACTCCGCTAGGAATTACGACCTTATATCCCTGCAACAAAGAGATAACAATACTAGGCAAAGATTCATTAAATCCGTTAGTAGTAAAATTCGCCTTAGCATAAAAACTCACTTCTCTCTTTGCTTTTCTCTCACTTTCTTCACTCCAGCTTTTCTTTTCACTCTCATTTTTCTTTTCACTCTCTTTTTTTCTTTCACTCTCTTTTTCCTTTTCACTCTCTTTTTGCTTTTCACTCTCTCTCTTTGCTTCAGTCTCTTTATTCTTTTCACTCTCTATTTTTTCTTCACTCTCTTTTTCCTTTTCACTCTCTTTTTTCTTTTCACTCTCTCTCTTTGCTTCAGTCTCTTTATTCTTTTCACTCTCTATTTTTTCTTCACTCTCTTTTTCCTTTTCACTCTCTTTTTTCTTTTCACTCTCTCTCTTTGCTTCAGTCTCTTTATTCTTTTCACTCTCAATTTTTTCTTCACTCTCTTTGTTCTTTTCACTCTCTCCTTCTCTTGAGGTTTGGGCCTCACTATTTCTTTTTTGATCAACCTCACCTTTCAACTTCAGTTGGTCCTCATGGACCTGTGTTGGAGTTAAAGGAGCAAGTTTAATTCTTTTTCCATCCTTTTCAAAACTGTACATGTTTCTAAACCCATCATAGATCACTCTCCTATCACACTGCCACGGCCTCCCCAACAAAATATGGCCAGCATGCATAGGCACAACATCACAAAGTACATCATCCTTGTACCTCCCAATTGAAAAAGAAACTAGCACTTGCTTATTTATCCTAACCTCCCCACAATCATTCAACCACTGCAACTTGTATGGTCTAGGGTGTTTCAAAGTAGGTAGATTCAATTTCTCAACTAAAGTAGTGCTAGCAACATTAGTACAACTCCCTCCATCAATAATCATACTACATACCTTGTTGTTGATGTGGCATCTAGTACGAAAAATGTTCTCTCTTTGCTGCTCTATACCATCCATCTTAAATTCTGTATTGGGAGCACGCTTAACAAGAGACTCGCCATACTCTTCATTCTTATTGTACCTATTCTCAATACTAGGCTCACATCTCCTCCTATCTCTCCCACTTTGCAAATTTATAATCAATGCACCTTGTTGTTCCATCTTATCCATCACTCCCCCCAACTTCAAATTTAACTTTTCAAACTTTTGTTGCATGGACTGCAACAAAAAGAATGAATTGTCTGACATCCCCTTTGGTTATGAGTCACTTTAATGAGACATTGTATGTGCTGCACAAAAAAGAATGTTAGTGGAAAAAGACCTCACACGCTCTCCCTCACGTGTTTACACTCAAATAATGGCACTCCACTCGTGTTTCACTCTTAATTGGCTTTTTCCCGATAATGATCTCACACTCTCTTGCCTTTTACCTCAAGAGTTTTCCCACTCAAGTTCTTTCAAAACTAATTGAACTAAATCAAGGCAATACAACCTTGTTTTATCCCAACTAATAATTAGATCCAAGAAACAAGAACAAGAGAAACACGGAATGAATAAAATGACAAGGGAATCAAGGAAATTATTGGAATGGAAGGGTAACTATAAGAGAAGATACCAACTAGAAAGAGGTAACAAGAGGTAATTCAGCCCCTTTAAGGACAAGACCCAATCAACAAATTTCTTTCTTTCTCTTTTATTGTAACTATATAGCAACCACTGAATATGCTACCTCTACTTTCCTTCTCTCTCCCTTTTTTTTTTTGAGATTTTTTTTTTTTCGAATTTTTTTTTTCTTTTCCTTTCTTTTCTTTTCCTTTCTTTTCTTTTCTTTTCCTTTCCTTTCTTTTCTTTTCTTTTCTATTCCTTTCTTTTCTTTTCCTTTCTTTTCTTTTTCTTTTCTTTTCTCAAAAATTCAACCACAAACAGGAATATTCAATTGTGATAATCAAACAATTGAATTCAAACACATACAAATTGGCAAGGAAATAGAAGGAAATCAATGAAACCCTAGATGGTGCAAATTTTGGCAGCCCTAGGAAAAACGAATTTTTGTACTTTTTTTTTTTTTTTGGGCAATTCTAGAACATTGAAGCCCTAGAATTAACAATACAATAAATAAAAAGATAGAATCAGACCTGATTGGAAACCTTGCTCTGAATACCAAATGATGTGAACCCCCAATCGACTCGCTTTGAGACCCAACAACAATATTGGAAAACAAACCCAAGAACGCCAAACTGAAGTCTATGGATGGAGAATTTAGACCCGTTGAAATCTCGTTCCAAGAACCTAGATTATATTAAAATCTAGACCCAATGAAATCCCGTCTCAAGAACCCAAATTACAAGGAGGAACGCCACAAAGGTTGTGATTTACCTTTGATAAGTTCAAGAGTTCAATTAAGAACACGAGGAGAAAACTCACTCACAATGAAAATTCAATAAAAAATGTCTTACCTCTCAAATAAGGCTACAAGTGCCTTAAATAAACAATTCCCAAAACCCTAAAGGAATAGTGCCGCGGGTACTGTAGCGTGAACAGTGCCGCACTACAGTAACTTCTAAAACCCTAGTTCACATAAATTAATAACTTTTCGAATATGCCCTTGGCCAAAATACAAGGCCTTCCCAAAAACCCTAGTTCATTAGAAATAAGACATATGGGCTAGACATCTCCCAAGCCCAATTATTCTAGAATAATTCCTTTGACTAATAAAATAAGTCATTTTAATGAAATAAATAAGTCCATGGTCTTTAATAACAATCGGCTCAAGTCGTGTCTTCCATAGCTTGGATTAAGTGGATCAAAACTGGTTCTCATTCTTTCAAGCCCATCATGTGTGTTGGGCTCTTGCTTGTTTCATCCCAATTGGATTGCACCAATTCTTGCATTGCTCCCTTAATCTTCGTGGCTCTTAATCTTGTAATTGATCCTTAAGACTTGGTCCACCTTGGGGCCCATCATTCCCCCTCTCCTCAAAAGGATTCGACCTCGAATCTCCACCTTCAAAGGGAAAAGATCAGTAACAATGAAGATAGCAAACACGTCATACATACCTGGAAGATCCACTAGGTATGAAATATCATTAATTTTATCAAGAATTTGGAAATGTCCATCCAAGCTACTTCTGTCATCCACAAACAAAAGTATTAGAGTTAAATGAGTAAGTGGATTAAAATCATAAACAACTTTAAAAGGAGAATATAAAGTAGTAGTATGCAACGTCCTATTATATGCAAACTCTTTAAATGGCAAACAATCCTCCCAAGTTTTTAAATTCTTATGAAGAACAGTGCATAAGAGCTGGGTATTAGAAACAATCCTCCTAGGTACACCATGAAGTCGCACTATCCCCCTGAAAAATAAGTTAGCTATGTTTGTGGTATCATCAATTTTATGACATGGAATGAAATGTGACATTTTACTAAATCTATGCACAACCACAAAAATAGAATCACTACAACTTTTAGTTGTACGCAGCCCCAAAACAAAGTCCATAGATATGCCTACCAATGGTTTACTAGGAACGGGTAAGGGTGTATACAACCAATGTGGCAAAACCTTAGACTTGGCCTTCCTACATGTAATGCACATGCCACAAATGCAATTGACGTCTCTTTTCATCTTAGGCCAAAAGAAATGTTCATCCAACAATTCAATGAATGGCAAATGATACTCCCACAAACGTTCATGAAACACATCTAAGGTTTTCTTTGTACCAAAATGACCATTCCAATTATATGCAAATTCAATGAATGGTAAGTAGTACTCCCACCAATGGTCATCCAACACGTCTAAAATCCTCTTTATATCAAAATTTCCCAACAGACCACATCCATGCACAAGCAACTCACGCATAAGACTAGTAGGCACACAAAATCTTTTCTCTCTAAACAAGTACCAATCTAGTCTATATAAATGAGAAAACGATGCTTTCTTACGTACTCCATACACACTAGTCATGCCATCATCATTAACAAACAAGTTCTTATCATATTTAAGTCTCAATAACTTTGCATCTATAATGATGACAAGGACGTACCTTATTGCATAAGCATCAACCACAAAATTTTCTTTACCTTGTGTGTACTTAGTTACATAAGGAAATGTCTCAATGAGTTGCACCCACTTGTCATGCATTCTATTCAACTTACAGTGTCCTTTCAAGTGCGTCAAGGACTCATGTTCTTCAAAGAAAGGTCGAGTAGGGATTGTCGCACTTGGTATAAAATCAATGTAATGCTCTATCTCTCTAATAGATGACAATCCACTAAACACTCCGCTAGGAATTACGACCTTATATCCCTGCAACAAAGAGATAACAATACTAGGCAAAGATTCATTAAATCCGTTAGTAGTAAAATTCGCCTTAGCATAAAAACTCACTTCTCTCTTTGCTTTTCTCTCACTTTCTTCACTCCAGCTTTTCTTTTCACTCTCATTTTTCTTTTCACTCTCTTTTTTTCTTTCACTCTCTTTTTCCTTTTCACTCTCTTTTTCCTTTTCACTCTCTCTCTTTGCTTCAGTCTCTTTATTCTTTTCACTCTCTATTTTTTCTTCACTCTCTTTTTCCTTTTCACTCTCTTTTTTCTTTTCACTCTCTCTCTTTGCTTCAGTCTCTTTATTCTTTTCACTCTCTATTTTTTCTTCACTCTCTTTTTCCTTTTCACTCTCTTTTTTCTTTTCACTCTCTCTCTTTGCTTCAGTCTCTTTATTCTTTTCACTCTCAATTTTTTCTTCACTCTCTTTGTTCTTTTCACTCTCTCCTTCTCTTGAGGTTTTGGCCTCACTATTTCTTTTTTGATCAACCTCACCTTTCAACTTCAGTTGGTCCTCATGGACCTGTGTTGGAGTTAAAGGAGCAAGTTTGATTCTTTTTCCATCCTTTTCAAAACTGTACATGTTTCTAAACCCATCATAGATCACTCTCCTATCACACTGCCACGGCCTCCCCAACAAAATATGGCCAGCATGCATAGGCACAACATCACAAAGTACATCATCCTTGTACCTCCCAATTGAAAAAGAAACTAGCACTTGCTTATTTATCCTAACCTCCCCACAATCATTCAACCACTGCAACTTGTATGGTCTAGGGTGTTTCAAAGTAGGTAGATTCAATTTCTCAACTAAAGTAGTGCTAGCAACATTAGTACAACTCCCTCCATCAATAATCATACTACATACCTTGTTGTTGATGTGGCATCTAGTACGAAAAATGTTCTCTCTTTGCTGCTCTATACCATCCATCTTAAATTCTGTATTGGGAGCACGCTTAACAAGAGACTCGCCATACTCTTCATTCTTATTGTACCTATTCTCAATACTAGGCTCACATCTCCTCCTATCTCTCCCACTTTGCAAATTTCTAATCAATGCACCTTGTTGTTCCATCTTATCCATCACTTCCCCCAACTTCAAATTTAACTTTTCAAACTTTTGTTGCATGGACTGCAACAAAAAGAATGAATTGTCTGACATCCCCTTTGGTTATGAGTCACTTTAATGAGACATTGTATGTGCTGCACAAAAAAGAATGTTAGTGGAAAAAGACCTCACACGCTCTCCCTCACGTGTTTACACTCAAATAATGGCACTCCACTCGTGTTTCACTCTTAATTGGCTTTTTCCCGATAATGATCTCACACTCTCTTGCCTTTTACCTCAAGAGTTTTCCCACTCAAGTTCTTTCAAAACTAATTGAACTAAATCAAGGCAATACAACCTTGTTTTATCCCAACTAATAATTAGATCCAAGAAACAAGAACAAGAGAAACACGGAATGAATAAAATGACAAGGGAATCAAGGAAATTATTGGAATGGAAGGGTAACTATAAGAGAAGATACCAACTAGAAAGAGGTAACAAGAGGTAATTCAGCCCCTTTAAGGACAAGACCCAATCAACAAATTTCTTTCTTTCTCTTTTATTGTAACTATATAGCAACCACTGAATATGCTACCTCTACTTTCCTTCTCTCTCCCTTTTTTTTTTTGAATTTTTTTTTTTTCGAATTTTTTTTTTCTTTTCCTTTCTTTTCTTTTCCTTTCTTTTCTTTTCTTTTCCTTTCCTTTCTTTTCTTTTCTTTTCTATTCCTTTCTTTTCTTTTCCTTTCTTTTCTTTTTCTTTTCTTTTCTCAAAAATTCAACCACAAACAGGAATATTCAATTGTGATAATCAAACAATTGAATTCAAACACATACAAATTGGCAAGGAAATAGAAGGAAATCAATGAAACCCTAGATGGTGCAAATTTTGGCAGCCCTAGGAAAAACGAATTTTTGTACTTTTTTTTTTTTTTGGGCAATTCTAGAACATTGAAGCCCTAGAATTAACAATACAATAAATAAAAAGATAGAATCAGACCTGATTGGAAACCTTGCTCTGAATACCAAATGATGTGAACCCCCAATCGACTCGCTTTGAGACCCAACAACAATATTGGAAAACAAACCCAAGAACGCCAAACTCAAGTCTATGGATGGAGAATTTAGACCCGTTGAAATCTCGTTCCAAGAACCTAGATTATATTAAAATCTAGACCCAATGAAATCCCGTCTCAAGAACCCAAATTACAAGGAGGAACGCCACAAAGGTTGTGATTTACCTTTGATAAGTTCAAGAGTTCAATTAAGAACACGAGGAGAAAACTCACTCACAATGAAAATTCAATAAAAAATGTCTTACCTCTCAAATGAGGCTACAAGTGCCTTAAATAAACAATTCCCAAAACCCTAAAGGAATAGTGCCGCGGGTACTGTAGCGTGAACAGTGCCGCACTACAGTAACTTCTAAAACCCTAGTTCACATAAATTAATAACTTTTCGAATATGCCCTTGGCCAAAATACAAGGCCTTCCCAAAAACCCTAGTTCATTAGAAATAAGACATATGGGCTAGACATCTCCCAAGCCCAATTATTCTAGAATAATTCCTTTGACTAATAAAATAAGTCATTTTAATGAAATAAATAAGTCCATGGTCTTTAATAACAATCGGCTCAAGTCGTTTCTTCCATAGCTTGGATTAAGTGGATCAAAATTGGTTCTCATTCTTTCAAGCCCATCATGTGTGTTGGGCTCTTGCTTGTTTCATCCAAATTGGATTGCACCAATTCTTGCATTGCTCCCTTAATCTTCGTGGCTCTTAATCTTGTAATTGATCCTTAAGACTTGGTCCACCTTGGGGCCCATCACTTACACTTCTTGGGCTTGACGGAAACCGATGGTAACGTGTATGTGGGCATCAATTGGAAGAATGAAATGAAAGACAGCTGTCTGGAAGCAACTCGTCGGATGCTGTTACTGAACTAGGCGGGTTATGGTGGGGTGCAAGTAATGAGATTTGTCTAGCGAAAATGGTGTAAAAGGCGTGGGCTAGGGGCCAATTTGTTGCAATGGACATGAAGGGCCACCTAGGTGCCGATTTGCAGTGACCTGGGCATTTACATGGCTTTGTTTCAGTTGACATGTCTTGGATGAAGACTAATCCTCTAATTCAACCCAAGAATGATGAAAAACAGCAATAAAAGCAACAAGGTTTAAGGAAAAAAGGTGAGAAAGAATATTAACAGGGAAATTAAGCACAAAACGTGATTTAGAGATGAATAATCATGTGTATGTTGATTGTTGACCCTTTAACTCTAGCTAGAAGCTTAAACATGGCTAGATGTGAACCTTGGGGGCTTGTTACACGTCTTGGGCTTGACGGAAACCAATGGTAAGCTGTATGTGGGCTTCAACTGAAAGAATGAGATACAAGACGGGGATTTCTTGCTGCTAATTCATGAGATGCTAGAATTGAACTTGGAGGGTGATTGTGGGGAGCAAATAGTGAAGTTTCCAATGACGAAATGTCTAAAAGGCATGGGCTTGGTGCCGATTTGTTGCAATGCACACATGAAGGTGCACCGAGGTGGCGATTTGCTGTGACTTGGGCACTTACACGGCTTTGTTTCAATTAACATGTCTTGGATCAATAATAATCTTCGAATTAATTCTAAGAATGATGGAAAACAACAATGAAAACTATAAGGTCAAGATAAAAAGGGTGAGAAAGAATATTAAAAGATAAATTAATCTCAAAATATGGTCTAGAGATAGATAATCATGTGGAAGTCGATTATTGCCCTTAACTCAAGTCATAAGCTTAACCGTGGCTAGATGTGAACCTTGGGAGATTGTTACGCTTCTTGGGCTTGACCGAAACCAATGGTAAGGTGTATGTGGCCTTCAATTTCAAGAATGAAATAAAAGACATATATCGGGGTGGCAATTTGTCGGATTCTATTACTGAACTAGGCGGGTCAATGTAGAGTGTGAGTAGTGGGATTTCTCTTGCGAAAATATTGCGAAATGCGTGGGCTAGGGGCCGATTTGTCGCAATGCACATGAAGGGGCAGCTAGGAGCCGATTTGCGGTGACTTGGTCATTTACCCGGCTTTCCTTCAATTGACATGTCTTGGATGAAGAACAATCTTCTAATTCAATCCTAGAATGATGACGAACAACAATAAAAGCTACAAGGTTTAGGGACAAAAAGGTGAGAAAGAATATTAAACGGGAAATTAAGCACAAAGCATGGTTTAGAGATGAATAATCTTGTGTGTGTTGATTATTGCCCTTTAACTCTAGCCAGAAGCTTAAACATGGCTAGATGTGAACCTTGGGGCCTTTTAACACGTCTTGGGCTTGACGGAAACCAATGGTAAGGTGTATGTGGGCATCAACTGAAAGAATGAGATAGAAGACAGGGTTTATTGCTGCTAATTCATCGGATGCTAGAAGTAAACTAGGAGGGCTAATGTGGGATGTAAATAGTAAAGATTCCAATGAGGAAATGGTGTAAAAGGGATGGGCTTGGAGCCGATTTGTTGGAATGCAAGCACGAAGTTGCACTAAGGTGCGGATTTGCGGTGACTCGGGCATTTCCATGACTTTGTTTCAATTGACATGGCTTTTAATCTTCTAATTAAATCTAAGAATGATGGAAAACAACAATGAAAACAATACGGTCGAGATAAAAGGGGTGAGAGAGAATATTAAAAGATAAATTAATCTCAAAACACGGTCTACAAATAAATAATCATGTGTGAGTTGATTATCACCCTTAACACAAGTCATAAGCTTAACCATGGCTAGATGTGAACCTTGGGGGCTTCTTAAGTTTCTTGGGCTTGACCGAAACCAAACGTAAGGTGTTTGTGGGCTTCAATTGGAAGGAAAAAAAAAATAAAAGATGGGTTTCTTGTAGCTAATTCGGCGGATGGAAGAATTGAACTAGGATTGTTAATCTGGGGTGTAAATAATGAAACTTCACTTGAGAAAATAGTGCAAGAGGCCATGGGCTTGGGTCCGTTATTTTGCAATGCACATGAACGTGCACCTACGTGCCGATTGGTGGTGACTTGGGCAATTTGTATGGCTTTGCTTCCTCAATTGACATGCCTTGGATCAAGACTAATCTTTTAATTAAATCTAAGAATGATGAAAAACAACAATGAAAACAGTAAGGTCTAGATAAAAAAGGAGAGAGAATTGAAAGGAAAATTAAGCACAAAACTTGGTTTGGAGATGAATAATCATGTGTAAGTTGATTATGGCGCGTGGGTCAGAAGCTTAACCACGGCTAGCTATGAACCTCGGGGTTTCTTACACTTCTTGGGCTTGACGGAAACCGATGGTAACGTGTATGTGGGCATCAATTGGAGGAATGAAATGAAAGACAGCTGTCTGGAAGCAACTCGTCGGATGCTGTTACTGAACTAGGCGGGTTATGGTGGGGTGCAAGTAATGAGATTTGTCTAGCGAAAATGGTGTAAAAGGCGTGGGCTAGGGGCCAATTTGTTGCAATGGATATGAAGGGCCACCTAGGTGCCGATTTGCAGTGACCTGGGCATTTACATGGCTTTGTTTCAGTTGACATGTCTTGGATGAAGACTAATCCTCTAATTCAACCCAAGAATGATGAAAAACAGCAATAAAAGCAACAAGGTTTAAGGAAAAAAGGTGAGAAAGAATATTAACAGGGAAATTAAGCACAAAACGTGGTTTAGAGATGAATAATCATGTGTATGTTGATTGTTGACCCTTTAACTCTAGCTAGAAGCTTAAACATGGCTAGATGTGAACCTTGGGGGCTTGTTACACGTCTTGGGCTTGACGGAAACCAATGGTAAGCTGTATGTGGGCTTCAACTGAAAGAATGAGATACAAGACGGGGATTTCTTGCTGCTAATTCATGAGATGCTAGAATTGAACTTGGAGGGTGATTGTGGGGAGCAAATAGTGAAGTTTCCAATGACGAAATGTCTAAAAGGCATGGGCTTGGTGCCGATTTGTTGCAATGCACACATGAAGGTGCACCGAGGTGGCGATTTGCTGTGACTTGGGCACTTACACGGCTTTGTTTCAATTAACATGTCTTGGATCAATAATAATCTTCGAATTAATTCTAAGAATGATGGAAAACAACAATGAAAAGTATAAGGTCAAGATAAAAGGGGTGAGAGAGAATATTAAAAGATAAATTAATCTCAAAATATGGTCTAGAGATAGATAATCATGTGGAAGTCGATTATTGCCCTTAACTCAAGTCATAAGCTTAACCATGGCTAGATGTGAACCTTGGGAGATTGTTACGCTTCTTGGGCTTGACCAAAACCAATGGTAAGGTGTATGTGGCCTTCAATTTCAAGAATGAAATAAAAGACATATATCGGGGTGGCAATTCGTCGGATTCTATTACTGAACTAGGCGGGTCAATGTGGAGTGTGAGTAGTGGGATTTCTCTTGCGAAAATATTGCGAAATGCGTGGGCTAGGGGCCGATTTGTCGCAATGCACATGAAGGGGCAGCTAGGAGCCGATTTGCGGTGACTTGGTCATTTACCCGGCTTTCCTTCAATTGACATGTCTTGGATGAAGAACAATCTTCTAATTCAATCCTAGAATGATGACGAACAACAATAAAAGCTACAAGGTTTAGGGACAAAAAGGTGAGAAAGAATATTAAAAGGGAAATTAAGCACAAAGCATGGTTTAGAGATGAATAATCTTGTGTGTGGTGATTATTGCCCTTTAACTCTAGCCAGAAGCTTAAACATGGCTAGATGTGAACCTTGGGGCCTTTTAACACGTCTTGGGCTTGACGGAAACCAATGGTAAGGTGTATGTGGGCATCAACTGAAAGAATGAGATAGAAGACAGGGTTTATTGCTGCTAATTCATCGGATGCTAGAAGTAAACTAGGAGGGCTAATGTGGGATGTAAATAGTAAAGATTCCAATGAGGAAATGGTGTAAAAGGGATGGGCTTGGAGCCGATTTGTTGGAATGCACACACGAAGTTGCACTAAGGTGCGGATTTGCGGTGACTCGGGCATTTCCATGACTTTGTTTCAATTGACATGGCTTTTAATCTTCTAATTAAATCTAAGAATGATGGAAAACAACAATGAAAACAATACGGTCGAGATAAAAGGGGTGAGAGAGAATATTAAAACATAAATTAATCTCAAAACACGGTCTACAAATAAATAATCATGTGTGAGTTGATTATCACCCTTAACACAAGTCATAAGCTTAACCATGGCTAGATGTGAACCTTGGGGGCTTCTTAAGTTTCTTGGGCTTGACCGAAACCAATCGTAAGGTGTTTGTGGGCTTCAATTGGAAGGAAAAAAAAAATAAAAGATGGGTTTCTTGTAGCTAATTCGGCGGATGGAAGAATTGAACTAGGATTGTTAATCTGGGGTGTAAATAATGAAACTTCACTTGAGAAAATAGTGCAAGAGGCCATGGGCTTGGGTCCGTTATTTTGCAATGCACATGAACGTGCACCTACGTGCCGATTGGTGGTGACTTGGGCAATTTGTATGGCTTTGCTTCCTCAATTGACATGCCTTGGATCAAGACTAATCTTTTAATTAAATCTAAGAATGATGAAAAACAACAATGAAAACAGTAAGGTCTAGATAAAAAAGGAGAGAGAATTGAAAGGAAAATTAAGCACAAAACTTGGTTTGGAGATGAATAATCATGTGTAAGTTGATTATGGCGCGTGGGTCAGAAGCTTAACTACGGCTAGCTATGAACCTCGGGGTTTCTTACACTTCTTGGGCTTGACGGAAACCGATGGTAACGTGTATGTGGGCATCAATTGGAAGAAAGAATTGAAAGACAGCTGTCTGGAAGCAACTCGTCGGATGCTGTTACTGAACTAGGCGAGTTATGGTGGGGTGCAAGTAATGAGATTTGTCTTGCGAAAATGGTGTAAAAGGCGTGGGCTAGGGGCCAATTTGTTGCAATGGACATGAAGGGCCACCTAGGTGCCGATTTGCAGTGACCTGGGCATTTACATGGCTTTGTTTCAGTTGACATGTCTTGGATGAAGACTAATCCTCTAATTCAACCCAAGAATGATGAAAAACAGCAATAAAAGCAACAAGGTTTAAGGAAAAAAGGTGAGAAAGAATATTAACAGGGAAATTAAGCACAAAACGTGGTTTAGAGATGAATAATCATGTGTATGTTGATTGTTGACCTTTAACTCTAGCTAGAAGCTTAAACATGGCTAGATGTGAACCTTGGGGGCTTGTTACACGTCTTGGGCTTGACGGAAACCAATGGTAAGCTGTATGTGGGCTTCAACTGAAAGAATGAGATACAAGACGGGGATTTCTTGCTGCTAATTCATGAGATGCTAGAATTGAACTTGGAGGGTGATTGTGGGGAGCAAATAGTGAAGTTTCCAATGACGAAATGTCTAAAAGGCATGGGCTTGGTGCCGATTTGTTGCAATGCACACATGAAGGTGCACCGAGGTGGCGATTTGCTGTGACTTGGGCACTTACACGGCTTTGTTTCAATTAACATGTCTTGGATCAATAATAATCTTTGAATTAATTCTAAGAATGATCGAAAACAACAATGAAAACTATAAGGTCAAGATAAAAGGGGTGAGAGAGAATATTAAAAGATAAATTAATCTCAAAATATGGTCTAGAGATAGATAATCATGTGGAAGTCGATTATTGCCCTTAACTCAAGTCATAGGCTTAACCGTGGCTAGATGTGAACCTTGGGAGATTGTTACGCTTCTTGGGCTTGACCGAAACCAATGGTAAGGTGTATGTGGCGTTCAATTTCAAGAATGAAATAAAAGACATATATCGGGGTGGCAATTCGTCGGATTCTATTACTAAACTAGGTGTATTAATGTGGAGTGTGAGTATTGGGATTTCTCTTGAGAAAATATTGCGAAATGCGTGGGCTAGGGGCCGATTTGTCGCAATGCACATGAAGGGGCAGCTAGGAACCGATTTGCTGTGACTTGGTCATTTACGCGGCTTTCCTTCAATTGACATGTCTTGGATGAAGAACAATCTTCTAATTCAATCCTAGAATGATGACAAACAACAATAAAAGCTACAAGGTTTAGGGAAAAAATGTGAGAAAGAATATTAAAAGGGAAATTAAGCACAAAGCATGGTTTAGAGATGAATAATCTTGTGTATGTTGATTATGCCCTTTAACTTCTTAGCTAGAAGCTTAAACATGGCTAGATGTGAACCTTGGGGCCTTTTAACAAGTCTTGGGCTTGACGGAAACTGATGAGTGTGCGAAAGTGTACTCTATATACCCTATTATTGGACTAAAATGCTAAAATGTGAATAGAAATTATAGGAATTAATGTGTATTCTTAAATTGAATTTCTATTTACGTTGGGATACTCCTAAGCAGTTTTTTTATGTCTAATTTCAGAGTTTATAAAAGAGCAAGTCAAGCTCAGTCAAATTCAAAGGAGGAAATTCATGGGGTTTGAGAGCAATTTGGAAGAAAAGAAAAAGAAAAAAAAATCACAAAATGAAACCACAAGAAGTCCAAGTTCGAAATTCGCTAAGAGACAGTCTGGACGTACTTTAGTTTTTTTACTGTATCCTTTTACTCATATATCGGATTGATGCGATTCTTGATGCATTGGAAAGCTATCTTAAACGACTATAACTTTGTCTCTAATAAGGATTTACAAATTCGAACTCCTGAAGGCTGTACGTGGCTGCCAAGATAAGTCCTAAAATTTTGGCGATTTTTTATGCGGAAATCAAGAGGACATTAGGGTTTCTTTGTTACCCTATATAAGCATATCATTAGCACGAAATGGAGAGGAGGAAGAGGCACAAGAGGCAGATCTGAAGAGAGGAGAAAATCACTTCCATGACCACCGTTCGCTTCAGTTTTCTCTGGAGATTTTTGTTGTCCATTATATTTATGGGTAACTAAATTCTCAAGTAGGGTTAGGGATGAACTTGCACATTAGATGGTATTTCTAATTTATTGTTAATTCATGTATTTGATTTTCAATTGTTAAAACTCTTTTGTTTTATCATTCTCAATTGATGTTTTCTTCTCCGAATAATCATAGAATTTATTCTGTTTATGGATTCAGTCATGCTTTTTCTATTGAATGGATTAGTTCTTTGATTATGTTTGGATCAATTATTTATCTATATTGATTTAGTTTTTTGCTGCAATATCGCTCCTTGAGTATATTGTCGTCATTGGATTTTCTCAATAGGGGTAGTAATTTACGTTTTTTTAAAAGTGGTGAATGCTTTTTCAAAGGGTTACATTTGATTTAAGTCTGGTTTATAAATCTATACCTTCCGATTGGGAATTTCGATAATTGAGTTCCTAATTGAGTTATCCAATGAATTAAGAATAATTAAAATACCAGATTTGTGCAAGGGATTCCCGACGCTCTACTGTTCGTCAAATTTCAGTACTTTTTCTGTTGATCAATTTGCTTCACTTTAATTTACATTTAAAATTAATCTTTGTTCTCTATTACTTATTTAATATTTTTCTTTAGTTTCTTTGTTCCTCTTGCTATTCTTTTAATTTGTCTCCCTGTGGAATCGACACCCCAAAGCCGCTACAACTACCGCGTTATTCTTTGGGCGTACTCAGAAACCAATGGTAAGGTGTATGTGGGCATCAACTGAAAGAATGAGATAGAAGACTGGGTTTATTGCTGCTAATTCATCGGATGCTAGAAGTAAACTAGGAGGGTTAATGTGGGATGTAAATAGTGAAGATTCCAATGAGGAAATGGTGTAAAAGGGATGGGCTTGGAGCCGATTTGTTGGAATGCACACATGAAGTTGCACTAAGGTGCGGATTTGCGGTGACTCGAGCATTTCCATGACTTTGTTTCAATTGACATGGCTTGGATCAATACTGATGGGAACCAAGGTGGAGCTACCCTTAAAGATCCCTTGCAAATTCCAGATGGGCCAATTACAAGATCAAGAGCCAAGAAGATCAAGGAAGCAATGCAAGGATTGGTGCAATCCACTTGGGATGAAGCTAGGAAGAGCCCAACACTCAAGATGGGCTTCAAGGAAAAAGAACCAGTTTTGATCCACTTGATACAAGCTATGGAAGACATGACTTAGAGATTGGGTCTATTGTTGTTAAGGCTTTCAATTTGTTTAACGGTATTTTATTATTAGTTTAGAAGAAGTGGGCTTGAGGATGCTTGGCCCACGTATGTCTTATTTCTAATGGACTAGGGTTATTTTTGGGAAGGCCTTGTATTTTTGGCCAAGGGTTTATTTGGAAAGTTAAAATTTTATGTCTTACTAGGGTTTCAGAAGTAACTATAGCGCGGTGTATGGCACTGTTCATGCTATAGTACCCGACGCATTGTTTACTTAGGGTTTTTGGGGATTGTCTATTTAAACCACTTGTAACCTCATTTGAGAGGCAGACTATATGGAATTGTGATTGAGAGTTGAGTGACCTCCTCTTGTTCTTTTTGAACTTCTGAACTTATCAAGGGTAAATCAAAACCTTTGTGGCGTTCTTCATTTGTAATCTAGGTTCTTGAGACGGGTTCTTCAATGGGTCTAGATTTTGATATAATCTAGGTTCTTTGAACGGGTTCTCATTGGGTCTAGATTCTCTATCCATATACCTGAGTTTGGCTTTCTTGGGGTTGTTTTTCCAGTATTGTTGTTGGGTCTCAAAGCAAGTCTATTGGGGTTCACATCATTTGGTAATCAGAGCAAGTTTTCCAATCAGGTGTAATTGTATCTTTTATCTATTGCATCTTTAATTCTAGGGTTTCATTGTTCTAGGGTTGCAAAAAAAAAAAAAAGTGCAGAAATTCGTTTTTCCTAGGGCTACCAGATTACTCTATCATTTTGGTTTCATGTTTATCAACATTAGGTGGCTAAATTGCTTGTTTGTGGGCTGCCAAAATTTGCAGCATCTATAGGGTTGGAAAGTTTTGGGTTTCTTGCGTCTTTAAGTTTGTCAATTCCTTGGAATGTCGTTTCATTGATTCTCTTCTATTTCCTTGCCAATTTTTATGTGTTTGAATTCAGTTGTTTGATTGTTGCAATTGGATATTGTTGTTTTTGACTGAAATAGTGAGAAAAGAAAAGAAAGGAAAAGAAAAGAAAATAAAGGAAAGGAAAAGAAAAGAAAAGAAAAGAAAAGAAAAGAAAGGAAAGGAAAAGAAAAAAAAAAGTCGAAAAAAAAAAAAATCTGAATTTTTATTTTATTTCAAAGGGGCTGCATATATCATTATAGTTGATATATTGTCTTGTGATTACTCTTTCCCTTGTATCATTTCCTTGAGTCCTGTGTCATTTTATTCTTTCAGTGTTTTCTCTTGTTCTTGTTTCTTGGACCTAATTACTAGTTGGAATAAGACAAGGTTGTATTGTCTTGATTTAGTTCAATTAGTTCTGAAAGAACTTGAGTGGGAAAACTCTTGAGGTAAAAGGCAAGAGAGTGTGAGATCATTAACGGAAAAAAAGCTAATTATGAGTGAAACACGAGTGGAGTGCTATTATTCGAGTGTAAACACGTTAAGGGAGCGTGTGAGGTCTTTTCCACTAATAGTCTTTTTGTGTGCAGCGCGTACGATGTCTCATAAAAGTAACTCATCACCAAAGGGGATGACAGATAACTCCTTTATGTTGCAGGCTATGCAACAACAGTTTGAACGATTGAACATGATGTTAGGGGAAGTGAGAGATAGGATGGATCAACAAGATGAAGTAATTAAAAATTTACATGGTGGGAGAGATAGGAGGAGACGTGAACCTAGAAGAGAACATGAGTATGAAGATGAAGGAGATGGTGAGGATGAGGAAGATCTAATTTCTGAAGTTGGGATGGGTAGGTATAGAGGAGTCAGGCGTGAAAGAGGATTTAGGGGAAACCCACGGGGTCGTGATGGAGTAGATAGGGACCTTGAGAGCATCAAAATGAAAATACCATCTTTCCAAGGTAGAACTGACCCTGAAGCTTATTTAGAGTGGGAGAAGAAGATAGAGTTGATCTTTGAGTGTCATAACTATTCAGAGGAGAAGAAAGTGAAGTTGGCAGTAATTGAGTTCACTAATTATGCTATTATTTGGTGGGATCAATTAGTGACCAATAGGAGGAGGAATTATGAGAGGTCTGTCGAGACATGGGGAGAGTTGAAAGCTCTCATGAGGCGGAGATTTGTACCTAGCCACTACTATAGGGACCTCTACCAGAAATTACAAAATCTTACACAAGGGTCTAGGAGTGTGGAGGACTACCATAAGGAGATGGAGGTGGCTATGATACGGGCGAATGTAGAGGAGGATAGGGAGGCCACTATGGCTAGATTTTTGTGTGGTTTGAATAGGGAGATAGCTAATGTGGTTGAGTTACAACATTATGTAGAAATAGAAGACATGGTGCACATGGCTATGAAGGTGGAGAGGCAATTAAAGAGGAAAGGGACATCAAGGTACACTTCAGTTTCTAGCACTCCTTGGAAACCAAAGTGGGAGAAAGATGATCGAGCTGTAACAAAGGCAAAGACAGAACCACCTAAAGGAAACGATGAAGGAACTAGCAACAAACCCAAGTTGGCATCCCAACCTTCTAGAAATAGAGATACTAAATGCTTTAAGTGTTTGGGTTCAGGCCACATCGCTTCTCAATGTCCAAACAAACGTGTGATGATTATGCGTGACAATGGGGAGGTGATGACTGCAAGTGAGGATGATCGTGATGAGATACCTGAGTTGGAGGATGCTAGTGATGATGATGGAGTAGAATACCCCGTAACAGGTGAGTCCCTTGTTGCCAGGCGTGCTCTCAACACACAAATTAAGATGGATGAAGCAGAGCAACAAAGGGAGAACATTTTCCATACTAGATGCCACATCAATGGCAAGGTATGTAGTATGATAATTGATGGGGGAAGTTGTACTAATGTTGCTAGCACTACATTAGTTGAAAAATTGAATTTACCTATCTTGAAACACTCCCGACCATACAAGCTGCAGTGGTTGAATGATTGTGGGAAGGTTAGGGTGGATAGACAAGTGTTGGCTACCTTTTCCATTGGGAAGTATCAAGATGAAGTGCTTTGTGATGTTGTGCCTATGCATACTGGCCATATATTGTCGGGGAGACCATGGCAATATGATAGGAGAGTGATACATGATGGATTCAAAAACATGTACAGCTTTGTAAAGGAGGGCAAAACAACCAAGCTTGCTCCTTTAACTCCAAGACAGGTCTATGAGGACCAGCTGAAACTGAAAAGTGAGGTTGCTCAAAAGAGAAAGAGTGAAAATGAGAGTGATAAAAAAAGAAAGAGTGAAAAAGAGATTGAGCAAAAAAGAAAGAGTGAAAAAGAAAAAGAGTCTGCTGAGAGAAAAGGAAAGGCAAAAGTGAGTTTCTATGCAAGAGAGAGTGAGGTTAAGAGAGCTTTCTTAGCAGATCGCCCTATGATTTTTCTTGTCTATAAAGAGTCTTATCTTAATCTTGATGAAACTAACCAACATCTTCCTAGTTTGGCTGTTTCTTTGTTGCAGGAGTTTGAGGATGTATTCCCAGAGGAAATGCCTAATGAGTTGCCACCCATTAGAGGCATTGAGCACCAGATTGATTTCGTGCCCGGGGCTGCTATTCCAAACCGACCAGCTTATAGAAGTAATCCAGATGAGACAAAGGAGCTTCAGAGGCAAGTTGAGGATTTGATGAACAAGGGGTACGTGAGGGAGAGCATGAGCCCATGTGCAGTACCAGTGCTTCTAGTGCCTAAGAAGGATGGGACGTGGAGGATGTGCATTGATTGCAAGGCGGTTAATAATATCACGGTAAAGTATCGCCATCCCATTCCTAGATTAGATGATATGCTCGATGAATTGCATGGCTCATGTATTTTTAGTAAAATTGATCTTAAAAGTGGGTACCATCAAATTAGAATGAAAGAGGGTGATGAATGGAAAGCTGCTTTTAAGACTAAGTATGGGCTTTATAAATGGTTGGTTATGCCATTTGGACTTACAAATGCGCCCAGTACTTTCATGAGATTAATGAATCATGTCCTACGTGCGTTCATAGGCAAGTTTGTGGTTGTGTACTTTGATGATATCCTAGTGTACAGTAAGGACTTAAATGAGCATATTGAGCATTTGAGATATGTGTTTAATGTGTTGAGATGTGAAAAGTTGTATGCTAACTTCAAGAAATGTACCTTTTGTATGGAGGAAGTTGTTTTTCTTGGTTATGTTGTTAGTACAAAGGGTATTGAAGTGGATGAAGAGAAAGTCAAGGCCATTAAGGAGTGGCCAACACCAAAGAGCGTCACTGAGGTAAGAAGCTTTCATGGTTTAGCTAGCTTTTATCGGCGTTTTGTTAAAGATTTTAGTACCATTGCTGCACCACTCACTGAAGTCACTAAAAAGAATGTTGGGTTTCATTGGGGGGCTAATCAAGAGAATGCATTTGCCACTATTAAGGAAAGGTTGTGCTCTGCACCCGTGTTAGCATTACCAGATTTTAACAAAGCTTTTGAGATTGAATGTGATGCCTCAGGAATAGGGATTGGAGCCGTTTTGATGCAGGATAGGCGGCCGATTGCCTTCTTCAATGAGAAGCTAAGTGGGGCATCCCTGAAGTACCCTACTTATGACAAAGAACTTTATGCTCTTGTTCGTGCATTAGAGACTTGGCAGCACTACTTGTGGCCTAGGGAATTTGTGATCCACACCGATCATGAATCGTTGAAGCATCTCAAGGGTCAAGGTAAGTTGAATTAGAGGCATGCTAGATGGATGGAATACATTGAGACCTTTCCATATGTCATCCGTTACAAGCAAGGTAAGGAGAATATTGTTGCTGATGCTTTATCACGGAGGTATGTGCTTCTTACTTCTATGAGTGCTAAAATGCTTGGGTTTGAATATGTGAAAGATATGTATGCCGATGATGTTGACTTTTCTGATGTGTATATGGCATGTGATAAGGCGGCATTTGGTAAGTTTTACAAGCATGATGGTTACTTGTTTAAAGAAGATAAACTGTGTGTACCTAGTTGTTCTATGGGTGAGTTATTGGTGCGTGAGGCACATGGCGGGGGATTAATGGGACACTTTGGTGTCAAGAAAACCTTAGACATATTGCATGAACATTTCTTTTGGCCTAAGATGAAAAGAGACATCAATCGCATTTGTAGCAGGTGCATCACATGTAGAAAGGCCAAATCTAAGGTTTTGCCACATGGGTTATATACACCCTTACCCGTTCCTAGTGAGCCATGGGTAGACATATCTATGGACTTTGTTTTGGGGCTGCCTAGGACAAAAAGGGGTAGAGATTCTATTTTTTTGGTTGTGGATAGATTTAGCAAGATGGCACATTTCATTCCATGCCATAAAACAGATGATGCCACAAGCATAGCTGACTTGTTTTTCAAAGAGATAGTGCGACTCCATGGTGTGCCCAGGAGCATTGTTTCTGATAGGGATGTTAAATTTCTTAGCTACTTTTGGAAGGTGTTGTGGGGAAAATTAGGTACTAAACTCTTATTTTCCACTACTTGTCACCCACAGACTGATGGTCAGACTGAAGTAGTTAATAGGACTTTAACTCAGCTTTTACGCACTGTTGTTCAAAAGAATTTAAAGAGTTGGGAGGATTGTTTGCCATTTATAGAGTTTGCATATAATAGGACCATGCATACTACTACTTCATACTCTCCTTTTGAAATTGTTTATGGTTTTAATCCACTTACTCCTTTAGATTTGATGCCTTTGCCTATTGATGGCAGGAGTAGCTTAGATGGACAAAAGAATGCAGAGTTGGTGAAGTCACTTCATGAGAGGGTACGGCTTCAAATTGCCCAAAAGAATGAAAGGTTTGCTTCCCAAGCCAATAAAGGGCGACGGCGTGTCACCTTTGAACCAGGAGATTGGGTTTGGGTTCACATGCGCAAAGAAAGATTCCCAGCCCATAGACGGACTAAGTTGCATCCTCGAGGAGATGGACCTTTCCAAATTCTTGAGAAAATTAATGACAATGCATATAAAGTGGATCTTCCAAGTGAATATAATGTTTCTGCTACCTTCAATGTTTCTGATCTTTCTCCTTTTGATGTAGGTGAATATTCGAGGTCGAATCCTTTTGAGGAGAGGGGGAATGATGGGAACCAAGGTGGAGCTACCCTTAAAGATAGGGGTGTTCAACTAATCCGGCCCGGTCCGGATTCCGGTTTTACCGGTTTTCGGTTCTGGGTTTCGGCCCGGATTAAGTCCGGGCCGAAATCCGGATGTCAAAACCCGAACCTATGCGGTCCGGACCCGGATAGAAAATCCGGGTTTCATATCCATAACCCGGTTAACCGGGTTTCTATATAAAGGACCAAACCAAAAAAACCATAAGTTCCTTCGGTCCTTCCCCTCCCCCCCGATTCTACGCCTCCTTCCCCTCCCCTCATCTGCTCTCTCTCTCTCTCTCAACCCTAGCTACGAAACCGTAGCCGCCGCCGCTGTGATGGTCTCAACCTGCCCTCTGTCTGTTCCGTCGTTTCTCCTCTCGGTAAGCCTCTCTCTCTCTCTATTTCTCTCTCCATCTTTGAGCATTTCGGTAAGAAATCTGTTTATTGATTTTGATTTTTTTTTTCTTTCTGTGCATTGGGTATTAGAGTAGAGTCAGCAATGGGAAATCGTGAGTATAGTTAGATCTGCATGTATCTAACTATAGTGTTACTGGTTCTAGCCTGGCTCATGAATTTAATTGCCTCTTGAATGCAGGGTCCTCCAAGAAATCTGTTTATTGGTGGAAGTTTGATCCAAGCAGCTGTCCTATTTAAATTTATTCATTTTTCCCATGTTGTTCTAATGAGTTGATCCTATAGATCAGGTCCCTATTGTCCAATCTACTATGTTGAATCTTTTTGTTAAGTATGTGCATCACTTTGTGGTTATATTTAGCACTCTTGGCTGCATTAATATCGTCATGCATCCTCATATTACAGGTCTTTTGTAGGAAAATATACATTTTTTTTTTATCACATTCATATATCAAGCAGAAATGATTTGGCCCTTTTTCATTTGTAAGATGTCAATAGCATGTTCATAGGAGTACCATGTAGATGGGTGACCAGATTTGTGGAATAACTTCTAGTATCAGTACCATAACTACAATATGCAGTACATGTAGTTCAGCACATCCAAACTATTGGCAAATACGATGCTTCCTCGAAATAGCTAGCTAGCAGTACATTTATATCAAATTTTCAGTGCATGGCATTGTATACTCTTTATCTATCAAATTTTCCTTGGAAGTCATAAGTGTATAACCCATTCAATTTCTAAATTCTGACACATTTCAGGTTTAGGTGTGTTCTTTTGCAGATTTAAATGTTCATTTCTTGAGACTACATCTTTCTCTATTATTATTGGGCTTCTGAAGAGCAATGTCAATTTTTGTAATCCTTTGGGTGTAGTCATAGGAGGAATGTTCTTACAAAATTTGTTCATGTTTGTTGTTATGTATTGGAGTTTAATTAAAGCAATATATGTGTTTTGTAATGCCCTAAACAAATTAGTTCAAACAATGTAATATATAGTGGATTTGTTTTTTCTTTTTAGGTTAATTAGTTGTTTCTAGCTTATATGTATGTGTTAATTATATAATTAGTTGATATTTTTATCATCATGGACAATGATAGAAAAACTATAAGCTTTTATATAACAAAAAAATTTTGCATTTCAACAATATTTCTTGAAAAAATTGCAATAAATATTGGATTTTTGGTAAAACATATTTTCAACATACAGTATTAAAAAAAAAAAAAAAAACCCGGTTTTGATCCGGAACCCGGATTTCCGGGTTGTAAAAACCCGGATTAATCCGGGTTTCAGACCGGGTCATAACCCGGGTATGACTGGGCCGGAACCCTGTCCGGATTTTGAATCCGGATTCCAGACCGGGTATACCCGGATACCCGGTCCGAAACCCGGTTGAACACCCCTACTTAAAGATCCCTTGCAAATTCCAGATGGGCCAATTACAAGATTAAGAGCCAAGAAGATCAAGGAAGCAATGCAAGGATTGGTGCAATCCACTTGGGATGAAGCTAGGAAGAGCCCAACACTCAAGATGGGCTTCAAGGAAAAAGAACTAGTTTTGATCCACTTGATACAAGCTATGGAAGACATGACTTAGAGATTGGGCCTATTGTTGTTAAGGCTTTCAATTTGTTTCACGGTATTTTATTATTAGTTTAGAAGAAGTGGGCTTGAGGATGCTTGGCCCACGTATGTCTTATTTCTAATGGACTAGGGTTATTTTTGGGAAGGCCTTGTATTTTTGGCCAATGGTTTATTTGGAAAGTTAAAATTTTATGTCTTACTAGGGTTTCAGAAGTAACTGTAGCGCGGTGTATGGCACTGTTCACGCTATAGTACCCGACGCATTGTTTACTTAGGGTTTTTGGGGATTGTCTATTTAAACCACTTGTAACCTCATTTGAGAGGCAGACTATATGGAATTGTGATTGAGAGTTGAGTGACCTCCTCTTGTTCTTCTTGAACTTCTGAACTTATCAAGGGTAAATCAAAACCTTTGTGGCGTTCTTCATTTGTAATCTAGGTTCTTGAGACGGGTTCTTCAATGGGTCTAGATTTTGATATAATCTAGGTTCTTTGAACGGGTTCTCATTGGGTCTAGATTCTCCATCCATATACCTGAGTTTGGCTTTCTTGGGGTTGTTTTTCTAGTATTGTTGTTGGGTCTCAAAGCAAGTCTATTGGGGTTCACATCAAATACTAATCTTCTAATTAAATCTAAGAATGATGGAAAACAACAATGAAAACAATACGGTCAAGATAAAAAGGGTGAGAGAGAATATTAAAAGATAAATTAATCTCAAAACACGGTCTACAAATAAATAATCATGTGTGAGTTGATTATCACCCTTAACACAAGTCATAAGCTTAACCATGGCTAGATGTGAAAACCTTGGGGGCTTCTAAAGTTTCTTGGGCTTGACCGAAACCAATGGTAAGGTGTTTGTGGGCTTCAATTGGAAGAAAAAATAAAAAATAAAACATGGGTTTCTTGTAGCTAATTCAGCGGATGGAAGAACTGAACTAGGATGGTTAATCTCGGGTGTAAATAATGAAACTTCACTTGAGAAAATAGTGCAAGAGGTCATGGGCTTGGGTCCTTTATTTTGCAATGCACATGAACGTCCACCTACGTGCCGATTTGTGGTGACTTGGGCATTTGTATGGCTTTGCTTCCTCAATTGACATGCCTTAGATCAAGACTAATCTTTTAATTAAATCTAAGAATAATGAAAAACAACAATGAAAACAATATGGTCTAGATAAAAAAGGAGAGAGAATTGAAAGGAAAATTAACCTCAAAACTTGGTTTGGAGATGAATAATCATGTGTAAGTTGATTATGGAGCGTGGGTCAGAAGCTTAACCACGGCTAGCTATGAACCTCGGGGTTTCTTACACTTCTTGGGCTTGACGGAAACCGATGGTAACGTGTATGTGGGCATCAATTGGAAGAATGAAATGAAAGACAGCTGTCTGGAAGCAACTCGTCGGATGCTGTTACTGAACTAGGCGGGTTATGATGGGGTGCAAGTAATGAGATTTGTCTTGCGAAAATGGTGTAAAAGGCGTGGGCTAGGGGCCAATTTGTTGCAATGGACATGAAGGGGCACCTAGGTGCCGATTTGCAGTGACCTGGGCATTTACATGGCTTTGTTTCAGTTGACATGTCTTGGATCAAGACTAATCCTCTAATTCAACCCAAGAATGATGAAAAACAGCAATAAAAGCAACAAGGTTTAAGGAAAAAAGGTGAGAAAGAATATTAAAAGGGAAATTAAGCACAAAACATGGTTTAGAGATGAATAATCATGTGTATGTTGATTTTTGACCTTTAACTCTAGCTAGAAGCTTAAACATGGCTAGATGTGAACCTTGGGGGCTTGTTACAAGTCTTGGGCTTGACGGAAACCAATGGTAAGCTGTATGTGGGCTTCAACTGACAGAATGAGATACAAGACGGGGATTTCTTGCTGCTAATTCATGAGATGCTAGAATTGAACTTGCAGGGAGATTGTGGGGAGCAAATAGTGAAGTTTCCAATGACGAAATGTCTAAAAGGCATGGGCTTGGTGCCGATTTGTTGCAATGCACACATGAAGGTGCACCTAGGTGGCGATTTGCGGTGACTTGGGCATTTACACGGCTTTGTTTCAATTAACATGTCTTGGATCAATACTAATCTTCGAATTAAATCTAAGAATGATGGAAAACAACAATGAAAACTATAAGGTCAAGATAAAAAGGGTGAGAAAGAATATTAAAAGATAAATTAATCTCAAAATATGGTCTAGAGATAGATAATCATGTGGAAGTCGATTATTTCCCTTAACTCAAGTTTAACCGTGGCTAGATGTGAACCTTGGGAGATTTTTACGCTTCTTGGGATTGACCGAAACTAATGGTAAGGTGTATGTGGCCTTCAATTTCAAGAATGAAATAAAAGACATATATCAGGATGGCAATTCGTCGGATTCTATTACTAAACTAGGCGTGTTAATGTGGAGTGTGAGTATTGGGATTTCTCTTGAGAAAATATTGCGAAATGCGTGGGCTAGGGGCCGATTTGTCGCAATGCACATGAAGGGGCCGCTAGGTGCCGATTTGCGGTGACTTGGTCATTTACCCGGCTTTCCTTCAATTGACATATGTCTTGGACGAAGAACATTCTTCTAATTCAACCCCAGAATGATGACAAAGAACAATAAAACCTACAAGGTTTAGGGAAAAATAGGTGAGAAAGAATATTAAAAGGGAAATTAAGCACAAAGCTTGGTTTAGAGATGAATAATCATGTGTATGTTGATTGCTGACCTTTAACTCTAGCTAGAAGCTTAAACATGGCTAGATGTGAACCTTGGGGGCTTGTTACACGTCTTGGGCTTGACGGAAACCAATGGTAAGCTGTATGTGGGCTTCAACTGAAAGAATGAGATACAAGACGGGGACTTCTTGCTGCTAATTCATGAGATGCTAGAATTGAACTTGGAGGGTGATTGTGGGGAGCAAATAGTGAAGTTTCCAATGCCGAAATGTCTAAAAGGCATGGGCTTGGTGCCGATTTGTTGCAATGCACACATGCACCTAGGTGGCGATTTGCGGTGACACGAGCATTTACACGGCTTTGTTTCAATTAACATGTCTTGGATCAATACTAATCTTCTAATTAAATCTAAGAATGATGGAAAGCAACAATGAAAACTATAAGGTCAAGATAAAAAGGGTGAGAAAGAACATTAAAAGATAAATTAATCTCAAAATAAGGTCTAGAAATACATAATCATGTGGAAGTCGATTATTTCCCTTAACTCAAGTTTAACCGTGGCTAGATGTGAACCTTGGGAGATTTTTACGCTTCTTGGGCTTGACCGAAACCAATGGTAAGTTGTATGTGGCCTTCAATTTCAATAATGAAATAAAAGACATATATCGGGGTGGCAATTCGTCGGATTCTATTACTAAACTAGGCGTGTTAATGTGGAGTGTGAGTATTGGGATTTCTCTTGAGAAAATATTGCGAAATGCGTGGGCTAGGGGCCGATTTGTCGCAATGCACATGAAGGGGCAGCTAGGAACCGATTTGCTGTGACTTGGTCATTTACCCGGCTTTCCTTCAATTGACATGTCTTGGATGAAGAACAATCTTCTAATTCAATCCTAGAATGATGACAAACAACTATAAAAGCTACAAGGTTTAGGGAAAAAAGGTGAGAAAGAATATTAAAAGGGAAATTAAGCACAAAGCATGGTTTAGAGATGAATAATCTTGTGTATGTTGATTATTGCCCTTTAACTTAGCTTGAAGCTTAAACATGGCTAGATGTGAACCTTGGGGCCTTTTAACACGTCTTGGGCTTGACGGAAACTGATGAGTGTGCGAAAGTGCACTCTATATACCCTATTATTGGACTAAAATGCTAAAATGTGAATAGAAATTATAGGAATTAATGTGTATTCTTAAATTGAATTTCTATTTACGTTGGGATACTCCTAAGCAGTTTTTTTATATCTAATTTCAGAGTTTATAAAAGAGCAAGTCAAGCCCAGCTAAATTCACAGGAGGACATTCATGGGGTTTGAGAGCAATTTGGAAGAAAAGAAAAAGAAAAAAATCACAAAATGAAACCACAGAAATCCAGGTCCGAAATTCGCTAGGAGACAGTCTGGACATACTTTAGTCTTTTGACTGTATCTTTTTACTCATATATCGGATTGATGCGATTCTTGATACATTGGAAAGCTATCTTAAAGGGGCTATAACTTTGTCTCTAATAAGGATTTCCAAATTCGAACTCCTGAAAGCTGTACGTGGCTGCCAAGATAAGTCCTAAAATTTAGGCGATTTTTTTATGCGGAAATCAAGAGGACATTAGGGTTTCTTTGTTACCCTATATAAGCATATCATTAGCACGAAATGGAGAGGAGGAAGAGGCACAAGAGGCAGATCTGAAGAGAGGAAAAAATCACTTCCATGGCCACCGTTCGCTTCAGTTTTCTCTGGAGATTTTTGTTGTCCATTATATTTATGGGAACTAAATTCTCAAGTAGGGTTAGGGATGAACTTGCACATTAGATGGTATTTCTAATTTATTCTTAATTCATGTATTTGATTTTCAATTGCTAAAACTATTTTGTTTTATCATTCTCAATTCATCGTTGATGTTTTCTTCTCCGAATAATCATAGAATTTATTGTGTTTATGGATTCAGTCATGCTTTTTCTATTGAATGGATTAGTTCTTTGATTATGTTTGGATCAATTATTTATCTATATTGATTTAGTTTTTTTTGCTGCAATATCGCTTCCTGAGTATATTGTCGTCATTGGATTTTATCAATAGGGGTAGTAATTCACGTTTTTTAAAAGTGGTGAATGTTTTTTTCAAAGGGTTACATTTGATTTAAGTCTGGTTTATAAATCTATACCTTCCGATTGGGAATTGCGGGAATTGAGTTCCTAATTGAGTTATCCAATGAATTAAGAATAATTAAAATACCAGATTTGTGCAAGGGATTCCCGACGCTCTACTGTTTGTTAAGTTTGAGTACTTTTTCTGTTAATCACTTTGCTTCACTTGAATTTACGTTTAAAATTAATCTTTGTTCTCTATTACTTATTTAATATTTTTTCTTTAGTTTCTTTGTTCCTCTTGCTATTCTTTTAATTTGTCTCCCTGTGGAATCGACACCCCAAAGCTGTGCTACAACTACCGCGTTATTCTTTGGGCGTAATCAAGTTTGGCGCCGTTGCTGGGGAGACGGTAGAAGAATTGTGAGATAGTTTTCCTTTTCAACAGTTTGTAAAGGCGGTAACTTCGTTCCCTATTTTAGCTTGCTGCATCTTTTTTTTTTATTTTCTTTTTCTTTTTGTAGTTTTTTTTTTTTAGTGTTGGGTTTTTCTCTACCTTGCATGCACAGGTATAGAGACGCCTTGGGTCGGTTTGCTTGTAGACCTGTGTTAGAGTCAGAGTTTAATTTTTCTGATCATTTGTTTGATAATTCTTCTAATTTTGAGAAAATGAGTGAACATGAAGATCAACCCACTAGGACCCTTCAGGATTACCTCCACCCTACACGCACAGCCACACCATCATGCATCATGTTTCCAGCTAATATTCGCCAATTGGATTTTAAAACAGGGATGATACAGTTACTCCCTACTTTTCATGGCTTGGAAAATGAGAAAATCCATATGTGCACATTAGGGAGTTTGAGGAAGTAGTTGCGACTTTTCATAGTCAAAATGCAACTGATGACATTGCGAGACTTAAGTTCTTTCCTTTCTCTTTGAAGGATAGAGCTAAGAGTTGGCTATACTCTTTGAGACCACGATCTATTGGGTCATGGAATGAGATGACTCAGGTCTTCTTTAATAAATACTTTCCCCAACATAAGACCAATGTTTTAAAAAGGCAAATCTCCACCTTTGTACAAAAGGACAGTGAGACTTTGTCTCAGTCCTGGGAGAGATTTAAGGAGCTATTGAGTATGTGTCCTCACCATGGGTATGAGAATTGGCACTTAGTGAGCTATTTTTATGAGGGACTTACACCTAGAGAGCGTCAATTTGTAGAGATGATGTGTAATAGTGAGTTCTTACAGAAAGATCCTGATGAGGCCATAGAATACCTCAATGAGCTTGCTGAAAAAGCTCACACTTGGACTGGACCTAATGCTACTGAGAGCACAAATAGGTCACGACCTGCAGGAAACCTAAATGGTGGTGGAATTTACCATCTCAGGGAAGAAGATAACCTAAAAGCTAAGGTTGAGATGCTCACTAGAGAGCTAGAGGCGTTGAAGACTAAGGACTTAAAGCCAACACACGTGGCTAATCATGCAGAGTCTTTTGGACCATGTTTTGTGTGTGGTGGGGTAGATCACCTTGCCCAAGAGTGTCCCACATTGGCTGAGATGAGAGGAATATATGAGGAACAATGTAATGCCTTAGGTATGTACAAGAAGCCTTTTACACATTTCTCTGACACCTATAATCCGGGGTGGCGTAATCACCCCAATTTTAGCTGGAAGTCTGAAAACCAGCCGCCTGCACAACCCCCTAGATCATATCCTACACCATATCATGCACCTTCATCTTCTAGGAGCCCCTTAGAAGATACTTTACATGCTTTTATTGAGGCACAAGGTAAGACTAACCAAAAGTTTGAATCTTTGATTACGCAGGTTGTTGAAGAAAATAAGGAGATAAAAAGCCAAGTGTCCAAATTGATGAGCTCCTTGAGTATGAATGAGCGAGATAAGTTTCCTTCTCAAGCTCAATCCGTACCCCATGGTCAACACATGGCACAAGAGAATTTGAAGGATGCGAATGCCATTGTGACACGAAGTGGTAAGTCATTACACATCCCAACAACGAACAAATCAGAGGATGTGGAAGAGGACCAAAGCAATAGTGGTGCCGAGCTACCCAAAGAAGCCGAGGTAATAAAGAGCCCAGTTAAGGTACCATTTCCTCAAGCTTTAAAACTGAATAAGCGAACTTTGGATCCTAACAATGAAATCTTGGAGAATCTCAAGCAGGTAAAAATTAACCTCCCTCTTTTGCATGTTATTAAACAAGTTCCTACTTACGCAAAAGTTCTTAAAGATTTGTGTACAGTCAAGAGGAAGCACCATGTTAAGAAGACAGCATTTCTGACAGAGCAAGTTAGTGCTCTAATTGAGCAGCGGATTCCTCCCAAGTACAAGGATTCTGGTTGCCCAACCATTGCATGCAGCATTAGAAATCATGAGTTTGGGCAAGCTTTGCTAGATTTAGGAGCTAGCGTGAATCTAATGCCATATTCTATTTATTTGCAGTTGGGGTTGGGAGAAATCAAACCAACCACTGTGGTATTACAATTGGCTGACCGTTCAGTCAAAGTACCCCGGGGTGTGGTAGAGGATGTTCTAATTCAAATTGATAAATTTTATTATCATGTTGATTTCCTAATCCTTGACACTAGCTCTGTTGTTGTTACTACTTCTAAAATTCCTGTGATTTTAGGTAGGCCTTTCCTTGCCACTGCTAATGCTCTTATTAATTGCAGGAATGGGCTCTTGAAGCTTTCTTTTGGAAACATGACTCTCGAGGTGAATATCTTCCATATTGCAAGACAGCCAGAAGATGATGACGAGAGCCACCAGACATACATGATTGACTCACTCATAGAAAAGAGAGTTTCTATAGCTCATGATTTTGACCCCCTTGAGTATTTTCTTGTTAATTCTGAGTTTGATTCTATCAGTAATCCATCTGATGTAGTTGATATTTGTGCTATCTTTGATAGAACTCAGGATTATGGCACTCGGGCCTGGCAACCAAAGTTTGAGGAGTTGCCTGAGAGAGGAAAAGCAAATTCCTTCAAGTGTGGAAGCACCCAAAGTTGAACTGAAACCTCTGCCTAAGGGTTTAAAGCATGTTTTCCTTGGTCCAGGTGATACTTTTCCTGTTATTATCTCATCTGAATTGTCTGAGTCTCAAGGTGAGAAATTAATTCGGATCCTAAGTGAGCATAAGTCAGCCTTAGGTTGGAGCATTGCTGATATAAAAGGTGTTAGTCCCCTGGTCTGTTCTCATACATAAAATTAATTTGGAGGAAGGAACTAGCCCTCGTAGAGACCCCCAGCGTAGGCTTAATCCTACTATGAAAGAAGTAGTGAAAAATGAAGTGTTGAAACTATTAGATGCAGGAATCATATATCCTATTGCTGATAGTAAATGGGTAAGTCCTACACAGGTTGTTCCTAAGAAGTCAAGTGTTACTGTGGTGAAAAATGACCTGGGAGAGCTAGTCCCTACAAAACTTGTGACTGGGTGGCGGATGTGCATTGATTAGAGAAAATTGAATGCTGCCACCCGGAAAGACCATTTTCCTCTCCCTTTTATTGATCAAATTCTTGAGCGTGTGGCTAGTCATCCTTTCTATTGTTTCTTGGATGGTTATTCTGGTTATTATCAAATTGAAATTGCATTAGAAGACCAGGATAAAACCACTTTCACTTGTCCTTTCAGTACTTATGCTTTTCGTAGAATGCCATTTGGATTGTGTAATGCACCTGCTACTTTTCAACGTTGCATGATGAGCATTTTTAGTGACATGGTTGAAAATTGCATGGAAGTTTTTATGGATGACTTGACTGTTTTTGGATCTACTTTTGATGCATGCTTATTGAATTTAGAGAGGGTGTTGACTCGCTGTGAGGAGAAGGAATTGGTTTTGAATTGGGAAAAATGCCACTTTATGGTACCTTCAGGTATTGTGTTAGGGCATATTATTTCTTCTAGGGGGATAGAGGTAGATCAATTTAAGATTGAATTAATCTCTAAGTTGCCTACACCTAGGACAGTAAAGGACGTGAGATCCTTCCTTGGTCATGCGGGCATTTATAAGAGGTTCATACAGAATTTTTCTACCATATCTAGACCACTATGTGACCTCCTAGCTAAAGATGCCCCATTTGAGTGGACACAAGATTGTCAAGAGGCCTTTAAAACGCTAATTGGCAAGCTTACCTCAGCACCCATAATGCAGCCACCTGATTGGACTTTGATGTGAACCCCAATCGACTCGCTTTGAGACCCAACAACAATATTGGAAAAACAAACCCAAGAACGTCAAACTCAAGTCTATGGATGGAGAATTTAGACCCGTTGAGAACTCGTTTCAAGAACCTAGATTATATCAAAATCTAGACCCGTTGAAATCCCGTCTCAAGAACCCAAATTACGAGGAGGAACGCCACAAAGGTTGTGATTTACCTTTGATAAGTTCAAGAGTTCAATTAAGAACAAGAGGAGAAAACTCACTCACAATTAAAATTCGAAATAAAATAATGTCTTACCTCTCAAATGAGGTTACAAGTGCCTTAAATAAACAATTCCCAAAACCCTAAAGGAATAGTGCCGCGGGTACTGTAGCGTGAACAGTGCCACACTACAGTAACTTCTAAAACCCTAGTTCACATAAATTAATAACTTTCCAAATATGCCCTTGGTCAAAAATACAAGGCCTTCCCAAAAACCCTAGTTCATTAGAAATAAGACATATGGGCTAGACATCTCCCAAGCCCAATTATTCTAGAATAATTCCTTTGACTAATAAAATAAGCCATTTCAATGAAATAAATAAGTCCATGGTCTTTAATAACAATCGGCTCAAGTCGTGTCTTCCATAGCTTGGATCAAGTGGATCAAAACTGGTTCTCATTCTTTCAAGCCCATCATGTGTGTTGGGCTCTTGCTAGTTTCATCCCAATTGGATTGTACCAATTCTTGCATTGCTCCCTTAATCTTCGTGGCTCTTAATCTTGTAATTGATCCTTAAGACTTGATTTGCCTTGGGGCCCATTAGACTTTACCTTTTGAGATTATGTGTGATGCAAGTGATTTTGCTGTAGGTGCTGTACTTTGACAGCGAAGGGAGGGAAAGCCTTTTGTCATTTACTATGCTAGTAGAACTCTAAATAGTGCTCAGATGAATTACTCCACCACTGAAAAAGAGTTGCTAGCTGTAGTGTTTGCTTTGGATAAGTTTCGTGCTTACGTGATTGGTTCTCCTATTATTATTTTTAAGGATCATGCAGCCCTTAAGTACCTTCTTACAAAGAAGGATGCTAAGGCACGATTAATACGATAGATTTTACTTTTGCAGGAATTTGACATCACCATCAAAGACAAGAAAGGAGTGGAGAACGTAGTGGCTGACCATCTCTCGAGGCTCACATTTGAGGACACCTTTGACCACCTGCCAATTAGGGATGATTTTCCCGATGAGCATTTACTATCTATTACTTCTCTACCATGGTTTGCTCATATTGTGAATTATTTGGCTGCAGGTGAGATACCGGTGGATTGGAGCGCTCAGGACAAGAGGAAGTTCATAACTGAGGTACGTAATTTCTATTGGGATGATCCTTTTCTTTTCAAATACTGCCCTGACCAAATTTTAAGGCGTTGCATCCCTGATGAAGAGATTGCTAGCGTCTTGGAATTTTGTCACTCTCAAGCTTGTGGGGGCCACTTTTCAATGAAGAAAACCGCTGCAAACATTTTGCAGTGTGGATTTTATTGGCCCACCATATTTAAGGATGCAAACATCTATTGTCGCTCATGTGAAAAGTGTCAAAAGTTAGGAGTTATATCCCATCGTAATATGATGCCCTTAAACCCAATTTTAGTGATTGAAATTTTTGATTGTTGGGGCATTGATTTTATGGGACCATTTCCTCCTTTTGGATATCAATATATTATTGTGGCAGTAGATTATGTGTCAAAATGGGTAGAGGCAACAGCTTGCAGGAGCAATGATAATAGGACGGTAATCAAATTTCTCAAAGAGAATGTGTTATCTCGATTTGGTACACCACGTGCTATCATTAGTGATCGGGGTACACATTTTTGCAACCGTTCTTTTGAGGCTTTGATGAAAAAATATGGGGTGGTACATAAGATCTCTACTGCCTACCACCCCCAGACAAGTGGACAGGTAGAACTTGCAAACAGGGAAATTAAGCAAATTTTAGAAAAAACGATCAATCCAGATCGCAAAGATTGGTCTTTAAGACTAGTTGATGCGCTTTGGGCCAATCGTACAGCTTTCAAAACTCCCTTAGGTATGTCACCTTATAGGCTTGTTTTTGGGAAGCCTTGCCACTTACCTGTGGAGCTCGAGCATCGAGCTTATTGGGCCATCAAGCATTTCAATTTTGATATGGGAGAAGCAGGTAAGCTTAGAAATTTTCAGTTGACCGAGTTAGAGGAGTTGAGAAATGATGCTTATGAGAGCTCTAGAATCTATAAGGCTAAAATGAAAGCATTTCATGATAAAAATATTTTGAGAAAAACGTTTAACCTTAATGATCGAGTGTTTTTATATGATTCTAGACTCCATAAGCACCCAGGAAAACTTCGGTCTAGGTGGACTGGCCCCTTTTTAGTAAGGAATGTTTTTGTAAATGGGGCGGTAGAAATAGAAGATCCTAAGGATGGTCGGATCTTTAAAGTAAATGGTCAACGCCTTAAAATATTAATTAATAGGCAAGTTCCGAAAGTGGAAGACATTCCACTTGTGGATCCAGTCTATCAACCTTGACCACACCACCAAGGTATGTGTTTCTTTATTTATTTTGTTTTACTTTGTTTTGTTTTTGTTTTTTCTTATTTTCTTTCTTTTCCTTTTTGTTTGCTGTTGGTTTCTTTGTTTTTGATTGCAGGATAGTTTCATTTCGTCATTTCAGATTACCATCTTTGGTGTTTAGGGAGCTACCCACGTCACTCATCAGGTGTATTCTACCATTTTCAGTTACTCCCCATTCAATTTTGATTCTTAAACATTGAGGACAATGTTTCATTTAAGTTGGGGGGTGGTGGTGCAAATTCAGTTTTTAAAATGCTTGTTGGAACTCTGTGACATATTTTCATGTGTCAATATTTTTTAATTTGCATCACACGTGCATCATTTTCACATGTGTACTCATTCTCATTCATAGCCATCTTCGTGAATCCACCAAACCCACCAAATCATTTTTTGCTGAAACATTCACAGAATCCTTAATGCACTTATCCAAGTTTTGAGGTAAGATGGTGGTTTGACACATGTAGCTAGAGAACTCTTTTGCTTAAGTTTTCATGTGAGTTGGACTTCTTGTGGTTTCATTTTGTGATTTTTTTCTTTTTCTTTTCTTCCAAATTACTCTCAAACCCCATGAATGTCCTCCTTTGAATTTGACTGGGCTTGACTTGCTCTTTTATAAACTCTGAAATAAAACATAAAAAAAAGACTACTTAGGAGTATCCCAACGTAAATAGAAATTCAATTAAAGAATATACATTAATTCCTATGATTTCTATTCACATTTTAGGATTTTAGTCCAATAATAGGGTATTTGGAGTGCACTTTCGCACAATCATCATCTCACAATGTCATTAGTTGCATTTTGACTATGAAAAGTTGCAACTACTTCCTCAAACTCCCTAATGTGCACATATGGATTTTCATTTTCCAAGCCATGAAAAGTAGGGAGTAACTGTATCATCCCTGTTTTAAAATCCAATTGGCGAATATTAGCTGGAAACATGATGCATGATGGTGTGGCTGTGCGTGTACGGTGGAGGTAATCATGAAGGGTCCTAGTGGGTTGATCTTCATGTTCACTCATTTTCTCAGAATTAGAAGAATTATCAAACAAATGATCAGAAAAATTAAACTCTAACTCTAACACAAGCCTACAAGCAAACCGACCCAATGCGTCTCTATACCTGTGTATGCAAGGTAGAGAAAAACGGAACACAAAAAAAAAAAACTACAAAAAGAAATAGAAAATAAAATAAAGATGCAGCAAGCTAAAAGAGGGAACGAAGTTACCGCCTTTACAAACTATTGAAAAGAAAAACTATCTCACAATTTTTCTACCGTCTCCCTGGCAACAGCGCCAAAATTTGATTATGCCCAAAGAATAATCGGTAGTTGTAGCACAGCTTTGGGGTGTCCATTCCATAGGGAGACAAATTAAAAGAATAGCAAGAGGAATAAAGAAACTAAAGCAAAATATTAAATAAGTAATAGAGAACAAAGATTAATTTTAAATGTAAATTAAAGTAAAGCAAAGTGATTAACAGAAAAAGTACTCAAATTTGACAAACAGTAGAGCGTCGGAAATCCCTTGCACAAATCTGGTATTTTAATTATTCTTAATTCATTGGATAACTCAATTAGGAACTCAATTCCCGAAATTCCCAATCGGAACGTATAGATTTATAAACCAGACTTAAATCAAATGTAACCCTTTGAAAAAACATTCACCACTTTTAAAAAACGGAAATTACTACCCCTATTGATAAAATCCAATGACGACAATATACTCAGGGAGCGATATTGCAGGAAAAAACTAAACCAATATAGATAAATAATTGATCCAAACATAATCAAAGAACTAATCCATTCAATAGAAAAAGCATGACTGAATCCATAAACAGAATAAATTCTATGATTATTCGGAGAAGAAAACATCAATGATGAATTGAGAATGATAAAACAAAAGAGTTTTAGCAATTGAAAATCAAATACATGAATTAAAAATAAATTAGAAATATCATCTAATGTGCAAGTTCATCCCTAACCCTACTTGAGAATTTAGTTACCCATAAATATAATGGACAACAAAAATCTCCAGAGAAAACTGAAGCGAACGGTTGCCATGGAAGTGATTTTCTCCTCTCTTCAGATCTACCTCTTATGTCTCTTCTCCCCTCCATTTCGTGCTAATGATATGCTTATATAGGGTAGGATAGAAACTGATGGGCCCCAAGGTGGACCAAGTCTTAAGGATCAATTACAAGATTAAGAGCCACGAAGATTAAGGGAGCAATGCAAGAATTGGTGCAATCCAATTGGGATGAAACTAGCAAGAGCCCAACACACATGATGGGCTTGAAAGAATGAGAACCAGTTTTGATCCACTTAATCCAAGCTATGGAAGACACGACTTGAGCCGATTGTTATTAAAGACCATGGACTTATTTATTTCATTGAAATGACTTATTTTATTAGTCAAAGGAATTATTCTAGAATAATTGGGCTTGGGAGATGTCTAGCCCATATGTCTTATTTCTAATGAACTAGGGTTTTTGGGAAGGCCTTGTATTTTGGCCAAGGGCATATTTGGAAAGTTATTAATTTATGTGAACTAGGGTTTTAGAAGTTACTGTAGCGCGGCACTGTTCACGCTACAGTACCGCGGCACTATTCCGTTAGGGTTTTGGGAATTGTTTATTTAAGGCACTTGTAGCCTCATTTGAGAGGTAAGACATTTTTTATTGAATTTTCATTGTGAGTGAGTTTTCTCCTCGTGTTCTTAATTGAACTCTTGAACTTATCAAAGGTAAATCACAACCTTTGTGGCGTTCCTCCTTGTAATTTGGGTTCTTGAGACGGGATTTCATTGGGTCTAGATTTTAATATAATCTAGGTTCTTGGAACGAGATTTCAACGGGTCTAAATTCTCCATCCATAGACTTGAGTTTGGCGTTCTTGGGTTTGCTTTCCAATATTGTTGTTGGGTCTTAAAGCGAGTCGATTGGGGTTCACATCATTTGGTAATCAGAGCAAGGTTTCCAATCAGGTCTGATTCTATCTTTATTTATTGTATCGTTAATTCTAGAGCTTCAATGTTCTAGAATTGCCAAAAAAAAAAAAAAAAGCACAAAAATTCGTTTTTCCTAGGGCTGCCAAAATTTGCACCATCTAGGGTTTCATTGATTTCCTTCTATTTCCTTGCCAATTTGTATGTGTTTGAATTCAATTGTTTGATTATCACAATTGAATATTTCTGTTTGTGGTTGAATTTTTGAGAAAAGAAAGGAAAAGAAAAGAAAAGAAAGGAAAAGAAAAAAAAAATTCGAAAAAAAAAAATTTCAAAAAAAAAAAGGGAGAGAGAAGGAAAGTAGAGGTAGCATATTCAGTGGTTGCTATATAGTTACAATAAAAGAGAAAGAAAGAAATTTGTTGATTGGGTCTTGTCCTTAAAGGGGCTGAATTACCTCTTGTTACCTCTTTCTAGTTGGTATCTTCTCTTATAGTTACCCTTCCATTCCAATAATTTCCTTGATTCCCTTGTCATTTTATTCATTCCGTGTTTCTTGTTCTTGTTTCTTGGATCTAATTATTAGTTGGGATAAAACAAGGTTGTATTGCCTTGATTTAGTTCAATTAGTTTTGAAAGAACTTGAGTGGGAAAACTCTTGAGGTAAAAGGCAAGAGAGTGTGAGATCATTATCGGGAAAAAGCCAATTAAGAGTGAAACACGAGTGGAGTGCCATTATTTGAGTGTAAACACGTGAGGGAGAGCGTGTGAGGTCTTTTTCCACTAACATTCTTTTTTGTGCAGCACATACAATGTCTCATTAAAGTGACTCATAACCAAAGGGGATGTCAGACAATTCATTCTTTTTGTTGCAGTCCATGCAACAAAAGTTTGAAAGGTTAAATTTGAAGTTGGGGGAAGTGATGGATAAGATGGAACAACAAGGTGCATTGATTAGAAATTTGCAAAGTGGGAGAGATAGGAGGAGATGTGAGCCTAGTATTGAGAATAGGTACAATAAGAATGAAGAGTATGACGAGTCTCTTGTTAGGCGTGCTCCCAATACAGAATTTAAGATGGATGGTATAGAGCAGCAAAGAGAGAACATTTTTCGTATTAGATGCCACATCAACAACAAGGTATGTAGTATGATTATTGATGGAGGGAGTTGTACTAATGTTTGCTAGCACTACTTTAGTTGAGAAATTGAATCTACCTACTTTGAAACACCCTAGACCATACAAGTTGCAGTGGTTGAATGATTGTGGGGAGGTTAGGATAAATAAGCAAGTGCTAGTTTCTTTTTCAATTGGGAGGTACAAGGATGATGTACTTTGTGATGTTGTGCCTATGCATGCTGGCCATATTTTGTTGGGGAGGCCGTGGCAGTGTGATAGGAGAGTGATCTATGATGGGTTTAGAAACATGTACAGTTTTGAAAAGGATGGAAAAAGAATCAAACTTGCTCCTTTAACTCCAACACAGGTCCATGAGGACCAACTGAAGTTGAAAGGTGAGGTTGATCAAAAAAGAAATAGTGAGGCCAAAACCCTCAAGAGAATGAGAGAGTGAAAAGGAAAAAGAGAGTGAAGAAAAAATAGAGAGTGAAAAGAATAAAGAGACTGAAGCAAAGAGAGAGAGTGAAAAGAAAAAAGAGAGTGAAAAGGAAAAAAAGAGTGAAAGAAAAAAAGAGAGTGAAAAAAAAAATGAGAGTGAAAAGAAAAGCTGGAGTGAAGAAAGTGAGAGAAAAGCAAAGAGAGAAATGAGTTTTTATGCTAAGGCGAATTTTACTACTAACGGATTTAATGAATCTTTGCCTAGTATTGTTATCTCTTTGATGCAGGGATATAAGGTCGTAATTCCTAGCGGAGTGTTTAGTGGATTGTCATCTATTAGAGAGATAGAGCATTACATTGATTTTATACCAAGTGCGACAATCCCTACTCGACCTTTCTTTGAAGAACATGAGTCCTTGACGCACTTGAAAGGACACTGTAAGTTGAATAGAATGCATGACAAGTGGGTGCAACTCATTGAGACATTTCCTTATGTAACTAAGTACACACAAGGTAAAGAAAATTTTGTGGTTGATGCTTATGCAAGAAGGTATGTCCTTGTCATCATTATAGATGCAAAGTTATTGAGACTTAAATATGATAAGAACTTGTTTGTTAATGATGATGGCATGACTAGTGTGTATGGAGTACGTAAGAAAGCATCGTTTTCTCATTTATATAGACTAGATTGGTACTTGTTTAGAGAGAAAAGATTTTGTGTGCCTACTAGTCTTATGCGTGAGTTGCTTGTGCATGGATGTGGTCTGTTGGGAAATTTTGATATAAAGAGGATTTTAGACGTGTTGGATGACCATTGGTGGGAGTACTACTTACCATTCATTGAATTTGCATATAATTGGAATGGTCATTTTGGTACAAAGAAAACCTTAGATGTGTTTCATGAACGTTTGTGGGAGTATCATTTGCCATTCATTGAATTGTTGGATGAACATTTCTTTTGGCCTAAGATGAAAAGAGACGTCAATTGCATTTGTGGCATGTGCATTACATGTAGGAAGGCCAAGTCTAAGGTTTTGCCACATTGGTTGTATACACCCTTACCCGTTCCTAGTAAACCATTGGTAGGCATATCTATGGACTTTGTTTTGGGGCTGCGTACAACTAAAAGTGGTAGTGATTCTATTTTTGTGGTTGTGCATAGATTTAGTAAAATGTCACATTTCATTCCATGTCATAAAATTGATGATACCACAAACATAGCTAACTTATTTTTCAGGGGGATAGTGCGACATCAGGGTGTACCTAGGAGGATTGTTTCTAATACCCAGCTCTTATGCACTGTTCTTCATAAGAATTTAAAAACTTGGGAGCATTGTTTGCCATTTAAAGAGTTTGCATATAATAGGACGTTGCATACTACTACTTCATATTCTCCTTTTAAAGTTGTTTATGATTTTAATCCACTTACTCATTTAACTCTAATACTTTTGTTTGTGGATGACAGAAGTAGCTTGGATGGACATTTCCAAATTCCTGATAAAATTAATGATATTTCATACCTAGTGGATCTTCCAGGTATGTATCACGTGTTTGCTATTTTCATTGTTACTGATATTTTTCCCTTTGATCCAGGTGGAGATTCGAGGTCGAATCCTTTTGAGGAGAGGGGGAATGATGGCCCCAAGGTGGACCAAGTCTTAAGGATCAATTACAAGATTAAGAGCCACGAAGATTAAGGGAGCAATGCAAGAATTGGTGCAATCCAATTGGGATGAAACTAGTAAGAGCCCAACACACATGATGGGCTTGAAAGAATGAGAACCAGTTTTGATCCACTTAATCCAAGCTATGGAAGACACGACTTGAGCCGATTGTTATTAAAGACCATGGACTTATTTATTTCATTGAAATGACTTATTTTATTAGTCAAAGGAATTATTCTAGAATAATTGGGCTTGGGAGATGTCTAGCCCATATGTCTTATTTCTAATGAATTAGGGTTTTTGGGAAGGCCTTGTATTTTGGCCAAGGGCATATTTGGAAAGTTATTAATTTATGTGAACTAGGGTTTTAGAAGTTACTGTAGTGCGGCACTGTTCACGCTACAGTACCCGCGGCACGATTCCTTTAGGGTTTTGGGAATTGTTTATTTAAGGCACTTGTAGCCTCATTTGAGAGGTAAGACATTTTTTATTGAATTTTCATTGTGAGTGAGTTTTCTCCTCGTGTTCTTAATTGAACTCTTGAACTTATCAAAGGTAAATCACAACCTTTGTGGCGTTCCTCCTTGTAATTTGGGTTCTTGAGACGGGATTTCATTGGGTCTAGATTTTAATATAATCTAGGTTCTTGGAACGAGATTTCAACGGGTCGAAATTCTCCATCCATAGACTTGAGTTTGACGTTCTTGGGTTTGTTTTCCAATATTGTTGTTGGGTCTCAAAGCGAGTCGATTGGGGTTCACATCAGAAACCCTAATGTCCTCTTAATTTCCGCATAAAAAAATCGCCTAAATTTTAGGACTTATCTTGGCAGCCACGTCCAGCCTTCAGAACTTCGAATTTGGAAATCCTTATTAGAGACAAAGTTATAGCCCTTTAAGATATCTTTCTAATTCATCAAGAATCGGATCAATCCAATATGTGAGCAAAAGGATACAGTCAAAACACTAAAGTATGTTCAGACTGTCTCCTAGTGAATTTCGGACTTGGACTTCTTGTGGTTTCATTTTGTGATTTTTTTCTTTTTCTTTTCTTCCAAATTACTCTCAAACCCCATGAATGTCCTCATTTGAATTTGACTGGGCTTGACTTGCTCTTTTATAAACTCTGAAATAAAACATAAAAAAAAAAGACTGCTTAGGAGTATCCCAACGTAAATAGAAATTCAATTAAAGAATACACATTAATTCCTATGATTTCTATTCACATTTTTGGATTTTAGTCCAATAATAGGGTATTTGGAGTGTACTTTCGCACAATCATCATCTCATAATGTCATTAGTTGCATTTTGACTATGAAAAGTGGCAACTACTTCCTCAAACTCCCTAATGTGCACATATGGATTTTCATTTTCCAAGCCATGAAAAGTAGGGAGTAACTGTATCATCCATGTTTTAAAATCTAATTGGCGAATATTAACTGGAAACATTATGCATGATGGTGTGGCTATGTGTGTAAGGTGGAGGTAATCATGAAGGGTCCTAGTGGGTTGATCTTCATGTTCACTCATTTTCTCAGAATTAGAAGAATTATCAAACAAATGATCAGAAAAATTAAACTCTGACTCTAACACAAGCCTACAAGCAAACCGACCCAGTGCGTCTCTATACCTGTGCATGCAAGGTAGAGAAAAACGGAACACAAAAAAAAAAAAACTACAAAAAGAAATAGAAAATAAAATAAAGATGCAGCAAGTTAAAATAGGGAACGAAGTTACCGCCTTTACAAACTATTGAAAAGAAAAACTATCTCACAATTCTTCTACTGTCTCCCCGGCAACAGCGCCAAAATTTGATTATGCCCAAAGAATAATCGGTAGTTGTAGCACAGCTTTGGGGTGTCGATTCCACAGGGAGACAAATTAAAAGAATAGCAAGAGGAATAAAGAAACTAAAGCAAAATATTAAATAAGTAATAGAGAACAAAGATTAATTTTAAATTTAAATTAAAGTAAAGCAAAGTGATTAACAGAAAAAGTACTCAAATTTGACAAACAGTAGAGCGTCGGGAATCCCTTGCACAAATCTGGTATTTTAATTATTCTTAATTCATTGGATAACTCAATTAGGAACTCAATTCTTGAAATTCCCAATTGGAACGTATAGATTTATAAACTAGACTTAAATCAAATGTAACCCTTTGAAAAAACATTCACCACTTTTAAAAAACGTAAATTACTACCACTATTGATAAAATCTAATGACGACAATATACTCAGGGAGCAATATTGCAGCAAAAAACTAAATCAATATAGATAAATAATTGATCCAAACATAATGAAAGAACTAATTCATTCAATAGAAAAAGCATGACTGAATCCATAAACAGAATAAATTCTATGATTATTCGAAGAAGAAAACATCAACGATGAATTGAGAATCATAAAACAAAAGAGTTTTAGCAATTGAAAATGAAATACATGAATTAAGAATAAATTAGAAATACCATCTAATGTGCAAGTTCATCCCTAACCCTACTTGAGAATTTAGTTACCCATAAATATACTGGACAACAAAAATCTCCAGAGAAAACTGAAGCGAACGGTGGCCATGGAAATGATTTTCTCCTCTCTCAGATCTGCCTCTTGTGCCTCATCCCATCCATTTGGTGCTAATGATATACTTATATATGGTAGGAAAGAAACCCTAATATCCTCTTAATTTCCGCCTAAAACAAATCACTTAAATTTTAGGACTTATCTTGAAAGATACTTACACCCTTCAGGATTTCGAATTTGGAAATCCTTATTAGAGACAAAGTTATAGCCCTTTAAGATATCTTTCTAATGCATCATGAATCACATCAATCTGAGATGTGAGTAAAAAGATATAGTCAAAAGACTAAAGTATGTCCAGACTATCTTCTAGCGAATTTCGGACTTGGACTTCTTATGGTTTCATTTTGTGATTTTTTACTTTTTCTTTTCCTCCAAATTGCTCTCAAACCCCATGAATGTCCTCCTTTGAATTTGACTGGGCTTGACTTGCTCTTTTATAAACTCTGAAATTAAATATAAAAAAACTGCTTAGGAGTATCCCAACGTAAATAGAAATTCAATTAAAGAATACACATTAATTCCTATGATTTCTATTCACATTTTAGCATTTTAGTCCAATAATAGGGTAGTTAAAGTGCACTTCGCACACTCATCAGAAACCAATGGAAAGGTGAAAGGTGTATGTGGGCAACAATTGAAAGAATGAGATAGAAGACTGGGTTTATTGCTGCTAATTCATCGGATCCTAGAAGTAAACTAGGAGGGTTAATGTGGGATGTAATAGTGAAGATTCCAATGAGGAAATGGTGTAAAATGGATGGGCTTGGAGCCGATTTGTTGCAATGCACACATGAAGATGCACTGAGGTGCGGATTTGTGGTGATTTGGGCATTTCCATGACTTTGTTTCAATTGACAAGGCTTGGATCAATACTAATCTTCTAATTAAATCTAAGAATGATGGAAAACAACAATGAAAACAATAAGGTCAAGATAAAAAGGGTGAGAAAGAATATTAAAAAGATAAATTAATCTCAAAACACGGTCTACAAATAAATAATCATGTGTGAGTTGATTATCGCCCTTAACTCAAGTCATAAGCTTAACCATGGCTAGATGTGAACCTTGGGGGCTTCTTACGTTTCTTGGGCTAGACCGAAACCAATGGTAAGGTGTTTATGGGCTTCAATTGGAAGAAAAAAAAAAAAAAAAAAAAAGATGGGGTTCTTGTAGCTAATTCGGCGGATGCCAGAACTGAACTAGGATGGTTAATCTGGGGTGTAAATAATGAAACTTCACTTGAGAAAATAGTGCAAGAGGCCATGGGCTTGGCTCCTTTATTTTGCAATGCACATGAAGGTGCACCTAGTGCCGATTTGGGATGACTTGCGCATTTGTATGGCTTTACTTCATCTATTGACATGCCTTGGATCAAGACTACTCTTCTAATTAAATCTAAGAATGATGAAAAATAACAATGAAAACAATAAGGTCTAGATAAAAAAGGAGAGAGAATTGAAAGGGAAATTAACCTCAAAACTTGGTTTGGAGATGAATAATCATGTGTAAGTTGATTATGGCGCGTGGGTCAGAAGCTTAACCACGGCTAGCTATGAACCTCGGGGTTTCTTACACTTCTTGGGCTTGACGGAGACCGATGGTAACGTGTAAGTGGGCATCAATTGGAAGAATGAAATGAAAGACAGTTATCTGGAAGCAACTTGTTGGATGCTATTACTGAACTACGTGGTTTATGGTGGGGTGCAAGTAATGAGATTTGTCTTGCGAAAATGGTGTAAAAGGCGTGGGCTAGGGGCCAATTTGTGGCAATGGACATGAAGGGGCACCTCGATGCTGATTTGCAGTGACCTGGGCATTTACATGGCTTTGCTTCAGTTGACATGTCTTGGATCAAGACTAATCCTCTAATTCGACCCAAGAATGATGAAAAACAGCAATAAAAGCAACAAGGTTTAAGGAAAAAAAGGTGAGAAAGAATATTAAAAGGGAAATTAAGCACAAAACATGGTTTAGAGATGAATAATCATGTGTATGTTGATTGTTGACCTTCAACTCTAGCTAGAAGCTTAAACATGGCTAGATGTGAACCTTGGGGGCTTGTTACACGTCTTGGGCTTGACGGAAACCAATGGTAAGCTGTATGTGGGCTTCAACTGAAAGAATGAGATAAAACACGGAGTTTCTTACTGCTAATTCATCAGATGCTAGGATTGAACTTGGAGGGTGAATGTGAGGTGCAAATAGTGAAGTTTCCAATTTGGAAATCTCTAAAAGGCATGGGCTTGGCGCCGATTTGTTGCAATGCACACATGAAGGTCCACCGAGGTGGCGATTTGTGGTGACTTGGGCATTTACGCGGCTTTGTTTCAATTAACACCTCTTGGATCAATACTAGTCTTCGAATTAAATCTAAGAATGATGGAAAACAACAATTAAAACAATAAGGTCATGATGAGTGTGCGAAAGTGCACTCTATATACCCTATTATTGGACTAAAATGCTAAAATGTAAATAGAAATCATAGGAATTAATGTGTATTCTTAAATTGAATTTCTATATACGTTGGGATCCTTCTAAGCAGTTTTTTTATGTCTAATTTCAGAGTTTATAAAAGAGCAAGTCAAGCCCAGCCAAATTCAAAGGAGGACATTCATGGGGTTTGAGAGCAATTTGGAAGAAAAGAAAAAGAAAAAAATCACAAAATGAAACCACAAGAAGTCCAAGTCCGAAATTCGCTAGGAGACAGTCTGGACATACTTTAGTCTTTTAATTGTATCATTTTACTCATATATCAGATTGATACAATTCTTGATGCATTGGAAAGCTATCTTAAAGGGCTATAACTTTGTCTCTAATAAGGATTTTCAAATTCGAACTCCTGAAGGCTGTACGTGGCTACCAAGATAAGTCCTAAAATTTGGGCGATTTTTTTATGCGGAAATCAAGAAGACATTAGGGTTTCTTTCTTACCCTATATAAGCATATCATTAGCATGAAATAGAGGGGAGGAAGAGGTACAAGAGGCAGATCTGAAGAGAGGAGAAAATCACTTCCATGGCCACCGTTCACTTCAGTTTTCTCTGGAGATTTTTGTTGTCCATTATATTTATGGGTAACTAAATTCTCAAGTAGGGTTAGGGATGAACTTGCACATTAGATGATATTTCTAATTTATTCTTAATTCATGTATTTGATTTTCAATTGCTAAAACTCTTTTGTTTTATCATTCTCAATTCATCGTTGATTTTTTTCTCCGAATAATCATAGAATTTATTGTGTTTATGGATTCAGTTATGCTTTTTCTATTGAATGGATTAGTTCTTTGATTATGTTTGGATCAATTATTTATCTATATTGATTTAGTTTTTTGCTGCAACATCGCTTCCTGAGTATATTGTCGTCATTGGATTTTATCAATAGGGGTAGTAATTCACGTTTTTTAAAAGTGGTGAATGTTTTTTCAAAGGGTTACATTTGATTTAAGTCTGGTTTATAAATCTATACCTTCCAATTGGGAATTGCGGAAATTGAGTTCCTAATTGAGTTATCCAATGAATTAAGAATAATTAAAATACCAGATTTGTGCAAGGGATTCCCGACGCTCTACTGTTTGTTAAAATTGAGTACTTTTTCTGTTAATCACTTTGCTTCACTTGAATTTACATTTAAAATTAATCTTTGTTCTCTATTACTTATTTAATATTTTTTCTTTAGTTTCTTTGTTCCTCTTGCTATTCTTTTAATTTGTCTCCCTGTGGAATTGACACCCCAAAGCTGTGCTACAACTACCGCGTTATTCTTTGGGCGTAATCAAATTTTGGCGTCGTTGCCGGGGAGACGGTAGAAGAATTGTGAGATAGTTTTTCTTTTCAACAGTTTGTAAAGGCGGTAACATCGTTCCCTATTTTAGCTTGCTGCATCTTTTTTTTATTTTCTTTTTCTTTTTGTAGTTTTTTTTTAGTGTTGGGTTTTTCTCTACCTTGCATGCACAGGTATAGAGACGCCTTTGGTCGGTTTGCTTGTAGACCTGTGTTAGAGTCACAGTTTAATTTTTCTGATCATTTGTTTGATAATTCTTCTAATTTTGAGAAAATGAGTGAACATGAAGATCAATCCACTAGGACCCTTCAGGATTACCTCCACCCTACACGCACAGCCACACCATCATGCATCATGTTTCCAGCTAATATTCGCCAATTGGATTTTAAAACAGGGATGATACAGTTACTCCCTACTTTTCATGGCTTGGAAAATGAAAATCCATATGTGCACATTAGGGAGTTTGAGGAAGTAGTTGCGACTTTTCATAGTCAAAATGCAACTGATGACATTGTGAGACTAAAGTTCTTTCCTTTCTCTTTGAAGGATAGAGCTAAGAGTTGGCTATACTCTTTGAGACCACGATCTATTGGGTCATGGAATGAGATGACTCAGGTCTTTTTTAATAAATACTTTCCCCAACATAAGACCAATGCTTTAAAAAGGCAAATCTCCTCCTTTGTACAAAAGGACAGTGAGACTTTGTATCAGTCTTGGGAGAGATTTAAGGAGCTATTGAGTATGTGTCCTCACCATGGGTATGAGAATTGGCGCTTAGTAAGCTATTTTTATGAGGGACTTACACCTAGAGAGCGTCAATTTGTGGAGATGATGTGTAATGGTGAGTTCTTACAGAAAGATCCTGATCAGGTCATAGAATACCTCAATAAGCTTGCTGAAAAAACTCACACTTGGACTGGACCTAGTGCTACTGAGAGCACAAATAGGTCGCGACCTGCAGGAAACCTAAATGGTGGTGGAATTTACCATCTCAGGGAAGAAGATAACCTAAAAGCTAAGGTTGAGATACTCACTAGAGAGCTAGAGGCGTTGAAGACTAAGGACTTAAAGCCAACACACGTGGCTAATTGATGTGAACCCCAATAGACTTGCTTTGAGACCCAACAACAATACTAATCAATGCACCTTGTTGTTCCATCTTATCCCTTACTTCCCCTAACTTGAAATTTAACCTTTCAAACTTTTGTAGCATGGACTGCAACACAAAGAATGAGTTATCTACCATCCCCTTTGGTGATGAGTCATTTTTATGAGACATCATATGCTCTGCACAAAAAAGAATGTTAGAGGGAAAAAGACCTCACACGCTCGCTTACGTGTTTACACTCAAAGAATGGCACTCCACTCGTGTTTCACTCTTAATTGGCTTTTTTTTTCAAATAATAATCTCACTCTCTTGCCTTTTACCTCAAGAGTTTTCCCACTCAAGTTTTTGAAGAACTAATTGAACTAAATCAAGACAATACAACCTTGTTTTATTCTAACTAGTAATTAGGTCTAAGAAACAAGAACAAGAGAAAACACTGAAAGAATAAAATGACACAAGACTCAAGGAAATGATACAAGGGAAAAGAGTAATCACAAGACAATATATCAACTATAATGATATATGCAGCCCCTTTGAAATAAAATAAAAATTCGGATTTTTGTTTTCGATTTTTTTTCTTTTCTTTTCTTTTCTTTTCCTTTCCTTTCTTTTCTTTTCTTTTCTTTTCTTTTCTTTTCCTTTCCTTTCTTTTCTTTTCTTTTCCTTTCTTTTCTCACTATTTCAATCAAAAACAGCAATATTCAATTGTAACAATCAAACAACTGAATTCAAACACATAAAAATTGGCAAGGAAATAGAAGAGAATCAATGAAACGACACTCCAAGGAATTGACAAACTTAAAGATGAAGAAACTCCAGAAATTTCCAACCTATATAAATTTTGGCAGCCTTCAAACAAGTAACTTAGCCAACCAATGTTGATAAACATGAAACCAAAATGATAGAGTAATCTGCCAGCCCTAGGAAAAACGAATTTCTGCACTTTTTTTTTTTTTTTTGCAACCCTAGAACAATGAAACCCTAGAATTAAAGATGCAATAGATAAAAGATAGAATTACACCTGATTGGAAACCTTGCTCTGATTACCAAATGATGTGAACCCCAATAGACTTGCTTTGAGACCCAACAACAATACTGGAAAAATAACCCCAAGAAAGCCAAACTCAGGTATATGGATGGAGAATCTAGACTCGATGAGAACTCGTTCAAAGAACCTAGATTATATCAAAATCTAGACCCGTTGAAGAACCCGTCTCAAGAACCTAGATTACAAAGGAAGAACGCCACAAAGGTTTCGATTTACCTTTGATAAGTTCAGAAGTTCAAGAAGAACAAGAGGAGATAACTCAACTCTCAATAACAATTCCATATAGTCTGCCCCTCAAATGAGGTTACAATTGGTTTAAATAGACAATCCCCAAAAACCCTAAGTAAACAATGCCTCGGTACTGTAGCGTGAACAGTGCCATATGCCGCGCTACAGTAACTTCTGAAACCCAAGTCGTGTCTTCCATAGCTTGGATCAAGTGGATCAAAACTGGTTCTCCTTCTTTCAAGTCCATCATGAGTGTTGGGCTCTTGCTAGCTTGATCCCAATTGGATTGCACCAATTCTTATATTGCTCCCTTGATCTTCGTGGCTCTTAATCTTGTAATTGATCCTTAAGACTTGGTCCGCCTTGGGGCCCATCATTCCCCATCTCTTCAAAAGGATTCGACCTCGAATCTCCACCTGGATCATAGGGAAAAAAATCAGTAACGTTGAAAATAGCAAACACATGATACTTACCTGGAAGATCCACTAGATATGAAGTATCATTAACTTTATCAAGAATTTGGAAATGTCCATCCAAGCTACTTCTGTCATCAATAGGTAAATGCATTAAATCAAAAGAAATAAATGGATTAAAACCATAAATAATTTCAAAAGGACAATATGAAGTAGCAGTATGCATGATCCTATTATATGCAAACTCTATAAATGAAAAATGATACTCTCGCAAACGTTCATGTAACAATTCAATAATTGGAAAATGATACTCCCACAAACGTTCATGTAACAATTCAATAAATGGAAAATGATACTCCCACAAACGTTCATGAAACACATCTAAAGTCTTCCTTACACCAAAATGACCATTCCAATTATATGCGATATCAATGAATGGCAAACCATACTCCCAAAAGTTTTCATGTAATACACGTAAACTCTTCTTTACACCAAAGTGACCACTCCAACTATATGCAAACTTAATGAATGGCAAGTAGTACTCCCACCAATGGTCATGCAACACGTCTAAAGTCCTCTTTATATCAAAATTTCTCAACAGACCACATCCATGCACAAGCAACTCACGCATAAGACTAGTAGGCACACAAAGTCTTTTCTCTCTAAACAAGTACCAATCTAGTCTATATAAATGAGAAAATGATGCTTTCTCACGTACTCCATACACACTAGCCAAGCCATCATCATTAACAAACAAGTTCTTATCATATTGAAATCTCAATAACTTTGCATCCAAAATGAAGACAAGGACATACCTTCTTTATAATACTTCAGATACAAGATTTCTCTTACCATATGTGTACTGAATTATATGAGGAAATGTCTCAATGAATTGAACCCACTTGGCATGCATTCTATCCAACTTAACTTGTCCCTTCAAGTGCGTCAAGGACTTATGCTCTTCAAATAAAGGTTGGTTAGGGATTGTCACACCTGGCACAAGATCAATGTATTGCTCTATCTCTCTAATAGGTGGCAATCCACTAAACACACCGCTAGGAATCATGACCTCATATCCCTGCAACAAAGAGATAACAACACTAGGCAAAGATTTGTTAAGTCCGTTAGTATTAAAATTTGCCTTAGCATAAAAACTCACTTCTCTCTTTGTTGTTCTCTCACTTTCTTCGTTCTCATCTTTCTTTTCACTCTCTTTTTTTCTTGTGGTTTTAACATCACCCTCATTTCTTTCACTCTCTTTTTCCTTTACACTCTCTTTTCTTTTAATCCCTTTTTCAACATCTTTTTTTGAACTCTCAGCCTCACAATTGCTTTTCAACTCATTCTCTCTTTTTCTTGAGGTTTCACTATTTCTTTCTTCCCCAACCTCACTTTTACTCTTTCTTTTTTTATCAACCTCACTTTTCAACTTGAGTTGGTCCTCATGGACCTGTGTTGGAGTTAAAGGAGCAAGTTTGATTGTTTTTCCATCATTTTCAAAACTGTACATGTTCCTAAACCCATCATGGACCACTCTCCTATCACACTGCCACGGCCTCCCCAACAAAATATGGCCAGCATGCATAGGCTTACATCACAAAGCACCTCATCCTTGTACTTCCCAATTGAAAAAGAAACTAGCACTTGCTTATTTACCCTAACCTCCCCACAATCATTCAACCATTGCAACTTGTATGGTTTAGGGTGTTTCAAGGTAGGTAAATTCAATTTCTCAACTAAAGTAGTGGTAGCAACATTAGTACAACTTCCCCCATCAATTATCAAACTACATACCTTGTTGTTGATGTGGCATCTAGTATGAAAAATGTTCTCTCTTTGCTGCTCTATATCATCCATCTTAAATTCTGTATTGGGAGCACGCCTAACAACAAGAGACTCGCCATACTCTTCATTCTTATCATACCTATTCTGCATACTAGGCTCACGTCTCCTCCTATCTCTCTCACTTTGCAAAATTCTAATCAATGCACCTTGTTGTTCCATCTTATCCCTTACTTCCCCTAACTTGAAATTTAACCTTTCAAACTTTTGTTGCATGGACTGCAACACAAAGAATGAGTTATCTACCATCCCCTTTGGTGATGAGTCATTTTTATGAGACATCATATGCTCTGCACAAAAAAGAATGTTAGAGGGAAAAAGACCTCACACGCTCGCTTACGTGTTTACACTCAAAGAATGGCACTCCACTCGTGTTTCACTCTTAATTGGCTTTTTTTTTCAAATAATAATCTCACTCTCTTGCCTTTTACCTCAAGAGTTTTCCCACTCAAGTTTTTGAAGAACTAATTGAACTAAATCAAGACAATACAACCTTGTTTTATTCTAACTAGTAATTAGGTCCAAGAAACAAGAACAAGAGAAAACACTGAAAGAATAAAATGACACAAGACTCAAGGAAATGATACAAGGGAAAAGAGTAATCACAAGACAATATATCAACTATAATGATATATGCAGCCCCTTTGAAATAAAATAAAAATTCGGATTTTTTTTTTTCGATTTTTTTTTCTTTTCTTTTCTTTTCCTTTCCTTTATTTTCTTTTCTTTTCTTTTCTTTTCTTTTCTTTTCTTTTCTTTTCCTTTCCTTTCTTTTCTTTTCTTTTCCTTTCTTTTCTCACTATTTCAATCAAAAACAGCAATATTCAATTGTAACAATCAAACAACTTGATGGGAACCAAGGTGGAGCTACCCTTAAAGATCCCTTGCAAATTCCAGATGGGCCAATTACAAGATCAAGAGCCAAGAAGATCAAGGAAGCAATGCAAGGATTGGTGCAATCCACTTGGGATGAAGCTAGGAAGAGCCCAACACTCAAGATGGGCTTCAAGGAAAAAGAACCAGTTTTGATCCACTTGATACAAGCTATGGAAGACATGACTTAGAGATTGGGCCTATTGTTGTTAAGGCTTTCAATTTGTTTAACGGTATTTTATTATTAGTTTAGAAGAAGTGGGCTTGAGGATGCTTGGCCCACGTATGTCTTATTTCTAATGGACTAGGGTTATTTTTGGGAAGGCCTTGTATTTTTGGCCAAGGGTTTATTTGGAAAGTTAAAATTTTATGTCTTACTAGGGTTTCAGAAGTAACTGTAGCGTGGCGTATGGCACTGTTCACGCTACAGTACCCGACGCATTGTTTACTTAGGGTTTTTGGGGATTGTCTATTTAAACCACTTGTAACCTCATTTGAGAGGCAGACTATATGGAATTGTGATTGAGAGTTGAGTAACCTCCTCTTGTTCTTCTTGAACTTCTGAACTTATCAAGGGTAAATCAAAACCTTTGTGGCGTTCTTCCTTTGTAATCTAGGTTCTTGAGATGGGTTCTTCAATGGGTCTAGATTTTGATATAATCTAGGTTCTTTGAACGGCTTCTCATTGGGTCTAGATTTTCCATCCATATACCTGAGTTTGGCTTTCTTGGGGTTGTTTTTCTAGTATTGTTGTTGGGTCTCAAAGCAAGTCTATTGGGGTTCACATCATTTCGTAATCAGAGCAAGTTTTCCAATCAGGTGTAATTCTATCTTTTATCTATTGCATTTTTAATTCTAGGGTTTCATTGTTCTAGGGTTGCAAAAAAAAAAAAAAGTGCAGAAATTCGTTTTTCCTAGGGCTGCCAGATTACTCTATCATTTTGGTTTCATGTTTATCAACATTAGGTGGCTAAATTGCTTGTTTGTGGGCTGCCAAAATTTGCAGCATCTGTAGGGTTGGAAAGTTCTGGGTTTCTTGCATCTTTAAGTTTGTCAATTCCTTGGAATGTCGTTTCATTGATTCTCTTCTATTTCCTTGCCAATTTTTATGTGTTTGAATTCAGTTATTTGATTGTTGCAATTGAATATTGCTGTTTTTGACTGAAATAGTGAGAAAAGAAAAGAAAGGAAAAGAAAAGAAAAGAAAGGAAAGGAAAAGAAAAGAAAAGAAAAGAAAAGAAAGGAAAGGAAAAGAAAAAAAAAAATCGAAAAAAAAAAAATCCGAATTTTTATTTTATTTCAAAGGGGCTGCATATATCATTATAGTTGATATATTGTCTTGTGATTACTCTTTCCCTTGTATCATTTCCTTGAGTCTTGTATCATTTTATTCTTTCAGTGTTTTCTCTTTTTCTTGTTTCTTGGACCTAATTACTAGTTGGAATAAGACAAGGTTCTATTGTCTTGATTTAGTTCAATTAGTTCTGAAAGAACTTGAGTGGGAAAACTCTTGAGGTAAAAGGCAAGAGAGTGTGAGATCAATATCCAAAAAAAGCCAATTAAGAGTGAAACACGAGTGGAGTGCTATTATTCGAGTGTAAACACGTAAGGGAGCGTGTGAGGTCTTTTCCACTAATAGTTTTTTTGTGTGCAGCGCGTACGATGTCCCATAAAAGTGACTCATCACCAAAGGGGATGGCAGATAACTCCTTTATGTTGCAGGCTATGCAACAACAGTTTGAACGATTGAACATGATGTTAGGGGAAGTGAGAGATAGGATGGATCAACAAGATGAAGTAATTAAAAATTTACATGGTAGGAGAGATAGGAGGAGACGTGAACCTAGAAGAGAACATGAGTATGAAGATGAAGGAGATGGTGAGGATGAGGAAGATCTAATTTCTGAAGTTGGGATGGGTAGGCATAGAGGAGTCAGGCGTGAAAGAGGATTTAGGGGAAACCCACGGGGTCGTGATGGAGTAGATAGGGACCTTGAGAGCATCAAAATGAAAATACCATTTTTGCAAGGTAGAACTGACCCTGAAGCTTATTTAGAGTGGGAGAAGAAGATAGAGTTGATCTTTGAGTGTCATAACTATTCAGAGGAGAAGAAAGTGAAGTTGGCAGTAATTGAGTTCACTGATTATGCTATTATTTGGTGGGATCAATTAGTGACCAATAGGAGGAGGAATTATGAGAGGTCTGTCGAGACATGGGGAGAGTTGAAAGCTCTCATGAGGCGGAGATTTGTACCTAGCCACTACTATAGGGACCTCTACCAGAAATTACAAAATCTTACACAAGGGTCTAGGAGTGTGGAGGACTATCATAAGGAGATGGAGGTGGCTATGATACGGGCGAATGTAGAGGAGGATAGGGAGGCCACTATGGCTAGATTTTTGTGTGGTTTGAATAGGGAGATAGCTAATGTGGTTGAGTTACAACATTATGTAGAAATAGAAGACATGGTGCACATGGCTATGAAGGTGGAGAGGCAATTAAAGAGGAAAGGGACATCAAGGTACACTTCAGTTTCTAGCACTCCTTGGAAACCAAAGTGGGAGAAAGATGATCGAGCTGTAACAAAGGCAAAGACAGAACCACCTAAAGGAAACGATGAAGGAACTAGCAACAAACCCAAGTTGGCATCCCAACCTTCTAGAAATAGAGATATTAAATGCTTTAAGTGTTTGGGTTCAGGCCACATCGCTTCTCAATGTCCAAACAAACGTGTGATGATTATGCGTGACAATGAGGAGGTGATGACTGCAAGTGAGGATGATCGTGATGAGATACCTGAGTTGGAGGATGCTAGTGATGATGATGGAGTAGAATACCCCGTAACAGGTGAGTCCCTTGTTGCCAGGCGTGCTCTCAACACACAAATTAAGATGGATGAAGCAGAGCAACAAAGGGAGAACATTTTCCATACTAGATGCCACATCAATGGCAAGGTATGTAGTATGATAATTGATGGGGGAAGTTGTACTAATGTTGCTAGCACTACATTAGTTGAAAAATTGAATTTACCTACCTTGAAACACTCCCGACCATACAAGCTGCAGTGGTTGAATGATTGTGGGGAGGTTTAGGGTGGATAGACAAGTGTTGGTTACTTTTTCCATTGGGAAGTATCAAGATGAAGTGCTTTGTGATGTTGTGCCTATGCATGCTGGCCATATATTGTTGGGGAGACCATGGCAATATGATAGGAGAGTGATACATGATGGATTCAAAAACATGTACAGCTTTGTAAAGGAGGGCAAAACAACCAAGCTTGCTCCTTTAACTCCAAGACAGGTCTATGAGGACCAACTGAAACTGAAAAGTGAGGTTGCTCAAAAGAGAAAGAGTGAAAATGAGAGTGATAAAAAAAGAAAGAGTGAAAAAGAGATTGAGCAAAAAAGAAAGAGTGAAAAAGAAAAAGAGTCTGCTGAGAGAAAAGGAAAGGCAAAAGTGAGTTTCTATGCAAGAGAGAGTGAGGTTAAGAGAGCTTTATTAGCAGATCGCCCTATGATTTTTCTTGTCTATAAAGAGTCTTATCTTAATCTTGATGAAACTAACCAACCTCTTCCTAGTTTGGCTGTTTCTTTGTTGCAGGAGTTTGAGGATGTATTCCCAGAGGAAATGCCTAATGAGTTGCCACCCATTAGAGGCATTGAGCACCAGATTGATTTCGTGCCCGGGGCTGCTATTCCAAACCGACCAGCTTATAGAAGTAATCCAGATGAGACAAAGGAGCTTCAGAGGCAAGTTGAGGATTTGATGAGCAAGAGGTACGTGAGGGAGAGCATGAGCCCATGTGCAGTACCAGTGCTTCTAGTGCCTAAGAAGGATGGGACGTAGAGGATGTGCATTGATTGCAGGGCGGTTAATAATATCACGGTAAAGTATCGCCATCCCATTCCTAGATTAGATGATATGCTCGATGAATTGCATGGCTCATGTATTTTTAGTAAAATTGATCTTAAAAGTGGGTACCATCAAATTAGAATGAAAGAGGGTGATGAATGGAAAACTGCTTTTAAGACTAAGTATGGGCTTTATGAATGGTTGGTTATGCCATTTGGACTTACAAATGCGCCCAGTACTTTCATGAGATTAATGAATCATGTCCTACGTGCGTTCATAGGCAAGTTTGTGGTTGTGTACTTTGATGATATCCTAGTGTACAGCAAGGACTTAAATGAGCATATTGAGCATTTGAGATATGTGTTTAATGTGTTGAGATGTGAAAAGTTGTATGCTAACTTCAAGAAATGTACCTTTTGTATGGAGGAAGTTGTTTTTCTTGGTTATGTTGTTAGTACAAAGGGTATTGAAGTGGATGAAGAGAAAGTCAAGGCCATTAAGGAGTGGCCAACACCAAAGAGCGTCACTGAGGTAAGAAGCTTTCATGGTTTAGCTAGCTTTTATCGGCGTTTTGTTAAAGATTTTAGCACCATTGCTGCACCACTCACTGAAGTCATTAAAAAGAATGTTGGGTTTCATTGGGGGGCTAATCAAGAGAATGCATTTGCCACTATTAAGGAAAGGTTGTGCTCTGCACCCGTGTTAGCATTACCAGATTTTAACAAAGCTTTTGAGATTGAATGTGATGCCTCAGGAATAGGGATTGGAGCCGTTTTGATGCAGGATAGGCGGCCGATTGCCTTCTTCAGTGAGAAGCTAAGTGGGACATCCCTGAAGTACCCTACTTATGACAAAGAACTTTATGCTCTTGTTCGTGCATTAGAGACTTGGCAGCACTACTTGTGGCCTAGGAAATTTGTGATCCACACCGATCATGAATCGTTGAAGCATCTCAAGGGTCAAGGTAAGTTGAATAAGAGGCATGCTAGATGGATGGAATACATTGAGACCTTTCCATATGTCATCCGTTACAAGCAAGGTAAGGAGAATATTGTTGCTGATGCTTTATCACGGAGGTATGTGCTTCTTACTTCTATGAGTGCTAAAATGCTTGGGTTTGAATATGTGAAAGATATGTATGCCGATGATGTTGACTTTTCTGATGTGTATATGGCATGTGATAAGGCTGCATTTGGTAAGTTTTACAAGCATGATGGTTACTTGTTTAAAGAAGATAAACTGTGTGTACCTAGTTGTTCTATGCGTGAGTTATTGGTGCGTGAGGCACATGGCGGGGGATTAATGGGACACTTTGGTGTCAAGAAAACCTTAGACATATTGCATGAACATTTCTTTTGGCCTAAGATGAAAAGAGACATCAATCGCATTTGTAGCAGGTGCATCACATGTAGAAAGGCCAAATCTAAGGTTTTGCCACATGGGTTATATACACCCTTACCCGTTCCTAGTGAGCCATGGGTAGACATATCTATGGACTTTGTTTTGGGGCTGCCTAGGACAAAAAGGGGTAGAGATTCTATTTTTGTGGTTGTGGATAGATTTAGCAAGATGGCACATTTCATTCCATGCCATAAAACAGATGATGCCACAAGCATAGCTGACTTATTTTTCAAAGAGATAGTGCGACTCCATGGTGTGCCCAGGAGCATTGTTTCTGATAGGGATGTTAAATTTCTTAGCTACTTTTGGAAGGTGTTGTGGGGAAAATTAGGTACTAAACTCTTATTTTCCACTACTTGTCACCCACAGACTGATGGTCAGACTGAAGTAGTTAATAGGACTTTAACTCAGCTTTTACGCACTGTTGTTCAAAAGAATTTAAAGATTTGGGAGGATTGTTTGCCATTTATAGAGTTTGCATATAATAGGACCATGCATACTACTACTTCATACTCTCCTTTTGAAATTGTTTATGGTTTTAATCCACTTACTCCTTTAGATTTGATGCCTTTGCCTATTGATGGCAGGAGTAGCTTAGATGGACAAAAGAAGGCAGAGTTGGTGAAGTCACTTCATGAGAGGGTACGGCTTCAAATTGCCCAAAAGAATGAAAGGTTTGCTTCCCAAGCCAATAAAGGGCGACGGCGTGTCACCTTTGAACCAGGAGATTGGGTTTGGGTTCACATGCGCAAAGAAAGATTCCCAACCCATAGACGGACTAAGTTGCATCCTCGAGGAGATGGACCTTTCCAAATTCTTGAGAAAATTAATGACAATGCATATAAAGTGGATCTTCCAAGTGAATATAATGTTTCTGCTACCTTCAATGTTTCTGATCTTTCTCCTTTTGATGTAGGTGAAGATTCGAGGTCGAATCCTTTTGAGGAGAGGGGGAATGATGGGAACCAAGGTGGAGCTACCCTTAAAGATCCCTTGCAAATTCCAGATGGGCCAATTACAAGATCAAGAGCCAAGAAGATCAAGGAAGCAATGCAAGGATTGGTGCAATCCACTTGGGATGAAGCTAGGAAGAGCCCAACACTCAAGATGGGCTTCAAGGAAAAAGAACCAGTTTTGATCCACTTGATACAAGCTATGGAAGACATGACTTAGAGATTGGGCCTATTGTTGTTAAGGCTTTCAATTTGTTTAACGGTATTTTATTATTAGTTTAGAAGAAGTGGGCTTGAGGATGCTTGGCCCACGTATGTCTTATTTCTAATGGACTAGGGTTATTTTTGGGAAGGCCTTGTATTTTTGGCCAAGGGTTTATTTGGAAAGTTAAAATTTTATGTCTTACTAGGGTTTCAGAAGTAACTGTAGCGCGGCGTATGGCACTGTTCACGCTACAGTACCCGACGCATTGTTTACTTAGGGTTTTTGGGGATTGTCTATTTAAACCACTTGTAACCTCATTTGAGAGGCAGACTATATGGAATTGTGATTGAGAGTTGAGTGACCTCCTCTTGTTCTTCTTGAACTTCTGAACTTATCAAGGGTAAATCAAAACCTTTGTGGCGTTCTTCCTTTGTAATCTAGGTTCTTGAGATGGGTTCTTCAATGGGTCTAGATTTTGATATAATCTAGGTTCTTTGAACGGCTTCTCATTGGGTCTAGATTTTCCATCCATATACCTGAGTTTGGCTTTCTTGGGGTTGTTTTTCCAGTATTGTTGTTGGGTCTCAAAGCAAGTCTATTGGGGTTCACATCACAATCTCTAGCCGACCTTTATTTGAAGAGCATATGTCCATGATGTACTTGAAGGGACAAGTTAAGTTGGATAGAATGCATGCCAAGTGGATTCAATTCATTGAGACCTTTCCTCATGTAATTCAGTCCACACATGGTAAGAAAAATTTTGTGTTTGATGCTTTAACAAGAAGGTATGTCCTTGTCATCATTTTAGATACAAAATTATTGAGACTTGAATATGATAAGAAATTGTATAGACTAGATTGGTACTTGTTTAGAGATAATAAACATTTTGTGCCTAATAGTTTTATGTGTGAGTTGCTTGTGCTTGGAGCACATAAAGGTGCTTTGATGAGACATTTTGGTGTAAAGAGGACCTTAGAAGTGTTGCATGACCATTGGTGGGAGTATTGTTTCCCATTTATTGAGTTTGCATATAGTTGGAATGGTCCCTTTGGTGTAAAGAAGAGTTTACGCGTATTACATGAAAACTTTTGGGAGTATGGTTTGTCATTCATTGAGATCGCATATAATTGGAGTGGACATTTTGGTGTAAGGAAGACTTTAGATGTGTTTCATGAACGTTTTTGGGAGTATCATTTTAAATTGTTACATGAACATTTACGAGAGTATCATTTGACATTTATAGAGTTTGCATATAATAGGACCATGCATACTACTACTTCATATTGTCCTTTCGAAATTGTTTCTGGTTTCAATCCATTTATTTCTTTTGATTTAATGCATTTACTTGTTGATGACAGAAGTAGCTTGGATGGACATTTCCAAATTCTTGATAAAATTAATGATACTTCATATCTAGTGGATCTTCCAGGTAAGTATCATGTGTTTGCTATTTTCAATGTTACTAATCTTTTTACCTTTGATCTAGGTGGAGATTCGAGGTTGAATCTTTTTGAGAAGAGGGGGAATGATGGGCCCCAAGGCTGACCAAGTTTTACGGATCAATTACAAGATTAAGAGCCACAAAGATCAAGAGAGTAATGCAAGAATCGGTGCAACCCAATTGGGATGAAGCTAGCAAGAGCCCAACACTCATGATGGGCTTGAAAGAAGGAGAACCAGTTTTGATCCACTTGATCCAAGCTATGGAAGACACGACTTGGGCTTATTGTTATTAAGGCCTTTGACTTATTTATTTCATTAAAAGAGCTTATTTCATTAGTTTAGAATAAGTGGACTTAAGGATGTCAGCCCACACATATGTCTTATTTCTAATGACTAGGGTTTTTGGGAAGGCTTTGTATTTTGGCCAAGGGCATATTTAGAAAGTTATTATTTAAAGTGAACTAGAGTTTTAGAAGTACTGTAACTCAGCACTGTTCACGATACAGTACCCGCGGCTCACTTAGGGTTTTGGAGATTATTATTTAAACCACTTGTAGCCTCATTTGAGACGATAAGTCATTATTGAACTTGATGAATTTTATTCATTGTGAGTTGAGTTTATCTCCTCTTGTTCTTGATTGAACGTTTGAACTTATCAAAGGTAAATCACAACCTTTGTGGCATTCCTCCTTTGTAATTTGGGTTCTTGAGACGGGATTTCAACAGTTCTAGATTTTTATATAATCTAAGTTCTTGAAACAAGATCTCATCGGGTCTAGATTTCTCCATCCAATAGACTTGTTATTGGCTTTCTTGGGTTTGTTTTTTCAATATTGTTGTTGGGTTTCAAAGCGAGTCGATTGGGATTCATATCACATCCGATGAATTATCTGCAAGAAACCCCCGTCTTTTATCTCATTCTTTCAGTTGAAACCCACATACACCTTACCATTGGTTTCTGTCAAGCCCAAGATGTGTAACAAGCCCCCAAGCTTCACATCTAGCCATGTTTAAGCTTCTAGCTAGAGTTAAAGGGCAATAATCAACATACACATGATTATTAATCTCTAAACCATGTTTTCTGGTTAATTTCTCTTTTAATATTCTTTCTCACCTTTTTTCCTTGAAACATGTTGCTTTTATTGTTGCTTTTCATCATTCTTGGGTTGAATTAGACGATTAGTCTTGATCCAAGACATGTCAATTGAAGCAAGGCCATGTAGATGACCAAGTCACCGCAAATCGGCCACTAGAAGCCCCTTCATGTGCATTGAGATAAATCGGCCCCTAGCCCACACCTTCCGCTATATTTTCGCAACAGAAATCTCACTACAAACACTCCACATTAACTCACCTAGCTCGCTGATAGAATCCGACGAATTGGCACCCAGACACCTGTCTTTTATTTCATTCTTGCAATTGAAGGCCACATACACCTTACCATTGGTTTCGGTCAAGCCCAAGAAGTGTAACAATCTCCCAAGGTTCACATCTAACCATGGTTAAGCTTATGACTTAAGGGCAATAATCGAGTTACACATGATTATTTATCTCTAGACCATGTTTTAAGAGTAATTTACCTTTTAATATTCTTTCTCACCCTTTTTATCTTGACCTAATTGTTTTCATTGTTGTTTTCCACCATTCTTCGATTTAATTTGAATATTAATATTGATCCAAGGCATGTCAATTGAAACAGGGCCATGTAAATGCCCAAGTCACCGTAGATCGCCACGTCGGTGCACCTTCATGTGGGCATTGCAACAAATCGGCGCCAAGCCCATGCCTTTTACACCATTTTCTCATTGGAAACTTCACTATTTACACCCCACCTTAACCCTCCTAGTTTAGTTCTAGCATCCGATGAATTAGCTGCAAGAAACCGCCGTCTTTTATCTCATTCTTTCAGTTGAAGCCCACATACACCTTACCATTGGTTTCTGTCAAGCCCAAGATGTATAAAAGCCCCCAAGGTTCACATTTAGCCATGTTTAACATTCTAGCTAGAGTTAAAGGGCAATAATCAACCTACACGTGATTACTGGGTTGAATTAGGCGATTAGTCTAATTTCTATTTTAATATTCTTTCTCACCTTTTTTCCTTCAACCTTGTTGCTTTTATCGCTATTTTTCATCATTCTTGGGTTGAATTAGACGATTAGTCTTGATCCAAGATATGTCAGTTGAGGCAAAGCCATGTAGATGACCAAGTCACCACAAATCGACACCTAGCTGCCCCTTCATGTGTATTGCGACAAATCGGCCCCTAGCCCATGCCTTCTGCAATATTTTCGCAAGAGAAATCCCACTACTTACATTCCACATTAACTCGCCTAGTTTGGTAATAGAATCCGACGAATTGGCACCTAAACACCTATCTTTCATTTCATTCTTGCAATTGAAGGCCACATAGACCTTACCATTGAATGCCGTCAAGCCCAAGAAGTGCCCCCGAGGGTTCACATATAGCTGTGGTTAAGCTTCTGACTTGAGTTAAGGGCAATAATCAACTTGCACATGGAATATTCATCTTTAAACCATGTTTTGAGATTTACTTCCCTTTTAATATTCTTTCCCAACTTTTTTATCTAGACATTATTGTTCTTGTTGTTGTTTTTCATCATTCTTAGATTGAATTAGAAGATCAGTCCTGATCGAAGACATGTGAAGTGAAGCAAAGCCATGTACATGCCCAGGTCACTGCAAATCGGCACCTAGGTGCCCCTTCATGTCTATTGCAACAAATTGGCCCCTAGCCCATGTCCTTTACACCATTTTCGTAAGACAAATCTCATTACTTGCACCCCACCTTAACCCGCCTAGTTTAGTAACAACATCTGACGAGTTGGCTCCCAGACAACTATCTTTTATTTCATTCTTCGAATTGATGCCCACATACACGTTACCATTGGTTTCCGTCAAGCCCAAGAAGTGTAAGAAACCCCCGAGGTTAACAGCTAGCCGTGGTTAAGCTTCTGACTGAAATGCAATAATCAAGTTACACATGATTATTCATCTCTAAACCAAGTTTTAAGGTTAATTTCCCTTTCAATTCTCTCTCCTTTTTTATCTAGACCTTATTGTTTTCATTGTTGTTTTTCATCATTCTTAGATTTAATTAAAAGATTAGTCTTGATCCAAGGCATGTCAATTCACAAAGCAAAGCCAAACAAATGCCCAAGTCACCCCAAATCGGCACCTAGGTGCACCTGCATGTGCATTGCAACAAATAGGACCTAGGCCCATGCCTTTTGCACCATTTTCTCTAGGGAAATTTCATTATTTACACCCCAGATTAATCATCCTAGTTCAGTTATTGCATCCGACGAATTAGCGTCAAGAAACCCATCTTTTATTTTGTTTTCTTCCAATTGAAGCCCACATACACCTTACCATTGGTTTCAGTCAAGCCTAAGAAACGTAACAATCTCCCAAGATTATGACTTGAGTTAAGGGCAATAATCAACTTACACACGATTATTTATCTGTAGACAATGTCTTGAGATTAATTTATCTTTTAATATTCTTTCTCACCCTTTTTATCTTGACCTTATTGTTTTCATTATTGTTTTTCCATCATTCATAGATTTAATTAGAAGATTAGTATTGATCCAAGACATGTCAATTGAAACAAAGCCATGTCAATGCCCAAGTCACCGCAAATCGCCCCCTCGGTGCACCTTCATGTGTGCATTGCAACAAATCAGCGCCAAGCCCATGCCTTTTAGACATTTCCTCATTGAAAACTTTACTATTTACACCCCACATTCACCCTCCAAGTTTAGTTCTAGCATCCGATGAATTAGCAGCAAGAAACCCCGTCTTTTATCTCATTCTTTCAGTTGAAGCCCACATACGCCTTACCATTGGTTTCCCTTTTAATATTCTTTCTCACCTTTTTTCCTCAAACCTTGTTGCTTTTATTGTTGTTTTTCATCATTCTTGGCTTGAATTAGAAGATTAGTCTCGATCCAAGACATGTCAGTTGAGGCAAAGCCATGTAGATGACCAAGTCACCGCAAATCAGCACCTAGCTACCCCTTCATGTGCATTGCAACAAATCGGCCCCTAGCCCACGCCTTCCGCAATATTTCCACAAGAGAAATCTCACTACCTACACTCCACATTATGTGACGACCCCAAATCCCACGTATGGACACGTGGATTTCGAGACGTCGGAACGATGACAACACGGGTCACCACCCTATCGCCAAGTGCCAAGTGTGTGTACGTGCAACAAGTGTGCAATAAAAAGACGCAACGGATAATAAAAACCTTATAACTAAGTACCAGAATTTTTCTTTGTTTAATACAAACCTATTTAAAACATACATAATAAAATATTACAAGTCTCAAGTATCGTTTCAACACCAAACTACAAGGCATAAAACTCCAAATCAATACTCTGGCGGAGCCGCCTCCTCGGGCTCAGCCTCCTCCTTCTCCTCAACATCTGCATCAAAGTCTACGGTACCAAAATGGTGCTGCAGGTAAGTAACATTCCAAACGTCACAAGATAAAAACATATTAAACTCAAACAATATGCATGAAAGAATGTCAAATGCACATATTCTATAAATCCACATTTTTTCACGTACGCCAAAAATCCCATTTTGGCCCAAAACATATCCTTTAAACAAAACCTTGCCATTATCCCAAATAATGGTCCAAAAACCAAACCATCAGAGCACTGTAGGCGGGAATCACAGGCGAGACTCTACCACCATCCCTGCTCACCACCGTCCCTACGTGTGCACCGTAGGCAGGAATTACAGGTGGGATTCTACCACCGTCTCTGCTTACCACCATCTCTACACGTGCCTCTGACTCAAACCAGTCAATCCAATTGTTCACATATACCAAAAACATTTCTCACTTGAAAGCCCAATTTTCAAGTTCCAACACATGTACATATATGCAATGCACACCTCAAGACACAATTCATCCAACAAATAACAATATCAACAATAACCAAACACTCCGTCGTCAAATCCATCTGACCCCCGACTCCTCGGACTCAGTCCGAAATTAACCAACCAGTCAATGAATTTATTGAAAAAGCAATAATATATTTGAATCTAAAATAGAGTTTGAAAAATACTTACGGCGCTATATAATAATTTTTGAAGGATCAAGGAGCTGCAAATAGCGGAGAAAAAGTAACGTAACAGTGTAAAATACACTGTGGCCGTGGGTTGTAAAATACCCACTTTCGAACGGAGACAAACCAAGACTTGAAATTGATAGGGAATGGCCTAGAGATGTTTATGAAGCTAATGGAAGTGAGTTTTAGCCGTGGGTGGCGGTGGAAGTGAAAAAACTGCAAAACGGAGTTGAGCTTGTGGGGGCTGCTCCGGCAACGGATCGGGGCCAGAAATGGGTGGTTTAGGACGGCAAGAGGTAGGTGATGAAGTGGTGAAGAGATGGTGGTCGGAGGCGGAACGACGGCGGCGGAAATGCACAAAAACCGTGCTGCTTGGAGGGGCTCTTGGCAGCAAACGGCGGCTCGGATGGAGGTGAAATTTGGGGAGGAGGTGCGCCGGCCGGAGAGGAAGGTTTTGGGTGGGTGGTGTCAGCCACGTCCCCGACGAGCGGCGGTGCTGGGCTAAGAAGCTGGACGGCGACAGTGATGAGAGAGAGAGAGCACGTCGCGCACGGGAGAGAAGAACGGAAGAAGAAGGAAAAAAGAAGAAAAAGGAAAAGAAGGAAAAGAAAAAGAAGAGGAAAAGAGAAAAAGAAAAAGAGAAAAGAAAAAGAAAAGATGGGGAAAAAAAATGAGGTCCAATCTTCACCCCTGTAGTTCAAAAACTGATCCGGCGAAAACAATTTTAAAAAACTATAAAACGACTAAATTAATTTAAACACCACATCAAGTTAAAATATAATAAATAACTAATAAAAACTAAGAACTTAATTTTAAATCCAAAAATAAACTAAATTAAATTACACAGCAATTTAAATTCAAAATGATAATTAATATAAAAAAAGCTCCACAAAACAAAAATCATAATTAAATAAATCCAATTAAAATACAATAATTTAAAATAAAAGAACTAATATATTAATTAAATTAAAATACTCCTTTAGTGAAAATACACGTAAAAATGGGATGTCACACATTAACCCTTTTACCCCATTTTCTCATTGGAAACTTCACTATTTACCCCCAACATTCACCCTCAAAGTTTAGTTCCAGCATCAGATGAATTAGCAACAAGAAACCCCGTCTTTTATCTTATTCTTTCAGTTGAAGCCCACATACGCCTTACCATTGGTTTCTGTCAAGCCCAAGACGTGTAACAAGCCCCCAAGGTTCACATCTAGCTTTGTTTAAGCTTCTAGCTAGACTTAAAGGGCAATAATTAACGTGCACATGATTACTCATCTCCAAACCATGTTTTCTACTTAATTTCCCTTTTAATATTCTTTCTCACCTTTTTTCCTTAAACCTTGTTGCTTTTATTGTTGCTTTTCATCATTCTTAGGTTGAATTAGACGATTACTCTTGATCCAAGACATGTCAATTGAAGCAAGGCCATGTAGATGACCAAGTCACTGCAAATCGGCACCTAGAATCCCCTTCATGTGCATTGCGACAAATTGGCCCCTAGCCCATGCCTTTCGCAATATTTTTGCAAGAGAAATCTCACTACTTACACTCCACATTTAACTCGCCTAGTTTGGTAATAGAATCCGACGAATTGGCACCCAGACACCTGTCTTTTATTTCATTCTTGCAATTGCAGGCCACATACACCTTACCATTGAATTCCGTCAAGCCCAAGAAGTGTTAGAAACCCCCAAAGTTCGCATATAGCTGTGGTTAAGCTTTTGACTTGAGTTAAGGGCAATAATCAACTTACACATGATTATTTATCTCTAGACCATGTTTTAAGAGTAATTTATCTTTTAATATTCTTTCTCACCCTTTTTATCTTGACCTTATTGTTTTCATTATTGTTTTCCATCATTCTTAGATTTAATTAGAATATTAGTATTGATCCAAGACATGTCAATTGAAACAGAGCCATGTAAATGCCCAAGTCACCGCAGATCGCCACGTCGGTGCACCTTCATGTGGGCATTGCAACAAATCGGCGCCAAGCCCACGCCTTTTACCCCATTTTCTCATTGGAAACTTCACTATTTACCCCCGACATTCACCCTCCAAGTTTAGTTCCAGCATCCGATGAATTAGCAACAAGAATCCTCGTCTTTTATCTCATTCTTTCAGTTGAAGCCCACATACGCCTTACCATTGGTTTCAGTCAAGCCCAAGATGTGTAACAAGACCCAAGGTTCACATCTAGCCTTGTTTAAACTTCTTGCTAGACTTAAAGGGTAATAATCAAGGTACACATGATTACTCATCTCCAAACCATGTTTTGTGCTTAATTTCCCATTTAATATTCTTTCTCACCTTTTTTCCTTAAACCTTGTTGCTTTTATTGTTGCTTTTCATCGTTCTTGGGTTGAATTAGACGATTAGTCTTGATCCAAGACATGTCCATTGAAGCAGGGCCATGTAGATGACCAAGTCACCGCAAACCGGCACCTAGAAGCCCCTTCATGTGCATTGCGACAAATCGGCACCTAGCCCACGCCTTTCATAATATTTTCACAAGAGAAATCTCACTACTTACTGATGGGCCCCAAGTCTTAAGGATCAATTACAAGATTAAGAGCCACGAAAATCAAGGGAGCAATATAAGAATTGGTGCAATCCAATTGGGATCAAGCTAGCAAGAGCCCAACCCTTATGATGGGCTTGAAAGAAGGAGAACCAGTTTTGATCCACTTGATCCAAGCTATGGAAGACAAAACTTGGGCTTATTGTTATTGAACGCCATGGACTTATTGATTTCATTAAAAGGGCTTATTTTAGTCAAATGAATTAATCAAGAATAGTTGGGCTTGGGGGATGTCCAGCCCACACGTCTTATTTCTAATGAACTAGGGTTTGGGGAAGGCCTTGTATTTTGGCCAAGGGTTTATTTGGAAAGTTATAATTTTATGTCTTACTAGGGTTTCAAAAGTTACTGTAGCGCGGCGTATGGCACTGTTCACCCTACAGTACCCAAGGCATGGTTTACTTAGGGTTTTTGGGGATTGTCTATTTAAACCAATTGTAACCTCATTTGAGAGGCAGACTATATGGAATTGTCATTGAGAGTTGAGTTATCTCCTCTTGTTCTTCTTGAACTTCTAAACTTATCAAGGGTAAATCAAAACCTTTGTGGCGTTCTTCCTTTGTAATCTAGGTTCTTGAGGCGGGTTCTTCAATGGGTCTAGATTTTGATATAATCTAGGTTCTTTGAACGAGTTCTCATCAAGTCTAGATTCTCCATCCATATACCTGAGTTTGGCTTTCTTGGGGTTGTTTTTCCAGTATTGTTGTTGGGTCTCAAAGCAAGTCTATTGGGGTTCACATCACTTACACTCCCCATTTTACTCGCCTAGTTTGGTAATAGAATCCGACGAATTGGTACCCAGACACCTATCTTTTATTTCATTCTTGCAATTGAAGGCCACATACACTTACCATTGAATTCCGTCAAGCCCAAGAAGGGTTAGAAACCCCCAAGGTTTGCATATAGCTGTGGTTAAGCTTTTGACTTGAGTTAAGGGCAATAATCAACTTACACATGATTATTTGTCTCTAGACCATGTGATGGGAACCAAGGCAGGCCTACTCTTAAACATCCTTTGCAAGTTCCAGATGGGCCAATTAAAGATCGAGAGCCAAGAAGATCAAGGAAGCAATGCAAGGATTAGTACAAACCACTTGGGAAGAAGCTAGCAAGAGCCCAACAGTCAAAAGATGGGTTTGAAAGAAGAAGAACCAGCTTTGATCCACTTGATCCAAGCTGTGGAAGACTTGACTTAGAAATATGGCCTTTAGATATTAAGGTTTTCAATTTGTTTAAAGGATTTTTATTATTTGTTTTGAATAAGTGGGCTTGAGGATGCTTAACCCACATATATCTTACTTATTTGAACTAGGGTTTAGAAGTACTGTAGCATGACACTTCACTAAGGGCATTTTTGAGAGAAAGGGTCTCAAATTTTAGTCTAGGGTTTTATCATGTTTTGCGGAGGGTATTTAAAGGATGTAACCAGCCATTTCAAGGCAGACATTATTTTATTTCAAATTTTAATTGTGAGTGAGCTTTCTCCTCTTGTTCTTAATTGAACTCTTGAACTTATTAAAGGTAAATCACAACCTTTCTAGCGTTTCTCCTCGTAATTTGGGTTCTTGAGAAGGGATTTCAACGGGTCTAGATTTTGATATAATCTAGATTCTTGGAACGAGTTCTCAACGGGTCTAAATTCTCCATCCATAGACTTGAGTTTGGCGTTCTTGGGTAAGTTTTCAAATTGATTGTGGGTTTAAGGGATTCTCTTCCCCGGGTTCATATCATTGACCATGTTTTAAGAGTAATTTATCTTTTAATATTCTTTCTCACCCTTTTAATCTTGACCTTATCATTTTCATTGTTTTTTTCCATCATTCTTAGATTTAATTAGAATATTAGTATTGATCCAAGACATGTCAATTGAAACAGGGCCATGTAAATGCCCAAGTCACCGCAGATCGCCACGTCGGTGCACCTTCATGTGGGCATTGCAACAAATCAGTGCCAAGCCCATGCCTTTTGCCCCATTTTCTCATTGGAAACTTCACTACTTACCCCCGACATTCACCCTCCAAGTTTAGTTCCAGCATCCGATGAATTAGCAACAAGAATCCCCGTCTTTTATCTCATTCTTTCAGTTGAAGCCCATATACACCTTACCATTGGTTTCGGTCAAGCCCAAGACGTGTAACAAGCCCCCAAGGTTCACATCTAGCCTTGTTTAAGCTTCTAGCTAGACTTAAAGGGCAATAATCAATGTACACATGATTACTCATCTCCAAACAATGTTTTGTGCTTAATTTCCCTTTTAATATTCTTTCTCACCTTTTTTCCTTAAACCATGTTGCTTTTATTGTTGCTTTTCATCATTCTTGGGTTGAATTAAACGATTAGTCTTGATCCAAGAAATGTCAATTGAGGCAAGGCCATGTAGATGACCAAGTCACCGCAAATCGGCACCTAGAAGCCCCTTCATGTGCATTGCGACAAATCGGCCCCTGGTCGACGCCTTTCGCAATATTTTCGCAAGAGAAATCTCACTACTTACACTCCACATTTAACTCGCCTAGTTTGGTAATAGAATCCAATGAATTGGCACCCAGACATCTGTCTTTTAGTTCATTCTTGCAATTAAAGGCCACATACACCTTACCATTGGTTTTGGTCAAGCCCAAGAAGTGTAACAATCTCCCAAGGTTCACATCTAGCCATTGTTAACCTTATGACTTGAGTTAAGGGCAATAATTGACTTACACATGATTATTTATCTCTACACCATGTTTTAAGAGTAATTTATCTTTTAATGTTCTTTCTCACCCTTTTTATCTTGACCTTATTGTTTTCATTGTTGTTTTCCATCATTCTTAGATTTAATTAGAATATTAGTATTGATCCAAGACATGTCAATTGAAACAGGGCCATGTAAATGCCCAAGTCACCACAGGACGCCACGTTGGTGCACCTTCAAGTGGGCATTGCAACAAATCGGCGCCAAGCCCATGCCTTTTACACGATTTTCTCACTGGAAACTTCACTATTTACACCCCACCTTAGTCCTCCTAGTTTAGTTCTAACATCCAATGAATTAGCTGCAAGAGACCGCCGTCTTTTATCTCATTCTTTCAGTTGAAGCTGATTGACAAGTTATTTTGGTTATAAAATCTACTTACAGTTAAGGGAAATCAAGATAAAATAGTCCAAAAGAGAGATTAATTGAGGGATTCTCGGACAAAATCTTGGACCTTTTAAATTGCTAATTAAGTGGATAAATATGCTCTTTTACTTAATGGGCTGAATGTTCTGCTTGCAGGTGCTAAGGCCTATGTCTTAACAATGAGCCCGAAGTCAACATATGGCCCATTCTTTGAGCCCAAACCCATAAGGCCTGCGTGGAGGACCCTGCAGCAGCTCACCTTCATTCATTAGGAGCAATCGAGGGACGCCTCATCCCTTAGAGGGCAGAACCGTGAAACTAAAGGGATTCGGTTAGAAGAGAGAGAAGATGGAGATGATGGTAGGAGAGGATAAAAGGAGAGGTGGTGCACGAAAAAGGGGGATTCATTCACGTCCAATCTTGGATTCTTTAGCTCGGTTTTGTTTTCAGAACAATTACTTTTTCCCTTAGGGTTTTCAAATCATCTATCAAAGGATCATTTGGGGCTAGCTTTTATAGCTAGGGTTGCAAAGGAAAGGGTTTCCTTCCTTCATTGTTGATGGTTATTTGCTACTGTTTTATTTGATACGAATCTGTTGTTGTATGTTCATGCCCTATTTACTATCGGTTTGGATAAATCTCTTGTTCTTGACCTGTTGTAGACTCACAGCACATCAGGACCTTGAAATAATCAAGGATCTATCTATTGTGAGTCTTGAGATGAAAATGGATGATAATGCAATAAAGGGTTTTTCTTCATTCGGTGCATTTATCTGAGCTGTCCTATTCCTTATTTCTTGAATGTTAATATCTTGAATGAGTTAACATTAACAGATGCACCTAGCATTTATAACCTGTTGATAGAGGAAACCCCGAATCTGTATCCCTAGTATTTTCTCTTTCTAATATCCATTTTCCAGTTTTAAGTTTTAAAGTTTTTATTCACACCTTGGTTTTTATTGTCTCAACTTTAAGCATTGTTAATCTGACTCTTCCACAATTGCTTTATCCTTAGAGGAATTACTCGCTTGTTTCACTTGTCTCACCTCTAAATCATCCTACATTCTCTACAATCCACTACATTCCAACCCCTCCTCCACAATTAGGAACATACCTCTTTCATAAAGACGAGTTGCTCTACCATACCTTTTTCCCACTTTGTTTATTTTGTTTTGCTCATTTACTAGTTGTTGGGTCATGTTAGCCTAGTCTTCCATGTGGAAATGACCTTGGGTACTCACACTACATTCTAAACATGTTTTTATACTTGGAAGCATTATTTTGAGTGAATCAGAAGCCCACATACACTTTACCATTGGTTTCTGTCAAGCCCAAGATGAGTAACAAGCCCCAACCTTCACATCTAGCTATGTTTAAGCTTCTAGCTAGAGCTAAAGGGCAATAATCAAAGCACACGTGATTACTCATCTCCAAACCATGTTTTGTGCTTAATTTCCCTTTTAATATTCTTTCTCACATTTTTTCCTAAAACCTTGTTTCTTTTATTGTTGTTTTCCATCATTCTTGCGTTGAATTAGAGGATTAGTCTTGATCTAAGACATGTCAGTTGAGGCAAAGCCATGTAGATGACCAAGTCACCACAAATCAGCACCTAGCTGCCACTTCATGTGCATTGTGACAAATCGGCTCCTAACCCACGCCTTTCACAATATTTCCGCAAGAGAAATCTCACTTCTTACACTCCACATTAACTCGCCCAGTTTGGTAATAGAATTCGATGAATTGGCACCCAAACACCTGTCTTTTATTTCATTCTTGCAATTGAAGCCCACATACACCTTACCCTTGGTTTCTGTCAAGCCCAAGATGTGTAACAAGCCCCAACCTTCACATCTAGCCATGTTTAAGCTTCTAGCTAGAGCTAAAGGGCAATAATCAAAGTACACGTGATTACTCATCTCCAAACCATGTTTTGTGCTTAATTTCCCTTTTAATATTCTTTCTCACCTTTTTTCCTAAAACCTTGTTGCTTTTATTGTTGTTTTCCATCATTCTTGCGTTGAATTAGAGGATTAGTCTTGATCTAAGACATGTCAGTTGAGGCAAAGCCATGTAGATGACCAAGTCACCACAAATCAGCACCTAGCTGCCACTTCATGTGCATTGTGACAAATCGGCTCCTAACCCACGCCTTTCACAATATTTCCGCAAGAGAAATCTCACTTCTTATACTCCACATTAACTCGCCCAGTTTGGTAATAGAATTCGATGAATTGGCACCCAAACACCTGCCTTTTATTTCATTCTTGCAATTGAAGCCCACATACACCTTACCCTTGGTTTCTGTCAAGCCCAAGATGTGTAACAAGCCCCAACCTTCACATCTAGCCATGTTTAAGATTTTAGCAAGAGTTAAAAGGCAATAATCAACGTACACATGATTACTCATCTCTAAACCATGTTTTGTGCTTAATTTCCCTTTCAATATTCTTTCTCACATTTTTTCCTAAAACCTTGTTGCTTTTATTGTTTTTTTCCATCATTCTTGGGTTGAATTAGAAGATTAGTCTTGATCCCAGACATGTCATTTGAAACAGAGCCATGTAAATGCCCAAGTCACCGCAGATCGCCACGTCGGTGCACCTTCATGTGGGCATTGCAACAAATCGGCGCCAAGCCCATGCCTTTTACACCATTTTCTCATTGGAAACTTCACTATTTACACCCCCACCTTAACTCTACTAGTTTAGTTCTAGCATCAGATGAATTAGCTGCTAGAAACCCCCGTCTTTTATCTCATTCTTTCGGTTGAAGCCCACATACACCTTACCATTGGTTTCTATCAAGCCCAAGATGTGTAACAAGCCCCCAAGCTTCACATCTAGCCATGTTTAAGCTTCTAGCAAGAGTTAAAGGGCAATATTCAACATACACATGATTATTCATCTCTAAACCATGTTTTGTGGTTAATTTTCCCTTTCTTTCTCACCTTTTTTCCCTGAAACATGTTGCTTTTATTGCTGCTTTTCATCGTTCTTGGGTTGAATTAGACGATTAGTCTTGATCCAAGACATGTTAATTGAAGCTAGGCCATGTAGAGGACCAAGTCATAGCAAATCGGCACCTAGATACCCCTTCATGTGCATTGCGACAAATTGGCCCCTAGCCCACACCTTTCACAATATTTTCGCAAGAGAAATCTCACTTCTTACACTCCACATTAACTCGCCTAGTTCGGTAATAGAATCCGATGAATTGGCACCCAGACACCTGTCTTTTATTTCATTCTTGCAATTCAAGGTCACATACACCTTACCACTGGTTTCGGTCAAGCCCAAGAAGCGTAACAATCTGCCAAGGTTCATATCTAGCCATGGTTAAACTTATGACTTGAGTTAAGGGTAATAATCGACTTACACATGATTATTTATCTTTACACCATCTTTTAAGAGTAATTTATCCTTTAATATTCCTTCTCACCCTTTTTATCTCGGCCTTATTGTTTTCATTGTTGTTTTTCATCATTCTCAGATTTAATTAAAATATTAGTATTGATCCAAGACATGTCAATCGAAACAGAGCCATGTAAATGCCCAAGTCACCGCAGATCGCCACGTCGGTGCACCTTCATGTGGGCATTGCAACAAATCGGCACAAAGCCCATGCCTTTTACACCATTTTCTCATTGGAAACTTCACTATCTACACCCCACCATAACCCTCCTAGTTTAGTTCTAGCATCCGATGAATTAGCTTCAAGAAACCGCCGTCTTTTATCTCATTCTTTCAGTTGAAGCCCACATACACCATACCATTGGTTTTTGTCAAGTCCTAGATGTGTAACAAGCCCCCAAGCTCCACATCTAGCCATGTTTAAGCTTCTAGCTAGAGTTAATGGGCAATAGTCAACATACACATGATTATTCATCTCTAAACCATGTTTTGTGGTTAATTTTCCCTTTTAATATTTATTCTCACCTTTTTTCCTTGAAATATGTTGCTTTAATTGTTTCTTTCCATCATTCTTGGGTTGAATTAGACGATTAGTCTTGATCCAAGACATGTCAATTGAAGCAAGGCCATGTAGATGACCAAGTCACCACAAATCGGCACCTAGAAGCCCCTTCATGTGCATTGCAACAAATCAACACCTAGCCCACGCCTTTCGTAATATTTTCACAAGAGAAATCTCACTACATACACTCCACAACAACTCGCCTAGTTCGGTAATAGAATCCGACGAATTGGCACCCAGACACCGAGCTTTTATTTCATTCTTGGAATTGAAGGCCACATACACCTTACCGTTGGTTTCGGTCAAGCCCAAGAAGCGTAACAATCTCCCAAGGTTCACATCTAGCCATGGTTAAACTTATGACTTGAGTTCAGGGCAATAATCGACTTACACATGATTATTTATCTTTACACCATGTTTGAAGAGTAATTTATCTTTTAATATTCCTTCTCACCCTTTTTATCTCGGCCTTATTGTTTTCATTATTGTTTTTCATCATTCTTAGATTTAATTAGAATATTATTATTGATCCAAGACATGTCAATTGAAACAGAGCCATGTAAATGCCCAAGTCACTGCAGATCGCCACGTCGGTGCACCTTCATGTGGGCATTGCAACAAATCGGCACAAAGCCCATGCCTTTTATACCATTTTCTCATTGGAAACTTCACTATCTACACCCCACCATAACCCTCCTAGTTTAGTTCTAGCATCCGATGAATTAGCTACAAGAAACCGCCGTCTTTTTTCTCATTCTTTCAGTTAAACCCCACATACACCATACCATTGGTTTCTGTCAAGCCCAAGATGTGTAACGAGCCCTCAAGCTCCACATCTAGCCATGTTTAAGCTTCTAGCTAGAGTTAAAGGGCAATAGTCAACATACACATGATTATTCATCTCTAAACCATGTTTTGTGGTTAATTTTCCCTTTTAGTATTCTTTCTCACCTTTTTTCCTCGAAACATGTTGCTTTTATTGTTGTTTTTCATCATTCTTGGGTTGAATTAGACGATTAGTCTTGATCCAACACGTGTCAATTGAAGCAAGGCCATGTAGATGACCAAGTCACCGCAAATCGGCACCTAGAAGCCCCTTCATGTGCATTGCGAAAAATCGGCCCACGCCTTTCGTAATATTTTCACAAGAGAAATCTCACTACTTACACTCCACATTAACCCGCCTAGTTCGGTAATAGAATCCGACGAATTGGCACCCAGACACCTGTCTTTGATTCCATTCTTGCATTTGAAGGCCACATACACCTTACCATTGGTTTCGGTCAAGCCCAAGAAGCGTAACAATCTCCCAAGGTTCACATCTATCCACGGTTAAGCTTATGACATGAGTTAAGGGCAATAATCGACTTACACATGATTATTTATCTCTAGACCATGTTATAAGAGTAATTTATCTTTTGATATTCTTTGTCACCCTTTTTATCTTGACCTTATTGTTTTCATTGTTGTTTTCCATCATTCTTAGAGTTAATTAGAATATTAGTATTGATCGGAGAGGAGTCAATCGAAACAGGGCCATGTAAATGCCCAAGTCACCGCAGATCCCCACGTCGGTGCACCTTCATGTGGGCATTGCCACAAATCGGGACCAAGCCCATGCCTTTTACACCATTTTGTCATTGGAAACTTCATTATTAACACCCCACCGCAACCCTCCTAGTTTAGTCCTAGCATCCGATGAATTACCTACAAGAAACCCCCGTCTTTTATCTCATTCTTTCAACTGAAGCCCACATACACCTTAGCATTGGTTTCTGTCAAGCCCAAGATGTGTAACAAGCCCCCAAGCTCCACATCTAGCCATGTTTAAGCTTCTAGCTAGAGTTAAAGGGCAACGGTCAACATACACATGATTATTCATCTCCAAACCATGTTTTGTGGTTAATTTTCCCTTTTCATATTCTTTCTCGCCTTTCATATCATAGACGATTAGTCTTGATCCAAGACATGGCAATTGAAGCAAGGCCATGTAGATAACCAAGTCACCGCAAATCGGCACTGATGAGTGTGCGAAAGTGCACTCTATATACCCTATTATTGGACTAAAATGCTAAAATGTGAATAGAAATCATATGAATTAATGTGTATTCTTAAATTCAATTTCTATTTATGTTGGGATACTCCTAAGCAGTTTTTTTATGTCTAATTTCAGAGTTTATAAAAGAGCAAGTCAAGCCCAGTCAAATTCAAAGGAGGACATTCATGGGGTTTGAGAGCAATTTGGAAGAAAAGAAAAAGAAAAAAATCACAAAATGAAACCACAAGAAGTCCAAGTCCGAAATTCGCTAGGAGACAGTCTGGATATACTTTAGTGTTTTGACTGTATCTTTTTACTCATATATCGGATTGATACGATTCTTGATGCATTGGAAATCTATCTTAAAGGGCTATAACTTTTTCTCTAATAAGGATTTCCAAATTCAAACTCCTGAAGGCTGTATGTGGCTGCCAAGATAAGTCCTAAAATTTAGGCGATTTTTTTATGCGGAAATCAAGAGGACATTAGGGTTTCTTTCTTACCCTATATAAGCATATCATTAGCACGAAATGGAGGGGGGGAAGAGGCACAAGAGGCAGATCTGAAGAGAGGAGAAAATCACTTCCATGGCCACCGTTCGCTTCAGTTTTCTCTGGAGATTTTTGTTGTCCATTATATTTATGGGTAACTAAATTCTCAAATAGGGTTAGGGATGAACTTGCACATTAGATGGTATTTCTAATTTATTCTTAATTCATGTATTTGATTTTCAATTTCTAAAACTCTTTTGTTTTATCATTCTCAATTCATCGTTGATGTTTTCTTCTCCGAATAATCATAGAATTTATTCTGTTTATGGATTCAGTCATGCTTTTTCTATTAAATGGATTAGTTCTTTGATTATGTTTGGATCAATTATTTATCTATATTGATTTAGTTTTTTGCTACAATATCGCTTCCTGAGTATATTGTCGTCATTGGATTTTATCAATAGGGATAGTATTTCACGTTTTTTAAAAGTGATGAATGTTTTTTCAAAGGGTTTCATTTTATTTAAGTCTGGTTTATAAATCTATACGTTCCGATTGGGAATTACGGGAATTGAGTTCCTAATTGAGTTATCCAATGAATTAAGAATAATTAAAATACTAGATTTATGCAAGGGATTCCCGACACTCTACTGTTTGTCAAATTTGAGTACTTTTTCCGTTAATCACTTTACTTCACTTTAATTTTCATTTAAAATTAATCTTTGTTCTCCATTATCTATTTAATATTTTTCTTTAGTTTCTTTGTTTCTATTGCTATTCTTTTAATTTGTCTCTCTGTGGAATCGACACCCCAAAGCTGTGCTACAACTACCGCGTTATTCTTTGGGCGTAATCAAATTTTGGCGCCGTTGCCGGGGAGACGGTAGAAGAATTGTAAGATAGTTTTTCTTTTCAACAGTTTGTAAAGGCGGTAACTTCGTTCCCTATTTTAGCTTGCTGCATTTTTTTTTATTAGTTTATATTTCTTTTTGTAGTTTTTTTTAGTGTTGCATTTTTCTCTACCTTGCATGCACAGGTATAGAGACGCCTTTGGTCGGTTTGCTTGTAGACCTGTGTTAGAGTCTGAGTTTAACTTTTCTGATCATTTGTTTGAAAATTCTTCTAATTCTGAGAAAATGAGTGAACATGAGGAGCAACCCACTAGGACCCTTCAGGATTACCTCCACCCTACATGCACAACCGCACCATCATGCATCATGTTTCCAGCTAATATTCGCCAATTGGATTTTAAAACAGGGATGATACAGTTACTCCCTACTTTTCATGGCTTGGAAAATGAAAATCCATATGTGCACATTAGGGAGTTTGAGGAAGTAGTTGCGACTTTTCATAGTCAAAATGCAACTGATGACATTGTGAGACTTAAGTTCTTTCCTTTCTCTTTGAAGGATAGAGCTAAGAGTTGGCTATACTCTTTGAGACCACGATCTATTGGGTCATGGAATGAGATGACTCAGGTCTTCTTTAATAAATACTTTCCCCAACATAAGACCAATGCTTTAAAAAGGCAAATCTCCACCTTTGTACAAAAGGACAGTGAGACTTTGTATCAGTCTTGGGAGAAATTTAAGGAACTATTGAGTATGTGTCCTCACCATGGGTATGAGAATTGGTGCTTAGTAAGCTATTTTTATGAGGGACTTACACCTAGAGAGCATCAATTTGTGGAGATGATGTGTAATGGTGAGTTCTTACAGAAAGATCCTGATGAGGCCATAGAATACCTCAATGAGCTTGCTGAAAAAGCTCACACTTGGACTGGACCTAGTGCTACTGAGAGCACAAATAGGTCACGACCTGCAGGAAACCTAAATGGTGGTGGAATTTACCATCTCAGAGAAGAAGATAACCTAAAGGCTAAGGTTGAGATGCTCACTAGGGAGCTAGAGGCGTTGAAGACTAAGGACTTAAAGCCAACACACGTGGCAAATCATGCAGAGTCTTTTGGACGATGTTTTGTGTGTGGTGGGGTAGATCACCTTGCCCAAGAGTGTCCCACATTTGCTGAGATGAGAGGGATGTATGAGGAACAATGTAATGCCTTAGGTATGTACATGAAGCCTGTTGCACCTTTCTCTGATACCTACAATCCTGGGTGGCGTAATCACCCCAATTTTAGCTGGAAGTCTGAAAACCAGCCGCCTGCACAACCCCCTAGATCATATCCTACATCATATCATGCACCTTCATCTTCTAGGAGTCCTTTAGAAGACACTTTGCATGCTTTTATTGAGTCACAGAGTAAAACTAATCAAAAGTTTGAATCTTTGATTATGCAGGTTGTTGAAGAAAACAAAGAGTTAAATGGTCATATATCCAAGATAATGAGCTCCTTGAGTGTGAATGAGCGTGGCAAGTTTCCTTCTCAAGCTCAATCCGCACCCCAAGGTCAGCATATGGCACAAAAAAATTTAAAAGAAGTCAATGCCATTATGACAAGAAGTGGTAAGTCCTTACACATCCCAACAACTGATAAGCAAGAGGATGTTGAAGAGGAACAAAGCAATGATAGCACCGAGTTCCCCAAGGATGCCGAGGTAATCAAGAGTCCAGTTAAGGTACCATTTCCTCAAGCTTTAAAATCTGGTATGCGAACTTTGGATCCTATTAATGAAATCTTGGAGAACCTCAGGCAGGTAAAGATTAACCTTCCTCTTTTGCATGTTATTAAACAAGTTCCCACTTATGCAAAAGTTCTTAAAGATTTGTGTACAGTTAAGAGGAAACACCATGTTAAGAAGACAGCATTTCTAACAGAGCAAGTTAGTGCTCTAATTGAGCAGCGAATTCCTCCTAAGTACAAGGATCTGGTTGTCCAACCATTGCATGTAATATTGGGAATCATGAGTTTGGGCAAGCCTTGCTAGATCTAGGAGCTAGTGTTAATTTGATACCTTATTCCATTTATTTGCAGCTTGGTTTGGGTGAAATTAAGCCTACTTCTGTCGTGCTTCAGTTGGCTGATCGTTCAGTTAAGAAACCGAGAGGGATAGTTGAGGATGTTTTGATCCAAATTGACAAGTTTTATTATCCTGTTGATTTCTTAATTTTGGACACTCAATCAGTTGTTGAGTCTAACTCTAAATGATGGGCCCCAAGGCGGACCAAGTCTTAAGGATCAATTACAAGATTAAGAGCCACGAAGATCAAGGGAGCAATACAAGAATTGGTGTAATCCAATTGGGATCAAGCTAGCAAGAGCCCAACACTCATGATGGGCTTGAAAGAAGGAGAACCAGTTTTGATCCACTTGATCCAAGCTATGGAAGACACGACTTGGGCTTATTGTTATTGAACGCCATGGACTTATTGATTTCATTAAAATGGCTTATTTTATTAGTCAAATGAATTAATCAAGAATAATTGGGCTTGGGGGATGTCCAGCCCACACGTCTTATTTCTAATGAACTAGGGTTTGGGGAAGGCCTTGTATTTTGGCCAAGGGTTTATTTGGAAAGTTATAATTTTATGTCTTACTAGGGTTTCAGAAGTTACTGTAGCGCGGCTTATGGCACTGTTCACGCTACAGTACCCGAGGAATTGTTTACTTAGGGTTTTTGGGGATTGTCTATTTAAACCAATTGTAACCTCATTTGAGAGGCAGACTATATGGAATTGTCATTGAGAGTTGGGTGACCTCCTCTTGTTCTTCTTGAACTTCTGAACTTATCAAGGGTAAATCAAAACCTTTGTGGCGTTCTTCCTTTGTAATCTAGGTTCTTGAGATGGGTTCTTCAATGGGTCTAGATTTTGATATAATCTAGGTTCTTTGAACGGCTTCTCATTGGGTCTAGATTTTCCATCCATATACCTGAGTTTGGCTTTCTTGGGGTTGTTTTTCCAGTATTGTTGTTGGGTCTCAAAGCAAGTCTATTGGGGTTCACATCACTAAAGTTCCTCTCATATTAGGTAGACCTTTCCTTGCTACGGCTAATGCACTTATAAATTGCAGGAATGGGTTGATGAAGTTATCTTTTGGAAACATGACCATGGAGGTCAACATTTTCCATATTGAGAAGCAGGCAACAGATGACGAGTGCCACCAAACGTATATGATTGATGCACTCATAGACAAGGGAGTTCACACAACTCATGATTTTGATCCCCTTGAATATTCCCTTGTGAATTCTGAGCTTAATACATCTGTTAGTGATTCATCTGATGTTATTGATATTTGTGCTGTTTTTGATGAAACTCAGGATTATGGCACACAGGTTTGGCAACAGAAATTTGAGGAGTTGCCTAAGAAATGTGGAAAACAGATTCCTGTAAGTATGAAAGCACCAAGAGTTAAATTGAAATCTTTGCCTAAGTCTAAAGTCTATAAGGTTAAAATGAAAGCGTTTCATGATAAAAATATTCTTAGGAAGAGGTTTAAACCTAATGACCGAATATGCTTATATGATTTTGGATCTCACAAGCACAAAGGAAAACTTCGGTTTAGGTGCACTGACCCATTTCTAGTGAAAAATGTTTTTGTAAATGGGGTGGTAGAAATAGAGGATCCTAAGGATGGTCGGATCTTTAAAGTAAATGGTCAACGCCTTAAAATATTAAGAAATAGGCAAGTTTCGGAAGTGGAAGACATTCCACTTGTGGGTTCAGTCTATCAACCTTGACCACACTACCAAGGTATGTGTTTCTTTATTTATTTTATTTTGCTTTGTTTTTTTTTTCTTATTTTCTTTCTTTTCCTTTTTTGTTTGCTGTTGTTTTCTTTGTTTTTGATTGCAGGATAGTTTCATTTCGTTATTTCAGATTACCATCTTTGGTGTTTAGGGAGCTACCCACGTCACTCATCAGGTGTATTCTACCATTTTCAGTTACTCCCCATTCAATTTTGATTCTTAAACATTGAGGATAATGTTTCATTTAAGTTAGGGGGTGGTGGTGCAAATTCAGTATTTAAAATGCTTGTTGGAACTCTGTAGCATATTTTCATGTGTCAATTTTTTTTTAATTTGCATCACAAGTGCATCATTTTCACATGTGTACTCATTCTCATTCATAGCCATCTTCGTGAATTTACCAAACCCACCATAATCATTTTTGCTGAAGCATTCACAAAATCCTTAATGCACTTATCCAAGTTTTGTGGTAAGATGGTGGTTTGACACATGTAGCTAGAGAACTCTTTTGCTTAAGTATTCATGTGAGTTTTGAGAGGATTGAGAGCATACAAATGCAGTAAATTGTGATAAGCGATCATTGATCTGTTGAATTGGGCACTTCTTTTGGGAATATCATTACATGGTTTGCGGTACAATGGTGGATATACTTGAGATATGACGAAGGTCAACTTAGGATTAACGTTTGAGCCTTTCAAGCTATCCTTTCCATCATAGACCCCTAGTAGCCAACTTTGAGCCAATAAACACTTGTACCTTTTTCTTTTCATATGCCCATATCATCCATGCCTCTCCACATTGGAGTATAACCTATACACAGATTTTCTTACCCTTTTTACTTCCAAGTGTATACTAGGTGTGGAATTTGTATTTTCTTTCTTTAATTTTATCATTTTCAATTAAGAAGAAGAAGAAGATGACAGAAAAAAGAGAAAAGTACAAGTTGCAAAGTGTTCAATTGAGTGAGCTCTAAAAAAAAAGAAGTTGGTAGAGATGGAAAGAATACAAAAGTGGCATGTGTTTGTCCATCAAATTGTTGAAAAAAAAAAAAGAGGAAGAAGAAGGAAAAACATTATTATTTGATGATCTAAAAAAAATCACAAAATGAGACCACAAGAAGTCCAAGTCCGAAATTCGCTAGGAGACAGTCTGGATATACTTTAGTGTTTTGACTATATCTTTTTACTCATATATCGGATTGATGCGATTCTTGATGCATTGGAAATATATCTTAAAGGGCTATAACTTTGTCTCTAATAAGGATTTCCAAATTCGAACTCCTGAAGGCTGTACGTGGCTGCCAAGATAAGTCCTAAAATTTAGGCGATTTTTTTATGCAGAAATCAAGAGGACATTAGGGTTTCTTTCTTACCCTATATAAGCATATCATTAGCACGAAATGGAGGGGCGGAAGAGGCACAAGAGGTAGATCTGAAGAGAGGAGAAAATCACTTCCATGGCCACCGTTCACTTCAGTTTTCTCTGGAGATTTTTGTTGTCCATTATATTTATGGGTAACTAAATTCTCAAATAGGGTTAAGGATGAACTTGCACATTAGATGGTATTTCTAATTTATTCTTAATTCATGTATTTGATTTTCAATTTCTAAAACTCTTTTGTTTTATCATTCTCAATTCATCGATGATGTTTTCTTCTCCGAATAATCATAGAATTTATTCTGTTTATGGATTCAGTCATGCTTTTTCTATTGAATGGATTAGTTCTTTGATTATGTTTGGATCAATTATTTATCTATATTGATTTAGTTTTTTGCTGCAATATCGCTTCCTGAGTATATTGTCGTCATTGGATTTTATCAATAGGGATAGTAATTCACGTTTTTTAAAAGTGATGAATGTTTTTTCAAAGGGTTTCATTTTATTTAAGTCTGGCTTATAAATCTATACCTTCCGATTGGGAATTACGGGAATTGAGTTCCTAATTGAGTTATCCAATGAATTAAGAATAATTAAAATACCAGATTTGTGCAAGGGATTCCCGACACTCTACTGTTTGTCAAATTTGAGTACTTTTTCCGTTAATCACTTTACTTCACTTTAATTTACATTTAAAATTAATCTTTGTTCTCCATTATCTATTTAATATTTTTCTTTAGTTTCCTTGTTTCTATTGCTATTCTTTTAATTTGTCTCTCTGTGGAATCGACACCTCAAAGCTGTGCTACAACTACCGCGTTATTCTTTGGGCATAATCAGGCACCTAGAAGCCCCTTCATGTGCATTGCGACAAATCGGCCCACACCTTTCGTAATATTTTCACAAGAGAAATCTCACTACTTACACTCCACATGAACCCGCCTAGTTCTGTAATAGAATCCGACGAATTGGCACCCAAACACCTGTCTTTTATTTCATTCTTGCATTTGAAGGCCACATACACCTTACCATTGGTTTCGGTCAAGCCCAAGAAGCGTAACAATCTCCCAAGGTTCACATCTATCCATGGTTAAGCTTATGACATGAGTTAAGAGCAATAATCGACTTACACATGATTATTTATCTCTAGACCATGTTTTAAGAGTAATTTATCTTTCGATATTCTTTCTCACCCTTTTTATCTTTACCTTATTGTTTTCATTGTTGTTTTGCATCATTCTTAGAGTTAATTAGAATATTAGTATTGATCCAAGACGTGTCAATTGAAACAAAGCCATGTAAATGCCCAAGTCACCGCAGATCGCCACATCGGTGAACCTTCATGTGACCTATGCAACAAATCGGCGCGAAGCCCATGCCTTCTACACCATTTTCTCATTGGAAACTTCACTATTTACACCCCACCTTAACCCTCCTAGTTTAGTTCTAGCATCCAATGAATTAGCTGCAAGAAACCCCCGTCTTTTATCTCATTCTTTCAGTTGAAGCCCACATACACCTTACCATTGGTTTCTGTCAAGCCCAAGATGTTTAACAAGCCCCAAAGCTCCACTTCTACCCATGTTTAAGCTTCTAGCTTGAGTTAAAGGGCAATGGTCAACATACACATGATTATTCATCTGCAAACCTTGTTTTGGGGTTAATTTTCCCTTTTAATATTCTTTCTCACATTTTTCCTTGAAACATGTTGCTTTTATTGTTGCTTTTAATCATTCTTGGGTTGAATTAGACGATTAGTCTTGATCTAAGACATGTCAATTGAGGCAAAGTCATGTAGATGACCAAGTCACCGCAAATCGGCACCTAGCTGCCCCATCGTGTGCATTGCGACAAATCGGCCTTCTGCAATATTTTCACAAGAGAAATCTCACTACTTACACTCCACATTTACCCGCCTAGTTCGGTAATAGAATCCGACGAATTGGCACCTATATACCTGTCTTTTATTTCATTCTTGCATTTGAAGGCCACATATACCTTACCATTTGTTTCGATCAAGCCCAATAAGCGTAAAAATCTCCCAAGGTTCAAATCTATCCATGGTTAAGCTTATGACATGAGTTAAGGGCAATAATCGACTTACACATGATTATTTATCCCTAGACCATGTTATAAGAGTATTTTATCTTTTGATATTTGATGTGAACCCCAATAGACTTGCTTTGAGACCCAACAACAATACTGGAAAAACAACCCCAAGAAAGCCAAACTCAGGTATATGGATGGAGAATCTAGACCCAATGAGAACCCGTTCAAAGAACCTAGATTATATCAAAATCTAGACCCATTGAAGAACCCGTCTCAAGAACCTAGATTACAAAGAAAGAACGCCACAAAGGTTTTGATTTACCCTTGATAAGTTCAGAAGTTCAAGAAGAACAAGAGGAGGTCACTCAACTCTCAATCACAATTCCATCTAGTCTGCCTCTCAAATGAGGTTACAAGTGGTTTAAATAGACAATCCCCAAAAACCCTAAGTAAACAATGCGTCGGGTACTGTAGCGTGAACAGTGCCATACGCCGCGCTACAGTTACTTCTGAAACCCTAGTAAGACATAAAATTTTAACTTTCCAAATAAACCCTTGGCCAAAAATACAAGGCCTTCCCAAAAATAACTCTAGTCCATTAGAAATAAGACATACGTGGGCCAAGCATCCTCAAGCCCACTTCTTCTAAACTAATAATAAAATACCGTTAAACAAATTGAAAGCCTTAACAACAATAGGCCCAATCTCTAAGTCATGTCTTCCATAGCTTGTATCAAGTGGATCAAAACTGGTTCTTTTTCCTTGAAGCCCATCTTGAGTGTTGGGCTCTTCCTAGCTTCATCCCAAGTGGATTGCACCAATCCTTGCATTGCTTCCTTGATCTTCTTGGCTCTTGATCTTGTAATTGGCCCATCTGGAATTTGCAAGGGATCTTTAAGGGTAGCTCCACCTTGGTTCCCATCATTCCCCCTCTCCTCAAAAGGATTCGACCTTGAATCTTCACCTACATCAAAAGGAGAAAGATCAGAAACATTGAAGGTAGCAGAAACATTATATTCACTTGGAAGATCCACTTTATATGCATTGTCATTAATTTTCTCAAGAATTTGGAAAGGTCCATCTCCTCGAGGATGCAACTTAGTCCGTCTATGGGCTGGGAATCTTTCTTTGCGCATGTGAACCCAAACCCAATCTCCTGGTTCAAAGGTGACACGCCGTCGCCCTTTATTGGCTTGGGAAGCAAACCTTTCATTCTTTTGGGCAATTTGAAGCCGTACCCTCTCATGAAGTACGGATTAAAACCATAAGTGGATTAAAACCATAAACAATTTCAAAAGGAGAGTATGAAGTAGTAGTATGCATGGTCCTATTATATGCAAACTCTATAAATGGCAAACAATCCTCCCAACTCTTTAAATTCTTTTGAACAACAGTGTGTAAAAGCTGAGTTAAAGTCCTATTAACTACTTCAGTCTGACCATCAGTCTGTGGGTGACAAGTAGTGGAAAATAAGAGTTTAGTACCTAATTTTCCCCACAACACCTTCCAAAAGTAGCTAAGAAATTTAACATCCCTATCAGAAACAATGCTCCTGGGCACACCATGGAGTCACACTATCTCTTTGAAAAATAAGTCAGCTATGCTTGTGGCATCATCTGTTTTATGGCATGGAATGAAATGTGCCATCTTGCTAAATCTATCCACAACCACAAAAATAGAATCTCTACCCCTTTTTGTCCTAGGCAGCCCCAAAACAAAGTCCATAGATATGTCTACCCATGGCTCACTAGGAACGGGTAAGGGTGTATATAACCCATGTGGCAAAACCTTAGATTTGGCCTTTCTACATGTGATGCACCTGCTACAAATGCGATTGATGTCTCTTTTCATCTTAGGCCAAAAGAAATGTTCATGCAATATGTCTAAGGTTTTCTTGACACCAAAGTGTCCCATTAATCCCCCGCCATGTGCCTCACGCACCAATAACTCACGCATAGAACAACTAGGTACACACAGTTTATCTTCTTTAAACAAGTAACCATCATGCTTGTAAAACTTACCAAATGCCGCCTTATCACATGCCATATACACATCAGAAAAGTCAACATCATCGGCATACATATCTTTCACATATTCAAACCCAAGCATTTTAGCACTCATAGAAGTAAGAAGCACATACCTCCGTGATAAAGCATCAGCAACAATATTCTCCTTACCTTGCTTGTAACGGATGACATATGGAAAGGTCTCAATGTATTCCATCCATCTAGCATGCCTCTTATTCAACTTACCTTGACCCTTGAGATGCTTCAACGATTCATGATCGGTGTGGATCACAAATTCCCTAGGCCACAAGTAGTGCTGCCAAGTCTCTAATGCACGAACAAGAGCATAAAGTTCTTTGTCATAAGTAGGGTACTTCAGGGATGCCCCACTTAGCTTCTCACTGAAGAAGGCAATCGGCCGCCTATCCTGCATCAAAACGGCTCCAATCCCTATTCCTGAGGCATCACATTCAATCTCAAAAGCTTTGTTAAAATCTGGTAATGCTAACACGGGTGCAGAGCACAACCTTTCCTTAATAGTGGCAAATGCATTCTCTTGATTAGCCCCCCAATGAAACCCAACATTCTTTTTAATGACTTCAGTGAGTGGTGCAGCAATGGTGCTAAAATCTTTAACAAAACGCCGATAAAAGCTAGCTAAACCATGAAAGATTCTTACCTCAGGGACGCTCTTTGGTGTTGGCTACTCCTTAATGGCCTTGACTTTCTCTTCATCCACTTCAATACCCTTTGTACTAACAACATAACCAAGAAAAACAACTTCCTCCATACAAAAGGTACATTTCTTGAAGTTAGCATACAACTTTTCACATCTCAACACATTAAACACATATCTCAAATGCTCAATATGCTCATTTAAGTCCTTGCTGTACACTAGGATATCATCAAAGTACACAACCACAAACTTGCCTATGAACGCACGTAGGACATGATTCATTAATCTCATGAAAGTACTGGGCACATTTGTAAGTCCAAATGGCATAACCAACCATTCATAAAGCCCATACTTAGTCTTAAAAGTAGTTTTCCATTCATCACCCTCTTTCATTCTAATTTGATGGTACCCACTTTTAAGATCAATTTTACTAAAAATACATGAGCCATGCAATTCATCGAGCATATCATCTAATCTAGGAATGGGATGGCGATACTTTACCGTGATATTATTAACCGCCCTGCAATCAATGCACATCCTCCACATCCCATCCTTCTTAGGCACTAGAAGCACTGGTACTGCACATGGGCTCATGCTCTCCCTCACGTACCCCTTGCTCATCAAATCCTCAACTTGCCTCTGAAGCTCCTTTGTCTCATCTGGATTACTTCTATAAGCTGGTCGGTTTGGAATAGCAGCCCCGGGCACGAAATCAATCTGGTGCTCAATGCCTCTAATGGGGGGCAACTCATTAGGCATTTCCTCTGGGAATACATCCTCAAACTCCTGCAACAAAGAAACAGCCAAACTAGGAAGAGGTTGGTTCGTTCATCAAGATTAAGATAAGACTCTTTATAGACAAGAAAAATCATAGGGCGATCTGCTAAGAAAGCTCTCTTAACCTCACTCTCTCTTGCATAGAAACTCACTTTTGCCTTTCCTTTTCTCTCAGCAGACTCTTTTTCTTTTTCACTCTTTTTTTTTGCTCAATCTCTTTTTCACTCTTTCTTTTTTTATCACTCTCATTTTCACTCTTTCTCTTTTGAGCAACCTCACTTTTCAGTTTCAGTTGGTCCTCATAGACCTGTCTTGGAGTTAAAGGAGCAAGCTTGGTTGTTTTGCCCTCCTTTACAAAGCTGTACATGTTTTTGAATCCATCATGTATCACTCTCCTATCATATTGCCATGGTCTCCCCAACAATATATGGCCAGCATGCATAGGCACAACATCAAAAAGCACTTCATCTTGATACTTCCCAATGGAAAAAGTAACCAACACTTGTCTATCCACCCTAACCTCCCCACAATCATTCAACCACTGCAGCTTGTATGGTCGGGAGTGTTTCAAGGTAGGTAAATTCAATTTTTCAACTAATGTAGTGCTAGCAACATTAGTACAACTTCCCCCATCAATTATCATACTACATACCTTGTCATTGATGTCGCATCTAGTATGGAAAATGTTCTCCCTTTGTTGCTCTGCTTCATCCATCTTAATTTGTGTGTTGAGAGCACGCCTGGCAACAAGGGACTCACCTGTTACGGGGTATTCTACTCCATCATCATCACTAGCATCCTCCAACTCAGGTATCTCATCACGATCATCCTCACTTGCAGTCATCACCTCCCCATTGTCACGCATAATCATCACACGTTTGTTTGGACATTGAGAAGCGATGTGGCCTGAACCCAAACACTTAAAGCATTTAATATCTCTATTTCTAGAAGGTTGGGATGCCAACTTGGGTTTGTTGCTAGTTCCTTCATCGTTTCCTTTAGGTGGTTCTGTCTTTGCCTTTGTTACAGCTCGATCATCTTTCTCCCACTTTGGTTTCCAAGGAGTGCTAGAAACTGAAGTGTACCTTGATGTCCCTTTCCTCTTTAATTGCCTCTCCACCTTCATAGCCATGTGCACCATGTCTTCTATTTCTACATAATGTTGTAACTCAACCACATTAGCTATCTCCCTATTCAAACCACACAAAAATCTAGCCATAGTGGCCTCCCTATCCTCCTCTACATTCGCCCGTATCATAGCCACCTCCATCTCCTTATGATAGTCCTCCACACTCCTAGACCCTTGTGTAAGATTTTGTAATTTCTGGTAGAGGTCCCTATAGTAGTGGCTAGGTACAAATCTCCGCCTCATGAGAGCTTTCAACTCTCCCCATGTCTCGACAGACCTCTCATAATTCCTCCTCCTATTGGTCACTAATTGATCCCACCAAATAATAGCATAATCAGTGAACTCAATTACTGCCAACTTCACTTTCTTCTCCTCTGAATAGTTATGACACTCAAAGATCAACTCTATCTTCTTCTCCCACTCTAAATAAGCTTCAGGGTCAGTTCTACCTTGGAAAGATGATATTTTCATTTTAATGCTCTCAAGGTCCCTATCTACTCCATCACGACCCCGTGAGTTTCCCCTAAATCCTCTTTCATGCCTGACTCCTCTATGCCTACCCATCCCAACTTCAGAAATTAGATCTTCCTCATCCTCACCATCTCATTCATCTTCATACTCATGTTCTCTTCTAGGTTCACGTCTCCTCCTATCTCTCCCACCATGTAAATTTTTAATTACTTCATCTTGTTGATCCATCCTATCTCTCACTTCCCCTAACATCATGTTCAATCGTTCAAACTGTTGTTGCTTAGCCTGCAACATAAAGGAGTTATCTGCCATCCCCTTTGGTGATGAGTCACTTTTATGAGACATCGTACGCGCTGCACACACAAAAACTATTAGTGGAAAAGACCTCACACACTCCCTTACGTGTTTACACTCGAATAATAGCACTCCACTCGTGTTTCACTCTTAATTGGCTTTTTTGGATATTGATCTCACACTCTCTTGCCTTTTACCTCAAGAGTTTTCCCACTCAAGTTCTTTCAGAACTAATTGAACTAAATCAAGACAATACAACCTTGTCTTATTCCAACTAGTAATTAGGTCCAAGAAACAAGCATAAGAGAAAACACTGAAAGAATAAAATGACACAAGACTCAAGGAAATGATACAAGGGAAAGAGTAATCACAAGACAATATACCAACTATAATGATATATGCAGCCCCTTTGAAATAAAATAAAAATTCAGATTTTTTTTTTCGATTTTTTTTTCCTTTTCTTTTCTTTTCCTTTCCTTTCTTTTCTTTTCTTTCCTTTTCTTTTCTTTTCCTTTCCTTTCTTTTCTTTTCTTTCCTTTTTTTTTCTTTTCCTTTCCTTTCTTTTCTTTTCTTTTCTTTTCTTTTCTTTTCCTTTCCTTTCTTTTGTTTTCTTTTCCTTTCTTTTCTTTTCTCACTATTTCAGTCAAAAACAGCAATATTCAATTGCAACAATCAAACAACTGAATTCAAACACATAAAAATTGGCAAGAAAATATAAGAGAATCAATGAAACGACATTCCAAGGAATTGACAAACTTAAAGATTCAAGAAACCCAGAACTTTCCAATCCTACAGATGTTGCAAATTTTGGCAGCCCACAAACAAGCAATTTAGCCACCTAATGTTGATAAACATGAAACCAAAATGATAGAGTAATCTGGCAGCCCTAGGAAAAACGAATTTCTACACTTTTTTTTTTTTTTTTTTTTGCAACCCTAGAACAATGAAACCCTAGAATTAAAGATGCAATAGATAAAAGATAGAATTACACCTGATTGGAAAACTTGCTCTGATTACCAAATGATGTGAACCCCAATAGACTTGCTTTGAGACCCAACAACAATACTGGAAAAACAACCCCAAGAAAGCCAAACTCAGGTATATGGATGGAGAATCTAGACCCAATGAGAACCCGTTCAAAGAACCTAGATTATATCAAAATCTAGACCCATTGAAGAACCCGTCTCAAGAACCTAGATTACAAAGAAAGAACGCCACAAAGGTTTTGATTTACCCTTGATAAGTTCAGAAGTTCAAGAAGAACAAGAGGAGGTCACTCAACTCTCAATCACAATTCCATCTAGTCTGCCTCTCAAATGAGGTTACAAGTGGTTTAAATAGACAATCCCCAAAAACCCTAAGTAAACAATGCTTCGGGTACTGTAGCATGAACAGTGCCATACGCCGCGCTACAGTTACTTTTGAAACCCTAGTAAGACATAAAATTTTAACTTTCCAAATAAACCCTTGGCCAAAAATACAAGGCCTTCCCAAAAATAACCCTAGTCCATTAGAAATAAGACATACGTGGGCCAAGCATCCTCAAGCCCACTTCTTCTAAACTAATAATAAAATACCGTTAAACAAATTGAAAGCCTTAACAACAATAGGCCCAATCTCTAAGTCATGTCTTCCATAGCTTGTATCAAGTGGATCAAAACTGGTTCTTTTTCCTTGAAGCCCATCTTGAGTGTTGGGCTCTTCCTAGCTTCATCCCAAGTGGATTGCACCAATCCTTGCATTGCTTCCTTGATCTTCTTGGCTCTTGATCTTGTAATTGGCCCATCTGGATTTTGCAAGGGATCTTTAAGGGTAGCTCCACCTTGGTTCCCATCAATATTCTTTGTCACCCTTTTTATCTTGACCTTATTGTTTTCATTGTTGTTTTCCATCATTCTTAGATTTAATTAGAATATTAGTACTGATCCAAGACGTGTCAATCGAAACAGGGCCATGTAAATGCCCAAGTCACCGCAGATCGCCATGTCGGTGCACCTTCATGTGGGCGTTGCCACAAATCGGGACCAAGCCCATGCCTTTTACACCATTTTCTCATTGGAAACTTCACTATTAACACCCCACCTTAACCCTCCTAGTTTAGTTCTAGCATCCGATGAATTAGCTGCAAGAAACCCCCGTGTATTATCTCATTTTTTCTGTTGAAGCCCACATACACCTTATCATTGGTTTCTGTCAAGCCCAAGATGTGTAACAAGCCCCCAAGCTCCACATCTATCCATGTTTAAGCTTCTAGCTAGAGTTAAAGCGCAATAGTCAAGATACACATGATTATTCATCTCCAAGGCATGTTTTGTGGTTAATTTTCCCTTTTAATATTCTTTCTCACCTTTTTTCCTTGAAACATGTTGCTTTTATTGTTGCTTTTCATCATTCTTGGGTTGAATTAGATGATTAGTCTTGATCCAAGACATGTCAATTGAAGCAAGGCCATGTAGATGACCAAGTCACCGCAAATCGGCACCTAGAAGCCCCTTCATGTGCATTGCGACAAATCGGCCCCTAGCCCACGCCTTTTGTTATATTTTCGCAAGAGAAATCTCCCTACTTACACACCACATTAACTCGCCTAGTTCGGTAATAGAATCCGATGAATTGGCACCCAGACACCTGTATTTTATTTCATTCTTGCAATTGAAGGCCACATACACCTTACCGTTGGTTTTAGTCAAGCCCAAGAAGCGTAACAATCTACCAAGGTTCACGTCTAGCCATGGTTAAACTTATGGCTTGAGTTAAGGGCAATAATCGACTTACACATGATTATTTATCTCTAGACCATGTTTTAAGAGTAATTTATCTGTTAATATTCTTTCTCACCCTTTTTATCTTGGCCTTATTGTTTTCATTGTTATTTTCCATCATTCTTAGATTTAATTAGAATATTAGTATTGATCCAAGAAATATCAATCAAAACAGGGCCATGTAAATGCCCAAGTCACCGCAGATCGCCACGTCGGTGCACCTTCGTGTGGGCATGGCAACAAATCGGCACCCAGCCCATGCCTTATACACCATTTTCTCATTGGAAACTTCACTATTTACACCCCACCTTAACCCTCCTTGTTTAGTTCTAGAATCCGATCAATTAGCTGCAAGAAACCCCTGTCTTTTATCTCATTCTTTAAGTTGAAACCCAAATACACCTTACCATTTGTTTCTGTCAAGCCCAAAATGTGTAACAAGCCCCCAAGTTTCACATCTAGCCATGTTTACGCTTCTAGCTAGAGTTAAAGGGCAATATTCAACGTACACAAGATTACTCATCTCCAAAACATGTTTTGTGCTTCAATTCCCTTTTAACATTTTTTCTCACCTTTTTTCCTTAAACGTTGTTGATTTTATTGTTGTTTTTCATCATTCTTGGGTTGAATTAGAAGATCAGTCTTGATCCAAGACCTGTCCGTAGAGGAAAAGCCATGTAGCTGACCAAGTCACTGCAAATCGGCACCTAGCTGCCCCTTCATGTGGAATGCGACAAATTGGCCTTCCACAATATTTTCACAAGAGAAATTTCACTACTTACACTCCACATTAACCCGCCTAGTTCGGTAATAGAATCCGGTGAATTGGCAACAAGACACCTGTCTTTTATTTCATTCTTGCAATTGAAGGCCACATACACCTTAGCATTGGTTTCGGTCAAGCCCAAGAAGCGTAACACTCTCCCAAGGTTTACATCGAGCCACGGTTAGGCTTATGACATGAGTTAAGGGCAATAATCGACTTACACATGATTATTTATCTCTAGACCATGTTTTAAGAGTAATTTATCTTTTGATATTCTTTCTCACCCTTTTTATCTTTACCTTATTGTTTTCATTGTTGTTTTCCATCATTCTTAGATTTAATTAGAATATTAGTATTGATCCAAGACATGTCAATTGAAACAGAGCCATGTAAATGCCCAAGTCACCGCAGATCGCCACATCGGTGAACCTTCATGTGAGCAATGCAACAAATCGGTGCCAAGCCCATGCCTTTTACACCATTTTCTCATTGGAAACTTCACTATTTACACCTCACCTTAACCCTCCTACTTTAGTTCTAGCATCCGATGAATTAGCTGCAAGAAACCGTCGTCTTTTATCTCATTCTTTTAGCCCACATACACCTTACCATTGGTTTCTGTCAAGCCCAAGATGTGTAACAGTTCCCCAAGCTTCCAATCTAGCCCTGTTTAGGCTTCTAGCTAGAGTTAAAGAGCAATATTCAACGTACACATGATTATTCATCTCCAAACCATGTTTTGTGCTGAATTTCCCTTTTAATATTTTTTCTCACTTTTTTCCTTAAACCTTGCTGCTTTTATTGTTGTTTTTCATCATTCTTGGGTTGAATTAGAATATTAGTCTTGATCCAAGAAGACATGTCAGTTGAGGCAAAGCCATGTAGATGACCAAGTCACCGCAAATCGGCACCTAGCTGCCCCTTCGTGTGCTTTGCGACAAATCGGCCTTCCGCAATATTTTCACAAGAGAAATCTCTCTACTTACACACCACATTAACTCACCTAGTTCGGTAATAGAATCAGACGAATTGGCACCCAGACACCTGTCTTTTATTTCATTCTTGCAATTGAAGGCCACATACACCTTATCGTTGGTTTTGGTCAAGCCCAAGAAGCGTAACAATCTCCCAAGGTTCACGTCTAGCCATGGTTAAACTTATCACTTGAGTTAAGGGCAATAATTGACTTACACATGATTATTTATCTCTAGACCATGTTTTCAGAGTAATTTATCTTTTGATATTCTTTCTCACCCTTTTTATGTTGACCTTATTGTTTTCATTGTTGTTTTCCATCATTCCTAGATTTAATTAGAATATTTGTGTTGATCCCAGACACGTCATTTGAAACAGAGCCATGTAAATGCCCAAGTCACCGCAGATCGCCATGTCGGTGCATGTTCATGTGGGCATTGCAACAAATTGGCACCAACCCATGCCTTTTACACCATTTTCTCATTGGAAACTTCACTATTTACACCCCTTAACTCTCCTAGTTTAGTTCTAGCATCTGATGAATTAGCTGCAAGAAACCGCCGTCTTTTATCTCATTCTGTCAGTTGAAGCCCACCTATACCTTACCATTGGTTTCTGTCAAGCCCAAGATGTGTAACAAGCTGCCAAGCTTGACATCTAGCCATGTTTAAGCTTCTTGCTAGAGTTAAAGGGCAAATGTCAACATACACATGATTATTCATCTCTAAACCATGTTTTGTGGTTAATTTTCCCTTTTAATATTCTTTCTCACCTTTTTTCCTTGAAACATGTTGCTTTTATTGTTGCTTTTCATCATTCTTGGGTTGAATTAGATGATTAGTCTTGATCCAAGACATGTCGATTGAAGCAACGCCATCTAGATGACCAAGTCACCACAAATCGGCATCTAGCAGCCCCTTCATGTGCAATGCGCCAAATCGGCCTTCCGCAATATTTTCACAAGAGAAATCTCACTACTTACTCTCCACATTAACCGGCCTAGTTCGGTAATAGAATCCAACGAATTGGCACCCAGACACCTGTCTTTTATTTCATTCGTGCAATTGAAGGCCACATACACCTTACCATTGAATTCCGTCGAGTCCAAGAAATGTAAGAAACCCCCAAGGTTCACATATAGTTGTGGTTAAGGGCAATAATTGACTTACACATGATTATTTATCTCTAGACCATGTTTTCAGAGTAATTTATCTTTTGATATTCTTTCTCACCCTTTTTCTCATGACCTTATTATTTTCATTGTTGTTTTCCATCATTCCTAGATTTAATTAGAATATTTGTGTTGATCCTAGACATGTCATTTGAAACAGAGCCATGTAAATGCCCAAGTCAGCGCAGATCGCCATGTCGGTGCACCTTCATGTGGGCATTGCAACAAATTGGCGCCAACCCATGCCTTTTACACAATTTTCTCATTGGAAACTTCACTATTTACACCCCACCTTAATGCTCCTAGTTTAGTTCTAGCATCCGATGAATTAGCTACAAGAAACCGCCGTCTTTTATCTCATTCTGTCAGTTGAAGCCCTCCTACGGCTTACCATTGGTTTCTGTCAAGCCCAAGATGTGTAACAAGCTGCCAAGCTTGACATCTAGCCATGTTTAAGCTTCTAGCTAGAGTTAAAGGGCAGTAGTCAACATACACATGATTATTCATCTCTAAACCATGTTTTGTGGTTAATTTTCCCTTTTAATATTCTTTCACTTTTTTTCCTTGAAACATGTTGCTTTTCATCATTCTTGGGTTGAATTAGATGATTAGTCTTGATCCAAGATATGTCGATTGAAGCAACGCCAGCTAGATGACCAAGTCACCGCAAATCGGCACCTAGCTGCACCTTCTTCATGTGCAATGCGACAAATCGGCCCCTAGCCCACGCCTTTTGTAATATTTTAGCAAGAGAAATCTCTCTACTTACACACCACATTAGCTCGCCTTGTTCGGTAATAGAATCTGACGAATTGGCACCCAGACACCTGTCTTTTATTTCATTCTTGCAATTGAAGGCCACATACACCTTATCGTTGGTTTTGGTCTAGCCCAAGAAGCGTAACAATCTCCCAAGGTTCACGTCTAGCCATGGTTAAACTTATCACTTGAGTTAAGGGCAATAATTGACTTACACATGATTATTTATCTCTAGACCATGTTTTCAGAGTAATTTATCTTTTGATATTCTTTCTCACCCTTTTTATCTTGACCTTATTGTTTTCATTGTTGTTTGTCTGGTCTCAAAGCGAGTCGATTGGGTTTCACATCATTTAGTATCAGAGCAAGGTTTCCAATCAGGTCTGATTCTATCTTTTATTTATTGCATCTTAAATTCTAGGGCTTCAATGTTCTAGGGTTGCAAAAAAAAAATATTCGTTTTTCCTAGGGCTACCAAAATTTGCACCATCTAGGGTTTGAAATTTCTAGGGTTTCATTGATTCCCTTCTATTTTCCTTGTCAATTTTTTATGTGTTTGAATTCAATTGTTTGATTATCACAATTGAATATTTCTGTTTGTGGTTGAATTGTTGAGAAAAGAAAAGAAAAGAAAGGAAAGGAAAGGAAAGGAAAGGAAAAGAAAAGAAAAGAAAGGAAAAGAAAACAAAAAAAGGAAAACAAATCGAAAAAAAAAAAGAGAAAGAAAATGATTTTGGGTATAGTTGTTTGAAATACTTTGCCATATGAAATTTATTTGGCATTGATTGAACCCAAAGGTTGTGATTTACCTTTGATAAGTTCAAACGTTCAATCAAGAACAAGAGTAGATAAACTCAACTCACAATGAATAAAATTCATCAATTTCAATAATGTATTTTCGTCTCAAATGAGGCTACAAGTGGTTTAAATAACAATCTCCAAAACCCTAAGTGAGCCACGGTACTGTAGCGTGAACTTCTAAAACCCTAGTTCATTTAAATAATAACTTTCTAAATATACCATTGGCCAAAATACAAGGCCTTCCCCAAAACCCTCGTTCATTAGAAATAAGACATATGTGTGGGCCAACATCCTCAAGCCTACTTATTCTAAACTAATAAAATAAGCACTTTTAATAAAATAAATAAGTCAAAAGCCTTCAATAACAATAAGCCCAAGTCGTGTCTTCAATAGCTTGGATCAGGTGGATCAAAACTGGTTCTCCTTCTTTCAAGCCCATCAAGAGTGTTGGGCTCTTGCTAGCTTCATCCCAATTGGATTGCACCAATTCTTGCATTGCTCCCTTGATCTTTGTGGCTCTTAATCTTGTAATTGATCCGTAAAACTTGGTCCACCTTGGGGCCCATCAGGATGCTAGAACAAAACTATGAGGGGGTTAAGATGGGTTGTAAATAGAGAAGTTTCCAATGAGAAAATGGTGAAAAAGGCATGGGCTTGGCGCCGAATTGTTGCAATGCCCCCATGAAGGTGCACCGACGTGGCGATCTGCGGTGACTTGGGCATTTACATGACTCTGTTTCGATTGACATGTCTTGGATCAATACTAATATTCTAATTAAATCTAAGAATGATGGAAAACAACAATGAAAACAATAAGGTCAAGATAAAAAGGGTGAGAAAGAATATCAAAAGATAAATTACACTTAAAACATGGTCTAGACATAAATAATCATGTGTAAGTCGATTATTGCCCTTAACTTAAGTCATAAGCTTAACCATGGCTAGATGTGAACCTTGGGAGATTGTTACGCTTCTTGGGCTTGACCGAAACCAATGGTAAGGTGTATGTGGCCTTCAATTGCAAGAATGAAATAAAAGACAGGTGACTTGGGGCCAATTCGTCGGATTCTATTACCGAACTAGGCAGGTTAATGTGGAGTGTAAGTAGTGAGATCTCTCTTGTGAAAATATTGCGGAAGGCCGATTTGCTGCATTGCACATGAAGGGGCTCCTAGCTGCCGATTTGTGGTGACTTGGTCATCTACATGGCTTTGCCTCAACTGACATGTTTTGGATCAAGACTAATCTTCTAATTCAACCCCTGAATGATGAAAAACAACAATAAAAGTAACAAGGTTTAAGGAAAAAAGGTGAGAAAGAATATTGAAAGGGAAATTAAACACAAAACATGGTTTGGAGATGAGTAATCATGTGTACGTTGATTATTTCCCTTTAACTCTAGCTAGAAGCTTAAATATGGCTAGATGTGAAGCTTGGAGGCTTGCTACACATCTTGGGCTTGACAGAAACCAATGGTAAGTTGTATGCGGGCATCAACTGAAAGAATGAGATAAAAGACGGGGGTTTCTTGCAACTAATTCATTGGATGCTAGAAATAAACTAGGAGGGTTAAGGTGGGGTGTAAATAGTGATGTTTCCAATGAGAAAATGGTGTAAAAGGCTAGGGCTTGACGCCGATTCGTTGGAATGCCCACATGAAGGTGCACCGAGTTGGCGATCTGCGGTGACTTGGGCATTTACATGGGTTTGTTTCAATTGACATGTCTTGGACCAATACTAATCTTCTAAGTAAATCTAAGAATGATAAAAAAACAACAATGAAAACAATACGGTCTAGATAATAAAGGGGAGAGAATTGAATGGGAAATTAACCTCAAAACTTGGTTTAGAGATGAATAATCATGTGTAAGTTGATTATTGCACTTGAGTCAGAAGCTTAACCACCGCTAGCTGTGAACCTCAGGGGTTTCTTACACTTGGGCTTTACGGAAACCAATGGTAACGTGTATGTGGGCATCAATTGGAAGAATGAAATAAAAGAGAGTTGTCTGGGAGCCAACTTGTCGAATGCTGTTACTGAACTAGGCGGGTTAAGGTAGGCTGCAAGTAATGAGATTTGTCTTGCGAAAATGGTGTAAAAGGCGTGGGCTAGGGGCCAATTGGTTGCAATGGACATGAAGGGGCACCTAGGTGCTGATTTGCAGGGACCTGGGCATTTACATGGCTTTGCTTCACTTCACATGTCTTCGATCAGGACTGATCTTCTAATTCAATCTAAGAATGATGAAAAATAACAGCAAGAACAGTAACGTCCAGATCATAAAGTTGGGAAAGAATATTAAAAGGGAACTTAATCTCAAAACATGGTTTAGAGATGAATATTCCATGTGCAAGTTGATTATTGCCCTTAACTCAAGTCAGAAGCATAACCACAGCTATATGTGAACCTTGGGGGTTTCTTACACTTCTTGGGCTTGACGGTATTCACTAGTAAGGTCTATGTGGCCTTCAATTGCAAGAACGAAAAAAAAGATAGGTGTCTGGGTGCCAATTCATTGGATTCTATTACCGAACTAGGCGGGTTAATGTGGAGTGTAAGTAGTGAGATTTCTCTTGTGAAAATATTGCGGAAGGCCGATTTGGCGCATTGCACATGAATGGGCTGCTAGGTGCCGATTTGTGGTGACTTGGTCATCTAGATGGCCTTGCTTCAATCGACATGTCTTGGATCAAGACTAATCATCTAATTCAACCCAAGAATGATGAAAAACAACAATAAAAGCAACATGTTTCAAGGAAAAAAGGTGAGAAAGAATATTAAAAGGGAAAATTAACCACAAAACATGGTTTAAAGATGAATAATCATGTGTATGTTGACTATTGCCCTTTAACTCTAGCTAGAAGCTTAAACATGGCTAGATGTGGAGCTTGGGGGCTTGTTACACATCTTGGGCTTGACAGAAACCAATGGTAAGGTGTAGGTGGGCTTCAACTGACAGAATGAGATAAAAGACGGCGGTTTCTTGCAGCTAATTCATCTGATGCTAGAACTAAACTAGGAGAGTTAAGGTGGGGTGTAAATAGTGAAGTTTCCAATGAGAAAATGGTGTAAAAGGCATGGGTTGGCGCCAATTTGTTGCAATGCCCACATGAAGGTGCACCGACGTGGTGATCTGCGGTGACTTGGGCATTTACATGGCTCTGTTTCAAATGACATGTCTGGGATCAAAACAAATATTCTAATTAAATCTAAGAATGATGGAAAACAACAATGAAAACAATAAGGTCAAGATAAAAAGCGTAAGAAAGAATATCAAAACATGGTCTAGAGATAAATAATCGTGTGTAAGTCGATTATTGCCCTTAACTCATGTCATAAACCTAACCGTGGCTCGATGTGAACCTTGGGGGATTGTTACGCTTCTTGGGCTTGACTGAAACCAATGCTAAGGTGTACGTGGCCTTCAATTGCAAGAATGAAATAAATGACAGGTGTCTTGGTGCCAATTCGCCAGATTCTATTACCGAACTAGGCAGGTTAATGTGGAGTGTAAGTAGTGAAATTTCTCTTGTGAAAATATTGCTGATGGCCGATTTGTCGCATTGCACATGAAGGGGCAGCTAGGTGCCGATTTGCAGTGACTTGGTCATCTACATGGCTTTGCCTCAACAGACATTTCTTGGATCAAGACTGATCTTCTAATTGAACCCAAGAATCATGGAAAACAACAATAAAATCAACAACGTTTAAGGAAAAAAGGTAAGAAAAAATGTTAAAAGGGAATTGAAGCACAAAACATGGTTTGGAGATGAGTAATGATGTGTACGTTGAATATTGCCCTTTAACTATAGCTAGAAGCATAAACATGGCTAGATGTGAAGCTTGGGGGCTTGTTACACATTTTGGGCTTGACAGAAACCAATGGTAAGGTGTATGTGGGCTTCAACTGAAAGAATGAGATAAAAGACGGTAGTTTCTTGCAGCTAATTCATTGGATTCTAGAACTAAACTAGGAGGGTTAAGGTGGGGTGTAAATAGTGAAGTTTCCAATGAGAAAATGGTGTATAAGGCATGGGCTTGGTGCCGATTTGTTGCAATGCCCACATGAAGGTGCACCGACGTGGCGATCTGCGGTGACTTGGGCATTTACATGGCCCTGTTTTGATTCACATGTCTTGGATCAATACGAATATTCTAATTAAATCTAAGAATGATGGAAAACAACAATGAAAATAATAAGGCCAAGATAAAAAGGGTGAGAATGAATATTTAAAGATAAATTACTCTTAAAACATGGTCTAGAGATAAATAATCATGTGTAAGTCGATTATTGCCTTTAACTCAAGTCATAAGTTTAACCATGGCTAGACGTGAACCTTGGGAGATTGTTACGCTTCTTGGGCTTGACTAAAACCAACGGTAAGGTGTATGTGGCCTTCAATTGCAAGAATGAAATAAAAGACAGGTGTTTGGGTGCCAATTCGTCGGATTGTATTACCGAACTAGGCGAGTTAATGTGGTGTGTAAGTAGAGAGATTTCTCTTGCGAAAATATTACAAAAGGCGTGGGCTAGGGGCCGATTTGTCGCAATGCACACAAAGGGGCAGCTAGGTGCCAATTTGCGGTGACTTGGTCATCTACATGGCTTTGCCTCAACTGACATGTCTTGGATCAAGACTAATCGTCTAATTCAACCCAAGAATGATGAAAAGCAATAATAAAAGCTACATGTTTCAAGGAAAAAAGGTGAGAAAGAATATTAAAAGGGAAAATTAACCACAAAACATGCTTTGGAGATGAATAATCATGTGTATGTTGACTATTGCCCTTTAACTCTAGCTAGAAGCTTAAACAAGGCTAGATGGGGAGCTTGGGGGCTTGTTACACATCTTGGGCTTGACAGAAACCAATGGTAAGGGGTATGTGGGCTTCAACTGAAAGAATGAGATAAAAGACGGTAGTTTCTTGCAGCTAATTCATTGGATTCTAGAACTAAACTAGGAGGGTTAAGGTGGGGTGTAAATAGTGAAGTTTCCAATGAGAAAATGGTGTAAAAGGCATGGGCTTTGTGCCGATTTGTTGCAATGCCCACATGAAGGTGCACCGACGTGGGGATCTGCGGTGACTTGGGCAATTACATGGCTCTGTTTCAATTGACATGTCTTGGATCAATAATAATATTCTAATTAAATCTAAGAATGATGAAAAACAACAATGAAAACAATAAGGCCGAGATAAAAAGGGTGAGAAGGAATATTAAAAGATAAATTACTCTTAAAACATGGTGTAAAGATAAATAATCATGTGTAAGTCGATTATTGCCCTTAACTCAAGTCATAAGTTTAACCATGGCTAGATGTGAACCTTGGGAGTTTGTTACACTTCTTGGGCTTGACCGAAACCAACGGTAAGGTGTATGTGACCTTCAATTGCAAGAATGAAATAAAAGACAGGTGTCTGGGTGCCAATTCGTCGGATTCTATTACCGAACTAGGCGAGTTAATGTGGAGTGTAAGAAGTGAGATTTCTCTTGCGAAAATATTGCGAAAGGTGTGGGATAGGGGCCGATTTGTCGGCAATGCACATGAAGGGGTATCTAGGTGCCGATTTGCTATGACTTGGTCCTCTACATGGCCTTGCTTCAATTGACATGTCTTGGATCAAGACTAATCGTCTACTTCAACCCAAGAATGATGACAAGCAACAATAAAAGCAACATGTTTCTGGGAAAACAGGTGAGAAAGAATATTAAAAGGGAAAATTAACCACAAAACATGGTTTAGAGATGAATAATCATGTGTATGTTGACTATTGCCCTTTAACTCTAGCTAGAAGCTTAAACATGGCTAGATGTGAAGCTTGGGGGCTTGTTACACATCTTGGGCTTGACAGAAACCAATGGTAACGTGTATGTGGGCTTCAACAGAAAGAATGAGATAAAAGACGGGGGTTTCTTGCAGCTAATTCATCTGATGCTAGAACTAAACTAGGAGAGTTAAGGTGGGGGTGTAAATAGTGAAGTTTCCAATGAGAAAATGGTGTAAAAGGCCTGGGCTTGGCGCCAATTTGTTGCAATGCCCACATGAAGGTGCATCGACGTGGCGATCGGCGGTGACTTGGGCATTTACATGGCTCTGTTTCAAATGACATGTCTGGGATCAAGACTAATCGTCTAATTCAACCCATGAATGATGGAAAAAAACAATAAACGCAACAAGGTTTTAGGAAAAAAGGTGAGAAAGAATATTAAAAGGGAAATTAAGCACAAAACATGGTTTGGAGATGAGTAATTATGTGTACGTTGGTTATTGCCTTTTAACTCTAGCTAAAAGCTTAAACATGGCTAGATGTGCAGGTTGGGGCTTGTTACACATCTTGGGCTTGACAGAAACCAATGGTAAGGTGTATGTGGGCTTCAACTGAAAGAATGAGATAAAAGACGGTGGTCTCTTGCTGCTAATTCATTGGATGCTAGAACTAAACTAGGAGGGTTAAGGTGGGGTGTAAATAGTGAAGTTTCCAGTGAGAAAATGGTATAAAAGGCATGGGTTTGGCACCGATTTGTTGCAATGCCCACATGAAGGTGCACCGACGTGGCGATCTGTGGTGACTTGGGCATTTACATGGCCTTGTTTCAATTGACATGTCTTGGATCAATACTAATATTCTAATTAAATCTAAGAATGATGGAAAACAACAATGAGAACAAGAAGGTCAAGATAAAAAGGGTGAGAAAGAATATCAAAAGATAAATTACTCTAAAACATGGTGTAGAGATAAATAATCATGTGTAAGTTGATTATTGCCCTTAACTCAAGTCATAAGCTTAACCATGGCCAGATGTGAACCTTGGGAGATTGTTATGCTTCTTGGGCTTGACCGAAACCAATGGTAAGGTGTATGTGGCCTTCAATTGCAAGAATGAAATAAAAGACAGGTGTCTGGGTGCTAATTCGTCGGATTCTATTACCGAACTAGGCGGGTTAATGTGGAGTGTAAGTAGTGAGATTTCTCTTGTGAAAATATTGCAGAAGGCCGATTTGTCGCAATGCACATGAAGGGGCAACTAGGTGTCGATTTGAGGTGACTTGGTCATCTACATGGCTTTGCCTCAACTGACATGTCTTGGATCAAGACTAATCGTCTAAGTCAACCCAAGAATAATGAAAAGCAACTATAAAAGCAACATGTTTCAAGGAAAAAAGGTGAGAAAGAATGTTAAAAGGGAAAATTAACCACAAAACATGGTTTGGAGATGAATAATCTTGTGTATGTTGACTATTGCACTTTAACTCTAGCTAGAAGCTTCAACACGGCTATATGTGAACTTTGGGAGCTTGTTACACATCTTGGGCTTGACAAAAACCAGTGGTAAGGTTTATGTGGGCTTCAACTGAAAGAATGAGGAAAAAGACGATGGTTTCTTACAGCTAATTCATCGGATGCTAGAACTAAACTAGGAGGGTTAAGGTGGGGTGTAAATAGTGAAGTTTCCAATGAGAAAATGGTGTAAAAGGCATGGGCTTGGCGCCGATTTGTTGCAATGCACACATGAAGGTGCACCGACATGGCGATCTGCGATGACTTGGGCATTTACATGGCCCTGTTTCAATTGACATGTCTTGGATCAATACTAATCTTCTTATTAAATCTAAGAATGATGGAAAATACAATGAAAAAAATAAGGTCAAGATAAAAAGGGTGAGAAAGAATATTAAAAGATAACTTAATCTTAAAACATGGTCTAAGGATAAATAATCGTGTTTAAGTTCATTATTGCCCTTAGCAAAAGTCATAAGCTTAACCTTCGGAGATTGTTACATTTCTTGGGCTTGACCAAAACCAATGGTAAGGTGTATGTGGGCTTCAATTGGAAGAAAAAAAATAAAAGATGGGTTTCTTGTAGCTAAGTCGGCGGATGCAAGAACTGAACTTGGATGGTTAATCTGGGGTGTGAATAATGAAATTTCCCACGAGAAAATGGTGCAAAAGGCATGGGCCTGGGGCCGATTTGTTGCAATGCACATGAAAGTGAGCCTAGGTGCCGATTTGCGGTGACTTGGGCATTTGTATGGCTTTGCTTCATCAATTGACATGCCTTGGATCAAGACTAATCTTCTAATTAAATCTAAGAATGGTGAAAAACAAGAATGAAAACAGTAAGGTCTAGGTAAAAAACGAGACAGAATTGAAAGGGAAATTAACCTCAAAACTTGGTTTGGAGATGAATAATCATGTGTAAGTTGATTATTGCACTTGAGTCAGAAGCTTAACCACGGCTAGCTGTGAACCTCGGGGGTTTCTTACCCTTCTTGGGCTTGACGGAAACCAATGGTAACGTGTATGTGGGCATCAATTTGAAGAATGAAATAAAAGAGAGTTGTCTGGGAAACAACTCGTCGGATGCTGTTATTGAACTAGGCAGGTTAAGGTGGGGTGCAGGTAATGAGATTTGTCTTGCGAAAATGGTGTAAAAGGCGTGGGCTAGGGGCCAATTGGTTGCAATGGACATGAAGGGGCACCTAGGTGCTGATTTGCAGGGACCTGGGCATTTACATGGCTTTGCTTCACTTCACATGTCTTCGATCAGGACTGATCTTCTAATTCAATCTAAGAATGATGAAAAATAACAGCAAGAACAGTAACGTCCAGATCATAAAGTTGGGAAAGAATATTAAAAGGGAACTTAATCTCAAAAGATGGTTTAGAGATGAATATTCCATGTGCAAGTTGATTATTGCCCTTAACTCAAGTTAGAAGTTTAACCACAGCTATATGTGAATCTTGGGGGTTTGTTAACTTCTTGGGCTTGATGGAATTCAATGGTAAGGTGTATGTGGCCTTCAATTGCAAGAATGAAATAAAAGATAGGTGTCTGGTTGCCAATTTGTCGGATTCTATTACCGAACCAGGCAAGTTAATGTGGAGTGTTAGTAGTGGGATTTCTCTTGGGAAAATATTGCGAAAGGCATGGGCTAGGGGCCTATTTGTCGCAACGCACATGAAGGGGCTTCTAGAGGCCGATTTGCGGTCACTTGGTCATCTACATGGTTACTTCAATTGACATGTCTGGGATCAAGACTAATCATCTAATTCAACCCAGGAATGATGAAAAGCAACAATAAAAGCAACATGTTTCAAGGAAAAAAAGGTGAGAAAGAATATTAAAAGGGAAATTAACGACAAAACATGGTTTAGAGACGAATAATCATGTGTATGTTGACCATTGCCCTTTAACTCTAGCTAGAAGCTTAAACATGGCTAGATGTGAAGCTTGGGGGTTTGTTACACATCTTGGGCTTGACAGAAACCAATGGTAAGGTGTATGTGGGCTTCAACTGAAAGAATGAGATAAAAGACGGCGGTTTCTTGCAGCTAATTCATTGGATGCTAGAACTAAATTAGGAGGGTTAAGGTGGGGTGTAAATAGTGAAGTTTCCAATGAGAAAATTGTGTAAAAGTCATGGGCTTGGCGCCGATTTGTTGCAATCCCCACATGAAGGTCCACCGACGTGGTGATATGTGGTGACTTTGGCATTTACATGGCCCTGTTTCAATTGACATGTTTGGATCAATACTAATATTCTAATTAAATCTAAGAATGATGGAAAAGAACGAAAACAATAAGGTCAAGATAAGAAAGGGTGAGAAAGAATATCAAAAGAATATCAAAAGACATCAATGTAATGCTCTATCTCTCTAATAGGTGGCAATCCACTAAACACTCCGCTAGGAATTACGACCTTATATCCCTGCAACAAAGACATAACAATATTAGGCAAAGATTCATTAAATCCATTAGTAGTAAAATTCGCCTTAGCATAAAAACTCACTTCTGTCTTTATTTTTCTCTCAGTTTCTTCACTCCTGCTTTTCTATTCACTCTCTTTTTTCTTTTCACTCTCTCTCTTTTCTTCAGTCTCTTTATTCTTTTCACTCTCTATTTTTTCTTCACTCTCTTTGTTCTTTTCACTCTCTCCTTCTCTTGAGGTTTTGGCCTCACTATTTCTTTTTTTCTCAATCTCACTTTCACTTTTTCTTTTTTGATCAATCTCACTTTCACTTTTTCTTTTCTGATCACTCTCACTTTCTCCCTTTCTTTTTTGATCAATCTCACTTTCTCTCTTTGATGGGAACCAAGGTGGAGCTATCCTTAAAGATCCCTTGCAAATTCCAGATGGGCCAATTACAAGATCAAGAGCCAAGAAGATCAAGGAAGCAATGCAAGGATTGGTGCAATCCACTTGGGATGAAGCTAGGAAGAGCCCAACACTTAAGATGGGCTTTTAAAGGAAAAAGAACCAGTTTTGATCCACTTGATACAAGCTATCGAAGACATGACTTAAAGATTGGGCCTATTGTTGTTAAGGCTTTCAATTTGTTTGACGGTATTTTATTATTAGTTTAGAAGAAGTGGGCTTGAGGATGCTTGGCCCATGTATGTCTTATTTCTAATGGACTAGGGTTATTTTTGGGAAGGCCTTGTATTTTTGGCCAAGGGTTTATTTGGAAAGTTATAATTTTATGTCTTACTAGGGTTTCAGAAGTAACTGTAGCGCGGCGTATGGCACTGTTCACGCTACAGTACCCGACGCATTGTTTACTTAGGGTTTTTGGGGATTGTCTATTTAAACCACTTGTAACCTCATTTGAGAGGAGACTATATGGAATTGTTTGAGAGTTGAGTTATCTCCTCTTGTTCTTCTTGAACTTCTGAACTTATCAAAGGTAAATCAAAACCTTTGTGGCGTTCTTCCTTTGTAATCTAGGTTCTTGAGGCGGGTTCTTCAATGGGTCTAGATTTTGATATAATCTAGGTTCTTTAAACGAGTTCTCATCGGGTCTAGATTTTCCATCCATATACCTGAGTTTGGCTTTCTTGGGGTTGTTTTTCCAGTATTGTTGTTGGGTCTCAAAGCAAGTCTATTGGGGTTCACATCACTCTTTCTTTTTTGATCAACCTCAACTTTCAACTTCAGTTGGTCCTCATGGACCTGTGTTGGAGTTAAAGGAGCAAGTTTGATTGCTTTTCCATCCTTTTCAAAACTTTACATGTTCCTAAACTCATCATAGATCACTCTCCTATCACACTGCCACGGCCTCCCCAACAAAATATGGCCAGCATGCATAGGCACTACATCACAAAGTACCTCACCCTTGTACCTCCCAATTGAAAAAGATACTAACACCTGCTTATTTACCCTAACCTCCCCACAATCATTCAACCACTGCAACTTGTATGGTCTAGGGTGTTTTAAAGTAGGTAAATTCAATTTCTCAACTAAAGTAGTGCTAGCAACATTAGTACAATTCCCTTCATCAATAATCATACTACATACCTTGTTGTTGATGTGGCATCTAGTATGAAAAATGTTATCTCTTTGTTGCTCTATACCATCCATCTTAAATTCTGTATTGGGAGCATGTCTAACAACAAGAGACTCGCCATATTCTTCATTCTTATTGTACCTATTCTCAATACTAGGCTCACATCTCATCCTATCTCTCCCACTTTGCAAATTTCTAATCAATGCACCTTGTTTTTCCATCTTATCCCTCACTTCCCCCAACTTCAAATTTAACCTTTCAAACTTTTGTTGCATGGACTGCAACAAAAAGAATGAATTGTCTGACATCCCCTTTGGTTATGAGTTATTTTAATGAGACATCATATGTGCTGCACAAAAAATAATGTTAGTGGAAAAAGACCTCACACGCTCTCCCTCACATGTTTACACTCAAATAATGACACTCCACTCGTGTTTCAATCTTAATTGGCTTTTTCCCGATAATAATCTCACACTCTCTTGCCTTTTACCTCAAGAGTTTTCTCACTCAAGTTCTTTCAAAACTAATTGAACTAAATCAAGACAATACAACCTTATTTTATCCCAACTAATAATTAGGTCCTAGAAACAAGAACAAAAGAAACACGAAAGGAATAAAACAACAAGAGAATTAAGGAAATTATTGGATGGAAGGGTAACTATAAGACAAGATATCAACTAGATAGATGTATTCAGCCCCTTTAAAGATAACGCTCAATCAATGCCAAACCATTCAATCTCATATGGCAAAGTATTTCAAACAACTTATACTCAAAATCCTTTTCTTTCTCTACTTTTTTTTTCCGAATTTTTTTTTCCTTTTTTTTTTTGTTCTTTTCCTTTCCTTTCCTTTCCTTTTTTTTTTTTCTTTTCTTTTCTCAACAATTCAACCACAAACCGGAATATTCAATTGTGATAATCTTTTCTTTTCTCAACAATTCAACCACAAACCGGAATATTCAATTGTGATAATCAAACAACTGAATTCAAACACATACAAATTGATAAGGAAATCAATGAAACCCTAGAAATTTCAAACCCTAGATGGTGCAAATTTTGGCAGCCCTAGGAAAAACGAATTTTTTTGCTTTTTTTTTTTTTTGGCAATCCTAGAACATTGAAGCCCTAGAATTAACAATATAATATAAATAAAAAGATAGAATCAGACCTGATTGGAAACCTTGCTCTGAATACCAAATGATATGAACCCCAATCGACTCACTTTGAGACCCAACAACAATATTGGAAAATCAACCCAAGAAAGCCAAAATCAATCTATGGATAGAGAATCTTGACCCGTTAAGAACCCGTTTCAAGAACCTAGATTATATTAAAATCTAGACCCATTGAAGAACATGTCTTAAGAACCCGAATTACAAGGAGGCACGCCACAAAGGTTGTGATTTACCTTTGATAAGTTCAAACGTTCAATCAAGAACAAGAGCAGTAAACTCAACTCACAATGAAAATTGATCAATTGTCAAACCTTCTCAAATGAGACTACAAGTGGTTTAAATAACAATCCCCAAAACCCTAAGTGAGCCACGGTACTGTAGCATGAACAGTCCCGAGCTACAGTACTTCTAAAACCCTAGTTTATTTTAAATAATAACTTTCCAAATATGCCCTTGGCCAAAATACAAGGCCTTCCCAAAAATCCTAGTTCAATAGAAATAAGACGTGTGTGGGCTGACATCCTCAAGCCCACTTATTCTAAACTAACAAATAAGCTCTTTTATTGAAATAAATAAGTCCAAGGCCTTCAATAACAATAAGCCCAAGTCATGTCTTTCATAGCATATCACGTGGATGAAAACTGGATCTCCTCCTCTCAAGCTCATCTTGAATGTTGGGCTCTTGCTAAACACTTCTCAAGTGGATTGCACCCCCATCCATGCATAGCTTCTTTGATCTTTCTAGCTCTTGATCTTGTAATAAACCCATCTGAAACTTGCAAAGGATCTTTACGACTTGGTCCGCCTTGGGGCCCATCACCTTACTTCTATTGACATGTCTTGGATCAAGACTAATAATCTAATTCAGCCCAAGAATGATGAACAGCAACAATGAAAGCAACATGTTTCGAGGAAAAAAGGTGAGAAAGAATATTAAAAGGGAAATTAACCACAAAACATGTTTTAGAGATGAATAATCATGTGTATGTTGACTATTGCCCTTTAACTCTAGCTAGAAGCTTAAACATGGCTAGATGTGAACCTTGGGGGCTTGTTACACATCCTGGGCTTGACAAAAACCAATGGAAAGGTGTATGTGGGCTTCAACTGAAAGAATGAGATAAAGGACAGGGGTTTCTTGCAGCAAATTCATCGAATCCTAGAGCTAAACTAGGAGAGGTTTAAGCTGGGGTGTAAATAGTGAAGTTTCCAATGAGAAAATGGGGTAAAAGGCATGGGCTTGGCGCCGATTTGTTTCGATGCCCACATGAAGGTGCACCGACGTTGCGGTGACTTGGGCATTTACATGGCTCTGTTTCAATTGACATGTTTTGGATCGATACTAATATTCTAATTGAATCTAAGATTGATGGAAAACAACAATGAAAACAAAAAGGTCAAGATAGAAAGGGTGAGAAAGAATATTAAAAGATAATTACTCTTAAAACATGGTCTAGAGATAAATAGTCATGTCTAAGTCGATTATTGCCCTTAACTCAAGTCATAAGGTTAACAATAGCTAGATGTGAACCTTGGGAGATTGTTACGCTTCTTGGGCTTGACAGAAACCAATGGTAAGGTGTATGTGGCCTTCAATTGCAAGAATGAAATAAAAGATAGAAGTCTGGGTGCCAATTCGTCGGATTCCATTACCGAACTAGGTGGGTTAATGTGAAGTGTAACTAGTGAGATTTCTCTTGTAAAAATATTGCGGAAGGCGTGGGCTAGGGGCCGATTTGTCGCAATGCACATGAAGGGCAGCTAGGTGCCAATTTGCGGTGACTTGGTTGTCTACATGGCTTTGACTCAACTGACTTGTCTTGGATCAAGACTAACCTTCTAATTCAACCCAAGAATGATGAAAAACAACATTGGGAAACAAACCCAAGAAAGCCAATATCAAGTCTATTGGATGGAAGAATCTAGACCCAATGAGAAATTGTTTCAAGAACCTAGATTATATGAAAATCTAGACCCGTTGAAGAACCCGTCTCAAGAACCTAGGTTACAAAGAAGGAACGCCACAAAGGTTGTGATTTACCTTTAATAAGTTCAAACGTTCCATCAAAAACAAGGGGAGATAAACTCAACTCTCAATGAATAAAATTTTTCAATTTCAATAATGTCTAACCTGCTCAAATGAGGCTACAATTGGTTTAAATAAACAATCCCCCAAAACCCTAAGTGAGCCGCGGGTACTGTAGCTTGAACAATCTCACGCTACAGTAACTCCTAAAACCCTAGTTCAAACAATATAATACTTTCCAAATAAAATACAAGGCCTTCCCAAAACTCAAGTTCATTAGAAATAAGACATATAAGTACCCTCAAGCCCACTTGATGGGAACCAAGGTGGAGCTACCCTTAAAGATCCCTTGCAAATTCCAGATGGGCCAATTACAAGATCAAGAGCCAAGAAGATCAAGGAAGCAATGCAAAGATTGGTGCAATCCACTTGGGATGAAGATAGGAAGAGCCCAACACTCAAGATGGGCTTCAAGGAAAAAGAACCAGTTTTGATCCACTTGATACAAGCTATGGAAGACATGACTTAGAGATTGGGCCTATTGTTGTTAAGGCTTTCAATTTGTTTGACGGTATTTTATTATTAGTTTAGAAGAAGTGGGCTTGAGGATGCTTGGCCCACGTATGTCTTATTTCTAATGGACTAGGGTTATTTTTGGGAAGGCCTTGTATTTTTGGCCAAGGGTTTATTTGGAAAGTTAAAATTTTATGTCTTACTAGGGTTTCAGAAGTAACTGTAGCGCGGCGTATGGCACTGTTCACGCTACAGTACCCGACGCATTGTTTACTTAGGGTTTTTGGGGATTGTCTATTTAAACCACTTGTAACCTCATTTGAGAGGCAGACTATATGGAATTGTGATTGAGAGTTGAGTGACCTCCTCTTGTTCTTCTTGAACTTCTGAACTTATCAAGGGTAAATCAAAACCTTTGTGGCGTTCTTCCTTTGTAATCTAGGTTCTTGAGACGGGTTCTTCAATGGGTCTAGATTTTGATATAATCTAGGTTCTTTGAACGGGTTCTTATTGGGTCTAGATTCTCCATCCATATACCTGAGTTTGGCTTTCTTGGGGTTGTTTTTCCAGTATTGTTGTTGGGTCTCAAAGCAAGTCTATTGGGGTTCACATCACCACTTATTCTAAACTAATAAAATAATCTATTTTAATGAAGTAAATAAGTCTAAGGCCTTCAATAAAAAATAGGCCCAATTCCTATATTCCATAGCGTATCACATGGATGAAAACTGGATCTCCTTCTCTTATGCCCATCTTGAATGTTGGGCTCTTGCTAAACACGTCTCAAGTGGATTTCACCCATCATTGCTTAGCTTCCTTGATCTTCTTAGCTCTTGATCTTGTAATTGCCCCATCTGAAACTTGCAACAAATCTTTACGACTTGGTCCACCTTGGGGCCCATCATTCCCCCTTTACTCAAAAGGATTCAAGCTCGAATCTTCACCTGGATCAAAGCGAAAAATATCAGAAACATTGAAAGGAGTAGAAATATGGTACTTACCTAGAAGATCCACTTGATATGAATTATCATTAATTTTCTCAAGAATGTGAAAAGGTCTATCCAAGCCACTCATATCATCAACAAGCAAAAACATCAATACTAAAGGAGTAAGTGGATTAAAATCATATACAATTTCAAAATGAGAATAAAAAATGATAATATGTATGGTCCTATTATATGCAAACTCTAACAAAGGCAAACGATACTCCCGCAAACATTCATGCAACAAGTCAATGAAAGGAAAATGATACTCCCACAAACGTTCTTGAAACACATCTAAAATCTTCCTTACACCAAAATGACATCTCCAATTATATGCGACCTCAATGAATGGCAAACCGTATTCCCAAAAGTGTTCATGCAATACGTCTAAATTCTTCTTTACACTAAACTGACCACTCCAACTATATGCAAACTCAATGAATGGATAACAATACTCCCACCAATATTCATGCAACACTTCTAAGGTCCTCTTTACACCAAAATGTCCAATCAAAGCACCTCCATGTGCTCCAATCACAAGCAACTCACACATAAAACTATTAGGCACAAAAAGTCTATTCTCTCTAAATAAGTACCAATCTAGTCTATAGAACTTACCAAATGCTACTTTCTCACATACTCCATATACACTATCAAAGTCATCATCACTAGCATGCAATTTCTTATCATATTCAAATCTCAATAACTTTGCATCCAAAATGAAGACAAGGACATACCTTCTTGATATTGCAACAACCACCAAATTTTCCTTACCATGTGTGTATTTGATGACATGAGAAAAAGTCCCATTACATTCCTCCCACTTGGCATTCATTCTATTAAACTTACATTGTCCTTTCAAGTGAATCAAGGACTTATGTTTGGTATGTAGGACAAATTCTTCTAGCCAAAGGTAATGTTGCCAATTCTCCAATGCTGTCACACTATTAATTTGATGCTTTATTCCTCTAAAAAGTGACAATCCACAAAGAACATCACTAGGCAACATGACCTTATATCCCTCCAACATAGAGATAACAACACTAGGCAAAGATTCTTTAAGTTTGTTAGTATTAAAATTCACCCTAGTATAAAAACTCACTTCTCTCTTTTTTTTTCTCTCTCTCACTTTCCTCACTCTCGTTTTTTCTTTCAATCTCTTTTTTCTTTTCACTCTTTTTTTTTCTTTCACTCTCTTTTTCCTTTTCACTCTCTTTTCTTTCAATCCCTTTTTCAACATCTTTTTTTGAACTCTCGGCCTCACAATTGTTTTTCAACTTATTCTCTCTTTTTCTTGAGGTTTCATAATTTCTTTCTTCCTCAATCTCACTCCAACTCTTTCTTTTTCGCTCAACATCAATTTTACTCTCTCTTTTTTTATCAATCTCAGTTTCTATCTTTCTTTTTTTATCAACCTCACTTTCACTCTTGCTTTTTTGATCAATCTTACTTTTCAACTTCAGTTGGTCCTCATGGACCTGCATTGGAGTTAAAGGAGCAAGTTTGATTGTTTTGTCATCCTTTTCAAAACTGTACATGTTTCTAAACCCATCACACTACCACAACCTCCCCAACGAAATATGGCCAGCATGCATAGGCACAACATCACAAAGCACCTCATCTTGATACTTTCCAATTGAAAAAGATACTAGCACTTTCTTATTTACCCTAATCTCCCCACAATCATTTAACCATTGCAACTTGCATGGTCTAGGGTGTTTCAAGGTTGGTAAATTCAATTTATCAACTAGAGTAGTGCTAGCCACATTAGTACAACTCCCCCCATCAATGATCATACTACATACCTTGTTGTTGATGTGGCATTTAGTATGAAAAATGTTCTCTCTTTGTTGCTCTGTATCATCCATCATAATTTGTGTATTGAGAGCGCGCTTGACAAGAAGAGACTCACCATACTCTTCATTCTTATCATACTTATTCTCAATACTAGGCTTACGTCTCCTCCTATCTCTCCCACCTTGCAGATTTCTACTCACTTTATCTCAATGATCTATCCTATCCCTCACTTCCCCTAACACCATGTTCAACTGCTCAAACTGTTGTTGCATGGCCTACAACACAAAGGAGCTATCTACCATCCCCTTTGGTGATGAGTTACTTTTATGAGACATCGTATGTGCTGCACAAAAAGAATATTAGTAGAAAAGACCTCACACGGTCCCTTACGTGTTTACACTAGAATAATGGCACTCCACTCGTGTTTCACTAATAATTGACTTTTTCCTAATAATGATCTCCCACTCTCTTGCCTTTTACCTCAAGAGTTTTCCTACTCAAGTTCTTTTAGAACTAATTGAACTAAATCAAGACAATACAATCTTGTCTTATTCCAACTAGTAATTAGGTCCAAGAAAACAAGAACAAGAGAAACACGAAAAGAACAAAATGACACAAGAATCAAGGTAAAATTATACGAGGGAAAGAGTAATTACAAAACAAGACAACAACTAGAATGAGGTAACAAGAGGTAATTTAGCCCCTTTAAGGACAAGACCCAATCAACAAATTTTTTTCTCTCTCTTTTATTGTAACTATGTAGCAACCATTGAATATGCTACTTTTACTTTCCTTCTCTCTCTTTTTTTTTTTTGGATTTTTCTTCTCTTTTCTTTTCTTTTATTTTCTTTTCTTTTCTTTTCTTTTCTTTTCCTTTCCTTTCATTTCTTTTCTTTTCTTTTCTCAACAATTCAACTACAAATAGAAATATTCAATTGTGATAATCAAACAATTGAATTCAAACAAATACAAATTGACAAGGAAATAGAGGGGAATCAATGAAACCCTATAAATTTCAAACCCTAGATGGTGCAAATTTTGGCAGCCTTCAAACAAGGAATTTAGCCACCCTATGATGATGAACATGAAACCAAAATGATAGAGTAAATTGGCAGCCCTAGGAAAAAATGAAATTTTGCACCTTTTTTTTTTTTTTTTTTTGGGAACTCTAGAACATTGAAGCCCTAAAATTTAAGATGCAATAAATAAACGATAGAATCAGACCTGATTGGAAACCTTGCTCTGAATACCAAATGATGTGAATCCCAATTCTCTCGCTTTGAGACCCAATAATAATATTGGAAAAACAAACAGAAGAAAGCCAATATCAAGTCTATTGGATGGAGGAATCTAGACCCGATGAGAAATTGTTTCAAGAACCTAGATTATATGAAAATCTAGACCCGTTGAAGAACCCATCTCAAGAACCTAGATTACAAAGGAGGAACGCCACAAAGGTTGTGATTTACCTTTGATAAGTTCAAACATTCCATCAAGAACAAGGGGAGATAAACTCAACTCTCAATGAATAAAATTCAACAATTTCAATAATGTCTAACCTGCTCAAATGAGGCTACAATTGGTTTAAATAAACAATCCCCCAAAACCCTAAGTGAGCCACGGGTACTGTAGCTTAAACAGTGTCGCGCTACAGTAACTCCTAAAACCCTAATTCAAATAATATAATACTTTCCAAATAAAATACAAGGCATTCCCAAAAACTCAACTTCATTAGAAATAAGACATATGTGGGCTAAGTACCCTCAAGCCCACTTATTCTAAACTAATAAAATAAGCTCTTTTAATGAAGTAAATAAGTCCAAGGCCTTCAATAACAATAGGCCCAATTCCTATCTTCCATAGCGTATCACATGGATGAAAACTGGATCTCCTTTTCTTAAGCCTATCTTGAATGTTGAGCTCTTGCTAAACACGTCTCAAGTGGATTTCACTCATCCTTTCTTAGCTTCCTTGATCTTCCTAGCTCTTGATCTTGTGATTGCCCCATCTAAAACTTGCAACAGATCTTTACGACTTGGTCCACCTTGGGGCCCATCACCTTACCATTGACTTCCGTCAAGCCCAAGAAGTGTAATAAACCCCCAAGGTTCACATATAGTCGTGGTTAAGCTTCTGACTTGAGTTAAGGGCAATAATCCACTTGCACATTAATATTCATCTCTAAACCATGTTTTGAGATTAAGTTCCCTTTTAATATTCTTTCTCAACTTTTTTATCTAGGCCTTATTGTTCTTCTTGTTGTTTTTCATCATTCTTAGATTGAATTAGAATATTAGTCTTAATTGAAGGCATGTGAAGTGAAGCAAAGCCATGTAAATGCCCAGGTCACTGCAAATCGGGCTCCTAGGTGCCCCTTCGTGCGCATTGCAACAAATTGGCCCCTAGCCCAAGCCTTTTACACAATTTTCGCAAGAGAAATCTCATTACTTGCACTCCACCTTAACCTGCCTAGTTCAGTAATAGCATTTGTGATGCCCCCAACTCCCACGTATGGACACGTGGAAATTAAGGCGTCGGGATGATGACAACATAGGTCACGCATCCCATCGCCAAGTGCCAAGTGTGTCTACATACAACAAGTGTACAATAAAACCATGCAACAGATACTAAAAGTCTTACAACTAAGTACCATAATTTTGTTTAAATACAAACTCGCTTAAATCACACATAATAAAATATTACAAGTCTCAACATTGTTTCAAACCCAAATTACATAACATAAAAACTAGTAGAGATAATTTCCAACATAAAACAACTCCAAGTCAATACTCTGGCGGAGCCGCCTCCTCGAGCTCAGCCTCCTCCTGACCTCTGCATCAAAATCTACGGTACCAAAATGGTGCCGCAAGTAAGTAATAATCCAAACACCACAAGATAAAAAAATATTACACTCAACAATATGCATGAAAAGATGTTGAATACACATGTCCCAAAATTCACATTTTTCCACGCACGCCAAAAGTCTCATTTAGCCCCAAAATATTTCCTTTAACTGTTCCTCGCCATTTTCCCAAAAAAATGGCCCAAAATCAAAATCTCAAAACAATTTCCATTTTCATTAACCGAATACACCATGACCTCCCCTAGGGGTCATCCGCACACTCTGGCTCCCTTCGTTACACCCAGTTCTGCGCTCCTCGCGTACGTAGCCAAGAATCCTCTAGCCCCCGCCAGCAGTGGGGCCACAGAGTCTGTACGAGAGCGTTACCATCCCGCCTGCTCCAGTTGTTGTCCAGCGACAACCCAGGGGATGTCACTAAGTATATTACACTCCCGAGTGACCAGAGGAGCTCTACCGAGATAATGCCCCATTTCAGCTTGGGGTCGTGATACACATGCATCCAAAAATCTATTTACACATGAAAACTCAGTTTTCATAATTTAACACATGTACATGTATGCACCATGCAATGCAAATGGCAAGACACATCAAGATACAGACTAACCAACAAAACTCACATCAACAATAAACAAACAACTCCATCCTCAAATCCATCCAACCCCCGACTCCTCGGACTCAGTCAGGAATAACCAACCAGTCACAAATTTATTGTAAAAGCAATAATATATTTAAATCTAAAATGAAGTTTGGAAAATACTTACAGCACTATATAATAATTTTCAAAGGATCAACGAGCTGAAAAGGGCGAAGAAAAAGTAATGTACCAGTGTAAAAACACTGTGGCCGGGGGTTGTAAAATACCCACTTTTGAATGGGGACGAACCAAGACTTGAGATTGATATGGAATGGCTTAGAGGTGTTTATGAAGCTAGTGGGAGGGTTGGCTGTGGGTGGTGGCGAAAACCACAGTGGAAGGCCAAAAATCTAAAAATGGAAAGTGAGGTCGTGGGGGCTGCTCCGATGACAGATCAGAACTGGAAATGGGTGGTTTAGTACAGCAAGAGGTCAGTGATGAAGCTGTGAAGAGATGGTGGCCGGAGATGGAACGACGGCAGCGGAATGGCCCAAAAGCCGTGCGGCTTGAAGGAGTTCATGGGGGCAAACAGTGGCTCGGATGGAGGTGAAATTTGGTGAGGATGATCACCGGTTGGAGGGGAAGAAATCTGGATGGGTGGTGTAGGTCACAGCACCAGCGAACGGCGACTCTGGGCGGCTGAAGGAAAATGACGAAAATGGAAGAGAGAGAGACGCGCGCATGGGGAGAGAGAAACCTGAGGAAAGAAGTGGAGAAAAAGAAAGAAAAAAAAAAGAAAAGAAAGAGAAAGGAAAAAGAAAAAAGAGAAAAAGAAAAGATGGGGAAAAGAAATGAGGTCCAGTCCTTACCTCTGGAGTCCAAAAACTAATCCGGCGAAAATAATTTTAAAGGCTATAAATCGAATAAAATAATTTAAACACAACATCTAACTAAAATATAATAAATAACTAGTAAAAACTAACAAAAATTTTAAATCCAGAAACAAACTAAAATAAACTAAACAACAATTTAAACTAAAAATAATAATTAATATTAAGAAAGCTCTACAAAATAAAGTTCAATCCTAAATAAATTCAATTAAAATACGATAATTTAAAATAAAAAAACCAATATTTTAATTAAATCAAATTACTCCTTCAATAAAAACACACGTAAAACGGGGTATCACAACATTTGATGAATTGGCTCCCAGGCACCTGTCTTTTATTTCATTCGTCCAATTGATGCCCACATACACATTACCATTGGTTTCCATCAAGCCCAAGAAGTGTAAGAAACCCCCAAGGTTCACAGCTAGCCGGGGTTAAGCTTCTGACTTAACTGCAATAATCAACTTACGCATGATTATTCATCTCTAAACCAAGTTTTGAGATTAACATCCCTTTTAATTCTTTCTCTCCTTTTTTATCTAGACCTTATTGTTTTCATTGTCGTTTTTCATTATTCTCTGATTGAATTAGAAGATTAGTCTTGATCCAAGGCATGTCAATTGAAGCAAAGGCATGTAAATGCCCAAGTCACTGCAAATCAGCACCTAGGTGCACCTTCATGTGCATTGCAACAAATTGGCCCCAAGCCCATGCCTTTTGCACCATTTTCTCAAGGGAAATTTCATTATTTACACCCCAGATTAACCCTCCTAATTCAGTTCTTGCATCCGCCGAATTAGCTGCAAGAAATCCATCTTTCATTTTTTTTTTTTCTTCCAATTAAAGCCCACATACACATTTCCATTGGGTTTGGGTCAAGCCCAAGAAGTTTAACAATCTCCCAAGATTCACATCTAGCCATGGTTAAGCTTATCACTTGAGTTAAGGGCTATAATCGACTTACACATGTTTATTTATCTCTAAACCATATTTTGAGATTAATTTATCTTTTAATATTCTTTCTAACCCTTTTTATCTTGACCTTATTGTTTTCATTGTTGTTTTTCACCATTCCTAGATTTAATTAGAAGATTAGTACCAACACATGTCAATTGAAACAAAGCCATGTATATTCCCAAGTCACCGCAACTTGTCACCCTGGTGCACCTTCATGTGTGCATTGCAACAAATTGGCGCCAAGCCCATGCCTTTTACACCATTATCTTATTGGAAATTTCACTATTTACACCCGCACTTTAACCCTCATAGTTTAGTTCTAGCATCCGATGAATTAGCTACAAGAAACCTATCTTTTATCTCATTCTTTTAGTTGAAGCCCACATACACCTTACCATTGGTTTCCGTCAAGCCCAAGACTTGTAACATGCCCCCAAGGTTCACATCTAGCCATGTTTAAGCTTCTAGCTAGAGTTAAAGGGCAATAATCAACATACACATGATTATTCATCTCTAAACCATGTTTTGTGCTTAATTTCCCTTTTAATATTCTTTCTCTTCTTTTTTCTCTAAACCCTGTTGTTTTTATTGTTGTTTTTCATCATTCTTGGATTGAATTAGAAGATTAGTCTTGATCCAAGATATGTCAATTGAAGCAAAGCCGTGTAAATGACCAAGTCACCGTAAATCGGCACTAACTGCCCCTTCATGTGCATTGCGACAAAGAGACCCCTAGCCCACGGCTTTCGCAATATTTTTGCAAGAGAAATCTCACTACTTACACTCCACATTAACCCGCCTAGATCAGTAATAGAATCCGACGAATTGGCACCCAGACACCAGTCTTTTATTTCATTCTTCCAATTGAAGGCCACATACACCTTACCATTGACTTCCGTCCAGCCCAAGAAATGTAAGAAACCCCCAAGGTTCACATATAGCCGTGGTTAAGTTTCTGACTTGAGTTAAGGGCATTAATCCACTTGCACATGAATATTCATCTCTAAACCATGTTTTGAGATTAAGTTCCCTTTTAATATTCTTTCTCAACTTTTTTATCTAGACCTTATTGTTCTTATTGTTGTTTTTCATCATTCTTAGATTAAATGAGAAGATTAATCTTAATCGAAGACGTGTGAAGTGAAGCAAAGCCATGTAAATGCCCAGGTAACTGCAAATCAGCTCCTAGGTGCCCCTTCGTGTGCATTGCAGCAAATTGGCCCCTAGCCCACGTCTTTTACACCATTTTCGCAAGAGAAATCTCACCCCACCTTAACCTGCCTAGTTTAGTAATAGCATCCGACGAATTGCCTCCCCGACACCTGTCTTTTATTTCATTCTTCCAATTGATGCCCACATACACATTACCATTGGTTTCCGTCAAGCCCAAGAAGTGTAAGAAACCCTCAAGGTTCACAGCTAGCCGTGGTTAAGCTTCTGACTTAAGTGCAATAATCAACTTACACATGATTATTCATCTGTAAACCAAGTTTTGAGATTAATATCCCTTTTAATTCTTTCTCTCCTTTTTTTATCTAGACCTTATTGTTTTCATTGTCGTTTTTCATCATTCTTAGATTTAATTAGAAAATTAGTCTTGATCCAAGGTAATGGGCCCCAAGGTGGACTGAGCCTTAGAGATCCTTTGCAAATTTCAAATGGGGCAATCACAGGATCAAGAGCTAGGAAGAGCAAGGAAGCAATGGACAGATTGGTGCAATCCACTTGGGACGTGTCTAGCAAGAGGCCAACAATCAAGATGGGTTAAAGAAAATCCAATTTCATTAATGTGATATAACAAGCTACGGAAGACATGCCTTGGGCTATTGTTCTGGAAGGCCATGGACTTATTTATTTCATTAAAATGGCTTATTTTATTGGTCATCAAAATTAATCTAGAATAATTTGGCTTGGGGGATGTCCAGCCCACACGTCTTATTTCTAATGAACTAGGATTTTTGGGAAGGCCCTTTATTTTGGCCAAGGGCTTATTTGGAAAGTTATTGGTTTATTTGAATTAGAGTTTTAGAAGTTATTGTAGCGCGGCACTATTCACTAGGATTTTTAAGAATTGTTTTTTTAAAGCACTTATAGCCTCATTTGACGGGGTTAGACATTATTGAATTTTTATTGGTGAGTTGAGTTTACTCCTCTTGTTCTTGATTGTATGTTTGAACTTATCAAAGGTAAATCACAAACTTTGTAGCGTTCCTCCTTTGTAATCTGGGTTCTTGAAACAAGTTCTCAGTGGGTCTAGATTCTCCATCCATAGACTTCAGTTTCACTTTCTTGGGTATGTTTTTTTCCAATATTGTTGTTGGGTCTCAAAGCAAGTCAATTGGGGTTCACATCATTTGGTATTCAGAGCAAGGTTTTCAATCAAGTCTGATTCTATCTTTTAATTCTTGCATCTTTAAATTTAATTATAGGGCTTCATTGTTCTAGGGTTACCAAAAAAAATTAAAAAAAAAAAAGAGCAGAAATTCATTTTTCCTAGGGCTGCCAAATTACTCTATCATTTGGGTTTCGTGTTCATCGTCATAGGGTGGCTAAGTTCCTTGTTTGAGGGCTGCCAAAATTTGCACCATCTAGTGTTTGAAATTTCTAGGGCTTCTTACATATTTGAATTGTCAATTGATTGGTGTTCTGTTTCGTTGTTTCCTTGTACTTTTATCAATTCTGGTGTGTTTGAATTTAATTGTGTGATTTACACAATTGAATATTTCTATTTCTACTTGAATTGGTGAGAAAAGAAAAGAAAAAGAAAATTTCAAGAAGAAAAAAAAAAAACAGAGATTACAAAGGGGCTGAATTCATATCATTATAGTTTGTATCTTGTCCTGAGATTACTCTTTCCCTCGTATCATTTCCTTGAGTCTCGTGTCATTTTATTCTTTTCATGTTTTCTCTTGTTCTTGTTTCTTGGACCTAATTACTAGTTGGGATAAAATAAGGTTGTATTGTATTAATTGAGTTCAATTAGTTCTTAAAGAACTTAAGTCGGAAAAATTTTGAGGTAAAAGGCAGGAGAGTGTGAGATCATTATCGGAAAAAAGAAAATTGAGAGTGAAACACGAGTGGAGTGCCGTTATTCGAGTGTAAACACGTAAGGGAGCGTGTGAGGTCTTTTTCCACTAACATTCTTTTTGTGCAGCGCATACACTGTCTCATAAAAGTGACTTATCACCAAAGGGGATGGTAGATAACTCATTTGTGTTGCAGGCCATGTAACAACAGTTTGAACGGTTGAACATGGTGTTAGGGGAAGTGAGGGATAGGATAGATCATCGAGATACAGTGAGTAGAAATCTACAAGGTGGGAGATATAGGAGGAGACGTGAAGATGAGTATAAGAATGAAGGGCGTGGTGAGTCTCCTATTACCAAACGTGCTCTCAATACCCAAATTAAAATAGATGATATGGAGCAGCAGAGAGAATATTTTTCATACTAGATGCCACGTCAACAACAAGGTATGTAGTATGATCATTGATGGAGGGAGTTATACTAATATGGCTAGCACAACTTTAGTTGAGAAATTGAATTTGTCTACCTTGAAACACCCTAAACCATACAAATTGCAGTGGTTGAATGATTGGGAGGAGATTAGGGTAAGTAAGCAAGTGTTAGTTTCTTTTTCAATTGGAAAGTATTATAATGAAGTGCTGTGTGATGTAGTGCCTATGCATGTTGACCATATTTTGTTAGGGAGACCATGGCAATATGATAGGAGAATGATATATGATGGGTTCAGGAACATGTACAATTTTGAAAATGATGGAAAAACAATCAAACTTGCTCCTTTAACTCCAACACAGGTCAGTGAGGACCAACTGAAATTGAAAAGTAAGGTTGATCAAAAAAGAAATAGTGAAAGTGAGGTTGATAAAAAAAGGAGTAAAAGTGAGATTGATAAAAAAAAAAAAAAAAAAAGAACGAAAGTGAGGTTGTAAAAGTGAGTGTAAAAGTGAGGTTGAGCGAAAAAGAAATGGTGGGAGTGAGATTGAGGAAGAAAGAAATAGTGAGACTAAAAATAAGAGAGATAAAAAAAGAGAGGGAAAAGAAATGAGGGTAAGGCTGAAACCTCAAGAAAAAAATAGAGTCAAAAGAAAGAGGAGAGTGAAAAGAAAAGTAAGAGTGAAGAAAGTGAGAGAAAAACAAAGAGAGAAGTAAGTTTTTATGCTAAGGCAAGTTTTTATACTAACGAATTTAACGACTCTCTGCCTAGTGTTATTGTTTTTTTGTTGCAGGGCTATGAGATCATGATTCCTAGTAGTGTGTTTAGTGGATTGCCACCTATTATAGAGATGGAGCATTACATTGATTTTGTGACGGGTGCAACAATTCCTAACCGACCTCTCTTTGAAGAACATGAGTACTATAAAAGAAAGAATGAGTGGGTTGTTACACAGCCACACCCTTATTTTTTTCTCTCTCATTTTTTTCTCTCTCTCTCCTTTTCGGTCTCACTATTTCTTTCTTCCTCAATCTCACTCCTACTCTTTCTTTTTTGCTCAACCTCACTTTTACTCTCTCTTTTTTTTATCAATCTCACTTTCTCTCTTTCTTTTTTGATCAACCTCACTTTCACTCTTTCTTTTTTATCAACCTTACTTTTCAACTTCAGTTGGTTCTCATGAGCCTGTTTTGTGGTTAGAGGAGCAAGGTTGATTGTTTTGCCATCCTTTACAAAGCTGTATATGTTCTTGACCCTATCATGGATCACCCTCCTATCATACTACTACGGTCTTCCCAATAAAATATGGCCAGCATGCATAGGCACTACATCACAAAACACCACATCCTTGTACTTTCCGATTAAAAAATAAACTAGCACTTGCTTATTTATCCTAAATTTCCCACAATCATTCAATCACTGCAACTTGTATGGTCTAGGGTGTTTCAAGGTAAGTAAATTCAATTTCTCAACTAAAGTAGTGCTAATCACATTAGTACAACTCCAAGTCTCTAACAATGATCATACTACATACCTTATTATTGATGTAGCATCTAGTATGAAAAATGTTCTCTCTCTGCTGCTCTGTTTCATCTACCTTGATTTGTGTATTGAGGGCACGTCTAGCAGCAAAAGACTCACCATACTCTTCATACTCATATCCATTCTCAATACTAGGCTCACGTCTCCTCCTATCTCTCACACCTTGCAGATTTCTAATCACTGCACCTTATTGATCCATCCTATTTCTCACTTCCTCCAACACCAAATTTAGCCATTCAAACTTTTGTTGCATGGCCTACACACAAAGAATAAATTATCTGACATCCCCTTCAGTGATGAGTCACTTTTGTAAGACATCGTAATGCGCTGCACAAAAATAATGTTAGTAGTAAAAACCCCACACACTTCCTTACGTGTTTACACTCGAATAATGGCACTACACTCTTGTTTCACTCTTAATTGGCTTTTTTCCAATAATAGTTTCACTCTCTTTCCTTTTACCTCAAGATTTTTCCCGCTCAAGTTCTTTAAGAGTTAAACTAAATTAAGACAATACAACTTTATTTTATTCCATCTAGTAATATAGATCCAAGAAATAAGAACAAGACAAACACAGAAATAATAAAATGACACAAGACTCAAGGAATTGATACGAGAGAAAGAGTAATTACAAAATGAGATACCAACTATAAAGATATATTCAGCCCCTTTGATGATAAGGCTCAATCAATTTTTTTTTTTCGAATTTTCTTTTCTTTTCCTTTCTTTTCTCTCCTTTTCTTTTCTTTTCCTTCATTTTCTTTTGTTTTCTTTTCTCACCAATTCAATCACAAATAGCAATATTCAATTGTGTAAATCAAACAATTGAATTCAAACACACAAGGGAAACAATGAAACAGAATTCCAAGCAATTGACAATTCAAAGATGCAAGAAGCCCTAGAATTTATAAACCCTAATGAAGCAAATTTCAGCAGCCCAAGGAATTTCGGCCAACACCAAAAACCCTAAGACAAATCTTATGCAGCCCAAGGAAACCCTAAGAATTTCATCAGCCCCTTGTTTTTTTTTTTCGACCAATAAGATAATGTAATAATTACAAGATAGAATCAGACCTGATTGAAAAGCTGGCTCTGAATACCAAATAATATGAACCCGCGGAATTGGAATCCCTTGAACCAACAATCAATTTGAAAACTCACCCAAGAAAGCCAAAAAATCAAGTCAATGGATGAAAAATCTAGACCTGTTGAGGAACTCATTTCAAGAACCTAAATTATATTAAAATCTAGACCCGTTGAAAGATCTGTCTCAAGAACCCAGATTACAAAGGAGGAACACCACAAATGTTGTGATTTACCTTTGATAAGTTCAAAAGTTCAATAAAGAACAAGAGGAGATAAACTTAACTCACAATGAATAAAATTAATCAAAATTCATAAACTTTCATAAACTCCTTAAAATGAGGCTACAAAGAGTATTTAAACCAAAACCTAATTAAAACCTTAGCCAAAATAAAGCCCTTTCTTCCAAAAATGCCTCTCAATGAATTGTGCATGGCTACAGTACCGCTATAGTAACTTAGCCTCTTAAAACCCTAGTTCAACAAAACAAAATATATGTGGGCCAAGCATCCTCAAGTCCAATTATTCTAGACTAATTCCTATAACTAATTAAAAGTCCTTTTAATGAAATAAACAAATCCAATGCATTCAATAACAATAGGCCTAAGTCGTGTCTTCCAAGCGGATGAAAACTGAATCTCCTCCTCTCAAGCCCATCTTGAGTGTTGGGCTCTTGCTAGCTTCATTCCAAGTGAATTGCACTCATCTTTGCATAGCTTCCTTGACATCATAGGGGACCTTCTTATCTTTGGAGAAGCATTTGGGGGGCAATACCTTTGATCAAGGTAGGAATGAGATGGAGAGTCGAAAATGGAAGGAAGTTAATGATTTGGAGAGACAAGTGGTTATCTACCCCCAAGTATTTTTCAAGTGTAGTCACCAACGAAGATTTTAGATCAAGAAGCAAAAATTAGTGAGCTGATAAATCAAGATGACAAGAGTTAGATTGAAGGACTTATCTATCAGGTGTTTAATGAAGAGGAAGCAGCAACTATTTGTTGGCTGCCACTTAGCAAGTTAGGCCCTAACAACAAGTTTATCTGGGAGATGAGTAGAAAGGGCTTGTTTAGTGTTAAGAGTGTATATTTTTTAGCTATCCAGGAAAAGAAGCAGTTGGTGGGTGAGTCTTCAAATAATGATCGAGCCATAGCAAGATGTCAAGGCATATGGAGATTGAAAGTGGCACATGCAGTGAAGATTTTCATAAGGAAATTAATAAATGAGGCCAGTAACTGATATAGATTTATGCCCTATTTGTAACTTGGCAAAGGAAACAACCTACCATGCATTGTGGAGTTGTGCAACAGCTTCTGATGTTTGGGTAGACCATCTCAGTCTGTTACAGGAGTGGGGTAGTGCAGAAGCAGCAGATTTTAGAAGTTTATGGGAGAGAATGGTCTCAGTATTAGATTTGCAGAAATTGGGTGAGGTAGCCTGTGTTTTAAGGAAAATTTGGTTCAGAAGAAACAAGGTTATCTTTGAATCCAAGGGTGGCTTACAGTAGTGCAATAACTGAGCATGAAGAATATTAGCAGGCCCAAACAAGAGCTGTTAATGGTGACAGTCGTGATTCTGGTTCTGTTTCAACTAATAGGGAGGTGAGATGGCAGAAGCCAGATCATGAAGGGGTGAAGATGAATTGGGGTGCAGTTTAAGAGGGTGACACGTACAGAATGGGTGCAGGGCTAATAGCAAGAGATGTTGAGAGTGAGATACTAGTAACTCTGTACAGATCACAAGTGCATGTTAAGCTGCCAATCATTGCTGAATTATATGCCTTATGGAGAGGCCTAACTCTTTGCATGGAAATTGGACTTAATGAGGTAGTGTTTGAAGGGAATTCTCACGTGGTTGTTAGGGAAGTTAATTGTGCAGCAGTGAACTATTCTAAGTATGGTCAGATAGTGAACGATATTAAGGAAGTTCTAAGCAGTAGACCATCATGGCAAATTAAGTACACTCCTAGAGAGGGGAACAAGGTAGTCAATCAGTTAGCTAAGTTTGATTTAAATTGTGAGGATGAGAGAGTGGGTGGAAGAAGGTCCTTCTTATATTCATAATCTTGTCATGCTTGAAAAGCACGTTTCTGTATAACTGTTTATCACGAGTGAATGGAATACCAATGTTTTGAGTTCAAAATAAAAAAATAAAAAATTATGCATGTTTCGAACACCCGAATTGTATTTTAATATTTTCTGTCTTTTACTAACATCAATATACCAGATTCAAACTTGTCAAAAATCACCGGATTTATTAAATTGACCCTTGCCCAATTCTGAATTTGCTTATGATTTTTCAAGCCTTTCTTGTAACACAACTAGCTTAATTACCGCTTAAAAACACTACTGTGATAATTATGGTTTCTAATAAAATTAAAATTAAAAAAATTACCTTCAAGACATGATTGCCACATGAGAGGTATTATCTTGAGCGTTACACTGGAGGTGTTTTATATTCTATTTTAAAACAAAAACCATTGTAAACCGAACCACCCACAATATGAGGATTTTCAAAAAACTAATATGAAAGAAAAAAAAGCTCTATTCATGGAAGCACGAACCAAAAAAAAAAATCATCCTTCTCTTTCTAAAAGAACCAGAAAGAGGTAAAAAAAGAATACAAATATATTTCAAAACTCATTGTTAACAACATCATATACCTAACAAATTCCATGCACTTAAATTACATTTTTATCGCTGTTCCTTACGCTATCTTCAATAATTGGACCGATCAAAAAATAAAATACGAAAATTTTCTTAAAAAGAATAACAGGAAATGGAGAGTAGATTCAATATCTTATCTTCCATCCACCAAATCTCTTTTGATTGTTTCCACCCAACCCGAGTAATCCATCTACACTGTAACCATATCCTCTCCCGTGCTCTGTGCTGCAAAGTCTGCAAGTTTTTTCCACGTCAGCTCCCGTTGTTCTTCCACCTCTCTGGCCCTGCCCTCATTCTCTACATACTGCCTCTGGCACTCTTCAAACAATTCAGCATCCATTTCTAAGAACATTTTCCGAACATTGACGGTCAGCCCATGAACTGCCTGGTTCCAGTGACTCTGAATATTCTTCTCCAATGCCTCAAAGATAATTGGAAGTATAACACCCCGATTCTGGGCAATTAAGCTCACTATATGCTCATTATTCCAAAAAAAGAGGGCTCGTTCTGCAACCTGCAATGCAAATATAACTAAGCCAAAACTTCGAAGGAAGTGAAGCTTTTACAAAGTGAAAAGCTAAGGCCTAGTTTGCTTACACAAGTTCTCAAAATTTTTAATTTTTTTTTTTTCCAAATCAAAACAAACATCTTTAACTCTTGAAAAAATTCTGTCAACTTTTCAGCTTTTCATCAAACCTTACTCAAAACACAAAAATCAATACAACTTTTAACAACTCCAAAACAAAAATAATGACAAAATTGAGACAACTTTCCAACTCTACCTATTTACTACCTGGAAAATTTTTTTTTTTGATAAATACTACCTGGAAAAATTACAGAAAATCTACGTAAAGTTAGTTTAATATTCTCACCGATGCATTATGCAGTCGTCATATATAGGAAAACAAAATATCGGATGATAAAAGATGGCTGAAAGTTATTACTCAATCTTCAATAAGATAAGTTAATATTATAAGTAATGGCCATAAGCAGCAGAGACCACCCACTGAGTGCTTCATCTGAACTAAGGGACTCCACAAGCATAGAAAAAGGAGAAAGACAAAAAGGCATGGAGCGTTCAAGCTTGAAAAGACACAATCGCCTATTGGGGCAAAAAGAAAACAACTCTATATATCTGCATTTCAGACTCAGTTCTTGACTTGCGTTGATAAAGAAAGTGCAGGAATGGATAAGTTGAAAAACTGTGAACCTCTCCTAATGACCTTACCACACCAATCACTAAAGCTGTTAAAATACAATGAGAACAGTATAGAAGAATCATACATACCATAAGTAAAGTTCCAAATAGGCAACCATTGGTGATCATGTTTCGAAAGATGATGTAAACTAATTAAGATCAGGTCACCCATTTACTCATAACTCACCAACCAACACTGCAAACTGGACAGTCTGGACATGATTTCTGATAGGTCCCAAACTCAGATAATACAAGAATAAGTGAATTGGTTTCTCTTCGGGTGAGAAAGTACCACAAATTTTGAATAACAAATGATTTCTTTATTTCCATTGATAACTTCGGCTGCTTTAAATAAGCAAAGCCATGTACAAGAAACCCGAAATAAAAGGAAAGCTAGTAACTAACAATTGGAACTTAAACACACGTAAAAACAAACATACCACATACGTAAACACAAAGCATAACTAACAGAATAAAAGTAGCATAACGAATGGAAATACAAGTGACGTAAAATGCGCAACTGCAAGCGACCCAGTCCTGCAGGTGACCCAGTCCACCCCAGCGTAACCTTCTCATTCTTCATGTGCCCGTAAGCTCTTCTCTGCATGCATGTCGCATGCAACAAGCTTTTCACGTCCAACTTGTTTTGTTACGTGCGTTCCACGTACCTCACGTCCATCCTCACAGAATGTCGTGGCCTAACAATACCTTCCCCATCAAGTGGATCCTTGTCCTCTAGGTCCATATTCGGAAACATCTCCCGTAGCTTTTCTTTTTTTTTTTTGGATCCCACGTTGCCTCCTCAGCTAGAAGATGTTTCCATTACACTAAAATTTATTCCACTTCCCCTCCACCTCGATCAGCCTCCAATGTCCGTTGATCAATGATGTCCTCACATACCAAGTTACCCACTTGTCCCTCCAAGAGTAACAACTGGGGTCTTCGGCATCTATGCCTGGCTGTAAAATGATCATTGCAATGGAAACAAAGGTCTTGTGCTCTCCTCTTTTGCATTTCATCCCATTATAATCGCTTGATCGGATCAGCAGGTGCTGCGGGAGCTGCACGAGCTGCTGGTGGGAGAGCTAGAGGAGCTCGTGCAAGTGGGGGTGGTTGTAAGAACTCCCGCTGCCGTGTGAGCTGATCGTCTCTCATCCGTGCCAAGTTAATGGCATCTTTGAGGGATTGCGGTTTAAACATTCTGATCCCATCGGCAATTTCAGCGTTCAAGCCGCCCATGAATGTCCCAACTAGAGCCTTTTGAGTCCATCCTCGTACCCGATTGCCCAAGCGTTCAAATTCTCACTGGTAATCACGTAGAGAGCCTAATTGCATGATCTTTGAAAGAGCTTCATCAAAATCTTCACACTCCAAAGGCCCAAAGCGCGCCCAAAGTTCATCTTCGAAATCTACCCATGAGAGAACTCGTCCTTCTGCTTGGAAAGTCCTGCAGATCCACTGCCACCACTGGTTGGCCTCTCCTTCCAAGTGATAGGAGGCCAAAGCAACTTTCTGGGCTTCGGGAGTATTTTGAAATTAAAAAAAATTGGTTCAAACGATTGAACCACTCCGTCGATCCAGAGAATCGAGGAAACTCTAGTTTTTCCGTTTTGGAAGAGACAATGTGCCGTCCACCATCGTGGCCTTCACGGTAGTGGTTACCGTGCTGTGGAGGCTCCTGATTTGCAAGCAATACATCAGAGAGACGGTTAAGAGTTTCTTCTAAATGTCAAAGCTTGTCATCCATGCTGAGCTCCATCCTGTGTAGCCCATTTTGCACTCCACCGAGTCTTGCCTCCAACTGCTCAATACGTTCCTTATTTGTTCCCATAAATAACCAAGCTCTAATACCAATGATAGGTCCCAAACTCAGATAATACGAGAATAAGTGAATTGGTTTCTCTTCGAGTGAGAAAGTATCGCAAATTTTGAATAACAAATGATTTCTTGATTTCCATTGATAACTTCGGCTGCTTTAAATAAGCAAAGCCATGTACAAGAAACCCGAAATAAAAGGAAAGCTGGTAACTAACAATTGGAACTTAAATACACGTAAAAACAAACATACCACATACATAAACACAAAGCATAACTAATGGAATAAAAATAGCATAACGAACGGAGATACAAGTGACGTAAAATGCGCAACTGCAAGTGACCCAGTCTTGCAGGTGACCCAATCCACCCCAGCGTAACCTTCTCATTCTTCACGTGCCTGTAAGCTCTCCTCTGCATGCATGTCACATGCAACAAGCTTTTCACATTCAACTTGTTTTGCTACGTACGTTCCATGTTCCTCACGTCCATCCTCACAAAATGTCGTGGACTAACAATTTCCCTCAAGCAGGTTGTTTCTTTTTAACCTCTCACTTTAAACATAAATAAGGAACGTCTTCTCTCACGTGTGTGTGCATGCACATACATATTTCCATTTGAAGACAGTCTAGCATTGACAAAATAAAGTACATGGAACGTCTTCTCTAACATGAGTGTGTGCATGCACATACATATATCCATTTGAAGACTGTCTAGCATTGACAAAATAAAGTATTCTGACATGAGACATACTAAGGAAAAACAGTATGTTTGCCAGTAATGGCTTGTGGATAGTAATTTGTAGATCTGCAGTTAAGAATTCAGCAGAAAGCTTGGGTTTGTACAATGTATTAATTTTTTTGATAGTTAGGATTTTGTACAATGTATTATGGATTGAAATAGTTGAATTTTGATGGATGAAAGAAGCAGGAAACAAGGGCAATCACCAGGGTACAGTTTTCTGGCCGCAATCAAAGGCTGTGCTTTTAGAATTCTGGGCATCTTTGGATAACAAAACCCTCCTTGAATGGAGAGGGGCTTACGAAAATTTAGAGAGTTTTCATTACCAAACATAAAATATCAACAGTGTAAAAAATGCCTAGGATTTTCAAAAAGACCAAAAACTCAACAAAAATCTCCCAAACCTAATTTAAAAAAAAAAAACAAACAAACAAACACCACACAATGGGCCCAAAGATCCAACCGCCTTGGTGGCCAAAGGAGTCACCACCACCACGATGCAACCGAATCTGGGCAGCCATAGGGGCCAAACTGACAAGAGCCCAATCTGGGCAGCTTGTGGTGGCCAGAGTCTCTAGGCACTAAGACCAGCAGCCCAACTTGGGCTGCCTCTGGCTACCACGAGTGGCCCAATTTGGCCACCTTTGGCTACAGTTTTCAGGCCAACCCATGGTGGCAGCCACCACAGGGTGTAATTTTGTATACAAATCAGAATTCATAAGATTTCAGGAAGTAAATTGATGAATCACATTAAGGCGTCATTTGGTTACACAGTTCAAATGAGATGAGATGAGATGTTTTGTTGAAAGTTGAATAAAATATTGTTATAATATAATTTTTTAATATTAGTTTTTTTTTGCAATTTGAAAAAGTTGAATTGTTTATTATATTTTTTGTGGGAATTTCGAAAAATTACAATGATTATATGAGATGAGATGAGATGAGATAGTTTTGTATTGTGTAACCAAACCAGCCCTAAAAGTTATCTTGACCCTAGATTCCTAATGATTTGACCTTCAAGACGACCGTATGAGCATAATCTGACGTCTACGACATCTCTCTAAATCAATAACTAAGGAGCACTTACCCAAAACCTCCCCAGGGGTCCTAACAAGGCCATTGTCCCTCGTTTAAACACATTTCAAAATTGTACTTCTCCAACACATTAAAAGAAAGCATGAAATAAGCTAAGTAAACAAAAACTTTGTAGCTAGGCAATCTAAGATGAAGCAATTAAGAAGTGAAAAGGAAAGTAGCATGCAGAGACTGCAGAAAAAGGAGAGAATTGAGCCTAAACAGAGTTGAGACAGTTTCTTTTGTGGGATATAGAAGGGCACGGGACAGAGAAATGGTAGTTATAGTGTTCCTAGAAAGAGAAATTATACGGGGAAAAAAAAATCTTCAAAGACAGATTTCCGAAGATGAATGTCCTCATGGACGAGCTCAAAAGATTCTTCTACAGCACTTTATTTTTCTGGGCTACTGTTATTGACTACAATGGGATTAGTTTTCATGATTTTCTTGTATCCATTTCTAGTTCCTAAATAATAGATAGGTGTTCTCTCTGTATACCTACACTATTCTATTGATAAAATTTTATTTTACCTATAAAAAAATGAATGTCCACCTCAAACAACAACATTGCCCTAAAATTCTATATAATAATGTCATTCAACATGCAAAAGATTCAAGACTACAAAGACAAGTTCCACAAAAGCAAAAAGAAAGAAGAAATGTGTATGAATGAAAGTATAAAAAGGGCAGAACTCACTAACTAGTCAGCAGAAACAAAATCTTAGGCAATATTTTTAATTATGAAACCTGAAAATGAAAGCTATTGAGGCAGCGGGCAATCTGTCTGAAAAGAGGAACCATGCAGCGCTGAAATTCGGCAGATTGTGTAGCTTCCAGCACTTCCTCAAGTTCTCCAAGGAAGAGAACTTCCTTCTGGCAGTTGGTTACGGGCCAGTACTTCAACAAACCCCTTATAACAGTATCAGCCAGCTTGTAATCTTTCTCCACGAATTGCGTAATGCAATACGAGAGCTGCTGATGGTACAATGCGATGGGCTTAGGCTTATGCAGCGGTATAAGAGCACGAACCAGAAACAACTTATGCTCCTCTTTCATCGGCAGGGCAAAACCGTTAATTATACTTCCCAGAATCTCCAAAAGCTCCCCGATACCACTGTGCCTCTCCGTTTCATAAATGAACCGATAAAATATATTATTGATCGCCTTACGAATAAACGGGCGATGCACCATGAACTTCCCATAGATACGGTGCAGAATTGTCTTCAAATACTCCCTCTCCCGAGGATCCTCCGAGTCAAACAAATCCAGGAGTTTTAGCACGAACCAATGATCAATGTACCGTTTGGCTACCTTCGTATCGGTATCAGACGACACCACGTATCTCAACAGCAGCTCATATACTAGTTGCAAATGCGGCCACGACGGCTCCAAATACGGTTCCTCCTCTTCGGGATCGGTAGTTTCCTGGCCGGTATTCTCATGGGATGCCGGGGGCAGACACCGGAAAATGTTAACCGATACCATTTTTATCATCTCCTCCTGACACGTCTCGGTGATTTTCCCCGAACCGGATTGTATGAAATCGACCAACTCTAAGAGGCTTTGCCGCTTGATTTCTTTCTCTCGGACCGATTTCAAGGTATCCGAGAAATCGAACTGGAAGCAACAAATCTGTAGTTTTCGGATAAACAAGCTCTGGCGTTCCGAGACAGGTACGTCGCGGAACAACGGGAGGGGATCAATGGTGCCCGAGGGCGGGGCCATAGGCGGAATCGCGGTGGGACCGCCCGAATTGGGGCCCAATGTCGCCGGGCCAGCCCGGGACGCGTGGTTGACGACCACATTTGGGGTAGAAACCGACCCGGAGTTGCGGCCCCCGGGCGGGCCGTACCCGTATGCGTAGGGGTCGTTCGCGTCTGACTTAGAGGGCTTGCGGTGGCCGGCTTTTATGATTTTCTTGAACATGTTTCCCTGGATGCAGCAAACCCTAACCCTAAGGTTAATAAGCCAACCCCAAAAGATCGCGCTGGATTGTGGAGCTTCAGGATCAAATCAAAGCAAGCTCGTGATTGGACGGTGATCGTGGAAAATGATGAACCGGCATGCATCGAATCATTGCCCTAGGCTCCCTTGTCCCAATCAATAAGCGAGACTTCTTCCTTGTAGCCTCCGTGAATGAAATGAAAAGGGGATGGATCTGATAGAGGATTTGTACGGTAGCTTTTGGATTGAATCGGAGAGGAGTTTGAACTTACCAGATCGATGTGACGAGACACCCGAGTAGGAATGCCGGCGCGTTGATCGGACGTGCGGCGGGTTCCGGCGATCCAATGAGAGAATTCAGAGTTGGGAGTAAGAGGAGGAAAGTTGTGGCTAACGAAACGAAATAGAGCACAAAACAAGAAAAAAAATATGAAAATGAATGATTGCATATAAATGCTTTTATAAACTGAATATTTTTAGTAACGAACCCTTTTTTATTTTATCCCAATATACTTGACTTTTCCTAGCACACGAAGCATATTTTTGTTATATTATCTCCTTTTGAAATCATTATTTTTCAAATTATATTTTAAATTATCCGAACAAATAATTTAAGGTGTAAATTAGTTAATGTTTCTAATAAATTATGCTATGTAGTTTATACTACAATATGTCACAACTTTCCATATTTTTATATCTCTAATGCCATCTTAATTCAATATTTTTTCAAGAAATTCATATCATCCATGTCATTTGTTAGAAACGTAAAATTAATAATAAATAAAATACAATGTTCTAACTTCTTTCCATGCCAAATCTTAGAATCTAATCCACCTACTGCATGCTACCTCTATAACCTTGCAATGAGGTACAAAGACAATGCAATAAATTATAATGTTCACCCTCCTTATTTTTGGCCAATTCATAAGTTATGACATATAACCTTCAATGATAAAAGTTATTTGGCACATTATGGGCATGTTTGGGGTTAAGTTAACAGTTTTGAAAAGTGTTTAAATAATGTTAAAAAATTTTTAATAAAAAAAATTAGATTGTCTGGTATTACATATTAAAATATTTTTTCTCTCAAATAAATTAAAAATTATGTTTTCTTCAAATGTACTTTTTTAGATAATTCGGAATGTAATTTAAATTTTAAAAAAACTTTCAATAAGTGAAAATATCTATACAACTTTCAGATAATTAAAACTTTTGTACTTTTAAACATATAGTCATAATCTTTAAAATATCAAATGATTTTCATTTCTACCTAAGAAACACTTTTTTAATTTGTTTACAACAAATGTAATACGTTTAAAAATGTTTTAAACATATGGTTACTATACAGTCAATAACTTTTTAATAGTAGAACTTATTACTTCAACTATAACTTATAAGTCCTAAAACTATAAGTTATATTTCCTACCGCAATCCCAAACATGCATTATATTAAGAGCCCCAAGTCTTTTTGACCATTCAAGCGAAGCTTGTGAGATTTTTTATTTTTTATTTTTAACACAAAGATGAATTCTGTTACTTTTTTTTTTTTAAAAAGTAGTTTAGACTTTTATGATAAAAATGAACTGTGTTACTTACAAGTCTATATAAAAGCACCACTTATTGTTGAAAAATATTTCTATTATCAAGTTTGTATATAAAACATATTTAGTAAAGTGCTTGCATGGTCAGGGACGGAGTCAAAATTTATGTAGAGGGAAAGCCATAGGATTTAGAAAATTTTGTATATAATAAAAATTAAAAGATTACTTAAAAGCGTGCATAAGTATATAAGAAGTTTCAAATTTGAATGTAAAATAAAAATATATATATTTAAAATGCCAATTGATCTCAATGTTCTTTTAACAAATAAAGATAAATAATTATCACATTCCTAAGTTAGTCTTGGGTGTTTAAAGCCTTTTCCTTTTAATCATCTAATTTAGAGAGCATTCTTTTGTACCTGGAATGTAGCTTTTATACGAGGTTATTAGGAACATTCTATTCCTCGTGTCAAGGCTAAGCCATCTCGCCCTCGTCTATCTTAGTCTGGGTATTGATGCGACATGGTCTCTTAAGGCAAAGCTTTCAATGCAACGTGGGCTCCTAAGACTGCGCAAACGCATTTAGGTTATGTTTGAGTAGAGAGGTGATATAAGATATTTTGTGAATAGTAGTGAAAAGTAATGATAAAATATTGAATAGTAGTTAATAGTAGTACAAAATAGTAAAAAGTATGTGAAAAATTAATGATAAAATAATGAATAGTAGTTGAGTATTCTCAAAACACTTTACTACCCAAATAGCCCTTAATGCGGCGTGGCTTTAGGGCACATCCCAGTGGTGGGTGAATGGTGCGGTCACTTTGGTCCCCTCAATCAGAGAATGGAAGGTCCATCGCATCTTCCATTTACCTGTTGACGTAGGTCCTTTAATGCTAGGTGTAACAAGGGACATCAGAGTCAGCATATCCCATTTGTCCCCCTTATCTAGCTTCTTGTGATTCACATCCTCCTTCCTCTTATGCAATTTTGAGGGCTGGACCCCATTGTCAATTTTGGGGCCTTGAAAGGGCGAGACCCAAGTTGTAACGGGCCCCAACGTTGGGCCCAGGCCATATTCGGATGGGCCAGGGGGAAATATCCCTCCCAGTTACGTCATCGATCCTTGTTGAACCGTTTCATCAGGAATTTCATTATTGTTGTTTTCTTTTCTTTTTCTTTTTCTTCTTTTTTTTTTTTTGGGTGGCACACTTTTGACAGACCTGTTGTGCACTTGATTACGCCCATTAGGCTCTCATTGCATGGGCTAATTGAATGACAATTCCTCTCCCAGTTACCTAGCTAGTTCAACCGACGCGGGGGGCTATATAAGCCCCCCTTCCCATTTCTGGTTTGTTTGCCTCTATTCTCTTTCGGTATCTTAGAACTTGCTTTATTGCTTCCTTTCTTCTCCATTCCCTTCTCTCCTTCTTTCATGACCCTAACCAATTCCATTCTCTCCTTCTTTTATGACCCTACTGTTTGACGCCTTGGTGATGATAACCCATCACTACTAGTGAGGCGTCTTAGCCTTCGAAGGTTCAGCCAACTGGAGATTGGAGGTTACTTCTGTGACTCTACGGTCGTTGAATGCCTCCTATGGTTTCCCAGACTCAGTCTTCCTAGAGATTCTCATGGCCCGTGAAGGGGCTGTGGATCCCGAGGGTTTCACCTTGAAGGTGGTGCTATACCTTGGTATGTTTACCAATGGGTTGTAACTCCCTTTCTGCAAACTGGTCCACAAAGTTTTGGACTTCCTTGGTTTGGCCTCTATGCAACTCCACCCCAATGTGTGGAGGATCTTAGTGTGTTGCTGCATCGTCTGGAGTAGGGCATTGGAGGAGGTCGACCTTGAGCATCCCAACCTCACTGCTCGAGAGTTCCTCTTGGCCCACAATATCCCAAAACATAAGGGGAACATCTACAGCTTCTGTTAGCACCCGGCAAGTAGTGGCCCGTTTAGAGCCACAATACAACTAGGTCAAAGATTGGAACCAAAGATTCTTTTTCTCATCCGGCAAGGGATGGGAATTCCTTGTCTAGCAGACTGTATGGAGGGAGTATCTTGTGCAAGCCATATGGGGGGTCATGCCTGCGGACAAAGAAGTATGATCAAAGGTGACTCTAGCATAAGCGAATTAGTTGAAGATCATGTGAACCGGGGCCAAGGCACACACAGATGACGTTCTCTCTGAGGCCTTGTTGACCGAAGCTAACATAAAGTGATATCTACACCCCCCAGCGTGAGAAGCCACGTGTCAAGACTGTAAGCGGCCCTCGAGCCTACCGCTAGGGGGGAAAGAGAAAAAAACAACGGGTCGAGGGACCCATAGATAGTAGTTTCAACTCCGCTCCATTGCCTCCTCCTGGATAGCCTTCCCTCCCCATCTTAATCAATCACCCCAAGACTTCTACCTCTATGTTGAAGGTTGTTGTTCGCGTCCTGACACCTTTGGTTTCTAAGACCATGTCGCTTCCCACCCCGCTGAGTAAGGCAGGGGCTACTGAAGCAAGCCAAGAAGTCTATATGGCTCTCGAGATGGCCAAGTCCCTATTCAAGATGTGGTCCCCATTCAAGCTCCTCCAATTATGTCTTCTTCCATCCCGTTGGGCGAAGTGAGGGCAATTAAGACCCTTACGCTGGCCCAGGAGAGGCTTTCGCCGCACTTCAATGGGGCTCTCTTGAATCCCACCCCCAAAGAGTCTATAGTTTGTGTCTCGCTACCCGAAGTTGACATTGAGACGATTTCCTCCCTGGAGGTTGTTGAGGAGGACGGCATGAGATTCCCAGCTACTGTGGAACATGAGAGGGCTGACGAAGAGGAGAGAGGCTATGTAATGCTCGTCCTTGTGGTGAGTCATTTAGAAAATGATTTTATGAAAAGAGACGGGAATTACCATTTGTTTTAAAACTTTTTCCTTCCATGCCAAGATACAAAGGATTTTGTGTTTATAAAATAAAATGTGATTCTTAATTTAAAGGGTTATAGCGAAAAATATTAAATTTTATAAATTAAGTCTCTCATACAAACATCGTGCCTAGACTTTCGTGCTTTTCCCCTTAGGCCATGTCCGTCCTGATGCATCGTGCTAATTTTGTCCATGGGAGAGCACACATAAAAACTAAAATGAGTCAAAAACTGATAAGCATTACTTCATACGGTTAAAATATCATAACATAAGTTTTCAGTCATGCATTCATCACCTCATACATACTTATACTTAAGACATTTGTTCAATTGTCTTAGAGTTGGCTTAAAGACATGTGTCATTTATGGATGGAAATGAGGATTTAGTATGGGTTAGGATGCATGAAGGTAGTAATGGTTATGTTGTCTAGGATTGGGATGCGTAACTTAGTCGGCCTGAGTCATGTATTAAAATGTGGTTAATAGGAGAGTAAGACGAATGTCTTAGTGTCTTAACCTTAAGGTGAATCATGAAGGTTCACTTTAAAGGATATGACCTTGAAGTAGAATGTTGAATTTGGAAAAGGTGACCCAAGTGGGTCCCAGAAAGAGGAAACGTGATAAAAAAGACATAAAAGACAGAGGCAGTGACTGTAAATGGATCCTAAAGGTTTTAGCATAGTAAATGACATGTGAAAACATGGGATGGAAGGAGAGTGTTCCAAGAGAAGTGTATTCTATTCCTAGTTTAGTTGCTTATGTACGAAGATAGAAAATGACGTTAAGGTTATGTGTATGCAAGTAGGTTGCCATCTGATACGCATATGAATGGACTGCATGAAATGAGTATGGCATGGAGTCCAGGTAAGTATTATGTTTATACACTTCTAAAGTTTTCTAAAGATCTGAAATGAAAATGAAATGTTTTTCCTTTACGATACTTTACGAAATGAAGCGGACAACGTTTTAAGAAAGAATGCTAAGTATAAGTTTTCAAGTATAAGAATGTAATGGCCTTTCTTGGCAGCCCCTTTTTATGCATCTAAAGTATTAAGTGTGCATGTGAATAGATGGTATACATGGTAAGTATTGTATGCATTTTCACGAAATGAAATGAGAGGCTAAGGGCTCATGCTTTAAGCGATGCTTTAAATGATATGAAGAAAATGTGTTAAATGTCCCTATGAACTGAGGTTTTAAAATGCCCCTATGAAAGATGATATTTTAAATGATTTCATGAAAGATGGTGTTTAAGGATGCCATGGACTGATGTTTTAAACGATGCTTATGTCATGATTTCAAATACTGCTTTTAAATGTCGAGATTTAAGTCTCTACTTTTAAATGATGCTTAAGAACTGAACGAATTGAAAAGAATGAAAGAAAAGGACTGAAATGACTGAATGAATGGAAGTACTGAATGCTTTAGTGTATGAAAATACGTAATAGCCACATGAATGAATGAATAGGTACCAAATGAATCAATGGGCAGATTGCAATGCCGGGTAAGTAATACTGGTAGTGCACCCAGTGTTGCACCCTAACGGAATGAATTCCTAACTCGTGGCCACGGGTGGAATCAAGGTCCAAAAAACCTCTAATCCTCGCACATGAGGCGTAATAATATGCACACGAGGCCAATAAAAGTGATAAGAAAGAATGTATGCATGTTAAGAAAGAATGCATGTATGCTCAGACTCTTTAAAAAATGAAGACGCGAGGCGTGAGAAAATATTTTACGAAAGAAAACCTTTTTTCAAGAAAAATTCCGCATCGAAATGTTTTATGTGTAGCCATGCTTATGACAGATTACCCATTATATATGGTAAATCTGTTCGATACAAGTGTCTCACCAGATGCACATGTAACTTACCCTTTATCATCTAAGATCAACTTATAATCTATTAAATGCCCACTTTTATAAACAAACTCCATACTCCGATATCAACTTCTACTCAAACCCGATCATCAGGACCTTCCTACTTCCCAACCATTTATAAGTTCATCCCAACACTTACATAACAAGACCTATTCATTCTATGCCTCGGTCTCGTTGTGTAGCTCGAAACTAACCTCAAGCTACATCGTGGCACCCGTCACTGTGACAATGTCACATCACAACTACTCCAGGACACTATTCCACAGTTTTCGACGCCACACAACACGCTCTATACTCCTCAACTAAACGTTCGTGACACGTCATCCAGTGCATCACGCCACTGCACATAGTACACTTCACGTGAATTCTCTTCCATCCACACTAGGTCATACACTATCACGATACACGCCACACGATGCATTGCTACACTACATAGAGTACATATCATGTGGACTCCCTTCACACTATGCCACATCACATCAGTACTACAGCACACACTTCACAGCACAGTCCACTACACTACATAGCACACCCCACAACTACGCCCAACACTTTACTACACAATGAACTCAACAATTAACCAACTAACATTTAACATAAATAACGAGGGATAGAGGGTTATACCATCGACAGGATAACCGGTGCTTTGCTCGTCATGGTTAAAGGTGTCAGAAGAGTCGTACGTGGCGGCTAAACCGCATACAGTGGCTATCCACCTCGCATGGTGGCTATCCACCATGTAAGGTGGCTGTTTGGGCTTAGGGAAGAAGGGCTAAACTGCATACGGTGGCTATCTACCACATAAGGTGGCGGTTTGCACTTAGGGAATGGCTAGGGGTGGTTTTGGGAGGCTGAGGGTGGTGGCTGGTGGCATGGGTTGTCCTGTACAGCGACGCATGGGAGAAATCCGTGTAGGTTCCATGGGTTTCATGTGGGGTGATCCGAGGAAGGAGAGAGGGCTGCGGGGAAGGGAGGCCATGAAGGTGGAGCTGGTGAGGTGGTGAAGCTGTTGGTGATGGTAGGAGGTCGTGGTGGCCGCGTACGGCGTCGTAGGAGGAGAGAAATGGGTTTTCTTACCCATTTCGAAAAGAGGGAGGAGGAGAGGGGGGGCTGTCGTGGGACTCACCGTTGGTGAGGTTGGACTCGCCGACATGAGTGGGACACACTAGTGGCGGCGGTGAGGCTAGATGGTGGGCAGCAACGCCGGGCTGGAGAAGAGAAGGCTATAGTAGAAGGAGAGAGAGGCTTCCGTCGACCTAGGAGAGAGAGAGAGAGAGAGAGAGAGAGAGAGAGAGAGAGAGAGAGAGAGAGAGAGAGAGAGAGAGAGAGGCAAAGTGAGGGGAAAAAGGTAGGGGCTTGGATATTTAATTCAGGCTCTTCATCTTGGAATCTTCAAAATGATCTAACGGTGAGTTTTAAGAGAAATTCTATTTGCAGTCCTTAAGTGGGGACTGCATGTGCCAGTCCTTAAGTGGGGACTGCACGTGCAGGTCCTTTATTAAAGGAGAAAAAACATCATTTCAAGAGGGATATTTTAATAATTTTAAAAAATATTAAAGATAAAATTGTCTATGCCTGCATTGCAGTCCCCAAATAGGGACTGTATGTAGCATTGCTCGAGTTTTAAACACTAATTTAAAAAAGTATAAACATTTATTTAACTTAAAACACTAAAAGGAATTAAGATAGAATATTTTAAACGAATTTTTTGTTTATAAAAATAGTCTTCATCATTTATCGAATGATAAAGTATTGCTAATTATCTTTTAAGAGAATAAAACCATTTAATTAAATTAGAGTTTTTAAAATAAATTTAAATCTCGTAATATTTTTAAATGACTAAAATCATTTAAATAAAATAATTTTTCACAATTATAATATTTTTGGAGCTCTTCAAAAATATTATAATTGTTTTATTTAAAATCGTTCTATAACACTTGAAATATCCCATATAAATATTTCTAGGACATTTAAATATTTGAATCTTTTAAAACACTGGCTTGCTTTAAATCATGATATCTTTAAAAACACGCCATTAAGGCTCGGTACACAAAACGAGACTCGTAACCATAAGAGAAAGAAGGAGTGAGATGTTACAAGCTATGATCTTGGCGAGGGGAGGATTTCTATCCCCAAATCCCCATTTGAAAACTCTTTTGAGCACAAGGTTTCCTCAACGGAACCCCCCCTTAGAAGTCGGGTTCAAGGCCCCAACAACTGGAGGGGAAGATTGAAGGGAGGTGGAGAGTGAGGCTGGGACGATGCCATCTAAGGGCTGGAAGGGTTTGACCATCTTACTCGAAGCTGGGGCCGGGACAATTTAGATAGGGGCTAGTGAAGTCTCACCCGCCCCACTAAAGACTAAGGTCGAGATGGCATTAATGCTGGTAAGAGACTGAGGTGGTGATGTTAGGCTCAGGTGGGAGTAAACCTCCCTCTGGCGAGGACTTGGTGTGGGTGCCGGAGCAAGTCCCATCCACTAGTCCAAGGGGCGGTTGTGTCCACGAGGAGCTAGCATTCGAGGGGTCTAGGGACCAAGTCGATGAGCCCACATCAGGACCTAGATGCAATGATGAGTAAGGGTGAAAACTTAAACCGAAAAATCAGAAAAACGGCCCAGACTGGATCGGTTGGTCCGATTTTCAACCAGTTTGGTCCGAGTTCCTACATTTTAAAAAACGGTTAAATCCGGTCTGGTTTTGATTCTTGACTTTTCAAGACCGGACTAAACCGGCTTATAAAATATATATAAATATAATTAATTTTTAATATTATATATATATAATATATAGTTATATATGAAATTTTTATAATAATATATATAATTATATATGAAATAATTTTATATTATAATTTATAACATACAGTTTTAATTTTAAATATGAACATTTGTTTGATCATATGTTATTAATATATAATATATATTAATTACATTTTATGGCCTAATAAAATCTCAACATATTCCTTTTGATAAATACATAATACATTAGTAATACTAATATATATTAATATATTAATTACATTTTACTTTAATTAATTAGTATACATTAGAAAATTACATTTTTTATGAGATTGACACTTGATTAAAATTGAAAAACTTGACCGAACCAGACCGGAACTAGTAAAACGAAAAGTACTAGTTTAGGAGGGCAACAGGTCTGGGATCTGTTATTGAAAGTGCAAAATCGGTGTATACAAGTTCAGTCCTAAAACTTGTATAAAATTGGACTGAACTGGACTAGTTACACTTCTAGTACCAAGGCCCACCCTCACCCCAAGGGGCAGGGGGTCCAACCTTGGATTCCCTTTCACCTCCCCATCAATTGGGATTGGGGAGGGCACACAAAGAGTTCATCCAAGAGATGGCTGGGTCGCTTAGGGACCTGTTCTCCAGGGTATGTTTTGTCCCACTACTTTCTCTTTTTTCTCCTTAGTTCAGCTTAAATGCTCTAACCTTGTTTTGCTTTTGTGGTAGGCAGTGGAGCAGCTGGTAGCTTTCATCGTAGATGGCCAGGGAGCTCTGGAGGAGTAGAACCGAGCACTCCGTTCTTTGGCAAGTCTACCCTTATGACACGCCAAGTGGGACAGGGAGGAGAATGAGAAGTTGGAGGGGGCCCTTGTCAAGGCTGATTTCAGTCATCAGCAAAGGTGAAAGTGGGTCGCCCAGCTTTGTTGGCGGAAGGCCACACTCATATTTGATCTCGCCAAGTCATGGGAGGAGGCCGGGTAGCACTGGCTCGAGGTTGTGCTTCAAGGGCAAGCACATGTGACCTTGTAGGAGTCACTAGACATCCAGGCGATGGAGCTAGAGAAGTTGCGGGAGGAGAACTCGCAGTTGAGGGAGAAATGCAACTCTGACACCTGGTTATACAATTGTATTAATACGGAGTATGAGTCATTTTTCGACTCCTTGAAGAAGAAAAAGGATTCCCTCAAGTCTAAGTTGTAGCGGGTGAAGGACTTAGAGGTCGAGGTTGTTCTGGCCCGTGCCACAAAATTACAAGAGAAGATGCAGGCAGACTAGGCGATAGCCAAACTGGCCAAGGCGGAGAGTCAGCTAGCCACCGACAATGTTATTTTCGAAGAGTTGCGAAGTGACTTGGTAGATGTGAATGACGTGGTCCCTCACCTGGATACCAATTGAAGAAGGCACCATTCATCCGAGATAAGGCCTGGATGTACAGTTATATAGAGGGCTTGAAGAGGATGCGGGATCATGTGTAGGAGAATCTGCAGGACAACTTAAGCTCTCTTGACCTGGCGACCTTAACACAAGACCCACAAGTGCTGGAGCATGGCACCTTTATAGGCCTAGATTTGATGCCTAACGCATTCCCAAACGACCTTGCCGACTGACTTTCCGTTTACTTGTAGCCTTTTTTGAACCATAAATTTTTTCTTTGTACTTTGTATTTATTCGCGCTTTTTGTGTGCCCTTTGTGCCATGTAGGTTAATGAAATTTAGCCTCTTCTCATTTCATTTTCTTTATTTTCTTCTCTCCCTTTGTCACTTTTTCTTTACTATTGTAGTGTGTAAAACAACTCAGCTTAACCGTTACCAATAACCTAACCTTATATTTACAAATAAACAAATCAAGCCTACAAATTTACAACTTGTGAACTTGTAAATTTGTAGGCTTGATGGTTAGATTCATAAGACTAGAGCCATTCATAGGATTTATAAACTAGATGGCCTTCACTTGCAAAATTTTAAACCAGATTGAGGTCGAGCAGTATGTTAGACTAGACTTGCATTGTTGGGGCCTCGCAAGCATAAGGGTGGTCAAGCAGTACGTTAGACTCGACTCACCTTGTGCCTTTTAAACTGGATGGAGGTCGAGCAGTATGTCAAACTAGACTTGCCTAGTTGACCCTTGTAGGTGCTAGGGGGTTGAGTAATACATTAGACTTGACTCGCCCTCTGCCTTGTAAATTGGATGAAGGTCGAGCAGTACGTCAAACTGGACTCTCCTCCTTGACCCTTGTAGGCGCGAGGGGGCTCGAGCAGTACGTTAGACTAGACTCACCCTGTAAAATTATAAACTAGATGCAAGTTGAACAGTACGTCAGACTGGACTCGCCTCATTGACCCTTACAAGTATAAGGAGGGTCAAGCAGTACGTTAGATTGGACTCACCCTTTACCTTGTAAACTAGTTGGAGGTCGAGCAGTATGTCATACTGGATTCGCCTTGTTGATCCTCGCAGGTGCAAGGGGGGTCGAGTAGTACGTTAGATTGGACTTACCCTATGCCTTATATACTGGATGGAGGTCGAGCAGTACGTCAGATTGGACTCGTCTAGTTGACCCTCGTAGGCACAAGGGGGGTCAAGTAGTGTGTTAGACTAGACTCGCCCTATAAACTTGTGAACTAGATAGAGGTCGAGCAGTACGTCAGACTAGACTCGCCTCGTTGACTCTCACAGGCACAAGGGAGGTCACGCAATACGTTAGACTAGACTCACCCTGTAAACTTGTAAACTAGATGGAGGTAGAGCAGTACATCAGACTGGACTCACCTCGTTGACCCTTGCAGGCTCGAGGGGGCGGGGGGGTCGAGTAGTATGCTAGATAGACTCGCCCTGTGCCTCGAAACTGGATGGAGGTTGAGCAATACATCAAACTAGACTCGCCTCGTTAGTTTGGATGAGAATATACATACTCTTGGTGGACAAACACAATTTTATTTATTGTTTATATACTATTGAAATAAATACAGCTTACACTTTCAATAAAAAAAACTTCAGCAGGTATTTGGCGTTCCATGGGTGTGGTAGGTCCTTCCCTTGTGCATCTTTGAGCCTATATGAGCCCAGGCAGTTGTTGGCTATTACTACATAAGGACCCTCCCATCTCAACCCCGCCTTTCCTTCCTCCCAGGTGGTTACCCCCGCTTTCCTTATCACTAGATCATTGACTTTGAAGGATCTCAGTCAAACTTGCTGGTTGAAGCAGCGTTCAGGCCTTCTTTTGTTGACCGATGTCCTTAACTCTACTTCTAACCTTCTTTCTTCTAACAAGTTGAGCACTTCCTCTAAACTCGCATTGGTTGAATCTTGATCGAAGTGTTGGATCTTGTAGGTGGTCCTTCCTACTTCAACAAGTTCTTCTGCCTTGTGTCCGTAGGTGAGGGTGAAGGGGGTATTGCCTGTCGAAGTTCTTCTGCCCATCTACCCTTCTTGTCATTGAGCTTCTTCTTAAGGATCCCAAGTAATGTTTTGTTTCTCACATTGACTTGCCCATTCGACTATAGGTGTCTTGGGGAGGAATACTTAAACTTCATTCCCATATCCTTACATCAGTCACAGTAATGGTCCGAGTCAAACCGTCTTCTGTTATTCAATATGATAAAATAGGGGATGCCAAACCTACAGACGACCGCCTTCTATAGGAACTAGGTGATATTGCTCGTTGTTATCGTCTCTAAGGACTTTTACTCAATTCACTTAGTAAAGTAATCGATAGACACCACTACAAATTTTACCCCTTGTTTGCCCGGAGGACGATGGCTGACCAGGTTGACACCTCAATAAATGAAGGGCCATGGTGATGTTATTAACATCAGCTCCTCTAGTGGGCAATGGGATATTGGGGAGAAACTCCTTCACATCTCTGAGGGCGTGTGGCCGTAGTATCCCACTCTCATTACTTTACCCGCTAGTGCTTTCACTCTCGAGTAGTTACCACATATTTCTTCATGTACTTCTACCAGAACATACTGCGTTTGGTCTAACGAGACACACCTTAACTGGGGCATCGAATAAAATCATTTGTATAGGACCCCACCTATACATGACCCCATCAGTAAGGATGAAGCGAGCTGTCCTATTCTTGATTTTCCTAGCTTCCCACTTATCACGGGTAACTTGTCAGCCTTGAGGTAGTTGATTATGTCTATAGCCCATTCCGAATCTCCTAGCCTTACCTCCGAGATTTCAACCCCTATTGTAGGCATCTCTATTGTGATGGCCACTGTCTGCTCTGGCAGGGGTGAGTCTTCCTGCTTGGACATAGCTCATTCCATTTTATCAGCCTTTTGCTTCTCAGCCCTTGGTATTTGTTGAATCTGAAAACATCCGAAGTGATCACGCTTGACTCCCACCAGCGTCAAGTATTTTTTTTCAATTTTTTGCTCTACGTAAAGAACTCTCCCTGGACTTGGTTGAGGACTACCTGGGAGTCAAATTTCACCTCTATCTCATTGGTGCCCAACAACTTAGTGAATGCTAAACCAGCCAGTAGCGCTTCGTACTCTACTTCATTGTTAGTGATGTTGAATGCCAATCTGATGGCGTAGTTGTGCTCTTCTCTAGCATCCATAACGATATGTAGGGGTGTAAAAATTAACTGGAAAACCAGACCAACCCAAACTGGTGGAACGGTTGGTTCGCTATATTATATATTTTAAATTAATTTTTTTTAATATTATATATAGTATTTTTTATATTATCTATAATATATATAATAATATAAATTATAATTATATATAAGATAATGTTATTATAATTTATAAAATAAAATTTTAATCTTCAACATGAAAATTTATTTGATCATATGCTTTAATCATAAAATATATATGTATTAATAACATTTTATGGTCTAATAAATTCTCAATATATTCTTTTTGATAAGTACATTAGTAAATTAGTAATACTAATATACATTAGTATATAATGTATGTAGTATATTAATTACAATTTATATTTTATGGCCTAATATTAATAGTCTAATACCATATTACTATAAGTAATATATTTTAAGTCTATATATAAATTACTATATAAATGACTATACTAAATAATTATATATGACATAATGATATAGTAGTACTAATACTGTCATTATCAATGACATAGTTATAATAAATTAAAATCACTATAACAAATACTAATATATAGTTATTCTAATCACTATAACTAATACTAATATATATTAATACTATTAAAACTGAAAACCAAACCAGAAACGATAAAACCGGATGTACCGGTTTAGGAGGGTAACCGATGCATAATTGGTTTTCAAAAATGCAAAAACGGTGCATACCGGTTCGGTCCCAATTTTTGTCCAAAACAAAACCAAACTAGACCCGTTACACCCCTAAATATATGCACCTTCCCCCTCCAACCCGATAGGATGAGCCATCGACGAAGATTTGCCCTGGCATCACAGGAGGTGCATCTCGGATCTTTTCCAAGAAGCTAGTGAAACTGCGATGAAGTCTCCCAGTACTTGTCTCTTAATAGAGTTTATGGGGATGTACTCGATGTCAAACTCACTCTGTTCCATTGTCCAATTCATTACCAACCCAAGACATCTGATCACTATAAGATCGTCTTTAGGGGGGCTTCAGTCAAGACCTGTATCAAGTGTGCCTAGAAGTATGGTCTAACTCAGTGGGTAGTCATTATAAGGGCAAAGGCAAGTTGGTCCATGCGAGGGTATCTTGCTTTTCGCATCCAGGAAAGCACGGCTGGTGTAGTACACCGGCTTCTGGGAGTCTTTCAAGTCTCACTAAAGCTGTGGAGACTGCATATGGGGAGATGAACAAATATAGGCTCAAGTGATGTGAACCCCAATAGACTTGCTTTGAGACCCAACAACAATACTGGAAAAACAATCCCAAGAAAGCCAAACTCAGGTATATGGATGGAGAATCTAGACCCGATGAGAACTCGTTCAAAGAACCTAGATTATATCAAAATCTAGACCCATTGAAGAACCCGTCTCAAGAATCTAGATTACAAAGGAAGAACGCCACAAAGGTTTTGATTTACCCTTGATAAGTTCAGAAGTTCAAGAAGAACAAGAGGAGATCACTCAACTCTCAATCACAATTCCATATAGTCTGCCCCTCAAATGAGGCTACAAGTGGTTTAAATAGACAATCTCCAAAAACCCTAAGTAAACAATGCGTCGGGTACTGTAGCGTGAACAGTGCCATATGTCGCGCTACAGTTACTTCTGAAACCCTAGTAAGACATAAAATTTTAACTTTCCAAATAAACCCTTGGCCAAAAATACAAGGCCTTCCCAAAAATAACCCTAGTCTATTAGAAATAAGACATACGTGGGCCAAGCATCCTCAAGCCCACTTCTTCTAGATTAATAATAAAATACCGTTAAACAAATTGAAAGCCTTAACAACAATAGGCCCAATCTCTAAGTCATGTCTTCCATAGCTTGTATCAAGTGGATCAAAACTGGTTCTTTTTCCTTGAAGCCCATCTTGAGTGTTGGGCTCTTCCTAGCTTCATCCCAAGTGGATTGCACCAATCCTTGCATTGCTTCCTTGATCTTCTTGGCTCTTGATCTTGTAATTGGTCCATCTGGAATTTGCAAGGGATCTTTAAGGATAGCTCCACCTTGGTTCCCATCATTCCTCCTCTCCTCAAAAGGATTCGACCTCGAATCTTTACCTACATCAAAAGGAGAAAGATCAGAAACATTGAAGGTAGCAGAAACATTATATTCACTTGGAAGATCCACTTTATATGCATTGTCATTAATTTTCTCAAGAATTTGGAAAGGTCCATCTCCTCGAGGATGCAACTTAGTCCGTCTATGGGCTGGGAATCTTTCTTTGCGCATGTGAACCCAAACCCAATCTCCTGGTTCAAAGGTGACACGCCGTCGCCCTTTATTGGCTTGGGAAGCAAACCTTTCATTCTTTTGGGCAATTTGAAGCCGTACCCTCTCATGAAGTGACTTCACCAACTCTGCCTTCTTTTGTCCATCTAAGCTACTCCTGCTATCAATAGGTAAAGGCATCAAATCTAAAGGAGTAAGTGGATTAAAACCATAAACAATTTCAAAAGGAGAGTATGAAGTAGTAGTATGCATGGTCCTATTATATGCAAACTCTATAAATGGCAAACAATCCTCCCAAGTCTTTAAATTCTTATGAACAACAGTGCGTAAAAGCTGAGTTAAAGTCCTATTAACTACTTCAGTCTGACCATCAGTCTGTGGGTGACAAGTAGTGGAAAATAAGAGTTTAGTACCTAATTTTCCCCACAACACCTTCCAAAAGTAGTTAAGAAATTTAACATCCCTATCAGAAACAATGCTCTTGGGCACACCATGGAGTCGCACTATCTCTTTGAAAAACAAGTCAGCTATGCTTGTGGCATCATCTGTTTTATGGCATGGAATGAAATGTGTCATCTTGCTAAATCTATCCACAACCACAAAAATAGAATTTCTACCCCTTTTTGTCCTAGGCAGCCCCAAAACAAAGTCCATAGATATGTCTACTCATGGCTCACTAGGAACGGGTAAGGGTGTATATAACCCATGTGGCAAAACCTTAGATTTGGCCTTTCTACATGTGATGCACCTGCTACAAATGCGATTGATGTCTCTTTTCATCTTAGGCCAAAAGAAATGTTCATGCAATATGTCTAAGGTTTTCTTGACACCAAAGTGTCCCATTAATCCCCCGCCATGTGCCTCACGCACCAATAACTCACGCATAAAACAACTAGGTACACACAGTTTGTCTTCTTTAAACAAGTAACCATCATGCTTGTAAAACTTACCAAATGCCGCCTTATCACATGCCATGTACACATCAGAAAAGTCAACATCATCAGCATACATATCTTTCACATATTTAAACCCAAGCATTTTAGCACTCATAGAAGTAAGAAGTACATACCTCCGTGATAAAGCATTAGCAACAATATTCTCCTTACCTTGCTTGTAACGGATGACATATGGAAAGGTCTCAATGTATTCCATCCATCTAGCATGCCTCTTATTCAACTTACCTTGACCCTTGAGATGCTTCAACGATTCATGATCGGTGTGGATCACAAATTCTCTAGGCCACAAGTAGTGCTGCCAAGTCTCTAATGCACGAACAAGAGCATAAAGTTCTTTGTCATAAGTAGGGTACTTTAGGGATGCCCCACTTAGCTTCTCACTGAAGAAGGCAATCGGTCGCCTATCCTGCATCAAAACGGCTCCAATCCCTATTCCTGAGGCATCACATTCTATCTCAAAAGCTTTGTTAAAATCTGGTAATGCTAACACGGGTGCAGAGCACAACCTTTCTTTAATAGTGGCAAATGCATTCTCTTGATTAGCCCCCCAATGAAACCCAACATTCTTTTTAATGACTTCAGTGAGTGGTGCAGCAATGGTGCTAAAATCTTTAACAAAACGCCAATAAAAGCTAGCTAAACCATGAAAGCTTCTTACCTCAGTGACGCTCTTTGGTGTTGGCCACTCCTTAATAGCCTTGACTTTCTCTTCATCCACTTCAATACCCTTTGTACTAACAACATAACCAAGAAAAACAACTTCCTCCATACAAAAGGTACATTTCTTGAAATTAGCATACAACTTTTCACACTTCAACACATTAAACACATATCTCAAATGCTCAATATGCTCATTTAAGTCCTTGTTGTACACTAGGATATCATCAAAGTATACAACCACAAACTTGCCTATGAACGCACGTAGGACATGATTCATTAATCTCATGAAAGTACTCGGCGCATTTGTAAGTCCAAATGGCATAACTAACCATTCATAAAGCCCATACTTAGTCTTAAAAGCAGTTTTCCATTCATCACCCTCTTTCATTCTAATTTGATGGTACCCACTTTTAAGATCAATTTTACTAAAAATACATGAGCCATGCAATTCATCGAGCATATCATCTAATCTAGGAATGGGATGGCGATACTTTACCGTGATATTATTAACCGCCCTGCAATCAATGCACATCCGCCACGTCCCATCCTTATTAGGCACTAGAAGCACTGGTACTGCACATGGGCTCATGCTCTCTCTCACGTACCCCTTGCTCATCAAATCCTCAACTTGCCTCTGAAGCTCCTTTGTCTCATCTGGATTACTTCTATAAGCTGGTCGGTTTGGAATAGCAGCCCCGGGCACGAAATCAATCTGGTGTTCAATGCCTCTAATGGGTGGCAACTCATTAGGCATTTCCTCTGGGAATGCATCCTCAAACTCCCGCAACAAAGAAACAGCCAAACTAGGAAGAGGTTGGTTAGTTTCATCAAGATTAAGATAAGACTCTTTATAGACAAGAAAAATCATAGGGCGATCTGCTAAGAAAGCTCTCTTAACCTCACTCCCTCTTGCATAGAAACTCACTTTTGTTTTTCCTTTTCTCTCAGCAGACTCTTTTTCTTTTTCACTCTTTCTTTTTTGCTCAATCTCTTTTTCACTCTTTCTTTTTTTATCACTCTCATTTTCACTCTTTCTTTTTTGAGCAACCTCACTTTTCAGTTTCAGTTGGTCCTCATAGACCTGTCTTAGAGTTAAAGGAGCAAGCTTGGTTGTTTTGCCCTCCTTTACAAAGCTATACATGTTTTGAATCCATCATGTATCACTCTCCTATCATATTGCCATGGTCTCCCCAACAATATATGGCCAGCATGCATAGGCACAACATCACAAAGCACTTCATCTTGATACTTCTCAATGGAAAAAGTAACTAACACTTGTCTATCCACCCTAACCTCCCCACAATCATTCAACCACTGCAGCTTGTATGGTCGAGAGTGTTTCAAGGTAGGTAAATTCAATCTTTCAACTAATGTAGTGCTAGCAACATTAGTACAACTCCCCCCATCAATTATCATACTACATACCTATTGATGTGGCATCTAGTATGGAAAATGTTCTCCCTTTGTTGCTCTGCTTCATCCATCTTAATTTGTGTGTTGAGAGCACGCCTGGCAACAAGGGACTCACCTGTTACGGGGTATTCTACTCCATCATTATCACTAGCATCCTCCAACTCAGGTATCTCATCACGATCATCCTCACTTGCAGTCATCACCTCCCCATTGTCACGCATAATCATCACACGTTTGTTTGGACATTGAGAAGCGATGTGGCCTGAACCCAAACACTTAAAGCATTTAATATCTCTATTTCTAGAAGGTTGGGATGCTAACTTGGGTTTGTTGCTAGTTCCTTCATCGTTTCCTTTAGGTGGTTCTGTCTTTGCCTTTGTTACAGCTCGATCATCTTTCTCCCACTTTGGTTTCCAAGGAGTGCTAGAAACTGAAGTGTACCTTGATGTCCCTTTCCTCTTTAATTGCCTCTCCACCTTCATAGCCATGTGAACCATGTCTTCTATTTCTACGTAATGTTGCAACTCAACCATATTGGCTATCTCCCTATTCAAACCAGACAAAAATCTAGCCATAGTGGCCTCCCTATCCTCCTCTACATTCGCCCGTATCATAGCCACCTCCATCTCCTTATGGTAGTCCTCCACACTCCTAGACCCCTGTGTAAGATTTTGTAATTTCTGGTAGAGGTCCCTATAGTAGTGGCTAGGTACAAATCTCCGCCTCATGAGAGCTTTCAACTCTCCCTATGTCTCGACAGACCTCTCATAATTCCTCCTCCTATTGGTCACTAATTGATCCCACCAAATAATAGCATAATCAGTGAACTCAATTACTGCCAACTTCACTTTCTTCTCCTCTGAATAGTTATGACACTCAAAGATCAACTCTATCTTCTTCTCCCACTCTAAATAAGCTTCAGGGTCAGTTCTACCTTGGAAAGATGGTATTTTCATTTTGATGCTCTCAAGGTCCCTATCTACTCCATCACGACCCCATGGGTTTCCCCTAAATCCTCTTTCACGCCTGACTCCTCTATGCCTACCCATCCCAACTTCAGAAATTAGATCTTCCTCATCCTCACCATCTCCTTCATCTTCATAATCATGTTCTCTTCTAGGTTCACGTCTCTTCCTATCTCTCCCACCATGTAAATTTTTAATTACTTCATCTTGTTGATCCATCCTATCTCTTACTTCTCCTAACATCATGTTCAATCGTTCAAACTGTTGTTGCATAGCCTGCAACATAAAGGAGTTATCTGCCATCCCCTTTGGTGATGAGTCACTTTTATGAGACATCGTACGCGCTGCACACAAAAAAACTAATAGTGGAAAAGACCTCACACGCTCCCTTACGTGTTTACACTCGAGTAATAGCACTCCACTCGTGTTTCACTCTTAATTGGCTTTTTTCCTATAATGATCTCACACTCTCTTGCCTTTTACCTCAAGAGTTTTCCCACTCAAGTTCTTTTAGAACTAATTGAACTATAAATCAAGACAATACAAACCTTGTCTTATTCCAACTAGTAATTAGGTCCAAGAAACTCTTAACAAGAGAAAATATAGAAAGAATAAAATGACACAAGACTCAAGGAAATGCTACGAGGGAAAGAGTACTCACAAGACAATACACCAACTATAAAGATAAATGCAGCCCCTCTGATGATAAAAAATTCGGATTCCTAAACTTTTTTTTTTTTTTTCGAATTTGTTTTTTCTTTTCCTTTCTTTTCTTTTCTCACCGATTCAATCACAAACAACAATATTCAATTGTAACAATCAAACAATTGAATTCAACACATAAAAATTGACAAGGAAACGGAAGAGAATCAATGAAACGACACTCCAAGGATTTGACAAACTTAAAGATGCAAGAAACTCCAGAAATTTCCAACCTCTATATGGTGTAAATTTTGGCAATCTTCAAACAAGCAACTTAGCCAACCAATGTTGATAAACATGAAACCAAATGATAGAGTAATCTGCCAGCCCTAGGAAAAATGAATTTCTGCACCTTTTTTTTTTTTTTTTTTTTTTACAACCCTAGAACAATGAAACCCAAGAATGAAAGATGCAATAGATAAAAGATAGAATTACATCTGATTGGAAACCTTGCTCTGATTACCAAATGATGTGAACCTCAATAGACTTACTTTGAGACCCAACAACAATACTGAAAAAACAACCCCAAGAAAGCCAAACTCAGGTATATGGATGGAGAATCTAGACCCGATGAGAACTCGTTCAAAGAACCTAGATTATATCAAAATCTAGACCCATTGAAGAACCCGTCTCAAGAACCTAGATTACAAAGGAAGAACGCCACAAAGGTTTTGATTTACCCTTGATAAGTTCAGAAGTTCAAGAAGAACAAGAGGAGATCACTCAACTCTCAATCACAATTCCATAGTCTGCCCCTCAAATGAGGCTACAAGTGGTTTAAATAGACAATCTCCAAAAACCCTAAGTAAACAATGCGTCGGGTACTGTAGCGTGAACAGTGCCATACGCCGCGCTACAGTTACTTCTAAAACCCTAGTAAGACATAAAATTTTAACTTTCCAAATAAACCCTTGGTCAAAAATACAAGGCCTTCCCAAAAATAACCCTAGTCTATTAGAAATAAGACATACGTGGGCCAAGCATCCTCAAGCCCACTTCTTCTAGACTAATAATAAAATATCGTTAAACAAATTGAAAGCCTTAACAACAATAGGCCCAATCTCTAAGTCATGTCTTCCATAGCTTGTATCAAGTGGATCAAAGCTGGTTCTTTTTCCTTGAAGCCCATCTTGAGTGTTGGGCTCTTCCTAGCTTCATCCCAAGTGGATTGCACCAATCCTTGCATTGCTTCCTTGATCTTCTTGGCTCTTGATCTTGTAATTGGCCCATCTGGAATTTGCAAGGGATCTTTAAGGATAGCTCCACCTTGGTTCCCATCATCAAGACTTCTCCCAGGTCAACTTGACTAAGTAGGGGAGGGTTGGTGAGGTATTACTTAAGGTTCTTAAAAGTCTAGCCACATTAATCATTCCAAGTATGCACCTTTCACAACAATTTGAAAAACGACAGGCACTTGTTCATTGATCAGGATACAAATCGATTAAAAGCCATCACTCGACCGGCAAGCCTTTTCACATCTTTGACACTTCAAGGTGGGGCCATGTTGAGTATGGCCTTTACCTTTTTTGGGTTGGCCTCTATTCCCCATTCTAATACCATGAAACCCAAAAACTAGCCAGACTCTTCACCGAATGCACACTTTGTAGGGTTAAGTTTCATCTAGTAGTGCCTTAGCACCACGAAGGCCTTGTGCAGATCGGCTAAGTGCTGTTCATGGGCCTTGCTCTTCACAAGCAAGTTGTCTACGTACCTCCATGCTCCGCTCTATCTGTTCTTTGAACATGTGGTTGACTAACCACTGGTAGATGGCCCCCTCATTTTTCAGGCCTAAGGGCATGGCCATGTAGTAGTACAGCCCCCTATCCGGGATGAATGATGTTTTCTCCTCATCGTCAAAGTTCATGCAGATCTGGTTATACCCTGAGTAAGCATCCATAAAATTGAGCATGCAATGTCCCATGGTGGAGTCCACTATCAGGTCGATCTATGGAAGAGAGAAGCTATCTTTAGGGTAGGCCTTGTTCAAATTCATGAAATCAACGCACATTCCTCACTTGTTGTTGGCCTTCCTCACAAGCACAACATTGGATAGGCAATCTGAGTAGCATGCTTTGCATATGAATCTCATCGCTAAGAGGCAATCAACTCTCCCATGATGGCTATGCATTTCTTAACACTGAAGCTCCGCCTTTTTTGCCTAACCTTCTTTGCTTCTAGGCTCACACACAGGTGATGTTGAATGATGTTCAGGTCAATCCTGGGTATGTCTTCGTGGCTCCAAGCAAACACATCCTAATACTTTGTAAGGAGTTGGATCATAGCTTGCCGCATTCTGGATGCCATCCTCCTGGTAAGTAGTCTAGGGAAGGTTCAGGTCCAGGGGAGCTAGCTAGAGCAGCTCATTTGGCTCTACTATCAGTTCTTGCATGTCATCTGATAAGGTTTTTGGCCCCCGAGTTGCTTGAGAACGGTTTGTCGTCGGCATACAAATGACACGTCACCCCTATAGAAAAGATACTATAGATGCCATCACTGTTAATGTTTCGTATGCCTGGCGAAAGCTCTAGCAACTTGGGCTAGGGTGTTCACCTACAAACACAAAGAAGAAGGTGGGCTTGGAGTGATCCAGGAAACTTCCGATGCCTAAGCCAGTCTCTAGTGTTTAGAGTCTTGTCATTTTAATCATAGAGTTCAGAGAGCGTTCTTTACACCTGGGATGTAGCTTTTATTCGAGGTTGCAAGGGAACATTTTATTCCCCATGTTAGGGTTAAGTCATCTCGCCTACATCTATCTTAGTCTGGGTATTTGATGCGAGGTGGTCTTTTGCGGCAGAGCTTTCAATGCAGCGTGGCTCCTAAGATGACACATTTAATGCGACCTGGCTTTTAGGGTGCGTTTTGGTGGTGGGTGAACAATGCAATCACTTCTGGTCCTCTTCGTCAAAGAATGTAGGGTTGTTCGTGTCTTCCATTTACATGCTGACATACGTCCTTTCATATTAGGTGTAATAGGGGACGTTAGGGTCGGCATGTCCCATATTACCCTATCTAGCTTCCTACGCTTTGCATCCTCCTTCCTCTGATACAACCTTGAGGTCTGAACCCTGTTGACAATTCTAGGACCTCGGAAGGATGAGACCCAAGCTAGAATGGGCCCAACGTTGGGCCAGGCCCAATTCGAATGGGCTCAGGTGGGGGTTGGGGGGAGGGGGGGGGGGGGGGAGAATATCCCTCCCACGTGGATTATGGATTGTGGTTTAAAAGCTTTGAGTGTGGACGTACCTCCATAATCATAAAGAACTTGCAGGTAATTAATGGACAAGGGTGTGAAAAAAAAAATCAGTAAACTGGTAAACGGGACCGGATCGGACCAAACTGGTGGGATCGATCCAGTTTGATATTGGTTTTATTTTTCTTAAAACTAGTCAAAATCGATTTGGTTCCCATTTTTCTTTTTCTAAAACCAGACCGAACTGGTTTACATATATTAATTTTTTTCTATTGTATATAATTTATATATAAAATATAAAATTATATATAAAATAGTTTTGTATTATATGAAAAATTACTAATTAATATAATATTAAATTTTGAAATCTTATATTATTTTGTTTATTGTATTAATAGTTATACTAATATTATATAGTGCGTATTAATTATATCTCTATATATTATAATATGTCATTATATTATATATTATAATATATCACTATAGTCTATAGTACAATTATAATATATATTATAATATATTACAATATATTGTCACTATAGTATTATATACTATATTATATAATATATAATATAGATATAATATAGTATATTAAAATCGAAAAAGGGACCAAACTGGACCTAAAACTGGTAAAATTAAAATATCAGTTTAGGAGGATAACTGATATATAATTAGTTTTAAAAAATATAAAATCAATACATATCGATTTGATCTTAAATTTTGTCTAAAACTAAATTAGACTGGACGGATTACATTCCTATTAATGGACAGCATGCATGCCTTCCCTTGGAACCATTTCCAATGAAAATCTCGTCCGTTTTCTTATTGAGTTAGAAAATGACAAGTGCCCCTCACGGCCTTCCTCTCCTTATTTTATCTATAATATATCTCAGTGTATGATTAGGGGTAAAAAAGACATTATGAAGATCATGAGACAAATTGATACAGCACACGAAACTGAATGATTACCTTATTTGAATACAAGAAGTATTTTATCTTAACTTATTTTATTATTATAATATTTTTAAATTTTTATATAAAATAAAACAAATAATTTTATTTTTTTAAATTTTAAAATAATAATAATATTCTAATAATATTTTATTTAACTTTCATTTCAATTTACTATCTAAACGGTACTTAATGCAAATTGCATTTCTTAGAAATGAATTAAGTTTTAGATTGCTGCTCAGTCTATATATATATATATATTATGGGTCTCTTCACAGTTATCACTAGTACAAATTGTACCTTTTTTTAAATTTTTTTAAGTATTGTTTTAAATATTTTTTAAGTATTGTTAACCATTACGAAATAAATAAATAAATAAATCCACAACATCACTAATATTTATTTATTTTTACTATTCAAAAATAAGAAAAAATTATCCTAACAGTAATTTTAACTATAACGAAGGGCAAAAATATGAAACTAAGTATCATTTTCCCAACTTTTATTATGTATGGATTTTTTGGTCTATGACAAAACTCCTAATTGCAAAGTCATATAAATGAAAGCGTTTTCATCTTTAGCACCGGTGTGGACCCATTTTAAATGAACTTGACTGGATGTAAGGTCATTTGAAAATTATCTTCTATTTTTTATTCTTTTTTAAGATTAGATGAGGTGGGACCCTAGGAGTATAAGGTTCAATTTCATTGAAATAAGTGTCACCAAAGGAGTGAGCGATCGTGTCCATCTCCACTGGTGCAGTTCCGGCTATAGCACTCGCACCGAAAAGATGACGGAAATTGGAAAATGCTTACGCCACCTACATTTTCTATCGAGAAAGTATCTCTATTTAATTTTTTTTCTTTTTTTAGGATTTGTGTTTCTTTTTATTACAGTATTGTACTTTTTCTCTTTTTATATTTTATTTTTATTAAAAATATATTTCACACTACCAACTACAGGGTTGACTTACAATAATAGATGAGATGGTATCACGAGGTGTCCAGACAAATTCCGATGCCTAAGTTAGAGATAAGTGATTTCAATATAAGTATATGAATGGATGCGAAATACATTACCTTTAAGTGTTATTTATAGGAGTATGAAGATTATGATAATGACTAGCTTCAGAGTTTATCTTTGAGACTCCTCAAATTACTTGGTAAAATAACCTTCCTGATCAAATGTTGTCTATTCTCTATATTATCCAACATATATTAGTAGGTTCAATCCTTAGACTTGCAGATCAACCCTGACTCTTGAAGCCTTAGATCATTTGGACCCTCCAACACATGGGTTTATTCCTTCGAGGCCCTAAATATCATTTCTAATTTTTGAAAAATACGTTAAAAATATTGTAAAAAGAAAAAAAAATTACACAATCAGTACAAATCCTCGGTGGATTTTCTCGGTGGCTCTAACAGCTCTAAAAAATGATTGATTTGATATTATATTAATTTTAATTTTATAATTATTAAAATATTTTGATTTAATAATTATCTTGAATTAATTTTTATAATGATTGTTTACCTTATCTTATTTATATAATTTTTTTTTTTTTATAAATAGAGACCAATATTTTGTATTAGAATAAAGAGAAATGATATTTGCAGTCGTGGATGTGCAAGCACCGTGCAATCTTTTTGAAAAAAATGAATTAATACGGGACTTACATGAAAAAAAATTAATTTTTTTAATCATAAACCCCACTTTTTTTCAAAACGATTGCGCGAGATTTGTACACTTCACAACTGTATGTAGCATTACTCTAGAATAAAAGAGATGTAACTAATAAAATCACTCTCCCACCTTCTGTCTTCTCCATCTCCATTTCTATTTTATTTATGTTTCTATCATGCTATATATCACAGGCTACATAAGGTTACGAAGAAAAAAATTAGAATAGCCAATCATCATTTATAGTGATAGTAATTAAATTATATTTTCTAATTTTTTTTTATTTAAATCTAAGCTCGAATTTATATCATCATATTATAATTATAGTTTTAAGTAATAGTACGTATTATATTCTATCTCATTATATAAAAAAGATACTTTAATCATTATTAGATCATCCATTATTTTTTTGAAGAAGAATTCAAAAGTTAATGGACAATATCAAGTCATAATAACGAGATGAAAATGTGTGAGGTAGAATTTTCTTATAAATTATGTTCACAAGTGGCATATTTATTTTTCAAGCCCGGCTATTCAATTTTGAAATAAATAAGTACTTATATTATATCTTATAACTTTATCTATAAATTTTTGACCAATAAAGTTTGTGTTTTTATATATATATATATATATATATATCTTAATATACATATATCAATGAGTATATTGTAAGGATTCGAATAACGACATGTATAATGTTAAAAACATGATTTCCTATTGTTTTTCTAGTATTTAAAATATTCTTATTTCTATTGAAAAGAGCGAGAGTTTAGCTTTATATAACTTGTATATATCACATAATAATCAATTATAATCTTATATTCAATAATAATTAATTTTATAATTTTGTTATAAAAAATTTAATTTTATACTTATATTGACCCAAATGCGAGTTTTGTCAAGTCAGTCTAAATCGACTTATCGAATAATCTTTGTAGTTCTAGTTAGGGCTGAGTAAAAATCTAAAAATCTGATTTTCCTTCGACTTTGCTTCTACTTTGAAGTTGGAGTATTTTCTACTTGGGAAATTGGAGCTAGAGTTGGAGTTTTTTTTTTACTCGGGAAGTTAGATTCGGAGCTGGAGTCAGAGGAGGAGTTTTTCTGTGACGCCTCCAAATCCCACGTACAAATACGGAAAGATCGAGACGTCGGGATGATGACAATACGGGTCACGACCCTATTGCCAAGTGCCAAGTGTGTGTACATGCAACAAGTGTACAACAAAAACAAGCAGCGGATAAATAGAGTCATATAACTAAGTACCAGAATTTTTCTTTGTTTAATACAAACCTGTTCAAAACATACATAATAAAATATTACACGTCACAAATATCGTTTCAAACCAAATTACAAAGCATAAACTCCAAATCAATACTTCGGCAGAGCTGCCTCCTCGGGCTCAGCCTCCTCCTCCTCCTCGATTTCTGCATCAAAATCTATGGTACCAAAATGGTGCCGCAGGTAAGTAAGATCCAAACGCCACAAGATAAAAACATATTAAACTCAACAATATGCATGAACGAATGCAAATGTACATAACCCATAAAACCACATTTTTCCACGCACGCCAAAATCCCATTTGGCCCAAAAACATAACATTTAAAACCAGTCCTTGCCATTATCCCAGATAATGGCCCAAATCAAGTAACCACCATTTTCCCAGAAAATGGATCACAAAGCCTCAAACATAACCTCGCTTTTTTCCCAGAAAATGGCCTACATCCAAAATCCAAAATCCGATCCAATTATTGCATGCACCGTGATCTCCCCTAGGGATCACCCGAACACTTTGGCTCCTGTGCCACACCGCAAGTAACGACTACGCGTGTGACACCTAAACAAGCGATGCCCAGTACTCGCGCCTGGCGCGTACCTGGACCAAGCCATCCTCTAGTCCCCGCTAGCCTAGGAACCACGGAGTCGACACGACAGCGTTACCGTATCGTGCGATCCGGTCGTCGCCCAGCCACAACCCATGGGATGTCACTCAATATTATCCACTCCCGAGTGACCAGAGGATCTCTACCGAGATAATACCTCATCCCGGCTTGGGGTCGTAATACACACGCACCCGAAAATCCATTTACACGATTAAAACTGGATTTTCTCAATTTAAATAAAATGCATAAGAATGCGTCATGCAATGCACACCTCAAGATACAAATCAACCAACCAATCACAAAATCAACCTAACCAAGCAACTCCGTCCTCAATCCATCCGACCCCTGAACTCCTCGGACTCGGTCCGGAATCAACCAACCAGTCAAATAATTTATTGTAAGAGAAAAAATATATTTAAATCTAAAATAGAGTTTGGAAAATACTTACAGCGCTATAAGGTATTTTTCGAAGGATCATGATGTTTCAAACGGCGGAGAAAAAGCAACGTAACAGTGTATTTTACACTGTGGCCGTGTGTAGTAAATTACCCACTTTCGAACGGGGCCAAACCAAGACTTGAAATTGATAGGGAATGGCCTAAAGATGTTTATGAAGTTAATGGAAGTGAATTTTGGCCGTGGGTGGCGGTGGAAATGGCGGTGGAAGCGAAAAAGGGGCAGATCGGAGTTGAGCTCGTGGGATCTGCTCCGGCAACGGATCGGGGTCGGAAATGGATGGGTTAGGATGGCAAGAGGTAGGGGATGAAGTGGTGAAGAGGTAGTGGCCGGAGGTGGAGCGACGGCGCCGGAAATGGCCTAAAGCTGTGTGGCTTAGATGGGTTGTAGGGGGTTAATGGCGGCAATGATGGGGCTGATTTTTGGTGGGGTGGTGCGCCGGCTGGAGGGAAGTCGACCGGTGGGGGCTATGTTGGCCACGTCGGCCGGCGGCAGTGGGTCTGGGTGGGAGAGCTGGACGGTGACGGAAGAGAAGGAGAGAGGTGTTGCGCGTACGGGAGGAGAAGGAAAAAGAAGAAGAAGAAAAGAAAGAAAGAAGAAAAGAAGAAAAGGAAAAAGAAAAAAAAGAAAAAGGGAAAAAGAAAAAGAGAAAAGAAAAGATTGAGAAAAAAAAATGAGGTCCAATCCTCACCTCCGGAATCCAAAAACTAACCCGACGAAAACAAATCTAAAAACCATAAAACGACTAAAATAAATTAAACACCACATCAATTAAAATAAAACCAATTTAAAATACAATAAATTAAAATAAAAGAACCAATATATTAATTAAATTAAAAAACTCCTTCAGTGAAAATACACGTAAAAACGGGGTACCACATTTTCCGACTCTGCTCCGACATAACAACTTTGACTTCGACTTTACCCTCCGACTCTACCTCCGATATTGCCCATATGTTATAAAAATATATATATTTTTCTATGCATTTGTGATATATACTTATATAATTATAACTTATATAGTTAGTTAAATTTAATAATTGCATGAACTAATTATTATAAAATAATATACTTATACTATAATATAAATAAACTAATAATAGTTTAGTATATAAAATATCTAAACACCGTACTATTACTACCATGCAACACTAATGTATAATAAAATGTAATACTAATGTATAAAGACTAATATATAAATAATATGTAATATTAATATATAATAACATGTAATACTAATCTATAAATTTATACTAATGTATAAACACTAATCTATAAATTTATAATAACATGTAATACTAATGTATAATAACACTAGTGTATAATAACATATAATACTGAATCTAGTATATAATTAAATTAGAAATGAGTTAGAAACTAATATAATAATGAGTAATTAATCCCTATAGTACTAGTACAAGTCCATAGATTATAATAAGAATAAGTTAGAGTCTTAGACACTAGTATAATAAAAATATAATGAGTTAATAACATGTAATACTATGGCATAGAAAAAAAAAGTCTCCTCTCTAGTTTTTCTCTCAAGGTCCTCTCTTGGGAGAATTATAGAGGTGGTGTTTTGTCCCTAAGGAGTGGTCTCCTTTCCAGTCTCGGTGGTGTTAGTCTAGTATGGATGGTTTGCAAAATCAGTGGTGTAATCTGCGGCTGAGTGAGGAGGAGGATGCATCAATTGTGTTGGAGGATGTGGATGTTTCAATGGTGAAGAGTAAGGGTGATCTGAGTTTGATAGGGAAAATATGGTGTGATAGACAACTGGGGAAGCATGTGGTGGAGTCGACTATGGCAAGAATATGGAGGCTTAGCAAACCTGCTGTCTTGAAGGAAGTTGGCAGGAATGTGTTTGTGCTGAGTTTTGCAACTCACGCTGATAAGGAAAGAATTGAAGCAGGAAGGCCATGGTTCTTTGATGGCCAATTGTTTGTGATTATCCCATTTGATGGCATTACTCCAGTGCAGGCTTTGAAGTTTGATGCTGCACCTTTCTGGGTGCAATTCCACAATCTTCCTTTATTTGGTATGAATAAGGAGTATGGGCTCAAGTTGGGCAGATCTATTGGCAGTGTTTTAGATGTGGATGTTGATCATGATGAGGTAGGATGGGGTAGTTGCCTCAGAGTCAAGATTTTGATTGATCTGAAAAAACCTTTGGCTCAAGGAAGGACCTGCACAGTGCAAGGTACTAAAGTGTGGTGTCCTATTCAGTATGAGAAGCTCCCTAGATTTTGTTTCACATGTGGTCGAGTCATACATGAAAATTACACTTGTCAACTAGAACCTCAAGCAACTCCTCAGTTTGGTGCTTGGCTGCGGGCAAAGTCCAGTTTCAAGAGGAAATGGGAGTCATTGCAGGAGCATAACATCAAAGGTGGAGCCATGAACAATGGGGTGATGCAGGAGCAGAATAAGGTGGTGGCTGGTGGTGCAGTGGTGGTTGAGGCTACAACAGGTAACGAAAGTTCTTATTCATTGCACCATAATGAGGGGAGCATTCATTCAGGAATAAAGGGAGGAATGAAGACATCAGTTACTGAATGTAACAGTCATCAGGATGTTTCTGATGTTATAACGCCTGCTGTGTTTTTTGAATCTGAAGTAATTACTGAAGATCATTTACATGAAGTATGTGATAATGGGCCTTCCAATGGGCCTATTGGGGCTGAATATGGGCTGTCTGATGCAAATGGAGGGGAGTGTGCAAAGCCTGTCCAACTAACTCGAGACCACCTGAATGTGTCCCACTGTGATCAAGCTCAACCACTACAGAGAAGATGTACCAGAAGCATTTGGAAGAAAAGAGCCAGGGCAGCTTATCATGTCTCTACTGAGCAGTTGCCAATCCAAGCTGAGGAAGATGCCAAGAGGAAGAGATCATTGGTGGGGACTGATGATGCTGAAGTACTTGGAAGTGGACATAAAAGAGGTAAGTATACAGTTTTATCCACTGATGTTGATAAAGAGTTTCTTTCTAGAAGAGGAAATAAACAATTGGGATCGGCAGAGGCTGTTCAACAGCCCTGCCGAGATCAATGAGCTTCATAAGTTGGAATTCCTATGGGCTTGGGAACCCATTGGGAATTCAAGTTTTATCTGACTTGGTCAGAAAAAAAGCCTCTGAGATTTTATTTTTACAAGAGACTAGAATGCATTCTCGAGCTATGGAAAGGTTGAAGTTTAAGTTGGGTTTTTTTGGTTGTTTAGCTGTAAGTAGTGAAGGGAGAAGTGGAGGAATAGTTTTATATTGGAAGAAGAAATATAGTGTTAAAATTCAAAGTTTTTCAAAGTGTGATATTCATGCTGAGGTAATTGAGGAAGATGCAGTGGGTGATTCTTGGTGGCTGACTGGATTTTATGGTCAACCAGAAGTTAGTAGAAGGCATGAGTCATGGTCTTTGTTGAGGTCTCTAAAAGTTCATCCTGATATAGGTTGGATTATTTTGGGAGATTTCAATAAGATTATGAGCAATGCTGAGAAAAGTGGTGGTAGAGCCAAACCAGAAAGACAATTGCAGGCTTTCAGAGATGTTGTTGAGGAGTGTCAAGTGCATCATATGGGGTTTAGAGGCAGTCCTTTTATTTGGTGTAATGGGAGGGAAGAGGGTCAGACAATTAGTGAGAGGTTGGATAGATGTTTTTCGAATTTGAAATGGCACTCTTGTTATCCAATGGTTGTGGTCATTCATGGAATAGTGGCTTATTCATACCATAAGCCCATTATTCTAAAGCTGTCAGATGAGGTGCAAGAGGGACCAAGAAGGAAATTTTTTCGTTTTGAGGCAATGTGGATTGAAGATTCTGGATGTAAGCAAGTGGTAGATGGTGCTTGGAAAGCTGTTGAAGGGAGAAAGGAGCTTAGGACAATTATGAAGAAGATTGAATATTGCAGTGAAAAATTGTCACTTTGGAATTGAGCAAGCTTTGGCAATGTGCAAAGAAGTTTAAGGTTGGCTCAAGAAAAACTCAAAATGGCTCACCAAATTGACCCTTTATCACTGAATAGACAACATATTCAACAAGCAAGAAAGGAGGTCCAACCATGACTGCAAAGAAGTGAAATAATGTGGAAACAGAGATCTAAGGTTATGTGGTTGGCTGAGGGAGATAGGAATTCTAAATTTTTCAATCATAAAGCATCCCAAAGGAAAAAGAAGAATTTCATTAAAGGGGTAAAAGATTCAACTGGAAGGTGGCAAGTTCATGAGGCCAGAGATAGAGTTATTAATGAGTATTTTCAGAATCTTTTTGCAGCAGCTGAGGAACTAGGTAATATGGATTTCTTGCAAGATCTAAATGGGAGAATTGATGCTCAGATGGCAGAACAACTTGATGCAACCTTCACAGCTGAGGAAGTTAAGAGAGCTTTAGATGAAATGCATCCTACAAAAGCTCCTAGACCCGATGGAATGGCCTCTATCTTTTCTCAGAAATTCTGGTCTATTGTTGGTACTGATGTCACTGAGGCAGTGCTTAAAGCTCTTAATACTGGTTCATTCCCTTCGGAGATTAATCATACTTATATCACACTGATACCTAAGAAGAAACTACCAGAATTTGTTTTTGACTATAGGCCCATCAGTTTGTGTAATGTCATTTATAAGTTAATCTCAAAGGTCTTAGCAAATAGACTAAAGTCAGTTTTGCCTACTGTTATTTCTCCATCACAGACAGCTTTTGTACCAGGAAGACTAATCACAGATAATGTTCTTGTGGCATATGAAATGGTGCATTTTTTAAGAAGGAAGAGGAGTGGTAAAGATGGATTCATGTCTCTAAAGCTGGATATGAGTAAGGCCTATGATCGAATCGAATGGAAGTATCTTGAGGAGGTGATGAGACAGATGGGTTTCAGCTCAAAATGGATTCAATTGCTGATGTTTTGTGTTACAACAGTCTCTTTTTCTGTCCTTGTAAATGGAGAACCTAAAGGGCCTATTCAACCAACTCGTGGATTAAGACAAGGGGATCCCATCTCCCCATATCTATTCCTACTATGTACTGAGGGACTCATAACATTGCTGAACAAGGCAAATGTGCAACATTAGATTGAAGGCTTTCAAGTATGTAGAGGTGCTCCTAAGCTAAATCACCTACTGTTTGCAGATGATAGCATTCTATTATGCAGAGCTAATATGCAATCTTGCTTAGTTTTGAAACATAGACTTGATATCTATGAGAAAGCATCTGGACAGAAGATCAATAGAGCAAAGACTTCAATGGTTTTCAGTCATAATGTACCTTCAGGCCCGAGAAGGGAGATCATGCAATTTTGGGGTGTTAATCACTTTCAGCAATATGAGAAATATCTTGGATTGCCACCTATGGTTGGAAGAGGAAAGTACCAAGCTTTTTCAGTGTTGAAGCATCGGGTATGGTCTAAATTACAAGGGTGGAAGGAAAAACTTTTATCACAAGGAGGAAAAGAAGTGTTGCTGAACGCTGTAGCTCTATCTATACCTACTTATACTATGAGCTGCTTCAAGTTGCCTAAGTCCCTATGTGCTGAACTTGAGAGCTTAATGACAAGTTTTTGGTGGGGTCAGAAGCAAGATGAAAGAAAATTGAGCTGGATTAGTTGGAGGAGGATGTGTGAGTCAAAGATGGAAGGAGGTATGGGGTTTAGAAGTATTCAAATGTTTAATAAGGCCCTATTAGCAAAGCAAGGGTGGAGGATAATGCATGAAGAATCTTCCCTTTTACATAAGATTTTTAAAGCAAGATACTTCCCAACATCTAGTTTTTTTGACTCAAGATTGGGTGTGAATCCTTATTATGTATGGAGAGGTATTTGGGACACTAAGAACAGCTTGCTAAAAGGGTGCAGGTGGAGGGTTGGCAATGGTCTATCCATTAATATTTGGTCTAATTATTGGTTACCAAAACAAAAGTTGCTATCCATGGTGGTTGATATTCCTCCTGAAGCAGGATTACAGAAAGTATCTTCTCTGATGATGCCAGAACAGAATAGCTGGGATGTTGAGAAGTGTTTTGCCACCAAGAGAAGCTACTGAAGTGTTAAGTATTCGATTGCTTATGGATAATATACCTGACGTGCTTATATGGGAGCATGAGACAAGTGGCATTTTCAGTGTTAAAAGTGCATATGAATTTTTCAAGACCATTGAGCAGAATGGAGATGTGGCCGAAAGTTCAAGAGCAGAAGATGAAAAATTATTATGGAAACACTTATGGAAGATGCATGTTCCTCAAAGAGTTAAGGTTTTTGCATGGAGAATGTGTAAGAACATTCTTCCAACCTTTCAAAACCTAAAGACTCGAAGAGTGATAGAAGAAGCTACTTGTTACTGCTGCCAAACAGAAGAAGAAGATCTACCTCATGCACTGATTTATTGTCCTGCTGTTGTTGATTGTTGGTCACAGGTTTTCCCTTCTCTAATTCAAGTAACAAAAAGGAAGCAAATTATACAATTAGCTACTGCTGTAATCAGAAGAAGAAGAATAGGAGAGTTAGAGAAGTTTTTCCTACTTGCATGGGGGCTTTGGTATAGAAGGAATCAAAGTATATATGAGGGAAACATTCTATCAATTCAGCAAGTGATGGAGCATGCTTTTACCTTATACAAGGAACATAAAGCTACAATAAAGGCCACGAAGATCAAGCAAACGTATAAGTGTCAATGGTAGCCTCCTCCAGAAGGTGTCTTGAAGTTAAACATTGATGGTGCTCTCTTTAGTGATCAATGTAAAGCTGGTATAGGGGCTGTGTTGCGTGACAAGGAAGGGAAGGTTATATTTGCAACAAGCAAATCTGAACCTGCTATAGCTGATCCTATGGAAATTGAACTTCTTGCTTTGTTAAGGGGTTTGCAATTATGTGTGTCCCTTGGCATTACATCTCTTCAAGTGGAATCTGATTCTTTGTTAGCAATTCAAGAGCTGGAGAAGGAAGGGTATTCTACTACCTTATGGGGTGGATTGATTAAGGAGGTTAAGTCTTTGCTTCAAATGTATCCAAATTGGTCCGTTCACCATAAGGGAAGGGAAGCTAATGGAGTTGCTCATTGCTTGGCTCGGTTTGCATGAAATTTAGATGACATTTCTATTTGGTGGAACTCAATTCCAGATTGTATTTCCCAAGCTATTTGGGTTGATTCATCTTTGTAATGCTTGAGTTTGATGAATAAAAGTTATTCTTTCCTGTAAAAAAAAAAAATACTATGGCATAGATAACCAATACACTCTAGCAATTCATATAGATTCAGGCCACCACAATCAATCAAAACACTCAGGTCATAAATGACTTGCGAGGCATCATTAATAAGATGAGCACAACATTGGACACTTTAGAGAGGAAAATTTTCAACACAACCTCAACTTTTTTTTTTTTTTGAAATAGACTTCAATTCAATTCAATTCATGAAGGAAGTTACAGCTGTGACCTATAAGTCCGGATACAAACCCCGATTACAAGCCAACTACTCAATCGTTATAAGTTCCCATGCACACAACTTTCATTGTGCCATACACTGTCTAAAAACTTTAAAAACTCTCTAATGACACAACCATTCTGAAATGTGAGACTCTATAAAAAACAGAGATGTCCATCTCAGCTTGTCTGCGAGAAAACCAACTCATTTCACCCTTCACCCTCCACCGGAGGAGGGGGATTTTCCACCCTCATCCTCCAAAGAGGATAGGGACTCACTACCGTACTCCTCCAAAGAGGAAAGAGAATTGCCTATTTCAAATTATTCTCATTAACTTAACAATACAACAAATAAAACTCCACTAATATACCCTAACGGAAAGACAAAAAAAGAAAAAAAATACTACGCACTCCACTAACTGCCCACGCCGAAAGCCCATGCCGTATGCACGTTCTCCATCTACTCTAGTATGCTGCTACCCATGCCCTTCTCCCATTACCGAACCATCCCCCACCTCCCAGTCCAGGTATCCAGCCCCGTCGCCTTCAACCTCTCGCATTACCGGTACTCCAAATGGCAACCACCATTTTGGACTGACAAAGACAAAAACCAAAGACATCTCCATGCACAGAGCAATTAGAGCTTATTCACATACATCCAAAACAGAGTACTACAGAAAATGAAACAAACAAAAGTAGAAAAAAAACAATCAACCACCTTCTGACCCTGCGTCGCTTGAAACTCCAGTCACCATCCATGAGGACATCCACTGTGAGCTACGCCCAAGATCCACCCTGGAAGACGCTTTATGCCCTCCATGCAACTCGGCATGCATCCCCAAAATAATCATCTGTTTTCTAGGGATAAAACAAAGTTCCTATACCCCATATAAGAGCACCCCAACCAGCAAGCTAACTCCATCTTCATGAGCAAACTCCATGACCAACCCACGCCGTAAACCCTCAAATCTGTCCCCTCATAAGACCAAAACCAAACGGTCAGGAACACCTGCCATTCAAAACCGAAATCCTCCACCTCCACCGTGGAATATTTCTTTGCTCAGCTGAGTGATTTGTTAAGGAAGAGGACTCGGAAACAAACGTCTGGTGATGAACATAAACACAGCCAAATGGCTTTTATTATCAAAGGAAAATAGTGACTCAGAAACAGAAACGAAAAAAAATAAATGGAGGAGGGGGGAGGAGCCGAAGCTCCACCTCCCTTAAACGACTTTCTTGAACTTTTTCTAGAGAGAATGGAGAGTTTTTCTCACTAGGATTTTACCACAAAGAACATCTTCTATAACATAGTCTCAACCTAATTCTTAAGTATATTGGCAACAACCACAATAGGTACATAATATATCAAGGGAAGTTATTGAGACCGCAAAAACCGTACTTATTTTGAGAAGTGAAAAGAAAGTTTCCCACCCTCTTTTTGTATGACATAAATGGGTGTCATTTCAATTGAAAACATGCTCTGTCTCCGTGTGCTTCATGCAAGTTAAAATTTTGTCCAAATAATATATTATTTTACTTTCAGCTGAAATTGCTGATGATTTGAACTAAGAGCACAGTTAATACATAGCAGCATAAGGCTTCATCGACAATCTATACAGTAAAACGAGTACGTCAAGTAGTATAAACTTGTTCATATTGGTTAATCAAAATTAAACAATCTCATTTCATCTTATCTAATTATTTTAATTATTTTAATTTTTTATATAAAATATAATAAATAATTTAATTTTTTTTACTTTTAATACAAAATTAATATTTAAAAATTATATTATAATAATATTTTATTTATTATTATTTAAAATATCTCATTCCATTTTATCTAAACTGTATAACCAAATGAGCATTATTAGGATTTGTAATAACTGTAATCTCGAATAAAAAATGGGCTCAGATTCGTGCACCTAATATCCCAAAATTTAAAAGACCCCGTTCTGTTTGTCTCAGTACCGATTGAGAGCCAAATAACTGACGTGAGACTCCTCCGACCTTGGAGAAGGGAAAAAAAATCAGCCATTGAAGAAAAAACACGTCACAACACTCGTACCACACGTTCAATGGACGATGCTGGAGCCACACCGTTAGGCTTAAAAAAATTTCTTTTTTTTTTAAATTATTTTTTAATACTTTTAAATATTTAAAAAATATATAATAATATTAAATAATTTTTTCTTAATCATTAAGAAAAAAAAAAAAACAGAAAAAAAAGGGCCACTGCTGCCAAAGCATTTTCCTCAATTTTAATATCCAGAATATTCAAGGTATCCACAGAAAGATTGAACTTTTACTTTAGAATCTATGCGTGTGAGAGCATCCTCATCCTATTCTTTATTCTCATTCCTATAATTTAATTCAAAATCACATTTTTTCAAATTTTTCTCTAAATTTTATTCATCTTTCAAAAATTTCCTACATTCCATTCCCCATCCCTATCTCTATTCTATTAAATAATATTTTTCTATTCTTTTTTTATTACTTTTTTCTTTCACTTCTATTTACAAATTTAACTACTCAATTTTTTTTCTTATTTTTTGAACTATTACTCTAGTGAATATTTTAAACAATTATTTTTTTTGTGAATATGATAATATTTTTAATTTTTTTTATATTTTCGTAATTAATTAAATTATTTTTAAAATTATTATTTAAAATTATAATAAATATGAATATGAGAGAAAGTGTAGATGATTGGAAAATTATTTATTTTATATATTAGAATAAAATATTGATAAAAATGATTTAGGAAATGAATAGTGAGTTCCCAAATATGAGGACTTATTGTTTATTTCTTAAACTTTTTCCCTAAAATAGGAAATCGGATGTGGGGTGCATTTTGATCAAAACTTTAAAATAAATCTTAAATTATAAGGAATATGATGCTTTGGAGAACCGAATGAGAATGCTACGAGTGATAAAGAAACTTTAGAAAATACCTTAGTTTTTTGAGAGTGCGGAACCTAGGGTGGGTTAGCTCCCAACTCCAGAAAGCTCTCCCGAGTTTGCCGATGGAAGGGATTTGGGCCGGCCGGAGGTGGGGAATACAGGACAGAGCAGATTCAGAGAAAGAAAGGCAAAAAGGTTGAAAATTAATGAGCAAGGGGGCAACCAATGAGGTGGTTACGTGACACGTCTTGACTTGATTAAGGAAAATAATTAAACAGCTCCCATTATTTTTTAGATTTTTATTTAAATGTCGAGAACCTCTCCTACGAATCGTTAAATACATAGTAAGTTTTGGTCCCGTAATACATTTTTGAAAGTCTTTTTTATATGAAATTGGTTAAATTATTGACTTTTTCTTAGGGATATGTCCCAAATGATTATTTACAAGCATGAAATTTTAAATTTTGGACATTAAAGAGAGTAATATCCAAAACAAAGGTAGTCACCACTAAGGCTAATCTATTGGGTTTGTTTGTTTGTTTGTTTGTTTTTTTGTTTTTTGTTTTAAGAATTCTACATTGAATGTATTATAGTTTTATAAAATTGAAATTTAATTATTAATGAAATTGTATGTTTGTCTTGATTAATTAAGAAACGAGTAGTAAAGAGTCTTGACAGTACTGTTACTTATTAATTCTACTGTATACAGTTATTTTTATGTAATTTTACTCACTTGAATAAAACAATTATTTTATATTAGAAAAATGACACAGCCAATCACATTAGTAGAATACATAATAAATATACAAAAATGACTATCTATAAAATTTTTATAATTAATAAACAACTGTGCTCCGACCTAATTGATGTAAATTTATTATTTCAAAATTGAAATTATGTAAATATGAGTAATTAATCGTCCAAGGTTCATGAAAGAACCTACTATCTATAGAAAAGGTCATGGAGTCATAGCCCTTTAAGTACTATAAAAATATGAATGACATGCTACTATTATTCTATAACATTAAATTATATCATCTTATATATTGAATTTGTTTATATAAACATTAATTTTTAATTGGCATAAAACGAGACTATCTAGTATATATAATTTGACTGCTCAATAGTGATTTTGGTCTATCTACCTCTACCTTAATCATGCCCTCTCGTGGCCAAATGAAGGGCAGTCCCCAAGTTTAAGCCAATTAACGGGTGCCCTTGGCCATTGTCTATCAATTGCGCTATTTGTATGTTTTTCCTTTACTACTACAAAAGGGATGATATAATAATGGGTTGATCTAACCCCATAAATGTCTTCTTCCCTTGCAATAATAAATAAACGTTGTGAGTCATGTCAAGCCATACACTGTGCGCACATGTTGGAGATTGTGGTGAAAAATATAATTAATAGTTTTAAAGTTTATAACTTATAGTACTAAGTTTAATTATTAAAAAGTTATTTATTATTTAGTAATCAAGTGTTTAAATCACTCTCAAACATAACTTGTTCGGAAATAAATTTAAAAAGTAATTTTTAAAGTAGAAATGATAATTATTTGATTTTTTAAAGATAATGATCATATCCTTTAAAATTTAAAAATTGTAATTATCTTTAATTTATATGGATATTTTCGTCTATTGATATTCTTTTTAAAATTCAAATAATATTTTTCTTCAAACATACTTTCTAACTTATTTGATATTAAAAATGATTTTAATATGTAATATTTTCCAAACAATTTAATTTTGAATTTTTAAAACTTTTTAAATATTTAAGACTCGATCGTAATGCAAGTCAAACAGCCCTATAAATTTAAACAAAATTTGAGTCAGTTATCCACTCGAGACAAGTTTGCTTTAGGCAGCCTTTTTAAATGCAAGATAGAGTAAATTAGTAATAACCAGGACATTAAGTTTTATATAACGATAAGATGTGTGAAATAAAAAAATTACAGACCAATAAAAACGAAGATATACTAAAGATTGAAACGCTAATGTGGCCTCAATATCAATAATCGGTTTATTATTTATTATTTATCACAGCATGTATATTTATATAGAATAATATTATATATAATTTTAGAACATGTAAATCCCAATTACTGTTTTACAAAAAGAGAAGTGTTACAAACCCTAAAGAAGTTTCACTAAAATAAACTCACAAATTGACATGATTTCATGTGATACGTTAGATATACAATACGTCAATTAATAGGTTTACTTTCGTAGAATCTTTTGTGGCCAAAGTATTTATATTTGAAAAAAATAGACTCAACCATTAAATTGAGAGCTTTTACTTTTCTTTTTTTCTTTTTTTTCTTTTTTAATTTTTACATGAGTTTCAAATTATTTGCACATTTTCCATTTATATATATCATAATTTCTCATCACTAAATATTTGTCACAGCTCCTAACCTTTAGAAACGATCAAGCATGTAAAAGTACTATAACTCTTGCGTGGATCACACAAATAAATATTGTATATGCACGTCCTCAAGCATCAAACAATTACGTCTAGAGAACAAATCCACATGTAAATGCATGCACTAGATTGAAATGGGGGAATGCTGTCACTAGCTCGAGGGGAGGGAGTCTTGAGGATCATCTTGCTGGCCCCGGGCGTGAGCTAGACTCTATTGAGATGGGCTCCTCTGACCCTGTAGTGGAGCCAAGAACCTCTCGGTCTTGACCCCTTTTACTGTCGTTGTTCTTCTTTTTCTCTCTCTTTTTTATTTTTATTTAGTTATTTATTGTTTTGCTTGTATCCCAGGCCGCGTTGGTAGTACTGATGAACACCACGTGACCTTTTGTAAATGAAATAATAAATCTTCTTTATGCCTTGATCATCTTCCAATGCTTTGATTTCTCCTATCACACTGTTCCTCTGTTGTTTGCTTGTAGTGTCTTTCTTTTCAAGAGGACGCTTTGAATTCTACCTTTTTGTCTTTATTGTCGTACCTATCTTTTAGTCTTCACGAGAGATTGAGTTAATGACTAACATCCCTTCTGCAAATTTGGAAGGATTATGAATAGTTAGCCATTAACTACGCGCCCGTCAGTTGCTCTGCCTTTATGGCGTGGGCAACGTTTCCCTATGAGTGCTATGAAATATGTGAAGGATTTTTCTGCTAGATTCACGCCAGATCTAACGAAGCCCCAAAAACATTCATGCACCATGAGTTTCGGGAGGCAAGCCGTCATTCCCAGCCTATATATAGGCCTCCCCATCTTCTTTCTTTGCCATCAATTATCCCATCTTGCTGTTCAAGTGTTCAAAATTCTATCTCCCCTTCTTCCCCTTTGTGCTAACGTTGGCTCTTCTTGGCTTCAATAGGCACCCTAGCTCAAGGCCGACCTTGTGATGCTAGATCCTGTGGTGAGCTTTTGTAGAGATATGCACATGGCAATCCCCTCAAACCTCCAACGGATGCTCTTCTGAAAGTCGCATCTTTTTTCATTACTAGGAGATGCTTGGAAAAGAAGACGTGCCCCCAGCCTCACGGGTCGACCGTTTAATGGGTTTCTCTGCCTCAGAACTCTTCTTGCAGTTCATGGTTCCTCGTTCCATTCTAGGTTACCTCCGCATGCTGGGAAAGTGGGGCTCCCTCCCTGGCTGGATTATTAAATGAGATTTCTAGCATTCTAAGTCTACTCAGACCTAAACACTTCCTCTTCGGCCTAGGGAGGAGTAGGAGAGGAGGCCTATGCCACCCCCAGGGGGGGCTTTATGGAGACCGCAGTGGGTCTTACCTTTAACTCAAGCTCTTTGTCGCCCCTTGCTCTTCGAGGGAGTCTATAGAGTTCAGCTTGACCGTGCCATCCCTTCGGGTCGATTTCTGTCTTGCTTCCCTTTGGTAGTTCTGTGATGGTGCCTTTCTAGAGTAGCCTGCCGGGTCCGACTTGGACCTTAGATTTTTTTTTTTTTTTTACTTTTGTCTATCTTTGCATGGTTTCTCACTGTTATGCTATACCTCTTCCGTTGTAATTGTTCTGGCAGTTGATGAATAAAATGCTCTTCTTTTTATGTTTTCCTGTTTCGTCGTCTTTCTTTGCGATGCTTGCTTGTACCATGTATGCCTTTCGCAGGCAGCGATGCGCTAGCTGCTTGCCGATACTGTGGCAAGTTGATAACCATTTCGATGACACCCCGGCTAGTACGACTGACCCTTTACACTTGGCGATATGCAAGATCCATCATAACATAATTGGCCCGCGATCTTGTACGCAGAGCTCCCATTTTGCTTGAGCGTACCGCATAGTCAAAGCTGCAACAGAGATCCCTCTGATACGTAGAATCGGCAAGGCTTAGTCGATCATGTGCTCTATAGAAGGGGTCGAGTGGTGCGTAAGCCAAACTCGCCCAAATCCTTTGCGTACATTCTGCAAAATCGACTCCTTGACATGTACACTTTAATTTGATAATTACCAACTTTCCTCGCTGATTTGACGTGGTGGGACTTCAAGGTCTTTGCGGGATCGGATTAGTCTTGGGACTGCCTGCACTCCTCCAAGGAAGGGGAAGGGGTGCCTCAGACCATGCCCTCCTCTTTCGGTCCCTCGGGGGAGGCTCGTTCATTCCCGCAAGAGAGCATTCCCACCCTGGGGATCTTTCCTGCGCGAGGTGTATTTCCTCGGGAGAGATTCGTTCATTCTCTCAGGGGAGCATTCCCACAGGAGTTTTCCCACGAGAGGTGCTCTTCCTCGGGGGAGGTTCGTTCATTCCCTTACAGGAGCATTCCCGTGCAAGGTGTGCTTCCTCAGGGGAGGTTTGTTTATTCTTTCAGGGGAGCATTCTCACGTTGGGGAGCTTTCCTGCGCGAGGTCTATTTCCTTGGGGAAGGTTCCTTCATTTCCATAGGGGAGCATTCCCATGCCAGGGAGCTTTCCCGTGCGAGGTGCACTTCCTCGGGGGAGATTTGTTCATTCCCTTACGGGACCATTCCTGCGCCAGGTGTAATTCCTCAGAGGAGGTTTATTCATTCCCTTGGGGAGCATTCCCTCATGGGAGCTTTCTCGCGTGAGGTGTTTTTCCTCTGGGGAGGTTTGTTCATTCCCTCAGGAGAGCATTACCATGCTAGAGAGCTTTCATGCGCAAGGTGTATTTCCTTGGGGGAGGTTCCTTCATTTTCTTAGAGGAGCATTCCCACGCCAGGGAGCTTTACCGCGCGAGGTGTATTTCCTCGGGGGGAGATTCGTTCATTCTCTCAGGGGAGCATTCCCACGTCGAGGAGCTTTCCCGCTTAAGGTGCACTTCCTCGAGGGAGGTTTGTTCATTCCCTTACGAGACCATTCCCGCGTGAGGTGTGGTTCCTCGGGGGAGGTTCATTCATTCCCTCAGGGGAGCATTCCCTCAAGGGAGCTTTCCCGCGCTAGGTGTGTTTCCTTGAGGGAGGTTCGTTCATTCCCTCAAGATAGCATTCCCATGTCGGGAGCTTTCCTGCATGAGGTGTATTTCCTTGGGGGAGTTCTTTCATTCCCTCATGGGAGCTTTCCCGCTTGAGGTGTATTTCCTTGGGGGAGGTTCGTTTGTTCCCTTATGGGAGCATTCTTGTGCAAGGTATGCTTCCTCAGGGGAGGTTCATTCATTCACTCTGGGGAGCATTCCCAAATCGGGGAGCTTTTCTGTGCGAGTTGTATTTCCTCGAGGAAGGTTCGTTCATTCTCTCTAAGGAGCATTCATTTAGGGAAGTTTTCCCGTGCGATGTGTATTTTCTCAAGGGAGCTTCGTTCATCCCCTGAGGGGAGAGGGGAGCATTCCCACATCGTAGAGCTTTCCCACGCGAGATGTATTTCCTTGGGGGAGGTTCGTTATTCTCTCAGGGGAGCATTTCCATGCCAGGGAGCTTTCCCCTGCGAGGTGTATTTCCTCGAGGGAGGTTCGTTCATTCCCTTAGGGGAGCTTTGAATTGATTGCAATTGGAGACGAGTTTCGCAAGCTTCTTGAAAGAGACTTATCATTCTCATTAACCGATAGGGAAAACCAACTTTACACAAAAAACAAAGACATGGGAAAGGCCTCGACTGTCCTTTCTTCTTGGCATGCACCTGTCCTAGTCAAGATAGCCCGCATCTTGACGGGAGCTCGTTGTAATTTCTTGAGCGACGCATGCTCATGTTGGATGTCGCTCCTCCCGTGGTGGATTTTAGCTCTTGCATGTAGTCGAGGTCTGCTCTCCTCGGATCTCCCCAATTCCCTGGACAATTGGGAACTTAACCTTCAGGTGGTAAGTGGAGGTGATGGCCCTCAGCTTTTTGAGTGTTGGGCGGCCGATGACGGCGTTATAGGAGGAGGGAGCCTTCATTATCAAAAAGTCAACCATTATCGAGGCGATGCAGGGCAGGTTGCCCACCAAGACTGATAGGGCGATTTTCCTTTCTGGTTGGATTGTTTCCCCAGAGAAACCTTTGAGAGGCGTTGGGGCCGGCCGGAGCTGAGTCACGTCTATCCCCATGAGGGTGAACACCTCCTAGAATAAGATGTCTGCGGAGCTGCTATTGTCAATAAGGATCCTCCTGGTTGTGAAGTTGGTGATCTGCATGGTGACTACCAGTGCATCATCATGTGGATAGAACACCCATTTCTCATTGGCTTCTCCAAAGAAGATCACGGGATTGGGTTTGGTTCTGAGGTACTTCGTGGGGCGGTAGGAGGCTGTGTAGACTTCTCGGTATCGAGCTTCTCTAGCATGGGCTTTCCTCCTGAACGAAGTTACCCCTCCACTAATGAACCCTCCTACGATGGTGCTAATCTCCCCCACGGGCATTTGTTGAGGGGGGGCAGGGTGTTTGCGCTTGACATCCCTCTGCCTCGGGCTCTCCTGTCTCCCCTGTTGGTACTCTCTTGCAGGGCTCCTTTCCTTGGAGCGTCCTCTCCATAGCCGCTCCCACCGTTGAGAAGGGAAATATCGTGGTGAAGTGTGGCCCTTTTGAGTTGACCGGCATTCTTCAATACTATGGGAGGTCGTTCGGTGGTGGGTGCAGTAGCGTCGTTCCCCCAAGGTTGGCCACTTCTCCTCCTTTGTGACGGTGAGCATTGAGCGACCGTGCCCGTGTGGTGTGCCTCTCGTGACGGGCTCTTCCCTCCTTAATTCCCGTTGTTTATGTTCTGTCTTCTCTCGGGTGTGACCTTTGGTCAAGCCTTTCCCTTCTTGTGTGCCCCATCTATCTCCCATCGTTTAGGTTGAGTTAGGGCATGGAGGGTGTCCTTGGTGTTGATGAAGTTATCTGCTTGATCTGTGAATTCTCAGAGAGTCGTAGGGGTATGCCGATTGAGGCCAAACTCCTCCGAGCAATGTTGCCAGCATAATTTTCTTGTCCTGGTCTTCCGTGGTCATTCGCTCTTTATTAAACTTGGCTAGATAAGCTTTTAGGTTCTTATATTCTCTTTGCTTGATGGTGAGGTGGAAAGCGGCTGGGTGTCTTCTTCTCCGGTTAGCCATGAAATGAGTGAGGAATAGGCACGCGCTAGCTCATCAAAGTTCTCGATGGAACAGGCACAAAGGAGACAAACCATGTTCTCGTAGGTCCCCTCAGGGTCAGCAGGAAGCCTCTACACGCCACTTCTCCGAGAAACCCATGCAACATCATGTGCGCCTTGAAAGTCTCAAAGTGCTCGACTGGGTCTCAGGTCCCATTGTACGCTTCCATGGGTCGGATTTGGAACTTCAGTGGCAACGGGACCGCCATCACCTTTGTGCTGTATAGCAAGCCTGTGCTGACAAGTAATTGATCTACGGTGGACGAGCTCCCCATTTTTCTCATTACCTCCTCATATTTTTCTTAGAGGTTATGCAGCTTATCCTGCATGCGCTTTCTTTCTTCCAGGGTATTGTCACCCTCTTTTTCCCTTCTGGATTCCTGGTGTTCGTTGGCACTGGGATCTTCCTAATATGCCGACTCGCGGAAGTTATCCTTGAGGGCCTGATTTTCTTCCCGAAGGACATCCACCTCGTTAGTGAACCTTTCAACGAGCTGCTCCATATCAGCCATCCTTGCTTCCATGCCATTTGTCATTTCTTCGTCTTGATACCATACTAGCAGAGAATAGGTCCTCGCAGGCATATGAAGAGCACGCTTGACTTAAAAATTTGTCGAATCTCACAGACGACGCCAACTGTTAATGTCGTATTTTGTATGCTTTTGGGCCAGGCTACTTAGCGATCTGGCCCTTCGCTCGATTGATGTCCTGCAATAGGGAAAGGAGTGGCTCCCAGTAGCCTAAGAAGCCTCTGATGCCTAAGTCAATCTTGTTCTTCGGAAAATGCTTCTAAGGAAATATAGAAGTCTAATAATAATTTGCTATGGAGGATCAATCCCCCTACCTCGTAATTCTGGATGACCCTTTATACCTGGCTCCTCAAGTCAGGAGGCCATACCTAGATTTCTGGGGAAGAGGGAGGCCTCCCTGAAAACTCCACCGCCATGTTGTCTTTAATGCGATGTGGTCTCCTAGTGTCAGCCATTTAATGTGGTGTGGTTGTCTAGTATCTTCATTAAATGCGAGATGGTATTATGGTGTTACTGTTCAGTTCTGTCCCTTCTTCTTGGCGTATTTCTCTCCCTTTTCTCCGACTAAAGTTTCCTGCACTGTTCCTACAACGTCCCATCTCAACGTAGGTGGTTGCCTCCTACCTGTGCGGGTCAAAGGTCTGTCCCGAGCTTTTGGGGGAGGGGGGGAGTCCCTTGTAGGCTTGGACCATTGACAGCCTGACTCATGGGGCCCAGGGAAGGTGATGAGCATGGGGCTATTCGCATGGGCTTTTAGGCCCCTAACGAAAACTTTTCCCTAACAACATGTATATTTATATAGAATAATATTATATACAATTTTAGAACATGCCAATCCCAAGTACTTTTAAAAAAAAGAGAAGTGTTACATCCCCTAAAAAAGTTTCACTAAAATAAACTTAAAATTGACCTGATTTCATGTCATACTTTATATATACGATCAGTTAATAGGTTTACTTTTGTAGAACCTTTTTATAGCCAAAGTATTTATATTTGAAAAAAATAGACTGAACCATTAAATTGTGAGTTGTTTTTTTAACGTGAGTTTCAAATTATTTGCACATTTTCCATTTATATATCATAATTTCTCATCGCTAAATTTTTTTCATTGCTCCTAACCTGTAGAAAAGATCAAACGTGTAAAAGTACTATAACTCTTGTGTGGATCACACAAATAAATGTTGTATATGCATGTCTTCAAGACTCAAACAATTACATTTTGAGAAAAAATCTGCATGTAAATGCATGCACTGGATTGAAAGGGGGGAAAATGAATAGTAATTAAATTTTAGTCTATTTAAATTAATGAACTCTCCGAAACCCAAGACAAATCAGTAATTAGTGTCTAGCGTTAACACCCATTTCGATTATATCTGACAATTTGGACACACTAGAATTTTAATAGAACTCACGACTCCCTCGATCGATCTAGAAAAAACAAGAGTATGACTGGCATTTGAACTACTTTACATTCTTTGTTATTTTTTGAAATTCTATCACTAATTCTTCAACAGTTTTGCTACATACAATCTGCTATGCACAACCGTTGGGTAACCGAGTTTGCCATGTCATTGTCTAACAAAAATATATATTTTTTTTTGGAAATTTAGAAGACATCTGAGAAGAGAGAAATGCCCAAACCCAAACCCATTTCGAAACCTGTAAACTGAGAAGACAACTGCAGCATTTCGACCGAAAAATTTGATGTACCATCTGATTGGAAAATGCAAGATACCATCCGTAAACCATCTGCAAATGTTTCTTTCATCTGTAAACCATCTACATTGTGAATCCTTGCCCGTAGATTAAGTGTTGTTTGCTCAAATTTTAAGTCTATATGAAGTTTTCAGAAGAACATTGAGAAAAGAATCTATTTCCAGATCTGGGTCTGTCATCATTAGGTAGACTTGCTTTTTATTTTTTCATGCTTCTGTAAATCTTTTGGCTTTTCTTGGACAAATGGGTGGAAGAAATTAATTCTTTGGATGTGGGAAATTATTGACAGCTTCAACTCCTTCACTCAACCCCAGTTGGCGAAATTACAAGACGATTTTGTTCCAAGTTGAGTTTGGTCAAATTGTCAAGCCGACCAAATGTATCGGGAAGAGCATGGATTTGATTGCAGTTGAGATCAAGTTCCTTATGGTTTGTCAAATCACCAAATGTGTCAGGGAGTTCCTTTAGGTCACTAAAATTACTGCTAAGATTAAGAATTTCAAGATTAGTCAATCTTCCAATCGCATGAGGAAGGCCATGGAGCTCATTGAAGTGAGCATCCAATCAGCAGAAAGACTTCATCTCACATACATAACTAGGAAGGGAACAGATCTAGTTCAAATGTATTGCAAAGCCGGCCAATTTCCTTCAGTTCATCTTTTCTAGGAAAGGATCAGGGTGTTTTCTGAGTGATAGAACCCCAATCGGAAGGGATGGAGGAGGAAATCGGCGACGAGTGAAAATCTGAATAGCCCCACGCAAATGAGCACAAGTTTCCCAGATTCATGCTTTCTTGAGCCTGAGGGCCTAACCATTATCTCATCTCAACAATGAGAGAAATGTAGTGAAGCATAGAGTTTATGTTCTGCAAATTTTGAAGATTTTGGTGAAGAAGGGTAGTAACGGTTTTGTTATCAATGAGAATGAGGTAGAAGAAGAAGGAGCAGCAGAATCAAAAAGATATTTTAAATGAAACATAGTTGTTTTATTTACTAATGTGGAGGCGGTTGCATGGCAATTACATAAGGCGATTACCTTTAGCATTTTTTATTCTTCAATATCCTATCATCATCTAAATTTGGATTTCAAATTCTAGTATAATGAGAACTTTAAATTAATAATTGATGTATATTATTTAATAAATTATGTGTATATATAGAAGAAGAATTACAGATTAGGATCTGGATGATAGTTGTTGATGCAGTTGGACCGTGTCATGTCATTATTAATATGTACAAAGAATATTGGCATTTAACTTCTCAAAAAAAAAAAAAAAGAATATTGGCATTCCATAATTTAATCAGCCGCTGCATGTAGACAGGAGACATTCATGCATATGGTAATTTCTCCAGAATATGGTATGAACAAGTCAGCAGTGATAAAGGGAAATTATCAGTATTAAACAAGAATTTGAATAGTTCTTGACTCCCGATCCCCTATAAATTTGAGATACATCTCTAATCCTTCTACACAACATCTGCTTCTTTTAGGTCTTGTCTTTCCTCTTCTTCTTCCAAGTCTGCATCATGAAGAGGAATAAGGAAGATGATGATGAACTTAACTTAAAGAATAGAAAGAAGAACAATAACCATAGTCGTAGCCCAGATTTGAGGAGGATGGAAACTTCCTCCTGGTTCTTCTAAACCTGGAGATCCTCAAGTTTGTAAGCTGCTCAAGTCTTTATATGACTTAAAACAAGCCTCTCATCAATGATTTTCTAAATTCTCTTCAACTATGGTTGCTTATGGATTTACTCAGTCAAAAGTCTAATTATTCTTGGTTTACTAAATGTTCTAGTGATTCTTTTGTGGCACTGTTGGTATATGTGGATGATATTGTTATGCCTCAAATCATTCACAAACTATTACTAATCTTAAGGCTTTCTTAAGTTGAAAGATCTTAGTGTTTTGAGGTATTTTTTGGGCTGGAAGTTGCTAGATATCCTATGGATATATCTCTTTCTCAAAGAAAAGATGCTCTTAAAATTGTTTCTTATTCTATTTTATTAGCCACTAAACCTGCTTGCTGTCCAATGTATCAAAACTTAAGACTCTCTAGAATAGAATATGGAGGTCCTTTACTTGCTGATCCAACCTCTTATAGAAGGTTAAATGGTCGTCTTCTTTATTTGAAACTTACTCGACCTGACTTGTCTTTTTTTTATTACTACTTTTAGTCAATTGCTGGATCAGTCTTGACCGTCACACTATGATGTAGCTGTTAAAGTGGTTAGATACATCAAAGCTACTACAGGCTACGGATTGTTCTTCCCCAGCCTCTTCCTTGCAACTTAGAGGTTTTTGTGGTTTTGATTGGGCCCCCTGCCCTGATTATAGAAAATCTATTATTGGATTTTACCTTTTTCTTGGAGATTTTTTAATCTTATGGAAGTCCAAGAAGCAAGTTACCATCTCCAAATCATTTGTTGAAGTAAAGTATCGATCTATGGCTTCCACTTGTTGTGAAATCAAATGGCTTATCTCTCTTTGCTAATTTTGGCATCTCATTTACTTCTCCATCCGTTCTATATAGTGATAGTCAGGCAACCATTCATATTACTGTTAATCCAGTTTTCCATGAAAGGACTAAGCATATTGAAATAGATTGTCGTTTAATTAGAGATATGGTTCAATATGGTGCTAATGTAACTCTTCATGTTTCCTCTAAACATCAGTTGACAGATTTCTTCACTAAACCTTTGGCTTCTAATAGATTTCATACTCTTCTCAGCAAGCTAGGTGTTCTTAATTTAAACATTATAGCTTGAGGGGGGCTATTACCAGTTATTGTATAATGTTATTTTTACATCACATGTTCACATGTACTCATGTGCACAGTTACCTCAAGTGTACCTTAGTTACTTTTACTTTATATTTTGGTGTAGTCTCATTTCAGTAATACAACATTCTAGAATTTCTTCATTCCCTCTCTTCAGTTTCCCTCTTATCAATAGGCACCTACTTCTATCTCAAACGGCCTTGCAATTGGAATGAGGTATCGAGTTGGGGAGAAGATCGAAGCTGAGGTTTTTCAATGGCGTAGAGGGAGTTGAAATGTGCGACTAGGCTTACGTAATGATCGACATCAGCACACAACCACGCTTTCATGGGTGAGATGGTGGTAGCGAAATCCAAGAGAAAATGAGGTGGTGGAGAACTCATACTGCTATAAGTTGTGTGGCAAGTAGTGATAGAGTGACAAGTGATGGCCAATGGTGATATGGTAACATAGAGGATTTGAGATAGAGATGAGCTAAAAATAAAATGGATGGTAAATAAAAGAGAGTTCATAGATCTTTAACATCTTTCAATTTTTCACAAAAAAGTCAAATAGTTATTGTTACTGTATTGGCTGACCTTCCACATGCACATATACATGCCAATGAAAACTCCCAGTTAACCTTTGCTTGGGAGTATCATTATTGTTTGAAATGTGCATAGAACTCAAGTGGATAATTTTCAATACCAACTACATGCTTTTTTCATTTTTTTTCCTTCTCTCCTTGGGAATGCCTATCAAGGTTCTTGATTCTTGAATGATACTTAGTCTTGTTAACTCTTTAGTTATAGATAAACAAAACTGAAGCAACTATTTGGTGTGAAATGACATAAGTTATAACTAATGGATGCCCATGCTACTAGTTTTGTAACTCATTTGTAATTTTGTATTTTTTAATGTAATGTATAAATACTAAATAATCACTAGAAGAAAACATAGCTATTGCGGTGATATTATTTTCAGCGTAATAGAAATCGCTACAATACCTCCGTAATTGCAGCGACTTTGTATTCGCTGGGCACATTTAACAGTAACTTTTACTCTTTTGGGTAATTTGGGTTTTGCAACGATTTTTTTGCCTATTGCGTCAAAACTGCACGCCGTAATTGAAATCATCTTTTTACGTAGTTTCCTCTAGACGGTAAATTGTGTTTTAACAACAGATATCCAACTCAGTGCCATAACGCACCAACATAATTCCTTCCTCATGCCCTCGAAAGCCAAAACACACAAAAATTATCCTCTTCCCTTTTTGACGAAATCAGAGCACTCACACAAAAATCCCTCTTGATACCCATCTTCCCTTCTCCATGTGACTTTCTCAATCGACCTTCACCATCTCCCTGGTTGTGCCTTCACATGTCAGATTCGACCCCTAGCACCACGAATATAGTGGATTGAACCTTCGGCAAATCCCCCTTCAATTCCTTGCCTCATCCACCGAGTTGACTGATTTTCTTCAACTTCGTCGGTGGCTGGTGGGCAGCCCATACAGTGCATGGTATATATCTGCAATATTTTTACAGAAACCCCAACTTTTTCAACCCTGAAGGTGACTTTGTATCTCGTTGGATTTAAAGTTCCCTTCACCCTTGCAGTTCTTGATATTACATTGCATTGCCATATATATGGGTACTGCCATGTTTAAGTTACAAAATATGTAGTATTGAAATCCCTCAAATTTGTAGAAACTTTGATCCTTTCTTATTTCATATTTTCTTCTATTGTCACTTTATAAAACCTGCTTATATTTTGATGAAGTTATATATAAAAAATTAGTGGCATTGCAATCCTATAGTCTAGAACAAGCATTAATTTTTCATGGCTGTATATATATATTCTTTTCGGCTTTAATTGTAGCTACGACCCAAATTCCTTCATGTGTCAACCTGTGTTTAGGTTTTTTTTTCTTTTTTTTTAAGTGTATTCATGATGATTTAAGGTCTTCATTGTCTATAAGATCGAGCAGATGAAAGTGTTTTACTGATGGAACTAGAAAAGTATTTTTTGCTTATCTCTCTTATTTTTTTACAATTATCCCGCAATTTCATGCTTCGATCAAGACAATTTTATAAAGTAAGAAATGAAAGTTCATTTCTTAAAACTCTATATTAGACATCTGATTTCAAAAATTCCTCTGCCATGAGTTTTGACAAAACCTATTTATGAAATATAAATAGACATAGAAAAAGGAAAAGAATTCCTTGAGGTGATTAGTGTTGGCAAAATGATCCGCCTCTGATAACACTCTGCTTGCTTCAACCCTGCCACCATGACTGATCAAGATGGTCACAGAGATCATGACAAAGACAATCAAAAGGGTACTCGTCTTTCTGAAACTCATCATCATCATCTTTAAAAACGTGGATTGTATGAACCTTTTTCAGTACCTGATCAAAATACGTCATATATAATATTCTAATTTATATTGATGATCTATATAATATATAAGCTAGCTAGCGAATGTTGTTTGCTTGCTGATGGATGTGTGTGACAAACGTATAGATGGGTGAAGATATTTATAGTGGTAGTTAGAGTGCTAATTTGTACGTATATATCTGTGTATTTGGAGGACTTTTGAGAGGAAGGGTTTGGTGGGTTTCAAGGATTTATAAATTACGTGTTGACCAAGGAGGCCAGGAGTTTGATTTTTTGCTAGGTAAATGGTAAACATGGGTTTCTATGTCTGAATCTGTTAACTGCTATATATAAATAAGAGTTACATGTACATATATAAAGTATTTGAAGTACTTGTTAAAATGTCCATAGCTGTTGACCATAGCGATCCCACTTGTTACCCCTTTGGAATCTCTATTTTAGTGCTGCCATTTTTTTTTTTTCTCTACTGTTTGTTGGCAATTGGACAGAATTGACAAGTACTTGTCACCACCGAGATTTTGCACTATTAGTAAAGGATATACATACTATATATACACACTTTAAAAACAGCCCTGCATTATGGTTAATGCATGGACCCCCGTGGAACATTATTTCCCCACAATGATCGATCATTGTTAGAAAAATGGAATACTTTTTGTTCGCGTTTTGGTACATTCATCAGTACGTAATTGTTACTATTGTGCTAATGGGTGGTTTCATCCTTCACTTTTCACATTTTTCTAAGCAAAATATAATCTAAACAAACGCCAATGGTATACCACAATATAAGTATATACAGCAGAGCAGAGTAAGTCATAGAGGAGCCTGTCAAGGCATGCAATCATTGAAACCACACGGTTAACAATGCTTATCACTCTGGTATGCTAAAACAAATACGTAAATGGTACTGCTATATCTCATTTATCAAAAGAAAAAAAAAAAAATGGCACTGCTATATCTCTCGAAAGATGCAGCTCGAATATTCACTGAAAAAGATTTTATTTTATTTTATTTTTTATTCATTTTTATTATATTCTTATATAAATATTTTTTAAATTCACAACATCATTAAAAAAATATTTCATTAATTATTAAGTAAAATAAAAAAAAAAAATTTCGGGACAGATTCGGACCCAAAGCATTTCTCATACGTAAAAGATGATAACTCGTTCATGTGTACATGGACCCGCAAGAATGACAAGATCCATTTTCTTTGGACGCGTTTTACTGTTGGTAAAAGTGGGGTACGATTTTAGATATTCCACTTATCATTTCAATGCTATATATTATATAATTTTTTTTTATTTTTTTAATTTAAATACATTTATTTACATATAATATGCATTTAAATATAAATATAAAATTAATACATTATATGTTATTGTATAAGATAAGAGATAATAAATAAAATTTTTTTTGAATAAATATAAGTGGTGGAAAGGACTTGAAAGGGCTATATGTGATTAGAACTTTGAAAGATCATGCAGGATGCATAATAGAGATGGAATGAGATAAGATAATATGATTTTAGATAAAAAAATAAAAATTAAATAAAAAATTATAATGATTATTTTGAGATTTAAAAATTTTAAATTAAAATTTAAAAATATTGAATTGTTTCTCATATTTAATATAAAAATTTTAAAAAATTATAATAATAAAATAAAATAAAATAAAATAAATTAAGATGGGGGTGTCATCACGTCCGAATCCAAGGCATCTATTGGGTTCCATACTGGTACTGCTGTGGGGGAAATAATGGATCTCCACCATCCAGAGACTGGAAGAAAAATTATAAAAAAAAAGCGATTCGGTGCCCTTTTTTTATTGTTCCACGTCACTAAAAGATCACTGCCACTCGTTTTATAATGATTGTACTTGCCATGATACATCGAGATGAATCGAAAATCTTTGAGGACAACATAGAACACGTACAAAACGTGAATACCTCAACATCTAGTTCATTTCCTTTACGACAACTTCAGATTCAAAGTGCATCCTCATTTAATCCTTCCTTACATGATTGTTGTGGATTGATAAGAATGTTTTAAAAAGTCATAAACATAATTATTTATAAAAGTAAAATACTTAAGTACCATGACAAAATTATTTATAAAACTATTTGATAAGTAAAATTGTTGCTATTTAGTAGTAGAATATCCAAACATTATACAATTATTTGAAAAAAAAAAAAAAATTTATCATTAAAAAATTAATTTTTTTTATTTTTTTTATAGATCATGTATTTATTTTTAAAATAATTACATAATATTTGCGAAGGCACAATTATAACTATTATAATTAATCTTTTATTATAAAATATGTCGTCTGACATATATTATGAAAGAGTTTTACTACATACAAACAAAGTCGCATACTAATCTGCATACCAATGCTGATTCATTCATACTTAAAATTTAAATTAATAATATTTTTAATAAAATCTATTTTTTGACCAATCATATTAAATTAATATGCAAATTAATACATAATTGTACTTATAATTATATTTTTTTATTATGAAAACCTGATGAATTTAGTACAACATGATAACAACCATAGGAGACTCCCAGGTGCGCGTGCGAGCAATTTTTGACGGACGTCACTGCAATAAATCGATAAGAGCAATGACTAAACAGGAAGCCACTCATTATTGCCTTCCTCGGGTCAAGGATGCAATGTTAGTTGACGTAGTTGTGTGAGTGGTGCACATGGCTGCCTCAATTTCTTTTTTTAATTTTCTGAAAATAGTTAATAAATTTAATCGGTTCCTGCCTTAAAATCTTGACGTTAGTTTTTACTACTTTTTTCAAATTATATTTACTTTTAGATTTTTCATTCTTTTCTAAGATTTCTCAATGTTTGGCGCTAAACGTCGCCTGTGAAATTATATGCATCATCAAGCTGTCATTGATGCCGATCATGTGGTGTTACTAAATGCTTACCAACATTTTGATGAAGGGGCTAATGTGATCTTTTTTAAACAAGTCCAATAAAAAAGGACATGAAATAACTTGCTTTTAATCATGAAAACTATATGAGCTATTTTTTCTTATTAAATCCAAAAGGACGGTTTATTAATTATCATGCCATTTTATAATGAGCTTGGCTCGGAACTTTATTCGAAATTACAGCGGGCAGATTGGCAAGTATTTTGTTTTCTGTTTTATAATAATCTATGCATTTTATAAATATAAATTTTGTATTAACCCTTGACATTAATTCTGAAAAAAAAAATCTAATCCAAGGGTTACACTTGTATAGAGCATCAACTACTGAATGTATAATCGTTAGAAAACAACTACTGTTTTTTTTTGTTTGTTTGAAATGACCGTTCCCAACAGGATGAATAGAGACAGATAAAGGACGAATAATGAAAAAGTATATAAAATCAGAGCACAGAGGAGGATAGATATTTGAATTAGGTGGAGAGTATTTGAAAAGCTTTCCCTAAATTACAATAAAAAGTAACCTCATGCTTTCTCAAGATGTAGGAAAAACTAATTTAGAGCGGCGATGCCAATGATTAAAACTTGAACAATTTGCTCTTCTGAAAAAAATCTTTGAGTAGAATGTAAAACATGGTAGAGATCGAAAACATGATAATAGTCAAACTATATATTTTTTTGAAATAAAAAAAATCGAAGTGATCGAAGTAAATAATTGAGCAATATTGTCCATCAAATGCAATCAAACACATCTTTATTCCAAAGTAGGAGCCAGCATCGATCGACTAGGACAATAAAACTGGCTTCAGCGTCTTCGTTTTCTCTCATTGGCCGGATCCCATTTCCGTGGAAGCCATATCCCTTTCTGCAGCCTTTGCTTCCTCTCTAAACTTCTTGTAGATATCACCTTTGTAAAATTTCCTCGTCCGAAGCACCAAAACAACAGAAACAAGGAACCCGAACATCGTTACTGCCGTGATTATAATGAATGCCATTCTATAACATTGTTGGCCTGTGCATGTCAACTCCTGTCCAGCCTTCCTGGTCACACCCAAGGCTTCCATCTGCTTCGAAGCTTCTTTATCATATAAAAAACCGGCCACTCGGACATTGAGAATGTAAGACCCAACTGGGCTTGCAACAGTACCAAAATTATACAAGGTGGAGTAATATTTGAGGCCAAAGATCTCAGATATAATGGCGAATACTAATGGCCATTGGGCTCCAAAGCTGAATCCAATAATCACTGAGGCAACGTAAAGAGAGCTTGGGAGAGCAAATGCAATTAGTAAATGGCCGACACAAGACAAAAGGAGGACACAAGTGAGCAGTAGGGGACGAGGAAATTTGTATTTGACTAATAAGATTTCGGAAGCAAAGCCGGACATGGCTCGTCCGAGGTAATTCCAAATGCTCACGAGGGACACGAAGGTGCTGATGCTGCGAGTTGGATAGCCTAACGACTTTCCAATCTGACCTAAGTTGTCAATGGCTGTCAATGTTCCGCCGAAGCCGCATGTCGTGGCGATGAACAGAATTAGCATGTCGATGCTGAAAAGTGCTTGCAGTATGGTGTAGTCTTCACCTCTGTCTGGCGGCTTGAATATGTTGTTCATGCACGAATCCGCCTTCCGGTGACCGGGGGGAGCTTCGCCAAGTGACACTGATGGTTCCTCCTCATGCTGCTCCGAAGCTGGTGGATTTTGAGTTGTTACTTTGACCTGGGTGGCATCGACATTTAGAGCGTTCCCCTTTCTCTTCCATAGGCTGAATTCTTCTCTTATAACTATTGCAAGGGGAAGAAATAGTAAGAGCAGAACAACACAAGCACTTCCAATATATTCAAGCTTGGTAAACCTGAGCCTGTTTTGTATGATAATCAAAAACATGAGGAAACCGGCGAGGCCAAGTGACATATACAGGAGCTTGTAGAAAACTTGGAGCTCGTTTGATTGCCGAACAATCTTCATTATTCGAATTGTTCGAAGAAACACAAAAGAAACAGCTGATGGAAGCCAAGCAATTAGCAAAATCAGAGACTGTGATTTGTCCCCATAGAGAGCATGGTAAATCTGAGTCGTAATAGCTCCGCTTAGACCAACAAGTCCCTTCAAAAGCCCTAGAACGCTGCCTCGGCTTTCTGGGAAGTTCTTGACAGCCGTGACTACTGCTCCAGTATTGGAAAATGACTGCGAGTTTGCGCCGATGCAAATATACAGACACATTTGCCATAACTTGGGTTTGGAAATACGATCAGTAACAGCGAGCCATATCATGAAGTAGCCGAAGAAATTCATAATTGCCCCGATTAATAGAACCACCCATGGCGGCGCGATCTCGTTGATAAGCCCGGATAAGAGTCCGAGGTTGCCACCCATGTCCTTGAAGAAGCTGAGCAAATTTAGCGTTGTTTGGTCATAGCCCAAGGCTGACTTGATGCCGCTGGAGTATAGGCCGAAAATGTACGTTGAACCCGAGGCGGCCATGATTAATAAAGACGCGAAGATCATGAACCATCGCCCTAGGAACACCTGCAACACAAACCCCTTCATTTCTCTCCAGCCACCACCGGATTCGGTCACCCGCATCTTTCTGTATTTCTATCCTGATTCAGTTAGTCTAAGAGCCAGAGCATTAGTCGGACCTAGACATGATATGAGTGTGTTGTATAAGAGTTCGTGGAAATTTAACATACATACGGGGGTAAGAAAGAAAGAAAGAAACGTGTAAAACGGATTTTAGTCGGAGAATAGGCAACGTCTACAAAAGAATTAACAAAATCAAAAACTGATCGGTTAGATTTATTTTATAATAAAAATAATTATATAATTTGACAAATCATATTAAGACACATTAATTTATAAAATTATTTTTATATTATCATAATTTATGACTAAAAGATTTCTCTTTAGTTAAGTGCGGTTTGAATATAATAATTATTTCATTTTATTTTATTTTATCTAATATCATCATTATAAATTTTTTAAATTTTCATATAAAATATAATAAATAATTTAATTTTTTTAAATATTAAAATAATAATAATATTAAAAAATAATATTTTAATAATATTTTATTTAACTTTTATATCTATTTAACCCATCTTAACTTTCTATTTAATCCGGCTTAGATTTTCGGAGTAAAGTAATTGAGTTTAAAAATTCGTTCATAAGTTGACATTCAGTCCTTCAATTAGATGTCGGGGATGACAGGTGGGGTTCCAGAGAAAGTGGGATTCGAATTTTTGAAAGAGTTCCATGCCAGGTAAAATGGCTGGCACTGCTAATCAAGTAATCATATCCAGCGACTTCTATTTCGTAATCATAGAAGTTCAAAAACGACAGAAAAAAAAAAGGCGAAAATAAAGGAACCACGGGTGTGTTTGGACCACATCAATGATTCCAAACTAATCGTTTGCTCATGGCTGTGTGGTTGCTGTCCGAAAATATAAATTTGAAATTCACTGGCTACATTATGAAGTTCCAAATCAAAAAAAGAAAAAGAAAAAAAATAAAACCCAACTCGCCCAATATTTAAGCTGAAGCCTGGATGTTTGGTACGTAGGACAAAGTTAGATTTGAAGTAAAATAAAGCAATTCAATCTTTAACAACGTAATTGATTTAGATAAAATGGATGGAAAAGTCCTAATAGTATTCTTAGGTTGGTAATAATTTTTAATTCCTCTTATTTATTGAATACACAACATTTCTATGGGAGAGGGTACGTGTATGTCAGATCATGTGTGGCATTTGTTCTAGGGCTATGTATCCAGATCCGGATTTGGTTCAAATCCAGGCAGATATCTAGATTTGGATCCAGATATCCAAATTGTAAGCAGATATCCTTTTTATTTATTTTTTATTTTTTTTATAACTATGCCATAATAATAACTGTCTTTATTTACAACTTTGAAGACAAACCTGCTTTAATGTTCATTGAGTACAAGAATACTGATGTATATTAGAATACTTGAAAAGGATCAAACACCTCCTCCCATCACCTAAAAATTGATAATAAAAACAACAGCAATAAAAGAATTATAATAATCATAGATGCTTGATAGAATGATCCAATCCATGGAAGCCGCATACTTAAAATGAATAATAGTACTAAACATCAACATATACAATACACTACAGACTTTATATTATTGTTTGCATCATTCTGCAAGTCATTAACTTTACAAGGAACAAATAGTGAAAATTTCAAAAACAACAGCAAAGAACTATGGAAGAACATTTGAAGTCAAGCCTGTTGCCATCTTCATTGTGAGATGTGGGAAACAAAGAACTAAAAATCAAGAAATTAGTAAAAAAATCATATTCCAAATGGTATTCATATATATATAGAGGGAGAAAAAATGATATGAAGTGTGTCAATAAGGAATGGAAGGTTAGAAAAATGGCTTTAGTCACAACATTAAGAGAGATTAATAGCAAGAAAAAATTGAAACAAACTAGAGATTAGAGAAAAAAAAAAGACCAGTTCCAAACCAAAAAGGAAGGAAAAAAAAAGTTTCATGAACATAGTGGTGAAATAGAGAACTTCAGATTCTTGATATACAACATCCAGAGAAATGAATAGCAAGAAAAAAAAAAAACTAAAAATAGACTAGAGATTAGGAAAACAAAAATCAAACCCAGATCCAAACCAAAAAGAAGGGGACAAAAGTTTAATGAACACAGTCCCAACATCCAGAGAGATGACTAGCAAGAATAAAAAAATCGAAAATAGACTAGAAATAAAAATAAAAAATAAAAAAAAAACCCTATAACTATATCCAAACCAAAAGGAAGGAAAAAAAAGTAGAGAACTTTAGATTCTTGACATAAAACATCCATAGATGACTAGGAAGAAAAAACAATCGAAAATAAACTAGAAATAAAAAAAAAATAAATAGAAAAATACCCAAGACTCAGATCCAAACCAAAAGGAAGGGAAAAGAATCGAGAACTTCATATTTTTTACTACGACATCTAGAGAGATGAATAACAAGGGAAAAAAAATAGACTAGAGATTACAAGAAAAAATAAAAACCAAACTAACCAAGACCCAAATAACAAAGAATGGAAAAAAAAAGTTAATGAACACAGTCGCAACATCTAGAGAGATTAATAGTAAGAAAAAATAAAAAATAGACTAGAGATTAGAAAATAAAAAAAAAAAACAAAATAAACCAGACCCAAATTCAAGATGAGAGAGAGAGAGAGAGAGAGAGAGAGAGAGAGAGAGAGAGAGAGAGAGAGAGAGAGAGAGAGTGTGTGTGTGTGTGTGTGTGTGTGTTGTGGGAAAACCAAAGAAATGAAGAGACTTGCTGACTTGGGAATTACAATTTACAAGACTTGGGACTTGGGACCTGACATCATTTTTGTACAATTGAATTGATTATTTTTAAATTTCTTTTGATAGAGGTCTGGTTATGACTCTTAATTGGAAAACGCAACATTAAAAGGAGAAAATGAAAGATTTTCAAACCAGATATGGAATATGGATATCCGGCATCTGTAACCACACCGGGCGAATAGAAAATTTTTTCTACCTGTTTGGATTTAATCCAGGCGGTAACTGCCCAGATTCATCTGATTTTTCAGATTTTTAACCGGACTGGAAAAAAATCTAGTTCGGATGCGCACCCATACTTCGTTCCTTGGTAAAGAGCTTGGCGAGAATTCATTGTAATAGGTTGGCTACACCACAAATGTTTTGTCTGGTCTAGGCGCATAAGGATTAGTTGGAGACTAATACTAATTATGCTAGAGGTTTATACCATAAGAAAATTCATCTATTAATAATAATACATACATATGTCATTGTCATTTCTTTCCAAATAGTATTATACACCATTATCAGTACCTTACTTATATCATAATACAACAAATCGATCATGGTTTGTCGCCTAAACAAAATATACATCTTAACAAATACAAATAACTATTATAGAAGACAAACCTCCGTATCTACAACTCAGGTAGGCTCAAGTCCTTCTTCTTCAAGAAACTCTACTTGGGCTACATCTGCATCAAAATCTATGGCTTTGGTAAACGAAATTACAGGTGGGACCCTCATAATGAGATTCTGAAGAATACCAATAGATTAAAACCAATAACAATACTATCGATGAGAGGCAATCGAGATTAATTTGCATGCACAATGTGATGCCCCCAACCCATGCTTGGGATTGGAGGTGATTAAAGTGTCGGAACATGCAACTCAAGGTTACATACTCCTCATTCATAACAGTTAAGATGCATTCTCGTAGAATGTTTCTAGCAGTATGCAATAAATTGCAGCAGAATAGATCATCTCATAAATGTTGCACCATAATAAAACTAATATCCTAACTTCATTCATAACTTTAAATCACACTTCTTAATAGTGGTGTAACAGCCCACTAGAAAATTTTGAGCTCTAAGACATGCTATGCTATGCTACATGAACAAGAACTCGAGCTCATATGCTATGTTATATGAACAAGAACCTGAGCTCACAAGTATGTTTATAAGAACAAGAATGAAATGACAAAAAGATGTTATGAAAATAAAGAAAAAGAAACGATATGAAAGTTCTAATGCATGGGGTGTTTTCAAAATGTCACATTCACGAGTAAAGTTTCAACCCATGTATTCATTTCAAGTTTGCTTTCCTATGCTTATGATATCTGTTACATGTTATTTATTTACTTATTGACATTTCTCAAAATCTTACTGTTATAATTTCCACTACAATTCCCCTATCCAGAATGGTAGAAGTTGTGTCAGGAGCCCAAGAAGATAGTCATGGGGAAACGTAAGAGACCAGCTCCCTAGATCCCTAAGGAGACTCTAAAGAGATGCGAGATCTCTCAAGAACCGTCTATTTTGGAGAGGTTGGAAGCTTCCGACCAATTCATCACTAAGTTGTTGCAACATTCTGAGCAATTGAGGATGATTATGAATCAGGACAAGGCCAAGTAGGATTGGCCTTATTGAAGGACTTTTGTCATGGGGATCCCTTTTGATGGATGATTTGTGTTGATGACACTTTTGTGATGCTCTCATGTTTTGGGAGTTTATTTTGGAGAACAATTAAACCTTTTGATGGTTATTATGAAATTTTCTATTTTTGGGATTTATGTCCTTCGGTACCATGATATTGGTCTTGTGTATTTGACCCTAAGTAGAATTTTCGTTGCGATATACTACATACTGTTAGATATGAATAAGTGTATTGCATCTTAACTGTATGTACAAGGGGTATGTAGCCTTATGTTACATGTCCCGATGCACCAGTTACCGTTTAATCCCAAGCGAGGGCTGGGAGCATCACAGATATAAATCCACGCGTCTTTAGGAAATGCACCAAATATTAGGGCTAAAATCTTCGTCTTTGTTAGGTTTGAATTTCTTGAAATTTGGAAAGATAGTACGTAGTTGTGATATGTGTATTCGTGTGTTTTAGGAAGGGATATATGACTTGCGGTAGAATACCTCAGAACCCTAAGGGAGTCATCAATTAAGAGAATCAAAATGCCTCGATGGAAGGAAGATTAGCTGAAGTGGTACGTACATTGATTGACGTGCTTAGACATCAGCAACAGCAGCAAGTGCACATACCCAGATCCAAAGTTAGGGATTGTTTGTATGAGAAGTTCTTGATTCACTGTTATCCAAATTTTTCTAGTAATGAAGGGCTACTGAGAGCCGAGAAATAGAATATGGATCTCAAGAGGACGTACGAGAGTTGTGGATGTACAAATGATGAGAAGGTACTATATGCTGGATACCTATTCTAGGGAAAAGCTGGAATATATTGGGACACATGCAGGCAACTTCTAGTTAGGGAACTAGGTATTTTGGCTGCATTGTCATGGGAGAGGTTTAAGGAAGAATTCGGCAACAGATTCTTCCCAGAATCTATCAAATAACTAAAGGCACATGAGTTCACGTCTTTGACTCAAGGCAGTTTAAGTGGAGGAGTATGCGGCCAAGTTTATGGCATTAGGGAGGTTTGCACCTCACCTAATATCTACAAAAAGGATGTGGGTGCAGAAAGTTCAAGTAGGACTTCAGCCTAGGGTCTGTAGCCAATTGGCTTGTCTCCGGATCAAGAATTACCAAGAGTTGGTTAATGTAGCAACTATTGTTGAAACATAGTGTAGGGCTTAATTGCCCACATTAATTTGGAGAAGAAGAGTGTTTACCCATTCTTTGTCTGCAAGAGCTTAGATAATAAGAGGGTGATGACCGGAGCAGACAAAGGAAAGGGCATCTTGATTGGAAGACAAATGCCCATTCCACTACCCACCTGTAGAAAGTGTGGTAGGAAACATGGAGGCAAATGCAGACACACTTTGGGGGCCTGTTTCAATTGTGGTAAGCTAGGCCACATGAATAGAGACTATCCCAATGAGACTCAGAAAAGTAGAATTTTGCCTAACATTGACAACAAACCAAAGCCGAGACATCATGTACATGTTAGATTGTACGCTATCACTCAAGGAGACGTAGATGCTGGCACCCCAGGAGCTGAAGGAGCCGGCATCGTCACAGGTATTCTTTTAAGACTTATGTATTGTTGAGCATAGTTAAGTTTGATTGGATTTCAATTTATGGTATTAGTGCATTATTGTTATCTTGGGGAATGTCAAGTCATTGAGATTTGTAACTTGTACGCTGTTTGATTCAAATGAGTCCCTATTTTTAGTGATTGTGGTATCGCATGAGAATTCACTTCGGAAGCTGAATTGTTATCCAGGTGGTAAGAGTAACAATTCTCATTAGGATTATTATTCTTCATACCAATATAGATATAGAATTCCTTTTAGTAATACGACAAAGGATATTGAAGGATGATAAATAGTATTCCACATATTTGGAGATTGTTGTAATTCTGAGAATTACAATGGAATTTGTGTCCGGAACAGTAAAGTGATTTGGGAGAAGTTTTGGCATTAGTAGGATCCATATATCATAGTAGTTTTGCCCCGCCACAAGTAAATGGTTTTTGGTGGAGCACTGTGTTTGTGGATGCATAGATTGCCCTTATAATGAAGAAAAATTTATGGGGAGTAAAATCATAGCCTTGAAGATTTACATGAATAGTAGGAACATATCCTTTTATTTAGAGACAAAATAAGAGGTAGTTCATGATGGATAAAAGAGTTATGCTATTCATAAGAGAGAAATCCTTGAGATTAGATTAATAGCTGCTTGTTTAATGAGGTACCCCCTAGAAGGAGGAACAATTCATTGTGATTATGAAGGAGTAAGCTTGTCCTAGACAGATAGAATTCCTTGAGGAAATAGAGAAAATGTTTTTAGTTATGTATGGATTAAAATCCAGTTTTTCCTCTCTCGTCTCTAGAGTAGGGGTTTTCCTTTCTCGTCGGCATACGAGTCTTTCCGAAAGAAGTAAGATGACTGGGGATTTGGACTCTTTGTACGCTTCGTTGTCCCTAACGGAGAAGGAGAACGAAGAGGTACTCGTTGATACAAGAATGGTAGAGGAGGTTTTGGATAGGGGAAAGCACTGTCTGATAATGTGCTTACTCACTAGAAAACACTATAACCACGATGCGCTCAAGGCTACAATGAAGAAAGTGTGGAGACCTGTTAACGGAATAAAGTTCAGGGATCTGAACACGGTTTTTACGCTGATTGAGTTCGAAAATGAGGGGGATAAATCGAAAGTGGAGAGGAACGGACCTTGGCATTTTGACAAACAGCTGCTCCTCATTAAACCTTTCGAAGGCTCGATGCAAATCAATTCGATTCAAATAAAGCATGCGGCATTTTGGGTACGTATTCATGACCTCCCCTTAATGGCCCGAAACTCCTATGTTGGAAATCTAGTGGGAAACATGCTGGGAGAAGTTATTGAAGTTGATTTAGAGAAAGGAGAGTTTGAATGGGGTGAATACATGAGGGTAAGAGTTCTGATTGATATATCCCAACCCCTTTAGAGGAGGAAACGATTGAAAGTGGGAGAAGGTGGGTCGTGTTGGGTCCGGTTCTCGTACGAACGGCTGTCGGATATGTGCTATTTCTGTGGGACCCTAGGTCATACAGTTAGGGAATGCGAAGATGCACCGACGGGCGATTCCCCTGAACAGTTCCCATACGGTGATTGGATGAGGGCAAACTTCAGCACTACTCGACGAGAAGGCAAATGGGAACCTAGGTCAAGGAGTGGAAGACCATTTGCAGGGGCTTCGGGAACCACCACGGATACGAAGGCCAAAAAACCACCGGGAGGAGACTCGGCTCCGTTTTCGGAACCCATTGTGCTAGCAAGCAAGGGGGATCCCGACTCAACTAATGATGTGTTTGCTGGGCAGTTCCAGGGGATGAACGAAGGAGGAGCACTCATTGCTCAAAAAGATTCGAACCAGACCGAAGGAAGAGAGATAGTTGAGGTGGAAGGAGAGGCGCCGACCGACGGAGACCCCTTGGGGTTGGTTCCTGAAGTTTCGGAAGGGGAGACCCTGGTGGAGGTCCCAGTATTGGGCCTTTCGGATGGGAACTCGGGCTCAGAACTAACTGGGCTGTCCTTTGCGAAAGGGCAAGCTGGTAAAGGCCCATGCTCTCTAAAACCCAAGCCGGCCCCTAGGAGGGCCCTGTCTCGTACATGGCTTGATAATCCGAGTGAACTGAAGTTTTCCCATTCGGGAAAGGAAGGCTTGCAGGGGAAGAGGCTGTGGTCAGAAGAGAAAAGAGGGTGGAGCATCAGATGAGGAGACAGGGAGCAGGAAGAAACATCATGGGCAGGGAACCCTCAATCCCGATGCATCGGCGGTGGCTGTGGAACAGCACCGCCGGCCTCAATGAAGATTTTCAGTTGGAATCCCCGTGGGCTTGGGAACCCACGGGGAATCCGTTCGCTTCGTGACCTGCTTACGAAGGAAGATCCCGATGTGGTATTCTTGCAAGAAACTCGATTGAAAGCAGCTCAATGGACTTTCTGTAAGTATTCCCTTGGTTTTAAGAATTGTTTTGTTGTAGATTCTTTTGGTCGTAGTGGAGGATTAGCAATGTTATGGAAAGATGATGTTAATTTGCACATTTTAAATTACTCTCCTCACCATATTCATGCCTTGATTAGAAATTCTATGTTCGAGGGGGGGGTGGGTACTATCACGGGGTATATGGACATCCACAAACCGAGAGAAGGGAGGAGGTGTGGTCTATTGTTAAAGCTTTGGGGAGGGAAGTGACTAGTCCGTGGTTGGTGTTTGGGGATTTCAATGAGATCCTCAACCAATCTGAAAAACATGGGGGGAATCTTAGAAGTGAAAGGCAAATGGCTGGTTTTAGATCTGTGTTAGAGGAAAAGGGGCTTAGAGATCTTGGTTTTTCTGGTAAACCTTTCACATGGTGCAATAGGAGAGAGGGAGATATTATATGTGAGAGGCTGGATCGGTTTCTGGCAAACTTGATGTGGTGTGAAGCTTTTCCCTTTACTCATGTCCAACATGGGGTAGCTGCTTACTCGGATCATACCCCGATTTGGTTGGACTCTAATGGGGGGCTCACGAAACGAAAGGGCCATCGGTTATTCAGATTTGAAGCAATGTGGATAGGGGACAGAGATTGCACAAAGATTGTAGAGAGAGTTTGGGATGAAAGTGAGGGAAGTGGGAACTGTAATGACCTCATGGGCAAAATCTCTAAATGTGGAGTTGAACTATCAACATGGAATAGAAGGTCTTTCGGAAATGTTCAAAAAGAGCTGGCCTCAGCTAAAGAGAAACTAAAAGAGATGGAAGATTTGGACCCAGTTTATCAACAACTACCTCAACACAAGGTGGCCCGAGAGGAGGTCCAGAAATGGCTGGAAAGGGATGAACTTATGTGGAAACAAAGGTCAAGGGTTTTATGGTTAAAGGAAGGGGACAGCAACTCAAGGTTTTTCCATCATAAAGCTAATGTAAGGAGGAGGAAAAACTGGATTAAACAACTAAAAGATGAAAATGGAAACTGGAAAAGGGGAGAGCAAATGGACGAGTTGATAGTTGATTATTTTCAAAGGTTATTTTCTTCTGATTCAGATCCAGAGTTTGTTGAGGTCCTCTCAGGTTTAGAAAAAAAGGTCTCTCCCCAAATGAATGCAGACTTACTACTTCCCTATGAGGCAAAGGAAGTTGAGGATGCTATTCAGCAAATGCACCCTTCCACGGCTCTGGGTCCTGATGGAATGTCTCCGGTATTCTTCCAAAAGTACTGGAGCAAGGTTGGAAACTCAGTTACTAAGGCTGTTCTGAATGCTCTAAATCTGGGGTTTTTTCCCAAGGACCTAAACCATACTTTTCTTACTTTGATCCCCAAGAAAGAGAATCCTATAGGGGTAGCTGATTTTAGGCCTATTAGTCTATGCAACGTACTCTATAAGATAGTATCAAAAGTCATTGCAAATAGACTCAAGAAAATTCTGCCTATGGTTATATCTGAAACTCAATGTGCTTTTGTTCCCGGGAGGCAAATAACAGATAATGTCTTGATGGCGTATGAAATTCTGCACTACATCAGAAACAAGAGAGGGGGCCAGAAGGGTTATATGTCGCTAAAGCTTGATATGAGCAAAGCGTACGATAGAGTTGAATGGGGCTTTTTGAGGGGAATAATGCATGCTCTTGGCTTTGAACAAAGGTGGACAGATCTAGTTATGCAGTGTGTATCTACAGTTTCTTTTTCAGTCCTGGTTAATGGCAGCCCGAAAGGTCCTTTCTATCCATCTAGAGGAATTAGGCAAGGGGATCCCTTATCCCCTTACTTGTTCCTCTTGTGTACTGAAGGATTGATTAATCTATTAAGAAGAAACGCTGAACCAGGCAAGATTGAAGGGGTACGAATCTGTAGAGGGGCTCCTCGTGTAAACCATCTTTTATTTGCGGATGATAGTGTAATTTTCTGCCAAGCTGATGGCCCCACTAATGAAAAAATTTTATCTCTACTGGAGGTGCATGAGAAAGCCTCAGGTCAGTGCATAAATAAGGAAAAGACAGCGATGGTTTTTAGTAAGAATGTGGGGGAAGAGGTGAAAGCTAACATTATGTCAAAGTGGGGAGGAAGCAACACTCAACAATTTGAGAAGTATCTGGGGCTTCCTCCCATGGTGGGGAGATCTAAACAAAGAGCATTTGCAGGCATAAAGCAACGACTGTGGCAGAAAATCCAGATGTGGAAGGGCAATATGCTTTCTCAAGGGGGAAAGGAAGTTTTATTGAAAGCAGTAGCAATGTCAATTCCGACATATGCAATGAGCTGCTATTTATTCCCTAAGTCCTTATGTCATGAAATGGAAATGATGATGGCCAGATTTTGGTGGTGTAACCAGTCTCGGGAGAAGAAAATTCACTGGGTGGGATGGCAAAAACTGAGTATATCAAAGTTTAGAGGGGGACTGGGGTTTAAAAATCTGCATGATTTCAACAAGGCCCTCCTAGCAAAACAAGGTTGGCGCTTGCTCACAAATTGTAACTCTCTCCTTTTTAAGATGTTCAAAGCAAAGTATTTTCCAAAATGCTCCTTGTTTGAAGCAAAAATTGGTTTTAATTCCTCATATGTCTGGAAGGGGATTCATAGTGCCTTGGATTTGTTAAAATCGGGTTGTGCAAGGAGAGTGGGTAATGGGGCAGCAATCAGTGTTTTCAAGGACCAATGGATACTTGGAATTATACCCTCTGAATTACAAAGTGGGCTCCATGGCCCGAGCCAGTCGAATCTGAAAGTAGAAGAACTAATGGACAATGACACGGGCTGGTGGAATGTTGAAAAACTAAGAACTCTCTTCAATCCAAGAACAGTTTCCCAGATTTTAAAGATTATTATTGCTCCCAGTCATGAAGACTCTTGGTATTGGTTGGATGAAAAGAATGGCTTTTATTCAGTTCGAAGTGGATATAGAAAGCTTCAATTGGCAAGTGTACAAAACACAGGAGAGGGATCCCGGGACCAACAAATTGTCCCCTTTTGGAAGTGCCTTTGGAAGCTGAAAATTCCTCTCAAAATGAAGTTGTTTACATAGAAAGCCTTTTTGGATATCCTTCCTACTTATCAGAATCTAATGAAGAAGAAAATTCTGGAGTCTGATATTTGCATTTTCTGTCATTTATGTAGGGAGGATGCTGCACATGCTTTACTCTACTGTCCTGATATTTACCCTTTATGTGTTCAGTTCCAACCTTTACTAGGGGAGATAGGTTGTGGGAAACCTTTTTGGGAGGTTATTCTTGAAGTGAAGAACAAGGGAAACGAAGAGGATCTCATGAAGTTTATAGCGATGGCTTGGGGCCTTTGGTATAAAAGGAACAAATTTATATATGATAGTTCTTCTCTACAGTTTTCTTCTGTTTTATCCACAGCCCTATCAATGCAATCAGAATTCAAACAAGTGCAGATCCTCAACAAGGGCAACCGAGAGCTTCCAAAGGTTCTCAGCTGGAAACCCCCTCCTGATGGTAGCCTCAAGATTAACATAGATGGGGCCATTTTTGATGACTTGAACAAAGCTGGAGTTGGAGTGGTCCTGAGGGACCAAGCTGGACGTGTACTGGTGGCCTGTAGCAAGAGTGAGCCTGCTGTTCCTAATCCTGAATTTATTGAAGCTACGGCAATGCTGAGGGGACTCCAATTCGGACTGCAGTGGGGGACTTCTAAAGTCTTGATGGAAACCGACTGCCTGTTTCTAGTGAAAGCTCTAAATTCCCTTTCAGAGAACCTAACCGAATTTGCATTTGTTTTGGCTGAAATTAAAAGACTCATGCTATATTTCCAGGAAATTTCTTTTGTGCATGTTAGCAGACAGGGAAACAACGTGGCTCATTGCTTAGCAAAGTATGCTAGGAGTGTTGATGATGTAATTACATGGTGGGATGAATGTCCTTCTTTTGTTTCTCAAGCTGTTTGGCTTGATAGGCATATGCTTGTAAGGACTTGATTGTTATAATGAGATCTGATTATCAAAAAAAAAAAAAAAAATGTATGGATTAAAATATTTCCAATTGAATTACAAGGATACTTGAAGTGTATCGCTTATTTTGTTTTCTAAGGAAAAGTTTTTGGAGATTATTATGAGGACCTAGACTTTTGCGAAGTCCCTATTTCTTTTGTCATGGTTATTTTATTTTATTGTAGAGAAGATTCCCTAAGCTAAGTGAATAAGAGGTGAATAGGTTTTAATTGGATAAAGGCCCTTAGTGAATTTTATCTTTGGACCTAGAGGATTTTTAGATCTAAAGGCTTTGAGGAGATGAGATGAGGAGAAGCCCAATAAGGACTTATATGGGTTTTGGCCATGCTAGGGTAGGGAGGCCCAAAATATCTTCCAATTGATTGTTAGGCTCCACATGGCTATTGAGGGCCTATTTGGTCATTTGAGTGGAAACCTAGGGAAAAGGTAAGGTAAGACACTTATCCATCATGCAAGAGGTTATAGAAGGTTGAGTTGAGGATGATGTCACCTAAAACTAGGGCTTACACACCACTTTGGATAGGAAAGGGCAAGATAGACTTTTGGAGTTCCAAGGAGATCTTACTTGAGAAGAGGAAAATGCATGTTCTAGAAGCATGTGGAAGGGCAAAGGGGGAGTGTGAGGCCAATGGCATGAATGGAGGAAGGCCAAGGGATTTGCCTTGGGAAGGGAAAAGATCACCTAGAAAGATGAAGGGATTTTCGGCCAAAGCAAGATACACCCACACACACTTTGCCAAGTGGCACCCATGCATATGATGAATGATTTCCAAGGGATATTTTATTTTGTGAAATTACCCTTGAGCCACCTAGTACATTGAACTTAGACATGAGAGGAAGGGCAAATAAGGAAAGTGAGAAAGAGAGGGGGGCAGATTGGAAGAGGAACACGCCTCCCTAAAGTGTGCCCTTTGAGTTTCCAATGCAATCCCATCCAAGAGAAGTGGAAGAACCAATTTTGCCAAGTGGCATGCATGCAAGGACCCTTGTCATTTCAAGAAGGGGATTTAAGGCACTATATAAGGACTTGACTGAAAATTTAGAGGGTCTTTTGCTCAAAGTTTCACTTGTTGCTCTTAAGGGTTTTGCCCACACACCAACTCTCTCTAGTCTCAACAATTTCTCTTCACTTTCTTGTCACTTTCTCACCACCCAAATGCTACCATTTTATTTCTTCTAAGTCAAGAACCACAGGGAGTTTACACAACACCATTAAGCTAGGGAAGGAGCTCAAGGAGGTGAGAACCATTTCCTTCTCTTGCACACACACACACACGGCCAAGAGGGAAGATTCTCATTCCCATTCAGTTTCTTCTCCTTTCTTCACACACACACACACACACTTTCACTTGGGTAACTAGGGTTTTCTCTTCAAGAAAGAATGAACCCTAGATGCCTATGAGTTTTGGAGGAAGGAAACACAAGAATGAACCCTTATCCCTTCCACTTGTGTTTCCTTCCTCCAAAACTCATAGGCATCTTCGGTTTTTGCTTAAAAATGGAAGCTAGGGTTTGATCCTTAGAAAAAAAGAAGGAACCTGAATACCCTTAGTACTTTAAGTGTATAAAACACAAGTTTTAGAAAAGTTTAAGTTTCGGTTTTTATTGGAGGAAGAACTAGGGTTTGAACTTTCAAGGAGTTTCGGCCCCTAGGGTTTTGTTTTGAGGAAAAGGTTTCAAAAGCACTCTACACTCGCACTCACTTATATTTTCGGAACTTAGGGTTTTTTTGTATGAGTTTCTAAAAAGACTATGCTATATTTTCAGATTTTGCTACTTTAAATCTTTGGATTTTTGTAAGTATATACTCAACTTGCTCTTGGTTAATACTTGCATATATTTGTGTAGATCCTTTTATTGTTGTTGTTGTTTTGGATTGTCATTCTTATTTGCTTGATTGAATAGTCTTACATGAACTTGGAATATGAATATGGAACGTTTAATGCAACTCTGTTTTTGATGAAAAATGGTGATACAATGTTATGCATGATTCGGTTTTGAGGGAAATGATATTAAGGTTTCAACATTCTTTGATGATTTGGTCCTATCATGCCTTGAATGATTCGGATTGTGTATAAATGCTACAATTTTATGCCTTGTTTTACTATATAATGAATTCTAAGTATCTTGGATAAAGATTGAAGCATGTTTAAGTGATGAAGTTTCATGATTTTGAGAATGCATGTTTTGGCCAAGGCTTGTTTTCATGGGTCCATGTATGCAATTTCATATCTTAAGTGTTTTTTGTCAACATGCCATGAATCAATGTGTGTTATGCATGGTTATTTCATGCACGGCATTTCATGTGTCATATGCCAAGTATAAGAGCATATGCTTAAGTTTCATGTCACGTGCATTTGGGAAAAATGATTTTCAAAGAAAAAGTTTTCAAGGAATGAAAAGTAATGATTTTAAAAGACAATTTTATCACAACCTCAAATACTAGGACGAGAAAGTGTCCTAGTGGAACTCCTCTGTCCACTCTAGTGCTTAAGAATGGAGTGGTAACCCCCTTAGGTCGACAAAGAACCGTCGGCGTGCCTCTAAAGGATGCCAGAGTGAGGTAGCACCTAATGCTAGTGGGTGCCATGACTAGGCAAGTAACTCGATGAAGTACTATCATGTTACTATGATATGAATATGTTTAAGATGTATTTACCATGGTGTACAGACTATTGGTGGTGTGGTAACTAGCATGAACACGCAGTGTGTAGGGGAGCCATGATGTGTTCACAAGAATAAGGTCACATGCCTATATGTTATGCTCTGGATCACATGATGTGAATTATGTGATATGTTATGATATGCTCTAGATCATGTGATTAAGCAAGATAAGAATAAGGATAAAAGTATGTTTTTCTGAAAAATGAAAGAATTCTGCTACATGTCTTGAAAAAGGTCAAGTGCATAAGTCAAGCTTTCTATCATGTCATGTGTCATGTACATGTCCATGCATTGCATGATATACCTCTTGTATGCTTGTGATTAATTTTAGTATGTTGTGTGATTACTTACTGAGATTTCTTGAAATCTCACTGTTGCATTTTTACCACTATCATTGCTTTTCCTAGAATTGTAGAAGTTGTTACAGGGGTAGAAGGAAGTGAAAATGACCAAGAGGAAGAGGACGACACCCCTCCCCCAGAGAGGATTGTGCCTGAAATGACCATTAGTAGACCCGAGCCTACAATTTTGGAGCACTTGGAGGCCATCAATGAAAGATCTCTATGATCATCCAATTTATTGAGGAGTTTCGATGCCTCAATAATATGGATAAGGACCAGGACTTAGAGAAGTGGGTGAAGGATGAATCGCTTTGAGAAAAAGAAGAAACAAAAAAAAAAAAAAAAGGGAGAAACTTTTGGTCCTGTGTTTTGGGAACTTGCTACTTTGATTATGTCTTAAGAGTTTCTTAATATGGAATGATGATATTTTGGGACAAGTTTGGGAATTATAGTTTTTTATTTTTATTTTTATTTATTTTTTGTACCATGTGTTTGGAAATTGCCTACGACATTACTTAGATTTCTCTTTGTTTTTTTTATTAATTTCCACTGTATGATTTTTGCATACTGCTAGAATATCTAGGAGTATGCATATTATTTATCATGTATGAGGGGTATGTTACCTTTTGTTGCATGTCCTGACGTCTCAATCTTCACCAAATCCCAAGTGGGGGTTGGGGGCGCCACAATTATCCACTCAAAGTTTTTGATTTAGAGGATATGTCAGTATGACTCAACCTACATTGTGGAAGGATTCCAGTACAATTGTTGATTTGAGAGAGAATTAAGGAATGGTAGAATCTTAGTGGTAGATATATATGTGGTGAATAACTCTATGAGTGGTAAGAAAAATAGTGATTTCACTTAAGCAAGGATTCAATATCCTAGAAGGTTAGCCTAGAAGTCATTAAGTTTAGGCAGTAACATTTGTAAGTGTTATACCTTTCTCTTATATGGTGGTAGTTATTTTGTGTAACCATGTGATAGTTATAGATAAGAATAGTGAGGACTACGAGAGGAAGGCGTTACCTCATGAAAAATGTTACTTGCCTCTACACTTGATTATGTGGTTATCATCTTCCATAACTTGTGTAAGAGGCCTCCAGCCCACTTCCCACACAAATCATCTCTCCTTTACACTTTTCTTGGAAAGAATCCAAAAGAGACTCTCGGACAACTTTTCAGAAGTCTTTTGCATGTCCGATTTGAAGCTTTTTTAAGTGTTTGCTCACAAAATTTCCTTCATTAAAGTTGTTCTTTTTTGAGTATATTTTATGTGAATACCTTATTTGTTTCATTTTAAGATATTTTGATTAGTAAAATGTTGCTTAAACCCTAGAAAGGTCATTCTAGGCGATAAACTAGAGAGTATGTTATATTTTGGAGTTTTTGACCAAGCTAATGGATAGATCTTGGTCCAAAAGTTTTATGAACCATTGTTAACATGTGTATATGATTATTGGTTGAGAATTTGTTGCATGATTAAATATTTTGATAAAATATTTTCTTATATCTAGAAACTTAGAAACTGGAAGAGGAAAAACAGTTTCTGTTTTAAGAAAGTTTAGATCTTTTGTGGTTTAAACCTATTCCAATGGCTTTGATAAGTTTATTGGAGGATCCTAAGCCTCTTATATACATTTTATAATATTATTTTGTAGATATTTCATGTTAGTTTCAAAGATATGAAATTTTATGTAAAGAGATATTTGGATAGGCCAAAATATTGATGTTCTTGGCTAAATTTATATTTTGGTTGATTCTTAACCATGTGATCTTGAGTTTGAAGCTTAGAGCTATTTTAAGACACCTTTCTTAAACCATGTGATGTTTGACTTTGAAGATCACATATTTTTAAGTCATGGATCAAGAGGTTGATTACGAATTATTCAGCTATAACCCTAGATATTCTGTCATGTATTGTTATACATTGCAAGTATGTCATGTTAAGTATGTTATCCATTATATGTATTGCATGTTAAGTATGTTTTCTATTGCATGTACGTCATGTCATGTAATATTTACTATTGCAAGTATGTCATATTAAGTATGTTGTCTGTTACATGTTATGTCATATTACAAAATGTTTCTATCTCAAGTAAGCCATGTATTTCAAGTTACGTTCAAGTCATTTTGTGTTATGTTAGGGCTTCTATCTTTCATATTCCAATTACATTTCATTTTGATTATAGTTTGTGTATCTCAGGAACAACCTTTCAAGTCATGTTTAGGATATATTCATGATGTAATCACCATAATTGTTCGAGCATCTCCCTTTGTATTTCACGTGAGGGACTTCCGGCATAATCACGTGATTGTTAGAATACCTCTACTCAAATACTCTTAGCGTAATCATTCTGATTGTCAAAAGTACTACTCGATCCTCATAGCATAATCATTCCGATTGTTAGGGTATCTCATTTAAAATACTGATGACGGAATCATTCTGCTTGTCTGAGTATCTCTGAAGGAATATCTTGGATAGAATCATTTTGATTGTTTGCTATTCTTGATGAAATCACTGGCAAAATCATTTTGATTGTCAGAATTCAGATGAAGTTCATGTTAAGTCAAGTCTAAGATCAAATTCATGTGAAGTCAAGTCTTAGTTTAAGTTCAGTTCAGTTTAAGCAAGTCAAGTTTAGTTCACATTTTAATTTAAGTTATATCAATTATACTATGTTGTATGACAAGTTATACTATGTTTATTTATGAGTTTGATTATGCATTCATGCCTTTACTGCCATGCATGCATCATTAACCTGTGTTGAGCTTTTCTGTTAACTTATTGAGATTTAGTAGTCCCAACTACCATTCCCCACTGAATGGTAGATCTTGTTATAGGACCTGAAGGAGAACCGAGATTTGACTAACTGAACACGGTTGACTAAGCGACAATGCGACAACGATGATAACATAGTAGTTAACTTAGGTTACTACTTATAATTATGAAGTTGAATCTCCAACACTCTGTTAATCACAACCATTTTGTACTAGTGTTATGATCATGACTGTTTAGACCACAACCACTTGGTGCATAGTATTGCTAAAGAAAAATAAATTATCCATTACAAATATTGCTTAATGCTAGATGCATGTTAGGAACATTACATCTTATATGTGATGAATAGGGGTAGGTAATCTTGTGTTGCATATCTCAACGTTTCAAATGTTCATCCATTCCCAAATGGATTTGGGGGCATCATAATTTCCCCATCCTAGCATTTGGAGTCATGACAAAATGATCATTGACTCTTTTCTTTTAAAAACAACACACAACCCCAATGCATGTGATATTGACTCATGATAATTTGCTCATTTCATGAATAATGTATGTCAAGTGATGTGAACTCTAATTGACTCGCTTTGAGACCCAATAACAATATTGGAAAAACAAACCCAAGAAAGCCAAACTCAAGTCAATGGATGGAGAATCAAGACCCGTTGAGAACTCGTTTCAAGAACTTAGATTATATCAAAATCTAGACCTGTTGAAGAGCCCGTATCAAGAACCCGAATTACAAGGAGGAATGCCACAAAGGTTGTGATTTACCTTTGATAATTTTGAAAGTTCAACCAAGAATAAGAGGAGTTGTAACACCCATCCTTGTGGTGGGACATTTTCAGTTCGATTTTGATAAAAATCGATGGGAATTATTATTTCTTTTAAAATTCTTTTCCATTCATGCCAGGATACAAAAGACTCAGTGCTATAAATAAATTTCATTTTTCTTAATTAAAAAATTACAGCAGAAAACATTAAACTTTATAATTAAAGTTTCTCATATAAAAAGTCTTGCCTAGGCCTTCGTATTCTTTCCCTTGGACTTTGCCCGTCCTGACCTGTCATGCTCATCTTGTCCCTAGGAGGGCACGCATAAAAACTAAAATGAGTCGATGACTCGTAAGTATTACTTCATACAGTCAAAATATAATAACATAGATTTTCAGTCATGCACTTATTATTCCATACATACATATTGTACTTATCATGCATACGTCTTTCAGTTTGTTTTAAAAATGTTGTGAGTTGGGGTTTTTCTTAGAAAACATGCTTTCTTCTTTAAAACAGTTCCCCATGCATTGCTGCCTTCATTTCTTAAAGAGTCTATTCATGCATATATCGTTTTACGTACATTTATGCATACATACATTCATTCGTTCATCTTTTCTTACTTACGTACATTCATGCATTCAGTCTATTCATACATACATACATGCATTCATTCTTAACATGCATTCATTCTTTTTTTTCACTTTTATTGGCCATGTAGCACACTGTTACGCCCCGTGTGCTGGGGTTAGCGGTCTTTTTGACTTGATTCCGCCCATGGCCACAGGTTGGGAATCCATTCTGTCAGGGTGCAGCACTGGGTGCACTACCAGTACTTCTTACCCGGCATTATAATCTGCCCAATCCAGTCCATTCATTTGGTACCTGTCCATTTCAGTCCATGTGGCCGTTACGTATTTTCATACATCATACATTCAGTCCAGTCCTTTCCTTTACAGTCATTTCCTTTCCTTTGCAGTTCTTTACAGTTTTTTCTTACCGTTCTTACAGTTCTTCAGTTCTTACGGTTCATAAATGTCATAAAAATAAAATAATTTTCTTAAGAGTCATTTTAGAAAAAGTCATCTTTCATGGCATCATTTAAAGCATCTATAGGGACATTTTAAAACATAGGGCCGAAGCCTCATTTTCAAATGGACATTTTAATACACTTTCTTCGCGTCGTTTAAAGCATATTTTTCTTTCTTTTTATAAAAGTTTTTTTAAGAGAAGTTTCTTTAAGAGAAAATGGTTTTCTTTCTTTTTCTCACAAAAGTTGTTTTTATAAAAAGTTATTTTATTTAAAAAAATAGTTTTCTTTCTTTTCTTAAGAGTTGTTTTAGGAACAGTCCATTACAGTTTCGGTCCTTATAGTCCTTACCAGTTCTTATGTCTTTTAAAGCTTCTTTTTCAATTTCCTTTCATGAACGTACATACAATACGTACTACTTATAGCATCCATTCACATGCATAAACGTACATACTTTGGGTGCTTGAAAAGGGGCTGCCAAGGAGGGCCGCTACCTACTTGTACTTGAAAACTTATGTTTCATTTTCCTTTTTGAGAAAAGCTTTTGTCTTCTTCTTCGTTTCTATAAGGAAAACTCTAGAAGAGTATGAACCTAATACTTATCTGGACTTCATGCCATGCTCAATCCATGCAATCCATTCATGTGCGTGTCAGATGGCAACCTACATGCATACACATAACCTTACATCATCATCTATCTAATGCATAAGTAACTATTCTAAAAATAGAACTATGCCTCATTTGGAATACTCTCCGTCCATCCCTAGGCTCTTACTTGCCATTTACTATACTAAAACCTTTGGGGTCTTATTCCTTAAAGTCAACTCCCGTGATTCACCTTAGGGTTAAGATACTAGGACCTTCATCTCGTTCTTCTATTTCCACAATCCGACGTATGATTCTGATCGACAGAGTCATGCGTCCCAACCTTAGACTACTTACCCATTACTACCTTCATGTATCCTAGCCCATATTAAATCCCCATTCCCCTCCAGACAGGTTACAGGAATTCAAGCCAACTCTAGGGTTAAAACACCATGTAACCATGCTGAGGACAGTTTTCCCATTACATATGGTAAACCTATCTGGCACACGTGTCTTGCAAGAGGCACATATATCTCATCCCTTTTTATCAGCTAAGAGTAACTTATAATTCCAATGAACGTCCGCTTGTATAAACAAGCTCCATACTCCAATACCAACTTGCTCAGACTCGGTTGATAGGACTCTTCCTACTTCCTGGCCCTGTACAAGTTCATCCCAACACTTGATAGGAGAGGATTGCATCCACAAATGCACCTCTGTCACGTCACACAGCTCGAGACTAATCCCGAGTCAAGTCACAATGCCCATCATACTTCCGCTGCACACTCTGATACTTTTCCACCACTTCCATATACTCTCAGCCATAGTCAACCACAAGTTGACACCCGTCGCCCCGGACTACAGGCCATATCACCATTGCTTAGGGACACTGTTACATAGTTTCCATCACTTAACAAGAGGACTGCATCCAGAAATGTGCCTCTGTCACATTATTCAGCTCAAGACTATTTCCTGAGTTACAGTACGATGCCCATCATGCTTCCGCTGCACTCTCTGATACCTTTTCACTACTTCACACATATCTCTAGTCACAAGTCAGCCTCAAGGCGACACCTGTCATCTTGGACTACAGCCACATCACCACTGTTTTGAGACACTGTTACACAGTTTTTCGACGTCACACCATACACTCCACGCTTCTCTATTACGCCATCCAACTCTTCGTAACTTGCCATCTGGTGTATCACGACATAGTACAGAGTACACTCACGTGAACTCTCTTCCATCCACACTACAACACACATCCGTACGATACACGCCTCACGGTGCATTTCTACGCAACATGCACTACTCGCCATGCGTACTCCCTTCGCTACAACACTTATCATCATGACGCACACCACATGGTGCATCGCCATACAACATGGAGTACGCTCCACGCACACTCCCTTCATTCTACGCCACACGTCACTACAGCGCACGTCACACGGTGCGTTGCTGCACCACATAGAGTATGCTCCACGCGTACTCTCTTTACACTTTAAGCTGTATCACAACTATGGTATCCATCTCATGCCCATACTTACAGCACAGTCCACAACACTACACAATCAAGCCCAACACTTCACAACTACACTTCAACTCACAACTACGCAGTGAACTCCACAAATACTAACTACACAGTTTACAATCCAACCAACCAACTAATATAAATGTAAATAACTAGAGATAGAGGGTTATACCATTGACGGGATAACCCGTGCGTCACTCGTTGCTCATCACGATCAAGCGTCAGAGGAGTCGTATGTGGAGATAACGCCGTGTACGGTGGCTGTCCACCACATAAAGTGGCAGTTTGGGCTTGAGAATAGCTAGGCATGGCCTTGGAAAGGCTCAAGATGGCCTTGTGGTAGTCAAAGGTGGTAGAGCAAGGCGGTATTAGGCCGTGAACAGACATTCGAAATGGTGGGAGTTTACTTGAGGTGGATGAAGGCCATAGAACTTCATGGGAAGCTAGGGAGAGGTAGAGGAAGATGTGGTGGAGCTGTGTTGGCGAGGTGGTGGCCATATGGTGGTTCACGGCAGTGAATCAGCCATTAGAAGTGAAATACGACCTTGGAGAGTGATTACGCCCAAAGAATAACGCGGTAGTTGTAGCACAGCTTTGGGCTGTCGATTCCACAGGGAGACAAATTAAAAGAATAGGAAGAGGAACAAAGAAACTAAAAAAAAAATATTAAATAAGTAATAGAGAACAAAGATTAATTTTAAATGTAAATTCAAGTGAAGCAAAGTGTTTAACAGAAAAAGTACTCAAATTTAACAAACAGTAGAGCGTCGGGAATCCCTTGCACAAATCTGGTATTTTAATTATTCTTAATTCATTGGATAACTCAATTAGGAACTCAATTCCCACAATTTCTAATCGGAAGGTATAGATTTATAAGCCAGACTTAAATCAAATGTAACCCTTTGAAAAAACATTCACCACTTTTAAAAAACGTGAATTACTACCCCTATTGATAAAATCCAATGACGACAATATATTCAGGAAGCGATATTGCAGCAAAAAACTAAATCAATATAGATAAATAATTGATCCAAACATAATCAAAGAACTAATCCATTCAATAGAAAAAGCATGACTGAATCCATAAACAGAATAAATTCTATGATTATTCGGAGAAGAAAACATCAATAATGAATTAAGAATGATAAAACAAAAGAGTTTTAGAAATTGAAAATCAAATACATGAATTAAGAATAAATTAGAAATACCATCTAATGTGCAAGTTCATCCCTAACCCTACTAGAGAATTTAGTTACCCATAAATATACTGGACAACAAAAATCTCCCGAGAAAACTGAAGCGAACGGTGGCCATGGAAGTGATTTTCTCCTCTCTTTAGATCTGCTTCTTGTGCCTCTTCCTCTTCTCCATTTCGTGCTAATGATATGCTTATATAGGGTAAGAAAGAAACCCTAATGTCCTCTTGATTTCCGCATAAAAAAATCGCCTAAATTTTAGGACTTGTCTTAGCAGCCACGTATAGCCTTCAGGAGTTCGAATTTAGAAATCCTTATTAGAGACAAAGTTATAGCCCTTTAAGATAGCTTTCCAATGCATCAAGAATCACATCAATCTGATATATGAGTAAAAAGATACGGTCAAAACACTAAAATATATCCAGACTGTCTCCTAGTGAATTTCGGACTTGGACTTCTTGTGGTTTCATTTTGTGATTTTTTTCTTTTTCTTTTCTTCCAAATTGCTCTCAAACCCCATGAATGTCCTCCTTTGAATTTGACTGGGCTTGACTTGCTCTTTTATAAACTCTGAAATTAGACATAAAAAAACTGCTTAGGAGTATCCCAACGTAAATAGAAATTCAATTTAAGAATACACATTAATTCCTATGATTTCTATTCACATTTTAGCATTTTAGTCCAATAATAGGGTATATAGAGTACACTTTCGCACACTCATCACACCCCCCAACTTACTCCTTGCTAGTCCCTAGCAATTTTCATGTCAAAACAACAAAAGAGACTAAAGAAAATCACATATAAAGGCCATCAAGTCACACTTTCCAGATTCACATATCAAAACGATCTAAGGAATCCAATAACTCATCAAGATCAATCCACCTATAGCAATCCGCAGAGTGTGTGTGTGTTCTCCAAGCCATAACCATCGTACCACTAACCTTGACACATGTAACATCAAGAACATCTTAAGCAAAATGTTCAACTCCATAACTCACGGGTATAATAGTGTTTTGTGTAAGGGCTCTCTCTATGGAGTTGACAATGGGTGTATACACACTCTCATGGAAAATTAGGCAATTATGTACAAGCAACAAGCAAACATTGATCTTATGATAGGAACACTAACAAATGAGACTTCCACTAGTCTTTCCAACAGCTTACTTAGGATCAGAACGGTCAACACAAAAGGTTGTAATGTGGCTTGGTTTTGGGGTTATATGAAAAAAAAAAAGGATGAAATGGATTCAAAAACTTCCAAGTACATACAAAGGAAATTTTATTAAATATCTCAATAGACCACACTTCTCACTTTATATACTCTCCAACTTTTCAGATCATCAAATAATAATGCTTTTCCTTCTTCTTCCTTTTTTTTTTCAACAATTTGATGGACAAACACATGCCACTTTTGTATTCTTTCCATCTATACCAACTTCGTTTTTTTTTTTTGAGAGCTCACTCAATTGAACACTTTGCAACTTGTACTCTTCTCTTTCTTCTGTCGTCTTCTTCTTCTTCTTAATTGAGAATGATAAAATTAAAGAAAGAAAATACAAATTCCACACCTAGTATACACTTGGAAGTAAAAGGGGTAAGAAAATCTGTGTATAGGTTATACTCCAATGTGGAGAGGCATGGATGATATTGGCATATGAAAAGAAAAAAAAGTACAAGTCTTTATTGGCTCAAAGTTGGCTACTAGGGGTCTATGATGGAAAGGATAGCTTGAAAGGCTCAAACGTTAATCCTAAGTTGACCTTCGTCATATCTCAAGTATATCCACCATTGTACCGCAAACCATGTAATGATATTCTCAAAAGAAGTGCCCAATTCAACAGATCAATGAACGCTTATCACAATTTACTGCATTTGTATGCTCTCAATCCTCTCAAAACTCACATGAATACTTAAGCAAAAGAGTTCTCTAGCTACATGTGTCAAACCACCATCTTACCACAAAACTTGGATAAGTGCATTAAGGATTCTGTGAATGCTTCAGCAAAAATGATTATGGTGGGTTTGCTGAATTCACGAAGATGGCTATGAATGAGAATGAGTACACATGTGAAAATGATGCACGTGTGATGCAAATTAAAAAAAAAATTGACACATGAAAATATGCCACAGAGTTCCAACAAGCATTTTAAATACTGAATTTGCACCACCACCCCCCAACTTAAATGAAACATTATCCTCAATGTTTAAGAATCAAAATTGAATGGGGAGTAACTGAAAATGGTAGAATACACCTGATGAGTGACGTGGGTAGCTCCCTAAACACCAAAGATGGTAATCTGAAATGACGAAATGAAACTATCCTGCAATCAAAAACAAAGAAAACAACAGCAAACAAAAAAGGAAAAGAAAGAAAATAAGAAAAAAAAATAAAAACTAAACAAAGCAAAACAAAATAAATAAAGAAACACATACCTTGGTAGTGTGGTCAAGGTTGATAGACTGGACCCACAAGTGGAATGTCTTCCACTTCCGAAACTTGACTATCAATTAATATTTTAAGGCGTTGACCATTTACTTTAAAGATCCGACCATCCTTAGGATCCTCTATTTCTACCACCCCATTTACAAAAACATTTTTCACTAGAAATGGGTCAGTGCACCTAAACCGAAGTTTTCCTTTGTGCTTGTGAGATCCAAAATCATATAAGCATATTCGGTCATTAGGTTTAAACCTCTTCCTAAGAATATTTTTATCATGAAACGCTTTCATTTTAACCTTATAGACTTTAGACTTAGGCAAAGATTTCAATTTAACTCTTGGTGCTTTCATACTTACAGGAATTTGTTTTCCACATTTCTTAGGCAACTCCTCAAATTTCTGTTGCCAAACCTGTGTGCCATAATCCTGAGTTTCATCAAAAACAGCACAAATATCAATAACATTAGATGAATCACTAACAGATGTATTAAGCTCAGAATTCACAAGGGAATATTCAAGGGGATCAAAGTCATGAGTTGTGTGAACTCCCTTGTCTATGAGTGCATCAATCATATACGTTTGGTGGCACTCGTCATCTGTTGGCTGCTTCTCAATATGGAAAATGTTGACCTCCATGGTCATGTTTCCAAAAGATAACTTCATCAACCCATTCCTGCAATTTATAAGTGCATTAGCCGTAGCAAGGAAAGGTCTACCTAATATGAGAGGAACTTTAGAGTTAGACTCAACAACTGATTGAGTGTCCAAAATTAAGAAATTAACAGGATAATAAAACTTATCAATTTGGATCAAAACATCCTTAACTATCCCCCTCGGTTTCTTAATTGAATGATCAGCCAACTGAAGCACGACAGAAGTAGGCTTAATTTCACCCAAACCAAGCTGCAAATAAATGGAACAAGGCATCAAATTAACACTAGCTCCTAGATCTAGCAAGGCTTGCCCAAACTCATGATTCCCAATATTACATGCAATGGTTGGACAACCAGGATCCTTGTACTTAGGAGGAATTCACTGCTCAATTAGAGCACTAACTTGCTCTGTCAGAAATGCTGTCTTCTTAACATGGCGCTTCCTCTTAATTGTACACAAATCTTTAAGAACTTTTGCATAAGTGGGAACTTGTTTAATAACATGCAAAAGAGGAAGGTTAATCTTTACCTGCCTGAGGTTCTCCAAGATTTCATTACTAGGATCCAAAGTTCGCATACCAGATTTTAAAGCTTGAGGAAATGGTACCTTAACTGGACTCTTGATTACCTCGGCATCCTTGGGGAACTCGGTGCTATCATTGCTTTGTTCCTCTTCAACATCCTCTTGCTTATCAGTTATTGGGATGTGTAAGGACTTACCACTTCTTGTCATAGTGGCATTGACTTCTTTTAAATTTTTTTGTGCCATATGCTGACCTTGGGGTGTGGATTGAGCTTGAGAAGGAAACTTGCCACGCTCATTCACACTCAAGGAGCTCATTATCTTGGATATATGACCCTTTATTTCTTTGTTTTCTTCAACAACCTGCATAATCAAAGATTCAAACTTTTGATTAGTTTTACTCTGTGTCTCAATAAAAGCATGCAAAGTGTCTTCTAAAGGACTCCTAGAAGATGAAGGTGCATGATATGGTGCAGGATATGATCTAGGGGGTTGTGCAGGCGGCTGGTTTTCAGACTTCCAACTAAAATTGGGGTGATTACACCACTCAGGATTGTAGGTATCAGAGAAAGGTGCAACAGGCTTCATATACATACCTAAGGCATTACATTGTTCCTCATACATCCCTCTCATCTCAGCAAATGTGGGACACTCTTGGGCAAGGTGATCTACCCCAACACATACAAAACATCGTCCAAAAGACTCTGCATGATTAGCCACGTGTGTTGGCTTTAAGTCCTTAGTCTTCAACGCCTCTAGCTCCCTAATGAGCATCTCAACCCTTATCCTTTAGGTTATCTTCTTCTCTGAGATGGTAAATTCCACCACCATTTAGGTTTCCTGCAGGTCGTGACCTATTTGTGCTCTTAGTAGCACTAGGTCCAGTCCAAGTGTGAGCTTTTTCAGCAAGCTCATTGAGGTATTCTATGGCCTCATCAGGATCTTTCTGTAAGAACTCACCATTACACATCATCTCCACAAATTGATGCTCTCTAGGTGTAAGTCCCTCATAAAAATAGCTCACTAAGCGCCAATTCTCATACCCATGGTGAGGACACATACTCAATAGCTCCTTAAATCTCTCCCAAGACTGATACAAAGTCTCACTGTCCTTTTGTACAAATGTGGAGATTTGCCTTTTTAAAGCATTGGTCTTATGTTGGGGAAAGTATTTATTAAAGAAGACCTGAGTCATCTCATTCCATGACCCAATAGATCGTGGTCTCAAAGAGTATAGCCAACTCTTAGCTCTATCCTTCAAAGAGAAAGGAAAGAACTTAAGTCTCATAATGTCATCAGTTGCATTTTGACTATAAAAAGTTGCAACTACTTCCTCAAACTCCCTAATGTGCACATATGGATTTTCATTTTCCAAGCCATGAAAAGTAGGGAGTAACTGTATCATCCCTGTTTTAAAATCCAATTGGCGAATATTAGCTGGAAACATGATGCATGATGGTGTGGCTGTGCGTGTAGGGTGGAGAGGTAATCCTGAAGGGTCCTAGTGGGTTGATCTTCGTGTTCACTCATTTTCTCAGAATTAGAAGAATTATCAAACAAATGATCAGAAAAATTAAACTCTGACTCTAACACAGGTCTACAAGCAAACCGACCCAAGGCGTCTCTATACCTGTGCATGCAAGGTAGAGAAAAACCCAACACTAAAAAAAAAAAAACTACAAAAAGAAAAAGAAAATAAAAAAAAAATGCAGCAAGCTAAAATAGGGAACGAAGTTACCGCCTTTACAAACTGTTGAAAAGAAAAACTATCTCACAATTCTTCTACCGTCTCCCCGGCAACGGCGCCAAAATTTGATTACGCCCAAAGAATAACGCGGTAGTTGTAGCACATCTTTGGGGTGTCGATTCCACAGGGAGACAAATTAAAAGAATAGCAAGAGGAACAAAGAAACTAAAGAAAAAATATTAAATAAGTAATAGAGAACAAAGATTAATTTTAAATGTAAATTCAAGTGAAGCAAAGTGATTAACAGAAAAAGTACTCAAATTTAACAAACAGTAGAGCGTCGGGAATCCCTTGCACAAATTTGGTCTTTTAATTATTCTTAATTCATTGGATAACTCAATTAGGAACTCAATTCCCGCAATTCCCAATCGGAAGGTATAGATTTATAAACTAGACTTAAATCAAATGTAACCCTTTGAAAAAACATTCACCACTTTTAAAAAACATGAATTACTACCCCTATTGATAAAATCCAATGACGACAATATACTCAGGAAGCGATATTGCAGCAAAAAACTAAATTAATATAGATAAATAATTGATCCAAACATAATCAAAGAACTAATCCATTCAATAGAAAAAGCATGACTGAATCCATAAACAGAATAAATTCTATGATTATTTAGAGAAGAAAACATCAAAGATGAATTAAGAATGATAAAACAAAAGAGTTTTAGAAATTGAAAATCAAATACATGAATTAAGAATAAATTAGAAATACCATCTAATGTGCAAGTTCATCCCTAACCCTACTAGAGAATTTAGTTACCCATAAATATACTGGACAACAAAAATCTCCCGAGAAAACTGAAGCGAACGGTGGCCATGGAAGTGATTTTCTCATCTCTTTAGATCTGCCTCTTGTGCCTCTTCCTCTTCTCCATTTCGTGCTAATGATATGCTTATATAGGGTAAGAAAGAAACCCTAATGTCCTCTTGATTTCCGCATAAAAAAATCGCCTAAATTTTAGGACTTATCTTGGCAGCCACGTAAAGCCTTCAGGAGTTCGAATTTGGAAATCTTTATTAGAGACAAAGTTATAGCCCTTTAAGATATCTTTCCAATGCATCAAGAATCGCATCAATCCAATATATGAGTAAAACGATACGATCAAAACACTAAAATATGTCCAGACTGTCTCCTAGTGAATTTCAGACTTGGACTTCTTGTGGTTTCATTTTGTGATTTTTTTCTTTTTCTTTTCTTCCAAATTGCTCTCAAACCCCATGAATGTCCTCTGAATTTGACTGGGCTTGACTTGCTCTTTTATAAACTCTGAAATTAGACATAAAAAAACTGCTTAGGAGTATCCCAACGTAAATAGAAATTCAATTTAAGAATACACATTAATTCCTATGATTTCTATTCACATTTTAGCATTTTAGTCCAATAATAGGGTATATAGAGTGCACTTTCGCACACTCATCAGAGAGTGAGGGAGAGTAAGAGCTGTACATAGCTCCTCTGGACTTGAAATTTGTTGGAGAATGTCATGGTGATGAGAGGAACAAGATGGTGGTGGTGAAACACCGTGGGTAGCCATGTATGGTGGTGCACGGCGTTGCAACCGAACATATGGTTGTGGAGACCCATCAGAGAAAGAGAGAGAGAGTTAGAGGAAAAGAAGGACATGGGGAGGAAGCCCATGATGTGGTGAAACCATTGGTGGTGCTTGATGGCCGTTTTAGCCGTATATGGTGGCTCAAAAAGGAGAAAATGGGTGTAAAACCCATTTGCTTGGAGGGATAAAGAGAGAGAGAGGTGGCTACTGATATAGCTCACCACTAGTGAGGTAGTGGTCGCAGGTGGGGGAGGATCAGGCCGGAGGTGGACTGGGATTAAAACACTTACACATTTTCAAATCAGTGTTTAAATATTAAAATATTCTAATTGTGTTACCTTAAAAACAAGCTTATCTAATAATACTGGAAATATCTTCTATAGATATTTCCATAATATTTAAAATATCCATAAGTTTTAAAATATCTATCTTACTTTGAAATCTGCTGGATAACTTTCGGAACACACCATCGAAGTATAGCACGTAGGTCGAAGCTCGGCACATAGAACGAATCTCGACACGTGGACTAAAGCTCAGCACGTAAATCAAGGCTCATAAATAAAGAAGAAGAAAGAAGGAGCGGTTATCACAGGAGTAAACTCAACTCACAATGAAAATTCAATATTGTCTAACCTGCTCAAATGAGGCTAAAACTGGTTTAAATAAACAATCCCTAAAAACATTAGTGAATAGTGCTGCAAGTACTGTAGCGTGAACAGTGTTGCACTACAGTAACTTCTAAAACCCTAGTTCAAATAAACTAATAACTTTTCAAATAAACCCTTGGCCAAAATACAAGGTCTTCCTAAAAACCCTAGTTCATTAGAAATAAGACGTGTGGGCTGAACATGCTCCAAACCCAATTATTCTAGATTAATTCATATGACTAATAAAATAAGCCATTTTAATGAAATAAATAAGTTCATAGCCTTCAATAACAATAGGCCCAAGTCGTGTCTTCCATAGCGTATCACGTGGATGAAAACTAGATCTTTTTCTCTCAAGCCCATATTGAATATTGGGCTCTTGCTAGACTCGACCCCAGTAGATTGCACCAATCCTTGCATTGCTTCTTTGCTCTTCTTAACTCTCGATGTAATTTATCCTTAAGACTTGGTCCTCCTTGGGGCCCATCATCAAGACTCATGTAAGTCATAAACCAGGTAATCTTATGCAAAAAATATACATCCCGCGTTTTGGTTTGAAAATATTAGAACATGAATTTCACATTTAAATAAGAGTAAAGTAATTTCACATCATCAAATACTATGCATGATTGAAACATACATACATGATTATTCAACAATATTGTGAACTTGGAACTTCCAACATATTTTGTAATGCATCATTAACCAACATAACAACAGAAATATGTTGATCCTAACAGTAGATATATCATTACAAAATATTTCCATGGTATAATCGAATAGCAAACATCATGATAATATTCAACAAGTAATATGGCAACATATATTTAGATGAAACCAAATACATAACATGACAAGAAATGTCATCCAAATCAAATAACAAACAATTCAAAATCACATGTCATATATACATAGTATCCAAGAGTAAGTTGAAGGTCTATCTACAAACTTTTCCTTGCTTACAAAGAGTATACAATCTTCATGGGCTGAAATAAAAGTGTACTAACATTAGAGAGAGATTCTCAATTGAAACATAAACTTATAAAACTCTAAACTTATAAAATCTAGCAAGAGTTTCATTTAAACCCCCCCTCCCCCCCCCCCCCCCCCCCCAAAAAAAAATTGACTCTAAAACATAGAACATTAAGTTCTAAACCTTCAACATTGCCTTCAAATCCCAAATTTCTCCAAGCTTAACAACTTCTTCTAGAATCCACTCTATACCCCTTTCCAACCTCAAAATATGTTTCCTCCATTATCTTACTACAGAAAATACTTCATTGGAAGAAACCTCTGATCTAAAATCATTCACTGCACTTGGCCTAATGTCATACTTGAAATTACCTAATTCAAAATTAAGTACTCGATCTAACTCTAGGATAGAATTCCAAAGTGTGTTCATCCTTTTGATTCATGCGACATGTGACCAAATCTAAGAGAGAACATTGTACAACACATGTTTGGTCATCAAACCTTAAAAATTGGGACTTTATTTAAGGTATCTTGCTTCCTTTATACTTGTGATTCTTGAAACATCAAAGCGTCTAAAGCTTTTTTAAACATTGTCATGATCAAGATCACTTCCTAGGATATCGAGTTCACATAAACCAACATACCATTAGAGACAAAACCCAAGACATGCATTTTAATAGTTTTGAACATATGAAATCCTTACATCTTGATTTCCTCATAGATTAGAACCAAGAAAATTATTTCCAAGCCTATTCTAAGTCCTTTAGCATCGCATTATCCATAAAAATCTGATCATTAGGGGATCAACCTCAAATCAATATTCAATCATCAATATACTAACCATAACATGCATTATTGACTTTAGATGACATTATAAACTCTAATACCTCGAATTTCTTGCAAGAACCTTTCATCCAACCAACAACTTCGTCCCAAGCTTATACAAGATCTATATTCACCATGGAAGTGATAAAAATTTAACTTTTGTCAAGCTTAAACACAGCTAACAAATGCATTGTTGTTACCAAACTCATATACATCAAATACACAATAAATCGACTTCTTTCATTTAGGAAAAGTTTCCACTAGAACACTAACATCACGCTCTAACATCTATTAAGAAAAATATATAGAGGAAGACTACTCACCAAGTCGAAAATCTTGAAGAGGAGGCTCAGTTTGCACTATTCTAACCAATAGCTCTTGGTTTTCACCATTGTTGCCTGTTATGCTCTTGATTCAAATGTGGTGTAGCAGAACCCTTGGGTGTGTGACTGAATAGAGAGGAGAAGAAGAGAGGAGTGAGTGATTTTTGTGTAAACCCTTAAATCAAAAGATAAATGGGTGTGTTTATACTAAAAATAACCCAAAATCTATTTCTTCTTGCTTTAGCTTTATTACCAAGTGGATGGTCTTAGATTTTGACTATTGCATGTTGGACAAGTGGCGTATGGTAGGTCTTTAGTTGGTGCATGTTGGACAAGTGGTGTACTAGCTTATGCATGTGAGACAAGTGGCACACTAGCTGATGCATGTGAGATAAGTGGCACGCTAGCTGATGCATGTGGGACAACTGGTACCCTAGCTGATGCATGTGAGACAAGTGGTGTAGTGTTAGATGATGTATGCTTGTGTGTTATTGGGTGATGGTGGGTAGCACACTAGGCTAGGATATAGGGTACACAAATCTAAAAAGTGTTCTTGAAAAGAATTATCTTGCCATGTAGTATGGGTCCTTGGAAATTTGAAATCCTCTTCACCTACCCCATAATTGCTCTCTTTAGAAACCTAAGAACACTTTGCATGAGTGCCAAGTGTCCATTTGTTGCTAGGGATGCTAGGGATAGGGATTTTTAGAATCCCCTTTTGCATAATTTTTGAAACCCTATGATGTTGCGCACCATCACCCAATAACACAAAAGCATGGATACCATGTGGCACAAAGCATTTTGCCTTGGCCAAAATTTCCCTTCCTCTCTTTGTCATTACCCTATTTTTGCAAATGTCACAAGCCCTTATGCATGAGTGACACATGGCACAATATCTTGCCCTAATTTGAAACCCTAATGTACTTAGCGGGTTCCCCATATAGTCCTTCCCTTTTCCAATGCGTCTTTCCTTTTCCCATATGCTTCCTCCTTCTAGAAAGTCCTAACCCATGTGCATGTGTGACACTTGGCTAAGTGTTGGTTGCTCTTCCCTAGGTAGGTGTGAAGCTCCTTGGCTGAAATCCTAAGGCCTCTTGGGAACTTGTGTAGGTGACTCTTGGCATCTCCTATGTGACTCTCCTTCTAGAAACTCTCAATGCATGACAAGTGGCAAAGGAAAAAGGGTGATTGTGTGTGGTGGTGACATTGGCCAAGGCATCTAGGGACTAGGAGTTGTTTTGGTTCTAGGCATCCCTTCCTATTACCCATGATCCGTCTCTTCTAAAAAGTCCCACACCTCTTCTTGTGTGTTGACAAGTGTAAAAAGTAGGTGATCTTTCCATGGTTGGCATGCACAACTCCTTGGAACTCACCAAAATCTTATGGAAAGCGTGTGCAATCTATTAGGGTTACTGAAACCCCTTTGTCCTCTCATTTCCTCATCCATTTTGCATCCAGGTTGAATGTATCTAGAGGTGAGATGTGCATGTAAGACATGTGGCATATGGGTGGGTAAGATGGGTGTGTGCCCTAGGTGTGTTCCGAACCCTCTATCATTTCCCATCTCCTTAGCTTCTTCTATAACCTTCAAGCATGTTTGCCAAGTGTCATTAATGTACTGACCAAGGTGCTTCTTCCCTAGGTTCCCAATGATGGAAATTGTAGGGAAAGCTGAAAGCTTTTTTTCTTCCAAATAGACGCCTCCCATAGCAAAACGCTAATTCGGTTTTTCCCTAAGCCCAAGGCCCTTAGTGGGCTTGGGTTCCTCTTCTCTAAGATGGGCAAAGCCCTTATTGCTTCCCATGTTCTCTACATACCAAAAATTAGACAAATAACTAAGTGGCCCAAGACTAAATGTAATGAAAGTAATAGGAGAGGACTTGGCTAAGTCTAGGTTGTCACACAAAATTTCATATAAGTAAATTAGTGAACATATATATTTATACATGGCGAGGAGTCACCCTATGAATAAAACTCAAGTATCATGAGGATCGTGCTAGTAAAAAATGACATACCACCTTTCGAAGGCAAAGGGAAGGCTAAAAATGAGCCTTAATTCCTTGGCAAGTGAAGGCAATGATGATCTTCCCTCATTGGTTTGATGAAAAATGAGAATGAGAGGTCTGTAGAGTGCAATTAGTCCAACAAAAGGACAAGTGGCACCATATAGAACGTTTGGTAGAAACATTTCAGCACAGGGTATAACAAAGGACTTTTCATCTTGTGTCAGGCAAGCAAACATTGGCTAGAAAAAGGAGCTGAAGAGGTTGGTAGCTCAAATGAAGGGAGAGCTATGAGCCTAAGGCGAGCAACGATCAAGGACAAAATTGAGGCAGACATTCAAGGGAAATGTATCAGCTTTCCGAGATAACATGGAAATGCTTAGAGGGTAGCCTTTTTATATGTCGAAGCCCACATTGCATTTGAAAGGTTACATCTGGAGCACGTTTGCTGGTAGAGGCTATGACTTTGTAGACTGTATTTTCTACCCATAAGTATGGCCCAATGCCACATTGAAGGCTTGTACTGGGAAAGGACTATGGATTTGAAACAAGGCAAGCCGTAGAGATGTGTGTGTCTTGTCCCCTCAGTCTATCTCTATCATCCTGCATATGGATGACTGAGAATGGCTCATATTCAAGCACATCAATGTTCAGATGGGCACTTAACGATACCACCCAATAAATGGCTTAAGGTAAAAGTCAAAATGTCACGTTTGAGATACTATGTGTACAAGTCCTTTTGGAGTTGAAATCTTTAAAGGAAATGAGAAGCTTCAGAAGGGGCAGCATCAACACCACTATAGCATTTCTATTACTATGAGGTTGGTTACCTTCTAAGCCAAAGTTGGGTAATGTGTGGTAAATGTAGTACATATGTAATGGGTTTTGCATTACATATTCTATAACATTTCCCCTTTCTATTCCTGAAATAATAAACATTTTCTTTCATTATATTTAGTTATATTTTTACTTTGTGATTTTAAGATCTTGACATTTGAATGGCTTAGATTAGTGATGTGGTGATTGTGGGTGCTAGCTTGTGTGAGTCTTACCATCTGTCAATCATCATGGATGAGTTGAGGATTCCCTGAGCCATTCCTACGACATACTGCCACTAATGTCATATGGGAAGGAGAATGTCTTGTGATGATTAGGGTGAAACATTTTCGTAATGGCCTCACTTAATAGATGGGAAGGAGAATGCCCTTAGTGTATCATGTGTGGGGTCTTTGAGTTGGTTGGTCGGGTAGACGTTCCCCAGTGCAACATATATATCTCTATGTATTGTATTATTTGAAACAATCGAATTAACTTGCATGCTGGTTGGGTGTGAGTCATTGCCCAAGCCAAACGATGAAGTGATTTCCCCGACTTGGCATCTATATCTTTGTGTGAGAATTTATGTAATGAGATTTATGTGATAAGATTTAATGTGATGGGAATTACATTGTCTCTTATTAGCAGTCTTGTCATTGTTGTTTAATCTAGCTAAGGTTTCATTAATCTGATTAGTAGAATTTGATGCAGAGGTGAACATAGGAAAGTTACTCGAGGAAGAAGGATCAATCCCACCCGAGCAATAGATACCAAAGCATGTCTTCATTGTTAGTAACTGTATTATTTTTCAGAGTTATATTATTTTGTGCAGGGACCATTTATGCTCAATTCTTCATATTTTGATATAAGGTACAAATGGATGGTTTATGTGTTTTTTTGGAAATAAAGTGACATATTTATATTTGGGTGAATAATAAGTGTTGAACCTATTTACGATTTAAACTTTGGTACAAACCAAACCTAGCCTGGACGATAGGATACAAGAGACCACAACTGGCGAACAACATTGAAGAAGAAAGACAGAGGAGAGATGAGGAGCCATCCTATGTCTTGACCTCCAATGACGAAGGTCAGCACACTAACGCAATTGAGGGAAAGCCTCATTTGTAGTCGAAGGTGACCATAGGCACCAACGGGTCCCCTATTTGAACTCGCTTCCCCTGACAGGACTAGGCAAGGGAGAGCTATATTGAATTTTGAGGATGAAATCCCTTATAAGGTGGGAAGGATTTGAGGAACTTCTTGGCATGAAAGGGGACAAACCATTTTTGGAGTTGAGTGGGAGGAAAAGCTGAGAAATACTCCGATGGTCTAAGGAATTAGCAGCAGACACTTCAAACTTTAGCCAGTCCAGCACATGGGCAAACAAGCACCTCGCAAGCGCTAAGCTGATGTGTCCTGGAGAGAAGTGGGGATTACTGTGCCATTTCATTAAAGGAGAGGACAAAAAGGCCACTTATCAAGAAGGCAAGAACAATTATGGGCCCCAAGGCGGACCAAGTCTTAAGGATCAATTACAAAATCAAGAGCTAAGAAGAGCAATGAAGCAATGCAAGGATTGGTGCAATCTACTGGGGTCGAGTCTAGCAAGAGCCCAATATTCAAGATGGGCTTGAGAGAAGAAGATCCAGGTCGAGTCTAGCAAGAGCCCAACATTCAAGATGAGCTTGAGAAAAAAAGATCCAGTTTTCATCCATGTGATACGCTATGGAAGACACGACTTGGACCTATTGTTATTGAAGGCCTTGGCCTTATTAATTTCATTAAAAGAGATTATTTTATTTGTTTGAAATAATTATATTTATTATGAGAAGGGCATGTTGGGAAAATTACTATTTTTGTTAAACTAGGGTTTCAAGGAGTTACTATAGCACGGTATTGATCACGGAATTGTAGCACCCACTATTCACTCAGGACTATTTTTGTGAAGGATTGGTTTTATTTTAGGCTAGGGTTTTGTGAGGGTTTAGTTTAAATACATCTTGTTGCCTCATTTTAGACAATATATGAAAGTTTATGAAATTGATGAATTTTATTCATTGTGAGTTGAGTTTATCTCCTCTTGTTCTTCATTGAATGTTTGAACTTATCAAAGGTAAATCACAACCTTTGTGACGTTCCTCCTTGTAATCCGAGTTCTTGAGATGGGTTCTTCAACGGTTCTAGATTCTTGAAATGAGTTCTCATCCGGTCTAGATTCTCCATCCATTGACTTGATTTTGGCTTTCTTGGGTGAGTTTTCGAATTGATTGTGGGTTCAAGGGATTCTCTTCCCGTGGGTTTACATCAAACAAGGAGCCATGGAAGCCTGTAACTCTAATAATACAAAGAGTTATCCACCAAGGTGAGTGGCAGTGAGAAGAGAATGGGTAAGTGAGGGAGCTTTTTGGAAGTAGCCAAAAATGCTAAAAAAATTGGCAGAACAGGACACAGAAGCCTCATTTCATCTAAAGAGTCACATCCATAGTGGTTCAGCAATGAGAGGTGAAGGCTTGATGTGTCATTCTATTTGAACGTAGTAGCATGACTCATACCACGACCAAGACCCTCTTTTGAGAAAGGTCAGAGGACCAAACATGAGGATCATGCTTGGCCGTCTGTCTCTATCATTCTGCAATATGATAGAGGATGATTAAAGAAATTTCTTACCACATATCTAGAGTCAGAAAAGACACATGGCAATCCCACTCTATTTAAAAGACCTAGATGTGGGATGAGATCTCACTTTTGAGACTTTATCCACCAAAGAACTCATGAAGTCAACTGCTTTAGAAAATAACTTTATTCACCAAAGAGCAGAGAGGTAATGAAAGAACTTTTGACGTAGGAATGCAGGTTAGCTTCTAAGACATTTCTGGGTAATGTGGGGTAAATGTTGTGAGCAAGAGTCATTAAATTATCTTTGTAACTTCTCTTCCCCATTCTACAACCATGAATAAATATTTCAATCAATGTGCGCGCCTATATTTATGCACTGATTTCCAATGTTCTGATGTTTGAATGTGTTAACTATTTTCAATACATGCCTCTAGATCCCTGTGTGGGGGGAACCCAATATCTCTATGTGAGAAGTCGGTAGCATAAATCTTTAATCATGGGATGGATCGAAGAATTTCCTGAACCATTCTTGATGGGCCCCAAGGTGGAACGAGCCTTAGAGATTGATATGAACCCGCAGGAAGATAATCCCTTGAACCCACAATCAATTTGAAAACTTACTCAAGAACGCCAAACTCAAGTCTATGGATGGAGAATTTAGACCCGTTGAGAACTCGTTTCAAGAACCTAGATTATATCAAAATCTAGACCCGTTGAAATCTTGTCTCAAGAACCCAAATTACGAGGAGGAACGCCACAAAGGTTGTGATTTACCTTTGATAAGTTCAAGAGTTCAATTAAGAACAAGAGGAGAAAACTCACTCACAATTAAAATTCGAAATAAAATAATCTCTGCTTTGAAATGGCTGCTACATCCTTTAAATACCCTCCCCAAAACATGATAAAACCCTAGACTAAAGTTTGAGACCCTTTCTCTCAAAAATGCCCTTGGTGAATAGTAGCCGCGAGTACTGTAGCGTGAACAGAGTCATGCTACAGTACTTCTAAACCCTATTTCAAATAAGTAAGACATATGTGGGTTAAGCATTCTCAAGCCCACTTATTCAAAACTAATAATAAAAATCCTTTAAACAAATTGAAAATCTTAATATCTAAAGGCCATATTTCTAAGTCAAGTCTTCCACAACTTGGATCAAGTGGATCAAAGCTGGTTCTTCTTCTTTCAAGCCCATCTTGAGTATTGGGTTCTTGCTAGCTTCTTCCCAAGTGGTTTGTACTAATCCTTGCATTGCTTTCTTGATCTTCTTGGCTCTCGATCTTGTAATTGGCCCATCTGGAACTTGCAAAGGATCTTTAAGAGTAGGTTTGCCTTGGTTCCCATCACTAGTTCTTCTTCTTTCAATCCCATCTTGAGTGTTGGGCTCTTGCTAGCTTCTTCCCAAGTGGTTTGTACTGATCCTTGCATTTCTTCCTTGATCTTCTTGGCTCTCGATCTTGTAATTGGCCCATCTGGAACTTGCAAAGGATCTTTAAGAGTAGGCTTGCCTTGGTTCCCATCATTCCCCCTCTCCTCAAAAGGATTCGACCTCGAATCTTCACCTACATCAAAAGGAGAAAGATTAGAAACATTGAAGGTAGCAGACACATTATACTCACCTGGGAGGTCCACTTTATAGGCATTGTCATTAATTTTCTCAAGGGTTTGGAAAGGTCCATTGTTGCGACTAAACTTCAACTCAAATTAATGAATCAAAAATCTAGTGCAGTTTTACCTGCAAGTATACAAGTGTTGTAGTATCTTACAGGATCGAATCCACAGGGATTGACTTTTGTGATAAATAAAATAAATTCAGACAATGAAACAAAATTACGAAAAGGAACGTGCAATCAAATGAAGATTGATAAAATGAATGGAACTAGAATGATAAAATGAATGGAAGAAGACTAAGGTTTCGAGGATCCGTCTAATAATTTATGATATTGTTTCCGATCGATTTACTTCAATTAAACTAGAATAATGATTCTGTTTAATTGGTAGATTTAGCATTTAAGATTGAGAAAAACAGACGCTTATGATTGAGCGTGAACGATTGATGATTAAAACATTTACAAATCTATTTGAATATCACAGGGATTCCTCAAGCATTCACTGTATTCGGAAATCACAATGAATCAAGACGAGTATGTAGATAATCTAATTATCCAAATAAAATCTTTCAATCAATCAAACTCACAAAATAGATTTTAGGTGGATTCGGAAACAATATTTAAATCATTAAACTTCACCTCTAACCTTAGTATGAAAATTTAGCCAAACATATTCATTACAAACACTATAGAAATCACATAAATATCCTTCATTAAATAACTAAAATAAAATACAAGAAAGATTAGGAAATAACTTAGAAACAACAAAATCTGAAAATCCAACTGATACAGAGGAATAAATTAGAACCAGAAATTGAATTGTAGAAAATAAGAATGAAATCAATGGATGAAAACTCCCTCCACTCAATCCCTTTTTTTTTTCTTCGTACATGACAAACATGAAGCTGAAAGAAATTAAAATCATTCCGGCTTCCTCCCAGAAAATTCAACTCACGGATTCTCCATATTAATTCCAAACTCTCTCCACTCAATACTCTACTTCCCTCTCTATGTCCCTCTACTCTCAACCAAGATAAACCCCAACCAATTAAATTACTCCAGCCGGCCTACACACTTTCAAGAGAAAAATATTTCCAGCTGTCTCCCTCTCTTCAATTCTCTCAACTCCCCACCTATCCCTTTCACTCTACACCCACCAATTGCTTTCAACTCCTTTCTTCCCTCTCTCCTTGTCTCTTCCCCCACTTCTCTCTCCTCATGTCCTCTTAACTCCTTAACCAACCTCAATTTATAGCAGAAAAATCAATAGCCGAAACATCCACTTGCCTCTTGAAGAATTATTTAATTGGTTGTTTTCTCTAATCTTGCACCCACCGGTTGGTCCCTCTCAATTCATGCATTGAATAATTAATCCCAGCCAACTACTCCACTAGCTGCCTCTTGAAGAATCAATCAATTTTCCTCAATTCCGGTTCATCGTTCCCCTCTCCTTCATCCATTGCTTTATACTCCCTTTTCTTTATTCAATGAATTTCCATCTTTAATCCCCTTTCTCTTCCACTAACTTTGTTGAAAATTCATACACACTCATCCACTCTCCTATCATTTTATTCCACAGCCTTTCTTCTTTCAACTTTTGCACCCACCGGTCCCTCTTTCCAGCACAATTTCAGCAGATCATGCACCAGCACAATTTCAGCAAATCATGCACCGAATATACACAATCTTTGCACCCACCAGTCGGTCCATCATTCCAGCACAACTCCAGCAAGTCATGCACCGAATATACACACCAACTGGTCCCTCATTCTACACGTCTCACCAGCTCCAAGCTCATGCACCGATCGGCTGCAAAAAAAATACAAACACCCACTGGTTGCTTTCTCTTTACTTTCCAGCACAACACTAAGGCACCTCACTACCTTCCTTTTTTCAGCACATGTCAACTCTTTGTATGACTTTAATGTTGCACCACCAAAATTTCAAGCCTCCGTGAGTTTTGTTCAACCATGAGTCACATGCATCTTGAATGATCAAAGGGAGAAAATAACCATTGATTCTTCATTTTTTGTGTCTTCTTTTTCAGTTGCCAAGCTTCCTCTCAATTAGTATGCATTTTTGATCATAAGTTCCAACCGGATCTCTTTTGAATTTTATTTAAACTGAAAATAAGAAGAAAGAAATAACACTCAAAAAAAATTAAATTATCAAAAACAGACTATATATGTGAGGAAATATTGTCTCATTAAATCATAATTAAGCATAAACATGATATCAATCAATTAAAAATCACAACTCGTATTTATGTTTATTAATCATTTTTTCATCTAAAACCAATAATAGTATCACGAAGAATTTAAAATACATTGGTTTTAAATAGCTAAAACATGCAATATTTCAGCTCAATCACACCCCCCAACTAGCTTTTTGCTAATCCTTGAGCAAAATAGTGAAAAATTAATTGAGATGAAAATTTCATAAAGCTCGAAATTCAAACAAAAACAATCCAACATAATTCTGAATTCTCACAAAAAATTGATTTGTGACTATTCAACACCAGGAGTTATATTTACAAGGAAAGTTTCAACAATTGTTCACATAGAATTGGGGCAAATGTCTTAGAACTTGGATATGTGTGTGTGGCTAAACCTCTGTATGTTCCTCACTAATAAACATGATTTATCATAGGATTTTTCAATCTTAAGATTAATCATTGCTGATTCTAACTACCTCAAAGCCCAAGGGACTAGCAGTTTTCACACCAGCTCTGTTTTTAAAGGTTGGACACTCAACCCCCAAAGTCTTGGGTAACTGTTTCTAACCCTTTCTACTTAGGAAAGTTCACTAAGTCGCCTTTATTCCTTTTTTTTATATTTTTTATATTCTAATCTTTTCAAATCCTTTTTTTTTTCTTTTTTTTTTGTTTTTTTTTTTGGCATGGCTCGGTAGTCCTGCAGTTTACTTCTCCAGTGTTAAATCAATGAACATTAATGAGGAACACTCAAAGTGTAAGCATGTGCAAAATGTTCTTTCAAAACTTGCCCTTCATTCTATATAAATCATATTAATTCTCATTTTTGTAAATATCGCATCCCGGTGTTTCAAGTCACTCTTCAACAAAATATGATGCATCATAAGTCATGTTCTATGTTTAAGGTTGAAAATAAATCTTAACAAAATAATTCCGCTCAAATACTTCACCAAAATACTCAAATTTCACAAACATGCTAGAAGTGTGTTAATCATTTATGTTTCAATGCACCTCACAATTTTTTTTTTTTTAACACATTTTTAACAGAAAACCCTCCCCCAACTAAATGTGACATTGTCCTCAATGTTCAGCAATTGAATATTCGATGATGTATGCTATACAGGTATGAATTGGAGCAAGATAAACACTGCAGAACATATTGAGATGAAAATGATTAAACAGAGAGGAAAGAATTCACCTGAGATACTCGAGTGCACACAAGGAGTAGATTTCTGTCAAAGTTAAAAACACAAAAGAAAACAAAAGAAAAAAAACAAAACAAAACAAACACATACGGTATATACAATGAGGAATCAAAAATTAATTCTGATACGCAGGATCCTCCAGAGTAGTGGACTCAACCTCTGGAGTAAAATCATCCAAAAATGGTTTCAACCTTTGTCCATTAACCTTAAAAACATTACCATTCTCTGGATTTTCTATCTCAATGGTCCCAAAAGGATAAACAGTTTTTACAACAAAGGGACCAATCCATCGGGATCGAAGTTTGCCAGGAAACAAATGGAGCCTTGAATTATACAACAAAACTTTTTGTGAAGGCTCAAAAGATTTTTGAAAAATATTTTTGTCATGAAAAATTTTCATTCTCTCCTTGGCAATACGAGAATTTTCGTAAGCTTCATTCCTGATTTCCTCTAACTCATTAAGCTGAAACTTACGAAGAGAACAAGCTTTATCCAAATCAAAATTAAATTTCTTGATTGCCCAATAAGCTTTGTGTTCCAATTCCACAGGTAAGTGACATGCCTTTCCAAAAATGAGTCGATATGGGGACATACCAATCGGGGTTTTAAAAGCAGTACGGTATGCCCAAAGTGCGTCAGTTAGTCGTAAAGACCAATCTTTGCGGCTTGGGTTAACTGTCTTTTCCAAAATTTTTTTGATCTCCTGATTAGATACCTCAACTTGGCCACTTGTCTGTGGATGATAAGGGGTAGCAACCTTATGGATAATACCATATTTTCGCATTAAGGCCTCGAAAGGCTTATTGCAAAAATACTTACCCCCATCACTGATAATGGCTCGAGGTGTTCCAAACCTTGATAAAATATTTTCTTTCAGAAATTTCAGTACCACTTTGTGGTCATTGTTTTTGCATGGAACAACCTCAATCCATTTGGACACATAATCCACAGCTACCAAAATGTAGACATTGCCAAAAGAAACTGGGAAGGGTCCCATGAAATCAATGCCCCAACAATCAAATATTTCAACAACCAAGATTGGATTTAATGGCATCATATTCCGGCGGGTAATCCCTCCCAACTTTTGACAACGCTCACAGGTTTTACAAAATTCATGGGTGTCTTTGAAAATGGTAGGCCAATAGAAGCCACATTGCAAAATTTTAAAAGCAGTTTTCTTTCCAGAAAAATGGCCACCACATGCCCCAGAGTGACAAAAAGATATCACACTTTGAAATTCGTTATTGGGAACACATCGTCTAATTATCTGATCTGGGCAATATTTAAACAGATATGGACCATCCCAAAAGAATTTTCTTACCTCCACAAAAAATTTCCTCTTATCTTGTTGAGTCCAAATGTGAGGAATTTCACCTGTAACAAGAAAATTAGCAATGTCAGCGTACCATGGCACTTGAGATATACCAAAGAGTTGCTCATCTGGAAATGTGTCTTTAATAGGAACTGTCTCTATGGAATCTGAAAGAACAAGTCTAGACAGATGATCAGCAACAACATTCTCAACTCCTTTTTTATCTTTGATTATCAAATCAAATTCTTGCAGCAAAAGGATCCATCTAAGTAACCTGGGCTTTGCATCTTTTTTCGCTAAAAGGTACTTTAACGCAACATGATCAGTAAAGATGAAAATTTGAGATCCAATCAAATAAGAGCGAAATTTGTCAAGTGCAAATATTACTGCAAGTAGCTCTTTTTCAGTTGTTGAATAATTCATTTGAGCACTGTTTAAAGTTCTACTTGCATAATAAATAACACAAGGCTTTTTGTCCCTACGTTGGCCCAACACAGCTCCAACAGCATAATCACTAGCATCACACATAATCTCAAATGGTAAATTCCAATCAGGTGATTGCATAATTGGGGCTGAAATCAACATACCTTTTAGCTTTGTAAAAGCTAACTCACAATCATCAGTCCACACAAAAGAATTTTCCTTTGACAATAAATTGCACAAAGGTCTAGAAATTGTGCTGAAGCCCTTAATGAACCTCCTGTAAAAACCTGCATGACCTAGAAAAGATCTGATATCCCTGATGTTCTTTGGGATGGGCAATTTAGAAATTAATTCAATTTTGGCCTTGTCTACCTCAAATCCTTGAGAAGAAACAATGTGACCAAGAACAATCCCTTGAGTAACCATAAAATGACACTTCTCCCAGTTTAAAATCAAATTCTTTTCTTTGCATCTAATCAGCACTTTTTCCAAATGAGTCAAACATTCATCAAATGAATCACCAAAAATAGAAAAATCATCCATGAATATTTCAACGAAACGCTCTACCATGTCACTGAATATGCTCATCATGCATCGTTGAAAAGTAGCAGGAGCATTACAAAGTCCGAATGGCATCCTTCGATATGCAAAGGTACCAAATGGACATGTAAAAGTGGTCTTTTCTTGATCTTCAGGAGCAATTTCAATTTGGTTATACCCAGAATAACCATCTAGGAAGCAATAGAACTTATGGCCCGCTACACGTTCAATGATTTGATCCATGAATGGTAGGGGAAAATGATCCTTTCTGGTGACAGAATTCAGTTTTCTGTAGTCAATGCACATACGCCAACCAGTAGTAACTCTAGTTGGGATCAATTCATTGTTACCATTATTAACTATAGTCACACCAGATTTCTTGGGTACCACCTGCGTGGGACTAACCCATTTGCTGTCAGAAATAGGGTAAATGATTCCTACATCCAGAAGTTTTAACACCTCTGCTTTGACAACTTCTTTCATGTTGGGGTTCAGTCTACGCTGCATTTCTCTAGAGGGTTTAGAATTGTCCTCTAGATAAATCCTGTGGGTACAAATCAAAGGACTAATACCTTTGATATCAGCTATGGTCCATCCTATTGCCGCTTTGTGTTCAATGAGAACACCAATTAATTTTTTCTCCTGAATTTCATCCAGTCTTGATGAAACGACCACTGGTAATGTCTCTGCTTGGCCTAAAAATGCATATTTGAGATCAGCAGGTAGAGGTTTCAAGTCGAGTTTTGGTGTTTGCACACTTGAGGGGAGAGACACGACATCGTGAGGTGGTAATTCCTCAAAACGTGTTCTCCATTTATCAGTGTCCATTATAGGAGTAGATTCTAGCAAAAAATTCAGAGATGCAAGCACAGAATCATCATCAAAGTTTATACCATGAACCAAACAAGCCTCAAGAGGGTCAGAAAAACTTGACAAATCAAATTTATTTTGAACAAGAGTTTGGATCTGATTCACTTCCTGCACATCATCATCATCACCAGGTTGTTTACAAATATTGAAAATATTCAACTCCAAAGTCATGTTGCCAAAAGAAATTACCATCACACCACTCCTACAATTTATTAAAGCATTTGAGGTTGCAAGGAATGGCCTTCCCAAAATTATAGGAATTTAAGTGCAAACATCAAAGACAGGTTCCGTGTCCAAAACAATGAAATCCACTGGAAAATAAAATTTTCCTACTTGAACTAGCACATCCTCAACTATCCCTCTCGATATTTTAATTGAACGGTCAGCAAGTTGGAGTGTTACCTTGGTGGGTTTAAGTTCACCAAGACCCAACTGCTCATATATCGAGTAAGGTAGGAGGTTAACACTAACTCCGAGGTCAAGTAAAGCTTTTTCAATTTTAAAATTTCCAATAATACAGGAAATTGTTGGACAACCAGGGTCTTGTACTTTGGTGGAGAATTGTTCTGAAGGATGGCGCTTACCTGCTCAGTGAGGAAAGCCTTCTTCTGCACCTTCATCATACGCTTTACTGTGCACAAATCTTTCAAAAATTTAGCATACGAAGGAATCTGTTTGATTGCATCCAACAAAGGAATGTTGATTTTTACTTGTTTAAAAATTTCAAGAATATCAGCATTTTGAACCAATTTGTGAGAATGTTGCAATCTTTGGGGAAATGGAGCAGGTATTGGGGCTTTTACAGGCACATCCAATTCAACCTTCTCAAGTTCACCATCACTCTTGGAATTTAAAGAGTTGTTGGTCTCATCAACTTTCGTTGTTGAAATACTCTTATCAATTATTTTTCCACTGCGTAGAGTGGTGATGGACTTGGCATGTTCAAATTTTGAATCAGAGGGATTTGAATTTCTTACCTCAAATTTACCTTTTGGATTTGGCTGAGGTTGAGCAGGAAACTTACCCTTTTCTTGAGCATGTAATGCAGAGGTCAAGTCGCTGATAGAACTTCTCATCTCAGTAATGGCCTGCATTGTCTGAGTGTTGATATTGGCTTGCCCCTGCATAAAAGTCTGTAATGTCTCCTCAAGGGTTTTCTTATGTGGAGGCACATAAGGAGTAGAAGAAGATGGCCCTTGAGGATTTTGATTTATATTGGACTCATTCCTCCAACTAAAATTGGGATGATTTCTCCATCCAGGATTATATGTTTCCGAATATGGGGAAGAAAATGGTCTCCGATAAGAATTCATGGCATTTGCTTGTTCGTGCAACACCTCTTTAAAAGCAGGGATTGTTGGACAATCCTGAGTTAGGTGTCCACTAATCTCACAAATGCCACAATTTTCTTCTTCCTTTTCAATGGCCTTAGCCGAGTTTACCTTCCTAAGTTCCATGGCTTCGACTTTTCTTGTCAGACTTGCTATCCTAGCATTTACATCATCATTTCCTTTAAGAACATACATACCTTCTTGAGACATGGCACTGAGTTTGAGCTTATTTGACCGATTAGAACGATCTGTGTTATCCCAAGATTGGGCATTTTCAGCTAACTGGTCAAAATAGTCCCAAGCGTCATCAGGATCTTTATTTAAAAAATCGCCGTTACACATCATTTCTACAAATTGACGCATTTGAGATGTTAAACCTTCATAGAAAAAACTAATTGTGCGCCAAGTCTCATAACCATGATGTGGGCAAGTTAGCAACAATTCTTTAAAACGTTCCCAACACTGAAAAAATGTTTCATTTTCCTTTTGAGAAAAATTCATAATATTTCTGCGAAGAGTGTTGGTCCTATGAGTAGGAAAAAACTTTTTTAAAAATTCTCTTTGCATTTCTTGCCAGGTGCCAATAGATCTTGGTCTCAAGGAGTTCAACCAATTTTTAGCTTTTTCTTTTAGAGAAAAAGGAAACAACTTTAATCTAACCACATCATCATTGATAGTTTGAGTTTGTAAAGTTGCACAAACCTCTTCAAATTCCTTTAAATGCAAATAAGGGCTTTCTGCATCTAAGCCATGAAACTTGGGAAGTAATTGGATTACTCCTGGTTTTAAATCAAAATTTCCCATATTCGTAGGAAAAATCATACATGATGGAGTACTTGTCCTTGTAGGCTGCAAATATTCACACAAAGTTCTCATTGGCGGATTATTTTGTGCCTCTTCATCGTCATGAACACTACTATCGTCAGCCATGGTATTAGATTGAGAATTTTTAGAATCACTTGACAAAGTATCAACCAATTTACTTAAAATGATTTCCTCTCTTCTCAATCTACCCGTTTGATCACGTTGCCACGAGATCATTCATCATAGAGGATTGAACATAAAAATAAAATAAAATAAAATAAAATGCAAAACAAGCAATAAAGTAAAAGAAAAAAAAAAATTTTTTGAAAAGAGATTACCAAACGGTGTGAATTAGGAAGCAATGTTACATGCTCTGATTTTTTCCGTAAAAAAAAATCGTACCTGCAAAAAGAATATAAAAAAAACAATTATCAAAAGATTTCTAAAATAAAATAAAAAAATTATCACACGTTGCAATCCCCGACAACGGCGCCAAAAACTTGTTGCGACTAAACTTCAACTCAAATTAATGAATCAAAAATCTAGTGCAGTTTTACCTGCAAGTATACAGGTGTTGTAGTATCTTACAGGATCGAATCCACAGGGATTGACTTTTGTGATAAATAAAATAAAGTCAGACAATGAAACAAAATTACGAAAAGGAACGTGCAATCAAATGAAGATTGATAAAATGAATGGAACTAGAATGATAAAATGAATGGAAGAAGACTAAGGTTGATTTACTTCAATTAAACTAGAATAATGATTCTGTTTAATTGGTAGATTTAGCATTTAAGATTGAGAAAAACAGACGCTTATGATTGAGCGTGAACGATTGATGATTAAAACATTTACAAATCTATTTGAATATCACAGGGATTCCTCAAGCATTCACTGTATTCGGAAATCACAATGAATCAAGACGAGTATGTAGATAATCTAATTATCCAAATAAAATCTTTCAATCAATCAAACTCGCAAAACAGATTTTACGTGGATTCGGAAACAATATTTAAATCATTAAACTTCACCTCTAACCTTAGTATGAAAATTTAGCCAAACATATTCATTACAAACACTATAGAAATCACATAAATATCCTTCATTAAATAACTAAAATAAAATACAAGAAAGATTAGGAAATAACTTAGAAACAACAAAATCTGAAAATCCAGCTGATACAGGAATAAATTAGAACTAGAAATTGAATTGTAGAAAATAAGAATGAAATCAATGGATGAAAACTCCCTCCACTCAATCCCTTTTTTTTTTCTTCGTACATGACAAACATGAAGCTGAAAGAAATTAAAATCATTCCGGCTTCCTCCTAGAAAATTCAACTCACGGATTCTCCATATTAATTCCAAACTCTCTCCACTCAATACTCTACTTCCCTCTCTATGTCCCTCTACTCTCAACCAAGATAAACCCCAACCAATTAAATTACTCCAGCCGGCCTACACACTTTCAAGAGAAAAATATTTCCAGCCGTCTCCCTCTCTTCAATTCTCTCAACTCCCCACCTATCCCTTTCACTCTACACCCACCAATTGCTTTCAACTCCTTTCTTCCCTCTCTCCTTGTCTCTTCCCCCACTTCTCTCTCCTCATGTCCTCTTAACTCCTCAACCAACCTCAATTTATAGCAGAAAAATCAATAGCCGAAACATCCACTTGCCTCTTGAAGAATTATTTAATTGGTTGTTTTCTCTAATCTTGCACCCACCGGTTGGTCCCTCTCAATTCATGCATTGAATAATTAATCCCAGCCAACTACTCCACTAGCTACCTCTTGAAGAATCAATCAATTTCCTCAATTCCGGTTCCACGTTCCCCTCTCCTTCATCCATTGCTTTATACTCCCTTTTCTTTATTCAATGAATTTCCATCTTTAATCCCCTTTCTCTTCCACTAACTTTGTTGAAAATTCATACACACTCATCCACTCTCCTATCATTTTATTCCAAAGCCTTTCTTCTTTCAACTTTTGCACCCACCGGTCCCTCTTTCTAGCACAATTTTAGCAGATCATGCACCAGCACAATTTCAGCAAATCATGCATCGAATATACACAATCTTTGCACCCACCAGTCGGTCCATCATTCCAGCACAACTCCAGCAAGTCATGCACCGAATATACACACCAACTGGTCCCTCATTCTACACGTCTCACTAGCTCCAAGCTCATGCACCGATCGGCTACAAAAAAAATACAAACACCCACTGGTTGCTTTCTCTTTACTTTCCAGCACAACACTAAGGCACCTCACTTCCTTCCTTTTTTCAGCACATGTCAACTCTTTGTATGACTTTAATGTTGTACCACCAAAATTTCAAGCCTCCGTGAGTTTTGTTCAACCATGAGTCACATGCATCTTGAATGATCAAAGGGAGAAAATAACCATTGATTCTTCATTTTTTGTGTCTTCTTTTTCAGTTGCCAAGCTTCCTCTCAATTAGTATGCATTTTTGATCATAAGTTCCAACCGGATCTCTTTTGAAATTTATTTAAACTGAAAATAAGAAGAAAGAAATAACACTAAAAAAAAAAATAAATTATAAAAAACAGACTATATATGTGAGGAAATATTGTCTCATTAAATCATAATTAAGCATAAACATGATATCAATCAATTAAAAATCACAACTCGTATTTATGCTTATTAATCATTTTTTCATCTAAAACCAATAATAGTATCACGAAGAATTTAAAATACATTGGTTTTAAATAGCTAAAACATGCAATATTTCAGCTCAATCATCCATCTCCTCGAGGATGCAACTTAGTCCTCCGATGAACTGGGAATCTTTCTTTGCGCATGTGAACCCAAACCCAATCTCCAGGTTCAAATATGATATGCCTTCTCCCTTTATTGGCTTGGGAAGCAACCCTTTCATTCTTTTGCATAATTTGAAGCCGTACCCTCTCATGGAGTGACTTCACCAATTCCGCCTTCCTTTGTCCATCCAAGCTACTCCTGCCATCAATCGGTAAAGGCATCAAATCTAAAGGGGTAAGCGGATTGAATCCATAAACAATTTCAAAAGGAGAATATGAAGTAGTAGTATGCATGGTCCTATTATATGCAAACTCTATGAATGACAAACAATCCTCCCAAGTTTTTAAATTCTTATGAACAACAGTGCGTAAAAGCTGAGTTAAGGTCCTATTAACTACTTCAGTCTGACTATCAGTCTGCGGATGACAAGTAGTGGAAAATAAGAGCTTGGTACCCAATTTCCCCCACAACACCTTCCAAAAGTAGCTAAGGAATTTAACATCCCTATCAGAAACAATACTCCTGGGAACACCATGGAGTCGTACTATCTCCCTGAAAAACAAGTCAGCTATGTTTGTGGCATCATCTGTTTTATGGCATGGAATGAAATGTGCCATCTTACTAAATCTATCCACAACCACAAAAATAGAATCTCTACCCCTTTTTGTCCTAGGTAGCCCCAAAACAAAATCCATAGATATGTCGACCCATGGTTCATTAGGAACGGGTAAGGGTGTATACAACCCATGTGGCAACACTTTAGATTTGGCCTTCCTACATGTAATGCATCTGCCACAAATGCGAGTGACATCTCTCTTCATCTTAGGCCAAAAGAAATGTTCATGCAAAATATCCAAAGTCTTCTTGACACCAAAGTGTCCCATTAATCCCCCACCATGTGCCTCACGCACTAGTAATTCACGCATAGAACAACTTGGCACACAAAGTTTGTTTTCTTTAAACAAGTAACCCTCATGCTTGTAAAACTTACCAAATGCCGCCTTATCACATGCCATGTACACATTAGAGAAGTCAGCGTCATCGGCATATAGGTCTTTCACATATTCAAACCCAAGGATCTTAGCACTCATAGAAGTAAGAAGTACATACCTTCGAGATAAAGCATCAGCAACAATGTTCTCCTTACCTTGCTTGTAATAGATGACATATGGAAATGTCTCAATGTATTCCATCCAACGAGCATGCCTTTTATTCAACTTACCTTGACCCTTGAGATGCTTCAATGATTCATGATCGGTGTGGATCACAAATTCCCTAGGCCATAGGTAGTGCTGCCAAGTCTCCAATGCACGAACAAGAGCATAAAGCTCTTTGTCATAAGTAGGGTACTTGAGTGAGGCCCCACTTAACTTTTCACTGAAGAAGGCTATGGGCCGCCTATCCTGCATCAAAACAGCTCCAATCCCTATACCTGAAGCATCACATTCAATCTCAAAAGCTTTGTTAAAATCAGGTAATGCTAGCACAGGTGTAGAGCACAACCTTTCTTTAATGGTGGCAAAAGCATTCTCTTGAGTAACCCCCCAATGAAACCCAACATTCTATTTAATGACTTCAGTGAGTGGTGCAGCAATGGTGCTAAAGTCTTTAACAAAACGCCGATAAAAGCTTGCTAAGCCATGGAAGCTTCTTACCTCAATGATGCTCTTTGGCGTTGGCCACTCCTTGATGGCCTTGACTTTCTCTTCATCCACCTCAATACCCTTTGTACTAACAACATATCCAAGAAAAACAACTCTTTCCATGCAAAAGGTACATTTCTTGAAATTAGCATACAACTTTTCACATCTCAACACATTAAACACACATCTCAAATGCTCAATATGCTCATTTAAGTCCTTGCTACACACTAGGATATCATCAAAATACACGACCACAAACTTGCCAATGATTGCACGTAGGACATGGTTCATCAATCTCATGAAAGTACTGGGCGCATTTGTAAGTCCAAATGGCATAACCAACCATTCATAAAGGCCATACTTGGTCTTAAAAGCAGTTTTCCATTCATCACCCTCTTTCATTCTAATTTGATGGTACCCGCTTTTAAGATCAATTTTATTAAAAAGACAAGAGCCATGCAATTCATCAAGCATATCATCTAATCTAGGTATGGGATGCCGATACTTTACCGTAATATTGTTGACCGCCCTGCAATCAACACACATTCTCCATGTCCCATCCTTCTTTGGCACTAATAGCACTGGTACTGCACATGGGCTCATGCTCTCCCTCATGTACCCCTTTCTCATCAAGTCCACAACTTGCCTCTGAAGCTCCTTTGTCTCCTCTGGATTACTCCTATAGGCTGGTCGGTTTGGAATAGCAGCTCCAGGTACAAAATCAATCTGATGCTCAATGCCTCTAATGGGTGGCAACTCATTAGGCATCTCCTTTGGGAATACATCATCAAACTCCTGCAACAAGAAAATAGCCAAACTAGGAAGAGACTGGTGAGTGTCATCAAGAGTAAGATAAGACTCTTTATAGACAAGAAAAATCATAGGGCGATCTGCGAAGAAAGCCCTCTTAACCTCACTCTCTCTGGCATAGAAACTTACTTTTGTCTTTCCTTTCCTCTCTACAGACTCTCTTTTTTTTTTTTCTCTCGTGGCTCTACTCTTTTTTCTCTACTCTCAGCCACATCTCTACTTTCTTTTTCACTTTTTTTTTTGTGCTCATTTTCACTATCACTCTTTCTTTTCTGCTCAATCTCTTTTTCACTCATTCTTTTTTGATCACTCTCATTTTCACTCTTTCTTTTTTGATCACTCTCACTTTCACTCTTTCTTTTCTGAGCAACCTCACTTTTCAGTTTCAGTTGGTCTTCATAGACCTGGCTTGGAGTTAAAGGAGCAAGCTTGATTGTTTTGCCCTCCTTTACAAAGCTGTACATGTTTTTGAACCCATCATGTGTCACCCTCCTATCATACTGCCACGGCCTCCCCAACAAAATATGGCCAGCATGCATAGGCTCAACATCACAAAGCACCTTATCCTGATACCTCCCAATTGAAAAAGGAACTAACACTTGTCTATCCACCCTAACTTCCCCACAATCATTCAAACACTGCAATTTGTATGGTCTAGAGTGTTTTAAGGTTGGTAAATTCAATTTCTCAACCAAAGTAGTACTAGCCACATTAGTACAACTCCCTCCATCAATGATCATACTACATACTTTGCTGTTGACGTGACATCTAGTATGGAAAATGTTCTCTCTCTGTTGCTCGGCATCATCCACCTTAATGTGTGTGTTGAGAGCATGCCTAGCAACAAGAGACTCACTCACAGCGTATATCACTCCTTCGTCATCACTAGCATCAACCAACTCAGGCACTCCATCACGATCATCCTCACTCTCAGTCATCACCTCCCCATTGTCACGCATAATCATCACTCGCCTATTTGGACATTGAGAAGCAATGTGCCCTGAACCCAAACACTTAAAACATTTAATATCTCTATTCCTTGAGGTTTGAGATTCTACCTTGACTTTGCTGCTAGGTCCCTCATCTTTGCCCTTAGGTTGTTCGATCTTTCTCTTTGCTTCAGCAGGATCATTCCTATCCCATTTTGATTTCCAAGTAGTGCTAGAAACCGAAGTGTACCTTGCTGTCCCTTTTCTCTTTAATTGCCTCTCCAGCTTCATAGCCATGTGCACCATGTCCTCGATCTCCACATAATGTTGCAATTCAACCACATTGGCTATATCTCTATTCAAACCACTCAAAAATCTAGCCATGGTGGCCTCCCGATCCTCCTCTACATTAGCCGAATCATAGCCACCTCCATCTCCTTATGGTAATCCTCCACACTCCTAGACTCCTATGTAAGATTTTGGAGCTTTTGATAAAGGTCCCTATAGTAGTGACTAGGTACAAATCTCCGCCTCATGAGAGCTTTCAACTCTCCCCATGTCTCTATAGGCCTCTCATGATTCCTCCTCCTAGTGGTCACTAATTGATCCCACCAAATAATAGCATAATCAGTGAATTCAATTACTGCCAACTTTATTTTCTTCTCCTCAGAGTAATTATGACAATCAAATACCAAATCTATTTTTTTCTCCCACTCTAGATAAACCTCTGGGTCAGTTCTACCTTGGAAAGATGGTATTGTCATTTTGATGCTCCCCAAGTCTCTATCGACACCATCCCGACCCCTTAGGTTCCCCTCAAATCCTCTTTCACGCCTAACTCCTCTATGTCTACCCAACCCAATTTCAGATGTTAGGTCTTCCTCATCCTCATCATCTCCTTCATTCTCATATGCATTTTCAACCCTAGGCTCACGTCGCCTCCGATTTCTCACACCTTGCAAATTTCTAATCTCTGCTTGTTGTTGATTCATCCTATCCTCCATTGTCCTAATAGCATGTTCATCCGCTCAAACTGTTGTTGCATGGCTTGCAACACAAATGAGTTATCTGCTATCCCCTTGGGTGATGAGCCACTGCGGTGAGACATTGTAATGTGCAGCAAAAATAAAATGTTAGCAGAAAAAGAAAGGACCTCACACGCTCCCTTACGTGTTTACACTCAAATGATGGCACTCCACTCGTGTTTCACTATGAATTGACTTTTTTTTTTTTTTTCCGATAATAATCTCACACTCTCTTGCCTTTTACCCCGAGTTTTCCCACTCAAGTTCTTTCAGAACTAATTGAACTCAATCAAGACAAAGCAACCTTGTTTAATCCCAACTAGCAATTAGATCCAAGAAACAAGAACAAGATAAACACGGAAGGAAAGAAACGACATGAGAATCATGGAAATTATACAAATGGAAGAGTGATTGTAACACAAGATACCAACTATAATGAAGGATGCACAACCCCAATGATGAAAGGCTCAAGAAAAAAATTTTTGGTTTTTTCTACACTTTTTTTTTTCTTGACGATTTTTTTTTCCTTTCTTTTCTTTTCTTTTCTTTTCCTTTCTTTTCTTTTCTTTTCTTTTCTCAACAATTCATCCACAAACAGAAATATTCAATTGGGATAATCAAACAATTGAATTCAAACACATAAAAATTGACAAGGAAATAGATGGGAATCAATGAAACCATAGAAATTTCAACCCTAAATGGTGCAAATTTTCGCAGCCCTAGGAAAAACGAATTTCTATACTTTTTTTTTTTTTGGAACCTTAGAACAATGAAGCTCTAGAATTAAAGATGCAATAAACAAAAGATATAATTAGACTTGAATGGAAACCTTGATCTGAATACCAAATGATATGAACCCGCGGGAAGAGAATCCCTTGATCTTCTTGGCTCTCGCTCTTGTAATTGGCCCATCTGGAACTTGCAAAGGATCTTTAAGAGTAGGCTTGCCTTGGTTCCCATCACTGGTTCTTCTTCTTTCAAGCCCATCTTGAGTGTTGGGCTCTTGCTAGCTTCTTCCCAAGTGGTTTGTACTAATCCTTGCATTGCTTCCTTGATCTTCTTGGCTCTCGATCTTGTAATTGGCCTATCTGGAACTTGCAAAGGATCTTTAAGAGTAGGCTTACCTTGGTTCCCATCAGAGATCATTTGCAAATTCTAGATGGGGCAATTACATGATTGAGAGCTAGGAAGAGCAAAGAAGCAATGTAAAGATTGGTGCAATCCACTTGGGATGTGTCTAGCAAGATCCCAACATTCAAGATGGGCTTAAAGGAAGAAAATCCAATTTCATTCATGTGATACAACAAGCTATGGAAGACATGACTTGGGCCTTTTGTTATTGAAGGCCTTGAACTTGTTTATTTCATTAAAAGGGCTTATTTTATTAGTTATAGGAATTAATCTAGAATAATTATGCTTCGGGGATGTCCAGCCAACATGTCTTATTTCTAATGAAGTAGAGTTTTTAGGAAGGCCTTGTATTTTGGCCGATGACTTATTTGGAAAATTATTATTTTATTTAAACTAGGGTTTTAGAAATTACTGTAACACAACACTGTTCATGCTATAGTACCGTGACACTATTCACTAGGGTTTCTGTGGATGGTTATTTAAACAAGGAGTTATTGTAGCGCAGCACTGTTCACGAAACTTTAGTTTCGCACTATTCATTCAAAGGTATTTTTGTAAAGGGCTAGTTTTATTTTAGCCGATTTATGAGGGTTTAGTTTAAATATATCTTGTTGCCTCATTTTAAAAACATTATGAAAGTTTATGAAATTGATGAGTTTTACTCATTTTGAGTTGAATTTATCTCCTCTTGTTCTTCATTGAACGTTTAAACTTATCAAAGGTAAATCACAACCTTTGTGGCATTCCTCCTTTGTAATCTAGGTTCTTGAGACAGGTTCTTCAACGAGTCTAAATTTTAAGTTAATCTAGGTTCTTGAAACAAGTTCTCAATGGGTTTAGATTCTCCATCCATTGATTTGATTTGGCTTTCTCGGGTGAGTTTTTCAAATTGATTGTGGGTTCAAGGGATTCCAATTCCATGGGTTCCCATCATTTGGTATTAGAGCCAAGTGCCAAAATTCTATAGTTTTCTTTATAGGGCTGGCTGAATTACTCCTAATCCTAGGGTTTTTTGTATTGGTCGAAATTCTATCTTGTTAGGGCTGCCAAAAATTTGACCATGTAGGGTTTCATTGATTCCCTTCTATTTCCTTCTCAGTTTTTATGTGTTTGAATTCAATTATTTGATTGTCACAATTGAATATTGCTATTTGTCATTGAATTGGTGAGAAAAGAAAAGAAAAGAAAAGGAAAAAATAAAAATAAAAAATAAAAAGAAAGGAAAAGAAAATTTCAAAAAAAAAATGGAAAAAAAGGAATACATATCATTAAAGGAATACATATCATTATAGTTGTCTTGTGATTACTCTTTCCCTGGTATCATTTTCTCGAGTCTCGTGTCATTTTATTCTTTCCGTGTTTTCTCTTGTTCTTATTTCTTGAACCTAATTACTAGTTGGGATAAAACAAGGTTGTATTATCTTGATTGAGTTCAATTAGTCCTTAAAGAACTTGAGTGGGAAAACTCTTGAGGTAAAAGGCAAGAGAGTGTGAGATCATTATCGGGAAAAAGCCAATTAAGAGTGAAACACAAGTGGAGTGTCATTATTCAAGCGTAAACACGTAAGGGAGTGTGTGAGCTTTTTACTACTAACATTCTTTTTGTGCATCACATTACGATATCTCATAATAGTGACTCCAAATTGAAGGGGGTGGCAGACAATTCATTCCTTGTGTTACAGTCCATGCATAAAAAGTTTGAAAGGTTAAATTTGGTGTTGGGGGAAGTGAATGATAAGATGGATCAATGAGGTGCAGTGATTAGAAATCTACAAGGTGGGAGAGATAAGAGGAGACTTGAGGCTAGTATTGAGAATAAGTATGATAAGAATGAAGAGTATGGTGAGTTTAATGCAATATTTTATGGTTGAATGTTGATTTCACTAAGTTACTAATTGGATTTAAATTGAAAATAGATTGAACCTCTTGCTCTTGTTTTGTTGTTGACGTAAGGCACAACAAAAGCTTGAAAATTATCAAGGCTTCTCTCAATTGTTTGTTAATGTGTATTCGGCTAGTAAAGTAGAAAATCTCTTAGGAAAATATTGCAAAACTTGAGCTTATCTTTTTATCTTCCGATTATCAATGCCTTGATTGGGTTGTTAATCGAGAAAATTATCTAGAATCCAAAATAAAGAGTCTCATACCCAACCCAAGTGTTCATTAATTTTTTTTTTTTTAGAAACTCTAATTTCAACTTCGATTATCTTTTTGCATTGCATTTGAATTTTATTTTCATCTCTCATACTTGATTCATTTGTTACTCACAAATCTCTTATGCACTTTGATAACCCATTGTCCCTGTGGAATACGATTTTGGACTTATCCTTGATACAATTTGACACTTCTACACTTGGAAGCACATTCGACCACGAGTCAAGGATGCTTTAAGCATCAGTGGTTATACCACATCTTTTGATTTCATTCCCCACTGTATTAAAGACTTGGTTTAACTTGTTTAAAAAAAAAACATGGTATAACAAGTAATAGACAACATTTTATAACATGGCATAACATGTAAAATAGAATTTTACATGACATAACGTACATGTAATAGTTGCATACATAACATGGCATACTTACAACCTATCAGCATATGTTACATGACATACTTGCGACAGATAGCAATACGTGATGAAATATATTGTGTAATAGATAAGCATTTTGTGACAACATAATTCGTGTAACAGATAAACCTGTAATGACTTAGCATGGCATGTCATATATAATAACATACATACATAAACTGTTGTTCCCTTATCCATCACACATACACAGTAAACTGATAGTAAGTTAAAAGGTAACTTACCTCAATTGTTGTGTTTTACGAGAATAAAGTGCGAAACATGAAAAACTGTAAGATGGTATTCCAAAAGTTAGAAATTTAATTACTAATAATTAGAAACATGTAAAAGAGAGACAACTTACGATAAAATTGCCATTTTACCCTCTATATATGAAAAAATAACTATTTTACTCCTAACTTAAGGATTTTACATTCTAAATCCAAAAATTATCAAAATTTACATTACTCATGTAAATTTTTCCCTAAACTCAAATATCAATTCAGAAAATTTTAAAACAATTCACAACTATGTGAAACTGACTATGGCTAAAATATTCATAGGCCATTTCTCTTGATTTGTTGCTATTTCTTCCAACTTCAAAACTTTTGATTAAACCAAAATTTTACAATAAAGATCTTCCTATCCTAAGTTTAAAAACATACTTAAAACTTCCATTAAGAAAAAGCTAATCATCAATACCAAACTTTTTGTTAAAAGACCCAAAATTTTTAACAAAAAGCAAACCTTTGAATCACAAGTTTTGACCTCAATCAAAACATTTCAGAGAATTCCAAAAAATCAAATCTTACTCCAAACATATTTATAGTATCATCCTAAGATCAACAATACTTTAAATAATCAAACAAAATTCACAAAACATTACAAAACAATACCTGAAGTTTTTGGTTTTACACATCCAAAAATAGAAACTTTTTTCTCAACTAAGTTGGATCAATCTCTTGATCCCATGTCTTAAAAAAATGAAATTTTCAAATTAAAACACACATGGTTTAAAAATGTATTTTAAAGAAAATCCAACCATCAAACTTAAAATCATATGGCTAAAAATCAATGAAACATGGATCAAACTCAAAAACATCAAATCTTAGGCCTAACCGAAATATCATATCTTTGAAACTAATACTAAATATCTTCAAACTAACATCCCAACATGAAAATATGAAAACATAGGATCATCACATAAAAATATCAAAACCTTTGGAGTAAGATTAAGCCACGAAATATTTAAACTTTCTCAAAACAAAAACTACTTTTCCACAGAAACTACACTCAAAGGCAAAAAAATTTTATCTCGTGAGAAAATACTTACAAAGGATCGAAAATCTCCACACAAAAAGACCCAGAAATCTGCCCGAGAGAACTTTTTTGGGTTTCTCTCAAAGAATTGAGTGAAGAAGCAATGAAAGTGAGTGCAATGTGTCTTGCACAACTTTAGAAATCTGGAGGGGGAAGTTATGGGCTTGAATGACCCTTGATTGGAGGTGGCTATGTCACATAAAGTGGAGGAGAGTGAGGGTCATGGACTGCCTGCACCAGCTGTGAGGTATGGAGGGTGATGAGAAGGGTTTCTCATTCACATTAAGACAATATTGGGTGCAGCCAAGGGCAGTGGATGGCCTGCCATGTCGGGGAAAATCTTCTTCAAGAAGCTTTGCCAAGGTGACCAAATTTGTGGGCCTTGGTGGGTCTCAACGAAGTGGGCTTCAACTTGGGTTTTGGTTGGGGTTTGGGATGCTATCAAGCCCAAATTCAATTTTTCTTGGACCAATCCAATTTTCAAGGTTTAAAAGGTTGGATAATCATGTCATAAAAAGAATTAGATAAATTAATAGCATGTGAAAGTGATTTAATCAAGTGATTAAATACAATGCTAGAAATTTGACCAGAAAGGGTTTGAAAGCCAACTTTAGGGTTTGGGGAAACCTTTTAGGGTTTCGGTCTCAACCAAGCATTTGGAGTTTTAATTGGATTCTAACCATTTAGGGTTTCACTAGGGTTGAAACCTCTTTTGTCTTGCACAATTTGGTTGATTAGATAAAAGAATAGGGTTTTGCTTAGGTGGTATGATCTCACACCGTAATTCCTTCACAATCTATCTCATGGTTCCTATTTGTGTCAAGTGTCCAAAACTATTCACCAAGTATGGATAAGATCTTTCCAAGTTTCCAAATAAAACTTCCCTAACCTAATTTGGATATTCTACACTGTGATTTTAAAAATACTATGCTAAGTGTTACTATCGAGGTTACTATTCACTCTGGGAAAGTGAAAAATAAACTTTTCACTATAAAATCCTAAAGATTCATACAACCCCAACTGTGTAATTCATTTATAAAAAGTCAACCCCAAAATGCCTCAAAAAAAATGCGTTTTCGAATAAGAGTATTGTCTGAAATTGAAAATACGATTATTAGGCCATAAAATCCTAAATAATCAACTGAGTCAATTGGCACATACCATAATGCTTTCTGACACTTCTAACTATCTCCAATAAATAAAATCGTACTTCTGGCACTATAGTGAGTGATAACACTAACTATACTAACAGACTAAACCCTATGCGATTAGTTGATTTGTGAAAGCTTATGGGGTTTTCACGAGGTTCCTAAAACTTATAGAAATTTCACTATTGAATTTCTAGCAAGCTGTTACACTAAGGACAATGCCTAGTATAATCTTAGCACTACAAGCCAAAAGGGATTTCAGGGGGGAGCTGAAGCTTATTTAGTCCAAGTGGCACTCAAATCGAGAGAACTTAAGGAAATGTTAGGAATCCAATAGTGGAGGAGTTCCCTGAAGTGTTTGAGGATGGCCTTCTAGGACTGTGCCCTTCTCGAAAAGTCAAGTTCTCAATTGAATTGGAGATAGGGATAGCTTCAAATCACAAGGCACCTTGTAGAATGATGCCATCAAAGTTAAAGGAACTGAAGTTTCAGTTACAAGAATTATTGGCAAAGGGATTTCATTAGACGTAACACATTGCCTTGGGGAACATCAGTGCTATTCGTGAAAAAGAAGTATGGAACTCTTAGAAAGTGCATTGACTATTAGGAAATGAACAATGTGATAATAAAGAACAACTATCCCTTGCCTAGAATAAATGATTTGTTCAATCAGTTGCAGGGAGCCTCAATATTTTCTAAGATTGACCTTAGGTCTAAGTATCACTAGTTGAGGATTAGGGAGTGATGTGTCAAAGATTGCCGTTTGGTTGCTAATTCCCCAACAACATTCATGGATATATGACTAGGTTGTTCAAGCCTTTTTTGGATATGTTGTCGATGAAATTATGGTTTACTCTAGGGACACCTAAGACCATAGGAACCGATTGAGGCTGGTATTGGGAAAGCTAAAGGAACACTAGTTGTTCGCCAAACTCAATAAATGTGAATTTTGGTTGGAGGAGGATTAAGTTTCTTGGTAATGTGACATCTAAGGAAGGAGTCAAGGTGGATCCGGATAAAATTCAGGTGGTAGTGAATTGGCAACCCCTAGGATGCTTGGGTACGTTCTAATGCAAGAAGGAATGATAGCGGCATACGAATCACGACAATTGAAGGACCATCAAAGGAACTATCCTACCCACAATTTAGAACTAGTAGCAATGGTCTTCGTCTCTCCTTGAATGGAGGAGAAAATTGCTAGTATAATTTCATAACAAGAAGATGTCCTTGCCTCTATGTAGAAGATAAGAGCGACGGACTATCTCAAATTAAAGGACTAGCAAAGAAAGGACCCAAAGTTGCTAGACATCCAACAAAGGACAATAAAGAGAATGGATCCTTGCATTTCAATCTTAGTGGGTACAAAAAAAAATTGTGCAAACGATGAAGGGTGGTCCTTACGAATTCAAAGATTAAGGAAAAGATAGGTAAAGCTCAATGGTCACCATATTCGATCCACCTGGGTAGTACAAAGATGTACTAGGATAAAAAGAATTTTTGGTGGGAAGGAATGAAGAGTGACATCGCTCACTTCATTGAAAGATGTTTCATGTCCAAACAAGTGAAACCGAACAACATTGACCCACCGAAAGGTTACAACCCTACCTATTCCAGAATGAAAATGAGATGACATTACTATGGACTTTGTAGTTGGGTTACCATAACCCAATCAAAAACAACAAAGTGTGGGTGATAGTAGACTGTTTGACCAATGGCAACCATTTTCTTTTAGTTACTACCACAGATTCCCTAGGGAAGTTAACTCGATTATATGTTAATAAGATAGTCAAGTTGCACAGTATACCTAGGTTTACTTCCCATTTATGGAAAAGCCTACAAGCAGAGATGGGCACTAAACAAAAAAAGACTACACAAAAGGTAGCCTTGCCGCTAGAACTAATCGGAAAATTTATGGAGGAACAACGACAAATGACATGATTGATGAAGAAGCATCGATAACACCAGGAGGAGCATCAATGAGACGAGGATGATTCAGAGGGCTAGGGCCTTGCTCAACTAGAACATCACAATGATGTCATGAGGCCATGTGAGGAATAAGGCATTCAATTAGAGAATGTAATTACCAATAGGAGGATGAAGTGGAGGTCTCACCGAAATCGAGTACCATCAAATCTAACAGAGAAGCTAGTACATAAGAGAGCAATAAAGATGGGTGGCAAAGAAGCAGCTGACGTAGAATACAAGGGGAGGAAACCCTTAATCCAATAACGGGTGACGAGGACTAGGGGTGGATGAAATATTGGTTGTGCCCCCACCCCCAATCGACAAACAGTCTGCATTGGCTAAAAGGACAACTATCTTCCCGTCTAAGGCACATCCCTCATAATTCAATAGTGAGTGATAGTTCTCACCAAATTTTGATGATGAAATTTTTATTAAGGAAGGGAGAATGTGGGGACTACGCCAAACTAAGGGAAGGAATCCCCTCGCATGGGCAAGATGCTAGTGACAATGAGGCAATCGGGTGAGCAAGGTGCGATAAAGGTGGAAGTAAAGTGAGCAATATGTTATAGAGAGCCTAGCAGATGCGAGACAACATCGGGTGATGTCGGAATATTCATCTGACACTAGGCTAGCAAAGGATGTGTTGACCAAAAGAAGGGCAAGCAATGTGTGGCCAATGTGAAAGTAAGGTGAGTAGCATGATGTGGAGAGCTTGGTAGATGTGGGAGCACATGGCAACAAAGGAAGGTTTACTCGACACCAGGCAAGCAAAGGATGTGCTACTCATACAAAGGGCAAGCAAAGGGCAAACACAAGCCCATGTAGAACTAGAAGCACTCTGAGATAATAGGTGTTGTACCCTAGGCCCATGCATCATCAAACAGCACAACAAGACCATGCTTGGGAAGAAGGAATATTGACCTGCACACCTTATCTTCTAACCTCAAAAGTAACGCTGAACTCCACATTGGACCCAAGGCAAGCTACAGAGACATGCACACCTTGTCCCATCAGTTATTCGGTCTCTACCATTATTCAAGTCTAGAGGACAAATGGACGAACAAGATTAAACTTCTCTCATTCAAGCATGACGGAGGTAATAGGAAATGTCAAGTCGCATAGGGGTTGTAACTGGCAGTCCTGCCAAATAAAAGGGTAATGGATGGTTGTTAACAACTCAATTTAGAAATCATAAAGAACTTCAACACTTTTCAACTTTCTATTCGAAGGTTTCGAAGACTCCAAGAGCTCATAGCCTTTGTCAACCTAAGGAGCATCACTCCAGCTCAACCATTTGTATCTAGAGCACTATCCGGGTAGGTTCACTCCTACAACCAAACGAAAAATGTGGGGTGAATGATTATGGGTATGTTTAGAGTTTGGCTATTCTACTTTTTGGATCCTTCTCTTATAAAAATGCATACTTTTCTCATTATGTTTATGGAAAACTTTAATGATGTGATTTCATAATGATGTGATTTAACGTGATGCACTTTCAATGTGCTTTGTACTCATGGGATCAAGTTGAGGATTTCCCATACCATTTATGAGCAGAACTTTGCCATGAGTTTCATATGGGTAAAAGGACTCCCAGCGATCACTGAGGTGGGACATTTGCATATTGGCTTCACTTGATATTGTGGATAAAGAGAGAGTCTTTATGTTGATTAGGTGAAGTGTCCTTGGTGGTGTTTTGGTCAAGGTGTTTCATGTGCTAATTGGGTAAAGAGATTTCCCATGTAGAACAGGTGTAGTGATTCCCTAATTGTTTTTGGTTAATGTGTTGACGTATTAACCATGTAGAGAAATTTCCCGTTGAGATGGCAGGAGTGTTTTCCCATACTTGATGATACTTATTGATGTAAATGTTTTACTTATAGGGTGACTCTTCGCCATGCTAATGAATATATATGTGTTCTGCTTTGAGGGTGATTCCTCACCATGCTTGGGAATACATATATTTTGGCTTAGAGGGTTTTAACCTCATGAGGTTTTCTTGAAAGATCCCCTTGTGGTGGTCCCACCTACTGTTTCATTCTTCGGAGCTACAGAGTCTAATGTAGATGTAGCCTAGGAAATCCTTGAGAAACATAAACCAGCCTAACCTGAAGCGTAAACATGGAGGTCTGTCTCCGTATAGTTTTATACTTTGTAAATTAAGATGTTCAATGTGGTTAGGTGACGAGTACTTAGTGGGCCACTATATTTTGATGTAAGTGATGACCTTATGATAGTGTGTAATTATATTTGGGAGGAAGTAATATTGACATAATTCTCTTGATGTGAACCCCAATCGACTGGCTTTGAAACCCAACAACAATATTGGATAAAACTAACCCTAGAAAGTCAAATCAAGTCAATGGATGGAGACTCTAAACCTGTTGAGAACTCGTTTCAAAAACCTAGATTATATTAAAATCTAGACCCGTTGAAGAACCATCTCAAGAACTCGGATTACAAAGGAGGAACGCCACAAAGGTTGTAATTTACCTTTAATAAATTCAAAAATTCAAGAAGAACAAGAGGAGATAACTCAACTCACAATGAAAATTCAATAATGTTTGCCCTTCTCAAATGAGGCTACAAGTGGTTTAAATAAAAAATTTCCAAAAACCCTAAGTGCATAGTGCCACAGGTACTGTAGCATGAACAGTGCCGCACTACAGTAACTTCTAAAACCTTAGTTCAAATAATATAATAACTTTTCAAATAAGCCCTTGGCGAAAATACAAGGCCTTCCCAGAAATCCTAGTTCATAAGAAATAAGACATATGTGGGCTAAGCATCCTCAAGCTCACTTACTCTAAACTAATAATAAAAATCCTTTAAACAAATTGAAAGCCTTAACAACAATAGGCCCTATCTCCAAGTCCTGTCTTCCAAAGTTTGGATCAAGTGGATCAAAACTGGTTTTCCTTCTTTCAAGCTTATCTTGAGTGTTGGGCTCTTGCTATCTTCATCTCAATTGGATTGCACCAATCCTTGCATTGCTTTCTTGATCTTCTTGGCTCTTGATCTTGTAGTTGATCCTTAAGATTTGGTCTACCTTGGGCCCCATCATTCCACCTCTCCTCAAAAGGATTCAACATTGAATCTCCACTTAGATCAAAGGGAAAAAGATCATAAACATTGAAAGTAGCAAAAATATGGTACTTACCTAGAAGATCCACTTGATATGAATTATCATTAATTTTCTCAAAAATGTGAACCCGTTTGATTATATTATAATCTAGATCAGTTGAATAACCCGTCTCAAGAACCCGGATTACAAGAAGGAACGCTACAAAGGTTGTGATTTACAATGAATAAAAGAAGATAAACTCAACTCACAATGAATAAAATTCATCAATTTTATAAACTTTCATATGCTGTCTAAGATGAGGCAAGAAGATGTATTTAAACTAATCACAAAACCCTAGGCTAAAATAAAACCAGCCTTTCACAAAAATACCCCTAAGTGAACAGTGAAGTGCTATAGTTCCATGAACAGTGATGTGCTATAGTACTCCTTGAAACCCTAGTTTAACAAAAATAGTAATTTTCCTAACATGCCCTTAAGTCCTTCTCATCATAAATCCAATTATTTCAAACAAATAAAATAAACTCTTTTAATGAAATAAATAAGTCCAAGGCCTTCAATAACAATAGGTCCAAGTCGTGTCTTCCATAACGTATCACATGAATGAAAACTGGATCTTCTTTTCTCAAGACCATCTTGAATGTTGGGCTCTTGCTAGACTTGACATGGATCTTCTTCTCTCAAGCCCATCTTAAATACTAGGCTCTTGCTAGACTCGATCCCAGTAGATTGCACCAATCCTTGCATTACTTCCTTGCCCTTTGTTGAACCCAAGGTTTCAAGTTTCATGTGATTATAAATCTACACATGGATTTTGATGATAACAAATGAATTCAAAGAATAAAGGAGTTTCAAGCTCAAGTTGTTCACACAATGGAATCAAGCACATCAAAGAACCAAGCATGAGCAAGAAGGAAACAAGTTCACATTAAAGTCATAGAGTAATATTGTAAATCTCTTAAAATTCAAAATTAGGATTAATGCTCAAAATTAATATTTTATCATAAAATATTAAAATACATTTTCCACATGTGCATGAATTTTTTTTGAAAATTAAATTTGAAAATTTTGAAAGATGATTGATTGTCATCTTTTGCATGTGCATGCCTTGATTAAAGAGTTGAACTTTGAAAATATTAAAGATGATTGATTGTCATCTTTCACATGTACATGTTTTATTTGAATATTTTCAAAAGTGATTGATGCTTTTTTAGACTTATACAAAAGGTAGATGATTTTGTTTGAAAAATTTGAAAAGTAAAGTGTGCTCATTTTGTCATATGCAAAAAGTAAAAGATTAGGTTTGAATTTTTTGAAAAGGAAAATGTGCTCATTTTGTCATATGCCAAAAGTAAAAGATTAAGTTTGATTTTTTTTGAAAAAGTGAATTATGTTGTCTTTGACTATTGAAAAAGATGAACCTTTTATTTGAATTTTTTGAAAAAGTGAATGATGTTGTCTTTGACATGTGAATCTTTTTAAATTTGAATTTGAAGTCTCATATGACTATAAATAGATCATTTGAGAGCTTCACATTCACAACACCAAGAGCATACAACATTCATTCAAATCTTTCATTCTCTCTTCTCTAAGCATTGGGCATTAATCCTTGTTCATTTTGAGAGATATAGTTTGCGCTGTATTGTTCTTATTTCACTCATTGAGGAGTATTTTCTGATAACCTACCCACTATCAGCTTTTGTATCAGAAAAAGGGTGTGTATAACCCTTATACGTGTAGAAAGTATTCTACACGGGGAATAGTTGAATCACCACGTGTAAGGTGATTGCAAGTGTAGAGGGTGTTCTACACGGATCCTTTGTAGCGGTGTTGTTCAAAGGTGTAATAGGTTTCTATCTCCACCTGAAGGATGTTGAATAGTGAATTTGGAAATCCTCAAGGGGTAGCTTGAGGCGAGGACGTAGGTAGTGGGGCCGAACCTCGTTAACATACTGAGTTTGCTTCTCTCTTACCATTACTCTTTATATTTATTGTTATTTCATATTTTGTTTATATTTTATGTTATATATTTGATTTATAATTGTTATTTTTTTTTAATACAACTCAATTCACCCCCCTCTTGTGTTAGTCATCTGGGCAACAATTGGTATCAGAGCTAAAAGCTCTATTATAAGATTAACTATCTTTTGAGTTAAGATCTTATGGCTAACATTGCAGCTTCATTTGGTGAAGGTCAATCTAGCAGTCGGCCTTCACTCTTTTGTGGAGATACTTACTCATTCTGGAAAGTTAGAATGAGAATATTTCTTCAAGCTCAAGGTAGAGAAATCTGGAAATGTATTGTAAATGGACCTTATATTCCAACAAAAGTGGTTGATGGAGTAAAGGTCAAAAAGGAAGAAGAAGAGTTTGATCGTGAAGACGATAGACTTTATATTTTAAATTTAACTACTATGAATTTATTATATAATGCTCTTAATGGAAATGAGTTTAATAGAATAATGAATTGCGCTACGGCAAAGGAAATTTGGGATAACTTGGAAGTAACTTATGAAAGAATTTCGCAAGTCAAGGAATCAAAAATTTATATTCTTACTCATGAATATGAAATGTTTAAGATGAATGATGATGAATCTATTTCTAGTATGCACACTCGTTTACTAACATTATAAACAGCTTGACAGCTCTTGGCAAAGTTTATTCCAAAGTGGAGATAGTAAGAAAAATTCTCAACTCTTTACCAAAGTGTTGGGAATCAAAAGTTACAGCGATTCTTGAAGGTAGAGACCTCAAGAAGCTCGAAGTCAATGAACTCATCGGGTTACTTATCACCCATGAGTACACATTGAAAAGAGGAGAAGAAGAAGGAAAACCAAAGAAGAGCTTAGCACTTAAAGCTGTTCCTCATGAAAGTGAAAGTGATGAAGATGAAGAAAATGACGATAAAGATGAAGAAGTTGCGATGATAACAAGAAGAATTCAGAGGTTCTTGAACAAAAATAGAACTCCTCCGAGGAAATCCTTTAAAAAGTTTTCCAAGAAAGATTCAGGTAAAAATGACACTTTAATTTGTTATAAATGCAATAAACCTAGTCATATCAAGCCAGATTGTCCTCTGCTAAAGAAAGATCGAAACAAGGGCAAGAAAGCAATGAAAGCTACATGGGATGATGATTCAAGTAGCTCAGATAGTGAAGCAAGCAATGAAGAATCAACAAATCTTTGTCTTATGGCTAAAGATGACATTGAGGTAACAAATCTTGATAATATTGAAAATCCTTCATATGAAGAATTGCAAAATGTTTTAGAAGAGATTTATGAGGAATTTGAAAAATTGGGTATCAAGTATACTGCTTTGAAAAAGAAAAATTATTCTTTAACAAACGAAATTGAAATTTTAAGAAAAGAAAGTATCATTTTGAAAGATGAAAATCTTGAATTGAATAAGAAGAAAACCGATTTAGAAAATATTGTTGAAAACTTTACGAATGGAAAAAGAAATTTTGAAAAACTTCTTGGTAGTCAAAGATGTGTTTTTGACAAGGCAGGATTGAGATATATGCCAAAACAAAAATACAAACCTTATAAAAATTTCTTTGATAATCATTCTACATCAGAGACTAATATTCAAAATTCTTTTCATAAAAATAATTTTGTCAAAAAAGGATATTATTATAATCATTCAAGTTTTTCATATATGTCACATGCTATTTGTAATTTTTGTAATAGAAATGGTCATAATTATCATACTTGTCCTATTAGAAGAAATCATACAATGACTATTAGGGCCGTATGGGTACCTAAAAATCTTATTTCTTCTAATACTAATAAATAAAGGACCCAAAGAACTTGGGTACCAAGAAAAATCATTTTAATTGTTTTTATAGGTATGCATGAAGTCATCCACAAGCAAAAATAAGTGGTTTTTAGATAGTGGATGTTCAAGATACATGACGGGAGACAAGACTAAGTTCTTTGATTTTAGATCTAAAGAAGAAGGACACATGACATTTGGAGACAACTCGAAAAGGAAGATCGTGGGAATAGGCAAAATTGGTAATGAATCTTCTCTCATAATTGAAGATGTTCTACTTGTTGAAAGTTTAAAACATAATCTTTTGAGCATAAGTCAATTATGTGATAAAGGATTTACAGTTACTTTCAAAATGGATAAATGCATTATTTTGAATAATCATTATTGTAATATTTGTTTTATTGCTTTTAGAAACAATAATATTTATACAATCGATTTTGAAGAAATTACCTCACAAGATGCTATTTACTTTTTAGCTCAAAATGAAACTAGTTGGCTATGACATAGAAGATTAGGTTATGCCAATATGGAACTTATTTCCAAACTTTCAAAAAATGATCTTGTGAGAGGTTTACCAAAAACAAATTTTCTTAAAGACAAAATTTGTGATGCATGTTAATTTGGTAAACAAACAAAAACTTCTTTTAAAACTAAGAAACATATTTCCACTACTAGACCATTGCAACTGATACACATGGATCTTTTTGGACCAAATAGAGTTGAAAGTCTAGGAGGAAAATATTATGCATTTGTTATTGTTGATGATTTCTCTAGATATACTTGGGTCATCTTTCTTGCTCATAAAGATGAGGCACATAATGCCTTTACCAAGTTATGCAAGAGAATTCAAAATGAAAAGGGCTATACTATTTCAAGTATCCGAAGTGATAGGGGAAAAGAGTTTGTTAATAAAAATATTGAAACATTTTGTGATGAAAACGGTTTTGCGCATAATTTTTCTGCTCCTTGAACTCCTCAACAAAATGGGGTAGTAGAGAGGAAAAATAGATCTCTTCAAGAGATGGCAAGAACAATGCTCAATGAGAACAACTTGCCTAGTTATTTTTGGGCCGAAGCGATAAGTACTGCATGTTATGTTATAAATAGAGTTATGCTAAGGTCTAAGTTAGATAAAACTCCCTATGAGCTTTGGAATGAGAAAAAGCCCAACATTGGTTACTTTCATGTATTTGGATGCAAATGTTTTATTTTGAATGACAGGGATAATTTAGGCAAGTTTGATACAAAATCTGATGAAGGTATCTTTCTCGGGTATTCTACTAATAGTAAAGCTTATAGAGTATTTAATAAAAAGACTTTGACAGTACAAGAATCTATGCATGTAGTATTTGATGAATCTAATTCTCCACTCTCCAAGAAATCTATTGATGAAGAAACAGAAGGTATAAATAACACAGAAAGTCTCAATCTCAACAAAGAGAAAACAATAGAGGAAGTTCAACATGGAGTCATCAGGAAAGATCATCAAAATTTAATACAAGATGCAACCAAACAGTGGAAATTTGTGAAAGATCATCCAGTGGAACAAATTTTGGGAGAACCTTCACAAGGTGTAAGTACTCGATCATCTCTTAGAAATATTTGCAATCATAATGCTTTTCTATCTCAAATTGAACCCAAAAATATTGATGACGCACTTCTTGATGAATCTTGGATTCTAGCTATGCAAGAAGAGTTGAATCAATTTGAAGGAAATGATGTTTGGACACTTGTTCCTAGACCCAAAAATCATACTATTATTGGAACAAAATGGGTTTTTAGAAACAAGAAAGATGAGTCTGGAGTCATTACTAGAAATAAGGCTCGACTTGTAGCCCAAGGTTTTAATCAAGAAGAAGGAATCGATTATGATGAGACATATGCACCTGTTGCAAGATTAGAAGCTATTCGAATGCTACTTGCATATGCTTGTTATAAAGATTTCAAAATTTTTCAAATGGATGTTAAAAGTGCTTTCTTAAATGGTTTTATAAATGAAGAGGTATATGTTGAGCAATCTCCAGGTTTTGAAAATCATATTTCCCCAAATCATATTTTCAAACTCACAAAAGCATTATATGAACTTAAACAAGCTCCTAGAGCTTGGTACGAGAGACTCAGTGGTTTCTTGATTGAAAAAGATTTTTCAAGAGGAAAATCGACACAACTCTTTTTATTAAATATGAAAATGATGATATTCTTTTGATTCAGATTTATGTTGATGATATAATATTCGGTGCTACTAATGAAAATATGTGTCAGGTTTTTGCTAAGACTATGCAGGAAGAATTTGAGATGAGCATGATGGGAGAACTTACATTCTTTCTCGGATTATAAATTAAGCAAGCAAAAAGTGGGACATTCATCAATCAATCAAAATATATTAAGGAATTACTAAAGAAGTTTGGGATGGAAAATGCTAAGGAAATTGGAACACCAATGAGCCCATCAACTAAACTTGATAAAGATGAATTAGGTAAGCCAGTTGACTCGAAAATATATCGAGGTATGATTGATAGCTTATTATATTTAACAGCCAGTAGACCAGATATTATGTTTAGTGTGTGCTTATGTGCACGCTTTCAATCATCTCCAAAAGAATCACATTTAATTGCAGTTAAGCGCATTTTTAGATATCTTAGTGGTATAATTAACCTAGGGTTATGGTACCCTAAGCACACATCTTTCAATCTAATCAGTTACACAGATGCAGATTATGCTGGCTGTAAAATAGATCGAAAAAGCACTAGTGGAGCATGTCATTTCTTAGGTCATGCACTAGTTTCCTGGTTTAGTAAAAAACAAAATTCTGTTGCACTATCTACTGCTAAGGCAGAATATGTTGCTGCGGGTAGTTGTTGTGCTCAAGTTCTCTACATGAAGCAACAACTTGAAGATTTTAAACTCATGTATAATCACATTCCAATCAAATGTGATAATACAAGTGCTATAAATCTTTCAAAGAACCCAATACAACATTCTAAAACTAAGCATATTGAAATAAGGTATCATTTTCTTCGAGATCATGTGCAAAAAGGTGATATAATATTAGAGTTCACAAACACACACGATCAGTTAGCAGATATTTTCACAAAACCTTTACCAGAAGATAGATTATGTATGATCAGAAGAGAAATAGGTATGATGCATGCTATGAATATCTCTTAAAAAATAGACCAGAGTTAATAAAAATAGAGATAGATTTTTTAAATACTTTTACATAAACTTGAGATTCTTAGCCTCATGTTTGAGATGCTCATTCTCTTCATACAATATCATGTCATTCTTATTCATGGGAACCGGCAAGCGGAATGAAGAATCTAATAGAGATTTCAACTGTTTATTCTTCTGCCGAATAATTCCTTCCCTTGTGTGAGACTCTTGAACAATTCGTTGAAGTACAAAAATTTGTTCTTTGAGCTTTTCAACTTCGTGATTTTTGGCTTGTAGCCGCTGAGAAAAAGCCACAATAGAGGAAGAGTAGCGAGTCCCAAGACTCACCAAGTCATAAATAGCATCAGAATCTGACTTATTAGTCAGATTATTATTTTCTTGCTGCAACATGGCACCAATGGTAGCTGCAGAAAGAACAGGAGGTTGAGATGCAGAATGCCTCATGGATGGATCTAGAGAAATGTTAGAAGAATGAGCCATTGAGAAAAGAATAGAAGGCTTAAAACGAGAATGTTGAAGGAATGCAGATGAGTTATAGAGATGAGAAGAAAACTTGATGCGGATTGGATGAACTTCAGGACTGATTTTATAGAGATAGCATAAAGAATAAGACAAGCTATCATCCAAGTCAAAGAGCAATGTATTTTTTTTCTTGATCGGTGAAAATGACATTTTTAGAAACTCGGAGCCTTCAATCTCGTTTGTCAACAACATCAGACAATTTTTTCAAATCTCCAGCCGCACTTGTCGGGTCACGGACGGATGAAATTTATTTATTTATTTATTTATTTTAACTATCTACAGTGTCTACTAACGCACTGTTTTCTTCAGGTCTATTTACTTGCTGCCGATCCTTTTTAATGATGCCAAAAGGGGGAGAAGTTTTAGACTAGAACATTAACGTTGTTTAAATTGCTAAACTTGTTATATATGCTTGGAATTATATTTATACTTTTGCTTGAAAAACTAACGCATATTTTCAGGGGGAGCTTAAGTATTAATACAGGTTTCAATTTCTATCAAGTATTTGTCATCATCAAAAAGGGGGAGATTGTTGAACCCAAGGTTTCAAGTTTCATGTGATTATAAATCTACACATGGATTTTGATGATAACAAATGAATTCAAAGAATAAAGGAGTTTCAAGCTCAAGTTGTTCACACAATGGAATCAAGCACATCAAAGAACCAAGCATGAGCAAGAAGGAAACAAGTTCACATTAAAGTCATAGAGTAATATTGTAAATCTCTTAAAATTCAAAATTAGGATTAATGCTCAAAATTAATATTTTATCATAAAATATTAAAATACATTTTCCACATGTGCATGAATTTTTTTTGAAAATTAAATTTGAAAATTTTGAAAGATGATTGATTGTCATCTTTTGCATGTGCATGCCTTGATTAAAGGGTTGAATTTTGAAAATATTAAAGATGATTGATTGTCATCTTTCACATGTACATGTTTTATTTGAATATTTTCAAAAGTGATTGATGCTTTTTTAGACTTATACAAAAGGTAGATGATTTTGTTTGAAAAATTTGAAAAGTAAAGTGTGCTCATTTTGTCATATGCAAAAAGTAAAAGATTAGGTTTGAATTTTTTGAAAAGGAAAATGTGCTCATTTTGTCATATGCCAAAAGTAAAAGATTACGTTTGATTTTTTTGAAAAAGTGAATGATGTTGTCTTTGACAATTGAAAAAGAAGAACCTTTTATTTGAATTTTTTTAAAAAGTGAATGATGTTGTCTTTGACATGTGAATCTTTTTAAATTTGAATATGAAGTCTCATATGCCTATAAATAGATCATTTGAGAGCTTCACATTCACAACACCAAGAGCATACAACATTCATTCAAAGCTTTCATTCTCTCTTCTCTAAGCATTGAGCATTAATCCTTGTTCATTTTGAGAGATATAGTTTGCGCTGTATTGTTCTTATTTCACTCATTGAGGAGTATTTTCTGATAACCTACCCACTATCAGCTTTTGTATCAGAAAAAGGGTGTGTATAACCTTTGTACGTGTAGAAAGTATTCTACACGGGGAATAGTTGAATCACCATGTGTAAGGTGATTGCAAGTGTAGAGGGTGTTCTACACGGATCCTTTGTAGCGGTGTTGTTCAAAAGTGTAATAGATTTCTATCTCCACCTGAAGGAGGTTGAATAGTGAATTTGGGAATCCTCAAGGGGTAGCTTGAGGCGAGGATGTAGGCAGTGGGACCGAACCTCGTTGACATACTGAGTTTGCTTCTCTCTTACCCTTACTCTTTATATTTATTGTTATTTCATATTTTGTTTATATTTTATATTATATATTTGATTTATAATTGTTATTTTTTTTAATACAACTCAATTCACCCCCCTCTTGTGTTAGTCATTTGGGCAACACCCTTCTTAACTCTCAATTTTGTAATTGATTCTTATAACGTGATCTGCCTTGGGGTCCATCATTCTCCCACTCCTTAAAAGGATTCGACCTCAAATCTCCACCTGGATCAAAGGGAAAAAGATTAAAAAAACATTGAAAGTAGCATAAATATGATACTTACCTAGAAGATCCACTTGATATGAATTATCATTAATTTTCTCAAGAATGTGAAAAGGTCTATCCAAGCCACTCCTATCATCAACAAGACAAAATATCAATGCTAAAGCAGTAGGTGGATTAAAACCATATACAATTTCAATATGAGAATAAAAAATGCTACTTGAATGATATCTTTGCTGTGTATTGCCCAAACTACCCCTGTTATGAGAGAAATAAATATGAAATATTTATTGTCATGTGAAACAATTGTATTATAAGTCTTTTCAAGCACAAAAATACCAGAATTTGTCAATTGACTCAAGTATTGTGATTTATTGCATAATTAAGTACTTAAATCATTTTTTATTAAACAATTTATTCACTTAAGTAACTTAATCATGCAGTTTTAGTGCTTCATCACACCCCCGACTAGCTTTTTGCTAGACTCAAGCAAATAAAGTGAACGAATTCATGCGAAGGTGAGATTTCCAACTACAATTTCAAAAGAAGTTCGAGGATCACATGCCATGAAATAAACTTAATGAGTTTAAGAACACTGGAGATAGATTAATCTGAATTTGTATCAACTAAGAGATTTATACACAATTTAGTTAATCAACCAAGGGAATTACATGTAACAAAGCTTGCTTTCTTTCAAGTGCATGGAAATGGGGTTAGAATTCCAAGATCGACTACCAAGAGACATTAACAGTTTCAATCACAACAACCAATCTGCAAAAACCACATGGTCTTACTCTAATTCAAAACCATTGTAGTGGCAGCTTTCACGCTATTACACTTTGAAAGGCGCCTACTTCTTTTTTTTTTTTTCCTTTTTTTTTTGTAAGGACCCTGGTAGTAGGTAGCATTTTCCACTACACAGATGTAATTTATGTTTTTAGATTTCCTAGCGGGGGAATCGGACCTATGAATGTGCACCTACCCACACTTTCACAAGTCAACCCTTACCACTACCTAAAGGATTTTTTTTTTTTTTTGTTTGGATCCCTGGCTTGTCCCTTTTCTCATTTAATTCATTTCAGATTTCTTCCTAAGCCATTAGGATATGGTTCATTAAAGTCTCAAACAATTGAAGTGTAAATCAACCAACAATGACTCAATGTAGTCTTTCTAGGCCGTCCGGGTATGTGTTGTGTGTGTTTTAGCAAAACTTTTAACATCTTTCCCTTGGTTTAATAATTAAATAAACTGGATAAGTCTCTCTTTTGACATATACTCATATTTACACTAAATTCCATATGTTCCATGACCTCAACAAATTTTTATTTTTTTTAATTTTTTTTTTGAATCACTTTCCAGAGTGTAAACTTCAAGAATGAGGGATTTAATCTGCTTTCAACTCATTACTAACACTCCCCCAAAGTGGACCAAAATATGTCTAAGGCATGCAAACAGAGAAATAAATTCTCTTCCACCCCCCAACTAGATTGTAGCATTGTCCTCAATGATGCAAGAGAAACGAAAGAATTTACACAAAGGGAGCAGTTAAGGGGTAAAACAACTAAAAGAAGAACCGAAAATTTAAAGAAAAACTAAAGGAAAGAGGAAAAGTAAGTAACTGGATAGCTTTGAAAAGAATGTAGCCAAAATAAAAAATAAAAACTGAAGAACAAAAGAAGACAATGAAAAGAAATGGATAGATCAAGAACCATCAATTAGGATCAAGTAAATGTAGAGTAGATTCCTCAGGTGCAAAGTTAGAAATAAAAGGCTTGAGCCTTTGACCATTAACCTTAAAAATGTTACCATTGATAGGATTCATTATCTCTATAGTACTATGAGGAAAAACAGTTTGTACCACATAAGGCCCACTCCATCGAGACCTTAACTTACCAGGGACAAGTGTAACCGAGAGTTGTACAATAACACTTTTTGATTAGACTCAAAAGTTTTACGTTGGATGTGTTTGTCATGGAAGTTCTTCATTCTTTCTTTGGACAACTTAGAGTTGTTGTAGGCATCTATCCTCAACTCATCCAATTTAGACAACTGCAATTTTCTCACACAACCAGCTTTATCAATGTTAAAATTGTATTGCTTAATTGCCCAATACGCTCTATGTTCCAACTCTACAGACAAATGGCAAGTCATACCATACACTAGTCCATATGGAGACATGCCCAAAATGGTTTTAAAGGCTGTTCTATAAGCCCACAAGGCATCAGACAATCTCAAAGACCAATCCTTCCTGTTTGGGTTAACTGTTTTTTCAAGAATGTTTTTAATCTCCCTATTTGCTAGTTCAGCTTGTCCATTGGTTTGAGGATGATAGGGAGTAGAGATTTTGTGATGGATACCATACTTCTTCATTAAGGCCGAGAAATGCTTGTTACAAAAGTGGGTGCCATTATCACTGATTATGGCTTTAGGCATGCCAAACCTTGCAAAAATGTTTTCTTTCAAAAATTTTAAAAGAACTTGATGATCATTAGATTTGCAAGGGACTGCCTCAACCCACTTAGAAACCTAGTCAACAGCAAGCAAAATGTATAAATAGCCATAAGAAGAAGGAAATGGTCCCATAAAATCTATCCCCCAACAATCAAAAATTTCAATCACTAGTATGGGTTGCATAGGCATCATATTTCTCCTAGTGATTCCTCCTAATTTCTGACAAGGTTCACAAGTTTTACAAAAACTAAAGGCATCCTTGAACATGGTTGGCCAATAAAATCCACTTTGAAGAATTTTGGTCACTGTTTTGTGGGCTAAAAAATGTCCACCACAAGCTTCCATATGGCAAAAATTTAAGACACCAGAAATTTCATCATTGGGCACACACTTCCTAATGATTTGATCTGAACAATACTTGAAAAGGTAAGGGTCATCATAGAAGAACGATCTCACCTCATGCATGAATTTCCGTATATCTTGAGCGTTCCAATGAGGTGGTATTTGTCCTGTCATCAAGAAATTTACTATATCAGCAAACCAAGGCAAATTTTCAACTAACATAAGATGTTCATCAGGAAAAGAATCAAGAACAGGTGTCGGTTGTTCAGTTTCAGCAACTGTGAGCCTAGACAGGTGGTCGGCTACCACATTCTCTGCTCCCTTCTTGTCTTTGATGATAATATTGAACTCCTGGAGTAAAAGTATCCATCTAATTAACCTTGGTTTTGCATCTTTCTTTGTCAATAGATACTTGAGAGCTGCATGGTCAATAAAGATGACTATAGGAGAACCAAGAATATATGCACGAAACTTCTCTAAAGCAAATACTACAGCAAGTAATTCTTTTTCAGTAGTAGAATAATTTTTTTGAGCAAAATTCAAAGTTTTACTTGCATAGTAAATGACATAAGGAAGTTTGTTCCTACGCTGTCCAAGAACAGCTCCTATAGCAAAATCACTTGCATCACACATGATTTCAAAAGAAAGTGACCAATCAGGAGGTTGAAGAATAGGAGCAGTGGTTAGCAAAGTTTTAAGTCAACAAAAAGCTTCTTGACACTCGGGTGTCCAATCAAATTTTACATCATTCATCAATAGCTTACATAGAGGCTTAGAAGTAGAGCTAAAGTCTTTGATAAATCTCCTATAAAAACCCGCATGCCCAAGAAAAAATCTAATGTCTTTTATTGACTTAGGTGTAGGAAGTTTAGAAATCAACTCAATTTTTGCTCGATCTACTTCAAGTCCTCTAGATGAAACAATATGTCCCAGAACAATGCCCTGTTGTACCATGAAATGGCACTTCTCCCAATTATTTAACAATTGCTTCTCTTCACACCTGGCCAAAACAGCTTGTAAATTGGTTAAACAACTCTCAAATGAATCACCAAATACAGAAAAATCATCCATAAACACTTCTAGGGTGTTCTCAATCATGTCACTAAAAATGCTAAGCATGCATCTTTGAAAAGTTGCTGGTGCATTGCATAAACCAAAAGACATTCTCCTAAAAGCAAAAGTACCAAAAGGACAAGTAAAGGTGGTCTTTTCTTGATCCTCTGGTGCTATTTCTAATTGATAGTAACCGGAGAATCCATCTAAGAAACAATAAAAGGCATGTACAGCAACTTTTTCTAACACTTGATCAAGAAAAGGCAAAGGAAAATAATCCTTCCTAGTGGCGGCATTCAACTTCCTATACTCTATACACATGCGCCAACCAGTAGGAATTCTGGTGGGAATCGATTCATTTTTCTCATTTTTAACAATGGTAAGCCCAGATTTTTTTGGAACTACATGAATAGGACTTACCCACTTGCTATCCGAGATGGGGTAAATGATACCCACATCAAGCAATTTCAACACCTCACCTTTAACCACTTCCTTCATTGTGGGATTTAACCTTCTTTGCATTTCCCTAGAAGGCTTTGCTTCATCTTCTAAATAAATCCTATGGGTACACTCCAAGAGACTTATACCTTTTATATCAGCCATTGTCCACCCAATAGACTTTTTATGCTTCTTAAGGACCTCTAGCAATTTATCTTCTTGTTCACTAGTTAAGTGAGAAGAAATTACCACAGGGAAAGTGCTTTATGGTCCTAAGAAAGCATACTTCAACTCCAATGGAAGAGGTTTGAAGTCCAAAGTTGGGGATTGCTCCTCCAAAGGCTTGAGGGTTGATGTCAATGGTGGAAGTTGCTCAAATTTTGGCCTCCATGGTGGTGTAACTCGCTGACCTATTGAGGAAACAAGAGATGAGTTATTAACATTATCAAATATTTTCAAATCTTCTTCAAATTCCTCTAAAGAATCAATAAGTTGAAAGTAATGTGCAGAGTTTTCATCAATGAAATTTTCCAGCAAATTCACTTCCTGAACTTCTTCAACTTCTTGCGGTTGCCTGCAAAGATTAAAAATATTTAGCTCCAAGGTCATATTTCCAAAACTCAACTTTAAAACTCCACTTCTACAATTTATGAGTGCATTAGAAGTAGCTAAGAAGGGTCTTCCTAAGATAACAGGTGCTTGGAAAGTAGAATGATTAGTCAATTGCATGTCGAGTATGACAAAATCTACTGGATAGTAGAATTTGTCTACTTGAACCAAAACATCTTCCACAACACCCCTAGGAATCTTAATGGTCATCAGCCAACTGCAATGTGATAGAAGTAGATTTCAACTCACCCAATCCAAGCTGAACATAAACATTATAAGTCAATAAGTTCACACTTGAACCTAAGTCTAATAATGCTTGGCCTATTTTTGAGCTCCCTATCATGCAAGCTATGGTAGGGGATCCTGGGTCCTTGTATTTGGAAGGAGTGTTGGTTTGGATAATAGCACTAACTTGCTTAGTAAGAAAAGCTTTCTTTTGCACATTCAATTTTCTTTTTACGGTACATAAATCTTTTAAAAATTTAGCATAGGTAGGAATCTGTTGAATAGCATCAAACAATGTTATATTTATCCTAACTTGCTTAAAAATTTCAAGAATTTCAGCGTGATGCTTATCTTTGTGCAAAGGGGCTAACTTTTGAGGAAAAGGTGCAAGTGTAGTGCTTGGGGCACTTTCAGATTTCAAATGATCATGTTCCTCATTTTCAGAAGGAGCTTTAGAAGTGTTACCATTCTTTTCTACCTCTTGAGCTGGAATGCCAATCACCTTACCACTTCTCAAGGTTGTAATAGCCTTGACTTGCTTGACATTTGAATCTCCTGCCATACTTTGAAATTGGTGGTTTTGACCTTGGGGATTAGGCTGAGATTGTGCAGGGAACTTCCCTTTCTCTTGAGCACTCATGGTTGTAGTCAACCTTGTGACTGACCCTAAAATCTCATCAATGGCTTGTGAATTTTGACTATTGATAGCAGCTTGGCTTTGCATGGATTGCTGAAAATTGGTGGACAGCTGTTGGAAGTTGGTGGATAATTGCTGGAAATTGTCTTCAAGGTTCTTTTTCTGAGCTGGGACCATGTGGTTGGCATATTGAGATGGTCCTGGACCTACTGGAGTAGTGTACGGTACAATTTGTGAAGGACCAGCTATGTTGGATGCAGGTAAAGCAGCTTGATCACCTCTCCAACTGAAATTAGGGTGATTTCTCCATCCCGAATTGTAGGTGTTGGAATAAGGACCTGAAAAAGATTTAGCAACCATATTAACAGCATTAGATTGATCCAAAAGAACTTCTTTAAAAGCTGGAATGGTTGGGCAATCATTAGTTGAATGCCCTTGGCCTTCACAAATATTACAGCTCAAGGTAATCTAAGGTACAACTTGTACTTCATTCACTTTCTTCAGTTCTATGGTTTCTAATTTCTTAGAAATCATAGCCAAACTAGCATTCAAATCATCTACTTCTCTCAGATTATATTTCCCACCCCCTGAAATTGTCCTTGAATTTTCTGACCTATCATGAACATCAGATGTATCCCATGATTGTGCATTTTCAGCTAGATAATCAAAATATTCAAAAGCTTCCTCAGGTTCTTTGTTAAAAAAAGCTCCATTACACATGTTCTCCACAAATTGTCTCATTTTTGGTTGCATCCCCTCATAAAAAAAACTAATGACCCTCCAGTTCTCATATCCATGATGAGGACATGCATTTAAAAGGTCTTTGAATCGTTCCCAAAAATGATAAAATGTTTCCACATCCTTTTGGCCAAAATTCATGATCTGTATTTTCAAGACATTAGTTCTATGCATGGGAAAAAATTTCTTTAAAAATTCAGTTTGCATTTCTTGCCAAGTCCCAATGGATCTTGGTCTTAAGGAATTCAACTATGTCTTAGCCTTGTCTTTTAAGGAAAATGGAAATAGTTTCAATCTTCTGACCTCATCAGTGCATGTTCTATCCATGAATGTGGAACACACTTCTTCAAACTCTTTGATATGCAAATAGGGATTTTCAGATTCCATACCATGAAAGTGTGGTAACAATGGAATCATCCCGGGTTTGAAATTAAAAGCGTTTGCATTAATACGTAAAATGATGCAAGAAGGTCTGCTAGTCCTAACAGGCTGAAGATATTCTCTAAGAGTCCTGTTTGGATTCTCCACTTCTCTATCATGATGCTCATTTTCAGCCATGATGCTATTAGTGTCTGATGATGATTCAACAGAAGATGATGTTGAGCTAAAAGATGTCAATGATTCTGTCCTAAATAGTCGAGATGTATGGTCTCTAGTCCAACCAGTCATACAAACAAGAGCAGATAATCAAAGACTATGAAAAATAAACAGAGAGAAGGGAAAAAGATTAGATGTCACCCAGGCTGTGAAAAGGTTCACAGCTCCACAACGTCCTCTCAGCTGTAGAGGAATGCTCTAATAAGCACCAGTTGTCCCTAGCAACGGCGCCAAAAACTTGACTCGTGGTCGAATGTGCTTCCAAGTGTAGAAGTGTCAAGTTGTATCAAGGATAAGTCCAAAATCGTATTCCACAGGGACAATGGGTTATCAAAGCGTATAAGAGATTTGTGAGTAACAAATGAATCAAGTATGAGAGATGAAAATAAAATTCAAATGCAATGCAAAAAGATAATCGAAGTTGAAATTAGAGTTTCTAAAAAAAACAAATTAACGAACACTTGGGTTGGGTATGAGACTCTCTTTATTTTGGATTCTAGATAATTTTCTTGATTAACAACCCAATCAAGGCATTGATAATCGGAAGATAAAAAGATAAGCTCCAGTTTCGCAATATTTTCGTAAGGGATTTTCTACTTTACTAGCCGAACACACATTAACAAACAACTGAGAGAAGCCTTGATAATTTTCAAGCTTTTGTTGTGCCTTACGTCAACAACAAAACAAGAGCAAGAGCTTCAATCTATTTTCAATTTAAATCCAATTAGTAACTTAGTGAAATCAACATTCAACCATAAAATATTGCATTAAACTAGAACCTCAAATAAATTAAATCTCATTCCACAACCCAAGTTTCTAAAATTAGCTACACATGATGTTTCTAGCTGTAAAAATTAATCTAATTAAAGCCATATCAAAAACTAAGAAAATACTAACTAATAAACCCTAGAATGAAAAATAAATAGTCTATAAAATATCAGCTCAAAGAAATAAAACAAACGAGACTAAATAAATAAATAAACTAAGAAAACTAAAATGAAACTGCCACCTCAAGACGCCAAATGAAAGAGCTAAGAAGAAAAGAAAAAGAAGCCAGCCGCCTCCTGCTACTCAACGTAAAGAAAGAAAGAAAAAGCTAAGAACTAATGAGAAAACAACAGCCATCCACCCTACTGTCTGAACGGAAAAAAATAAAATAAAATAAATAAACTCCAACTAAACTCTGCTGCTTCTAGCTAAACAAATGAAAACCAGATGAAGTAAGTGACAAAACCAGCTGCTTCTTTAGTCTGAAAATGAAAAAGAAAGAATAATAAAAATCTACTCTGCGGTTCGAATGAATACGAAATGAAGCATAAAAGAAAACTAAATAAACTACCCAGCGTTTGAAATAAAAAAGGAAAGAAAGAAAATAACAACTCAAAAGGTAAGCTACTCAACTCCCTCTGTCTCCCCCCCGAAGGTAAGAAAATAAAAGAAGTATATATGCTCCTCCTCTTGCCAGCTACCCGAACAAAAAAGGAGGAATAATCTCTGCTGCTCCAGCTGCTGTCTTCAACGTGAGTTTCTTGCTGCATGTGTATTGCATGTGTGAGTTGGTCTGCATGTTTGAGTCTGAATGAGTGTTTTGCTGTATGTGTGAGTTGCTGTCACGTTTGAGGCTGCTGTCTGCTGTGTTTGCACTTTTCTGCATGTGTGAGTCTACTGTAACGTGCTGCCCGAGTGGGTTTGTTGCTGCATGTGTAAGTTCTGTTCTGTAACGTGTAGGTTGTGTGCTGTCCATGTGAGTTTGGTCTGCATGTGTGCATGTGTGAGTTCGGCTGTGTCACTTTTCTGCATGTGTGATGTGCTCCTGCATGTGTGAATGGGTGTGAGTGCTGTCCGAAGGCTGTTGTCTGCTGTGTTTGCACTTTTCTGCATGTGTGAGTCTACTGTAACTGCTCGAGTGGGTTTATGTTCTGTCCGAAGGCTAGTCTGCTGCATGTGTAAGTTTTTCTGCTCCAGCCGTCCAAGGGTCTTCTCCTGCTGTAGCCTCCGTTCCTCTGCTGCTCAACGTGATATGTTCCAGCATGCCGAGTGTGTGCTGTCATTTTATTATACAATTCATAGCAAATGTGCAGCTCATGCTGCACGTGTATTGCATGTGTGTTGCATGTCTTGCAATGGTCAGCACGTGTACATTCACACTTGAATGATATCTTTGCTGTGTATTGCCCAAACTACCCCTGTTATGAGAGGAATAAAAATGAAATATTTATTGTCATGTGAAACAATTGTATTATAAGTCTTTTCAAGCACAAAAATACTAGAATTTATCAATTGACTCAAGTATTGTGATCTATTGCATAATTAAGTACTTAAATCATTTTTTATTACACAATTTATTCACTTAAGTAACTTAATCATGCAGTTTTAGTGCTTCATCAATCCTTACTTAAGGCATGAGCAACAGAATTATTTGCTCTCACAGTGTGCCTTGCTGACCAAGTAGAAAAGGAATTAAGAGTTGATCTTGTGTCTGTAATGCACTAGCCTTTGTATGTTTGGACTTCGGTTGATGAGTTTAGGCCTGACACAACCTGTAGTGAATCCCCTTCTATGATGATGTCTCTATGACCGATAGCCTTGCAAAATAAGGAGGCTTGGAGGCCTGCAAATGCTTCTACCGGAATAGATCATGCTGCATTATGAGGGTGGCCAACACTTTTCCTTCCCAATCCCTTATGACTACTCCCAGTCCCACTTTGCAGGTGGCTTTAGCGATAGATGCATCCCAATTTAGTTTAACTTTGCCTTGAGGTGGTGCTTCCTAGCTTGTATGACACTGACTGGAGTGTGTCTGAGTCTTTCCCTATTGAGATATCTGCTGAAGTTCCTCAATTAGATAAGATGAATGCTGAGACACCTTAGAAGGGTGTTGGAAGGTTTCCTTAAACACCATGTCATTTCTCCTCTTCCATATGAACCACGAGGTGACAGCAAAAACCTTCAGTTCCTCTGTGTCCAAGTCCAAGTCCTCTATGAAGCCTTCTACTAGTTCTTGAAAATGGTGGAAAAGAGGGCTAGCTTTCTGAAGCTTCCTTGTACTTAGTGCCCACACGTACCTGGCTGAAGGACAGTTCCATAGGATGTACTCTATAGTTTCTGGTTGTAGGCTGCAAATTGGACAAGCAGGGTCCTCTATGGCTTTTCTTTTCAGTAGGTTGTGTCGGGTAGGAAGTCCATTGAGGCAGGCCCTCCAAAGGAAGGTTTTGGTAGCATTTGGGATGTTCAGGTTCCAAACTTTGGTCCAGGGGGGCTGAGATGATCTTAAGGTTGAAGATTGGCCATTCAGTTGTTCATCCATCTCAGTTAGTAGATGGTAGGCACTTTTGACATTGAAGTCACCCTAGGTGGTACATTTCCAAATTCTCTTATCTGGTTTGGGGTATGGACTGAGGGGTATGGCAATGTTACAATTAGCTTCTTCCTTTGAGAACACAGCATAAACTAGGTCTCTCTTCCATTGTTTAGTAGTTCCATTGATGAGATAAGAGACTTTGGTGTCACCTGCTAGAACTTGATTGAGTTGGGGGATTTGAAGATTGATTGCCCTGGGAGCCATCTGTCTTTCCAAATCTTAGTAGAGGCTCCATCTGCAATTCTCCATATTAGACCTTCTTTAAGTAGGGATCTCATTGCAAGGAAGCTCTACCAAAGGTAAGAAGAATTCCGGCCTAATTTAGTGGAGAGGAAGGAACTGTTATTGAAATACTTTTCCTTGAGAACCTTTGCAGCAAGGGAGTCTAGGTGGTTGACAATTCTCCATCCTTGTTTGGCAAGAAGGGCTAAGTTGAAGTTGGAAAAATCCCTTAGACCTAAGCATCCTTGGCTCTTTGCTTTTTTCAGTTGATTCCAATGGATCCAGTGTATTTTGCGTTCGTGTGGTTTATGGCCCCACCAGAAGCTCATCACCAGCTTGTTGAGTTCCTGTAACAGAAGTTTTGGGAGCTTGAAGATCCCCATGCTGTAGGTGGGGATGGCTTGGATGATGGATTTGATAAGGATTTCTTTCCCAGCTTGGGAAAGGAACTTGTTCTTCCAGTTAGAGATTCTTCCCTGCACCTTGTCCAGAATTTCTTTGAAAGATTGAGCTCGGGACCTATCTATGAGAGTAGGGAGGCCTAAGTATTTTTCATATGAGGAAGTACCCCTTATCCCTGCTATACTGGTGATGAAAACCTTGGCTTCCTCTTTGGTGTTTTTACTGAAGTATATTGAGGTTTTTTTCCTTGTTGAGCCTTTGACCAGAGGCAAGTTCATAGGTTTCTAGCAAGTTGTAAGGCCTGCTCCATTCTAAGGGGTTTGCTTTGCAGAACAAGAGGCTGTCATCTACAAAAAATAGGTGATTAATTGAGAGAGTCTTCCTTCTGATTGGTAGGCCAGTGATAAGTCCAGAGCTCTTAGCCTTGTTTAGCATACAACTTAGTACTTCTAAGCACAAGATGAAAAGGTACGGGGATAGGGGATCCCCTTGCCTCAGCCCTCTTGTTGGATGGAAGTTTTCTTGAGGAGTACCATTAAGGATGAGGGAGAATGATATTGATTCTACACATCTCATAATCAGGTTCACCCATTTTTGGTTTAGACCAACTTGCTACAGAACAGATTTTAGAGGGGCCACTCAATTCTATCATAAGCTTTGCTCATATCGAGCTTGAGTGCCATGAAACCATCTCTACCTTTCAATCTAGCCTTCATTGTATGTTGTGACTCGAAGGCCACTATTATGTTGTCTGTTATTAGCCTGCCTGGGACAAAGGCTATTTGGGTTGGGAAATTATGTCTGGAAGCACTAGTTTCAACCTATTTGCCAAGGTCTTTTTTATGATCTTGTAGAGGACATTGTAGAGACTGATGGGCCTGAAATCAATCACTAGGGAAGGGGAAGATTTCTTTGGGATCAGGGCAATAAGGGCATTCAAGCCCTTTGACCACTGGCCTTTGTTCAGGGCCTTTAGAACTGTAGAGGAGACTCGTGGTCCTATGATAGACCAATGATCTTGGTAGAAACATGCAAGAAACCCATCTGGTTCAGGTGAGCCCAGAGGGTTCATGCTAAACAAGGCTTCTTTTACTTCAATTGTAGTAAAGGGTCTAGCTAGGATAGTGTTCATTTCTGTGGAGAGTTTCCTTGGCATAGCAACTGTGCATTCAACAATGCCTGTTGGGCTAGATGAAGTGAAGAGGCCTTGGAAAAAACTCTAAAAGATTTGGCTAATCCCCTTCTGACAAGTGATCTCATTTCCTGCTTCATCCTTGATGTTGCAGATGAGGTTTTGTTTTCTTCTTTGACTGGCACATTTATGGAAGAAAGAAGTGTTTTTGTACCCTCCTCTCAACCAATTTTGCTTGGCCCTTTGCTGCCACTTAGTATTTTCTGCCTCTAGCATCAAGTCTACCTCCTTCTGAAGCTTTTTTATGTCTGTATAGAGGTGCCCCTCATTAGTTTCTTTGAGAGAGTTGAGAGTAGTCATTTTTTCCTTAATGATTGCCACTTGACTTCTCCTCATTTCCTTACTCTAGCTTTTCAATCCCTTTTGGCAAAACCTTAAACCAATGAGAGAGTCTGTTAGGGGGCTTAACTAGTCTGTTGCCTTGTCCCAGTATTGTTTGATTAGGGCCTCACAACCCTCTTTTTTGCTCCAAGATGCTCCATACCTGAATGGCCTCACTTGTTTTGTTATTTCAGGGTTGGTCTGGATTTGAACCAATAGGGGTCTGTGGTCTAAGGAGGCTGCTGTCAAGTGATGGACAGAGTGGTCCTCAAACTTGGCTAACCATGAGGTATTCCCGAGGGCCCTGTCTAGTCTTTCTTTTGTAAATTGCTCACCATCCTTGTTGTTTGCCCAGGTGAACTTGTCCCCTTCAAATCCTAAATCATTTAGGTCACACTGATCTAGAGTTGTTCTAAAGTCCCTGAATTTTTTGTAGGGTCTGAAAGCAGCGCTGAATTTTTCGTCAATGTTGGTGATCTCATTGAAGTCACCAAAACAAAGCCATGGGACATTTGTTGTAGGGATTAGCTCTCTAAGCAGGAGCCAGGTTTCTCTTCTTTTGGCTGTGTTTGGGTGGCCATAAAAGCCTGTGATCATCCAGGGTGCTTTGTCACTAGGTAATTTGATGGTAGTTGAGATGTGCCAGTTTGTGTATGTAGAAATTTTAAGCTCGATATTAGAGCTCTAAAGGAAGGCCAATCCACCACTTCTACCCCTACTGTTTATAGCGAAGCAATAGTCAAAGCCCAATTTATGTCGAATGGTCTCCATCCTATTACTACTACACCTAATCTCAATGAGAAAGACCAATTGTGGGGACTTAGTCTTCACCAACAAGTGAAGTTCATGAATTGTTCAGGGGTTCCCAAGCCCCCGGCAATTCCAACTCAAGCAATTCATTTGGTATGGTGGGGCTGCTGAGCAGGCTCCACCTTAGGTCCCTAGTTTTGGCTCCTTTCAGGGATGAGCTTGGTTTTGAGTCTTTTAATGCCATGGGTGTGAGACCTTGTCTCTATCAATCATGCAGGTCTTTTGGCTTTGGTTAGAGAGGGAATGGCATTTTGGTTATTGGTGATGTCTGAGAGGGTTGAGCTCTGGTTTCTTGCCTTCCTTTTCTAGGTACTACCTTTGGAAATGGGGGTTTGCATTGGTCGTGTATCATTGGTAGGGTTGCCAGGAAAGGTAAGTTTTGGTTTCAAGGGTGAAAAGGCTTTACCTGGGATGGACTCTATAGTTGGCTTGCAGTTGTCATATGCATTAGAAGGGAAAGGGTGTCTTGAGAGACAAACTTGTGCAATTTCCTTGGAGGGCCTGAGTTAATCCTCGGTTGGTTCTACAAGTATCCCAGGGTTTAAGGGATCTACAAGCATTCTTGGGTTGTTGGAAAGTTGCTCAGCTAACATGTCCCTACTCTGGCTTGGTTGACTAGGTATGGCCCGGGTACTTTTTGAGGCGTTGACACAGGCAGGGATGTCCTGTCATGCCTCCTCAACTACTTCTTATGATTGTGACATCTCATGGCCCTCCCTCTCTTCAGCTTCTCTCTTTGCCTGCTTCCAAAGGGGTGATCCCTGAGATGGGTTTTTCGGTGTCCCTCCATACTTCTTCACAGAAACTTGAGGTGGGAAGGAGTTGGGAGCTCTCATCCATTGCCCACACTGGTCTTGGGATTGGTTAGTCAGGCCAAAGTTGGGACATTTGCCATTTACATGTTTGAGTAGATTACATTTGAAACACAAATTGGGCAGACGTTCATATTTGAAATGTGACCAAGATTGTTTACCTCCTAAGTTAACCATACGACCACGCACCAGTGGCTTGGTGACATCCACGTCTACTTTGATTCTTAGGTAACTCCCCCACCCATGTCCCTGATCGTCTACTTCCACCGTATGGACCTTGCCAATTGCTTCCCCTATCCTTTCGCCCAGTTGTCTATTCATGCCTGCGAAGGGGAGATTGTAGGCTTGTACCCAGAAAGGCTCCGAGTTAAACTGCACTTCGATGGGAGACAATTCACTCTCGAACTCCTTAAGGCATATAAGGTGATGGTCGAAGGACCAGGGCTTCCATGCAGTACTTTCTTTTTGTCGGATAGTAGTTGGAACTCCAATAAGAACTTGTTGGGACCAAATTCTTTGAAAGTTAGCCAGCCGGTAGTATTCCATACCTTAGCCATTGTGTTTTTGAATGCTTCTTGGTTCGATGTTCTGTCATTTAGTATAGAAGCAAGGAGGCACATGTTGCCTCTCAACTTGGAAGATAGTATGTCTTCCTCCGGTAAGTATAGCTCCTGTTGTTCTGCTTCTGTGAGTTTCAGGAAGCTCCATCTTTGTGTGAGCTCTTCTTCCATGGTGACCCTCTCAAGACTAACGTCCAAGAGACTAGAGCTTTGTCAAGCGACAAAGCATAAAACCTCACTCGACAGAGGAGGACTGACTCCACCTATTATACCATGTTATAAAATATTATCTGTTACTTGTTATGCCATGTTATGAACTGTTATCTGTTATATGTTATGTCATGCTATGAAATGTCTTCTATCTCAAAGTTTGTCATGTCTTCTATCTTACATTCATGTCATGTTATGCTACATCAGGACTTCTGTCATTTTGTTTCTTGTCACATTTCATCTCGAGTATAGTTTGTATATCTCAGGAACAACCTTTCAACTCATATTAAGTCAATTATGTCTAGAATGCTCTTGATGTAATCATTATGTTGTATAAGCATCTCCATTTGTAATTCAAGGAAGGTACTCCCGACATATTCACTATGATTGTTGGAATACCTCTACTCAAATACTTATAATGTAATCATTTTGAGTGTTAGAGTATCACTAAGTACTCCTGATGTAATCATTCTAATTGTTAGAGTATCTTGTTTAAAATGCTCATGATATAATCATTCTGATTGTCAAAATATCACTAGGAACTCCTAATGTAATCATTATGATTGTCTGAATATCTCTAACGAAATATGTTGGATGGAATCATTCTGATTATTCACTATTCTTAACGAAACCACTAGTGAAATCATTTTGATTATCAAAATTCATTTCACGTTCATTTTATGTTTTGTTCTGCTATGTTTCAAGTCCATGTCACGTCAAGTCAAGTCTCAGTTTCAAGTCCATGTCATATCAAGTTTGAAGTTCAATTCACGTTTCAGTTCAAGTTATGTTAGCTCATGTCATGTTATGTCAGCTCATGTCATGTTATGTTAAGTTATGTTATACTTATGATTTCATGCCATGTTATATCAAGTCATCATACTTATTATTGACTTTAATTGTGCATTCATGCCTTTACTATCAGGCATGCATCATTAACCTATGTGGTAGTTTACTGTTAACTTGCTGAGATTTGTAATCAAATCTCACTATAGTAGTCGTAACTACCATTCCACCCGAATAGTAAGCGATGTGTCATTATGGAGCCTGGTCTCCGTTGTTTTGAGATTATGGAGCCCGGTCTTCATTGTTTTGAAATTATAGTCTTCTAAGACCCATATTGTATTCGTGAATATTTATTTTGTTAAGTATGCATAGATTTTGTTTTAATTATTTGAGATATTATAAGTTTGGTGCATAGTATTGCTCAAAAAGTAAAAATTTATCTACTGTGAATATTGTATAATGCTAGATGCATATTAGGAATATTGCATCTTATATATCATGAACCTTGCGTTGTCTTGAGAAAACATGACATGGACTAGGGGTGTCACACTTAACCTACTACCTCATTTCTCTTTCTCCAGGTGTTTGAAAATTCAGAATCTCCCGTTGGCAATCAATGCCCGCATATTGTTGGAATAACCAATACATCCCTAAGATAATGTGAAACTCAAGCAGGTTGAACAATTAGATCCACCTTCGACACTTCTCCTCATATTTCTAACAGACAACTGGTAGCTACCCTAGTTCAAGATACTACCTTGCCGGTTGTTTCTATTACCGTGACTCTTTATCGCATAAGTTCTATCCATAGACCACTTACTTGAGAAAATGTGGTCTACACATATGATTGGGATGAGCCCAAATAAAATAATGTACTCACTAGTACCCAAACATCAAAACTCGTCCTAAAATGACCAAACCATTTGATTCTTATAAATAGGTTACTAAAATCACTACTTGGTGGTTCCAAGCCTAGGGATCTATACCTATAATGAAACTCATCTCATCCTTCGTCCCGGGACCACGCACAAGCACTTCTTGGCGTAATGCTCAACTTGGCTGCACTTGTAACAGGAGAGCAATGCTTGGGTGCAATCCCCTTCTCGCGACCTATTACAGTGGCCACATACTAGTGCTCTGCCTCCCATGTTCATCTCAAGAGAAACTTGTGGGCACACCCTTTTCCTGGACACAATCTTTTGAGGTGACCCCAAGCTACTTCCTCCCACCAAAAAGGTCCTCCATTTTTGGCTTGTCATCATGGTTTCCAAATTAGGATGCTCGCATTTTGTGATTGAGGCTAAGTTTACTAGTCTTTGAAAATCTTGTACATGTAGGAAAGCCACTTGGGTATGTATCCTTGGTTATATCCTGTCCTGAAAATGTTCCACGTGCATCTCTACTATGGAAATAAGATGAGGAGCAAACCTTCCTAATTCCATAAACTTGACAACATATTGCTCGATCATCATGCTACCTTGGACCAAATTGGCAAGTCCTTTGAATTTTTCTATCTTACTATGATAGGAAAATACCGATCATCAAATTATTTCTTAAAGTATTCCCAAGTAATGGCTCCCACAGATCCCAGTTCCAAAACAAGCACTGCCTTTAGCATTCCTCCAACTCACTACATCCCTTTACAATAAATAGCTCGTGTATAGTACTTTCTAATCCTCTGTACAATCATACAGATCAAAAGTTTTTTCAATATCAATAATCCACCTTCTGCCCTTGTCACTCCATTCCCAAAGAACTATGGATACCAATAGGCTAAGAATTGCTCGTAAGTACACCTGCGATGTTCAATGCATGGTTGGTTGTGATAACTCGGACTTAACCAATTCTTGATTTATTTTTCGTCGCTAATTTATGTTTGATTGTTTGTCCATGAAAGAGGTATAGGGTACTTAGAAACCTTGGACCCCATTTAGTTCTAATGCTTTAGGCATCTAAGCCCACAAGGAAGGCCCAACAAGGCCCATTAAATTCGACCATGACCTTGGATTAGGGTTTCAAACCCAAGTGGACCTTAGGGCACATGCCTAACTTAACACATAGTTCCACATATCACACCTACTTGTGTCATACACCAGATACAATGAACCTAGACTTCATAATGGGTAAAAGGGGTGAGAGACTTTAGGGTTTCGGTAACCCAAAATCTCCACACACCTCCCATAAGATTTTGGCAATTTCCAAGGCCTTATGCAATGATTGAGAGGAAAGGTCTTCTAGAGACACTACAAATCAGAGGCACAAAACCCCAAGAATCCCTTAGGGTTTCAGCCATGAGGGTTGCATGCCTATCGTTACAAGTTCCCCTACCTCCTTGCCACTTGTCACCCATGTAGAAGGATTTGCTTCGAAAAAACCACTTGACCTAATACTTTTCACCCATGTAGAAGGATTCTAGAAGAAGGAAAATGATGAGATGCCTAGGGAAGGCCAAGGATCACTAGGCCAATGCACCCCTCACCAACCCCTCACATTTTCATACCACTTGTCAATACCATGTAAGTTCCAAGGTGATCTCATGAGGAAGTGGCACCTAGGGGAGCTCAAAGGACTAAGGCAAGACCCAATAAGGAGATTAGGGTTTCAGTTTCAAGAAGGGCTTCACGCCTATCCAAGAGTTTCAACTACTTTTTTCCAATTGTCACTCAAGTATGGATTTTCTAGAAGATTGAAATGATTGGAAAGTTGAAGGGATGCAAGGGATTGAGCAAAATCCTAATCCCTAGGTTTCAGCCACCATGCACTCTCCCTCACGCATGCCACATGTCACTCACTTGGAAATCAGAGAAGAAGAGTCATGGGGAAAAGGAAGAGTCACCTAGGGAACCCTCACACATGCTCACCAAGATTCTGGAAAGAAGATCCTTGTGGGATTTGAGGAAAAGAGAGAGGAAATGGGCAGCCAAGGCTAAGACCCACTCACACACCACTTGCCACTTGGCAAGCATGCTACACCCCCACTATCCAAGAAGGATCGAGGGTTTGGTAAAAGGACCCACGCCCATGAGATTCATTGAACCAAGTCCACATGTCCAAGAGAATTTTAGGGAATTCAGTGGGAGTCATGACACTTGTCCCATTTTCATAAGAAAACCCTTGAGGTTCCTAACTTGTAGGACATGATAGGGAAGAGGGAAGGACACTTCAGTTTAAGCAAGAGAACGCGACACATTGCAATCACACAAGCCAACATTTGAGTTTCTCTATATCAGAAAGAGATAGGTCTTGGAGAGCTATAAAAAGGGAATAGGCCAATGCCCAAGGGTCTTTTCTTTTGTTGCCATTTCAGTTTTCATGTGCTTCTCTCCGTTCTCTCTTTCTCCCACATGACCACCCAAGGAGAAGCTTTGCCTCTTCACTTCCTCTCATACTTTCACTTTCTCTCCAAACAAACACCATTCCTAACACTCTTCTCCCTAAGTCACAAGCATCGAAAATAAGATAGGAGCCAAGTTTTCAAGGGCAGAAAAACACAACACAAGCATCGAAAAGATGCACATGCTCAAAACAAAAGGGGTGATAGTCTCAACGGCTCGGATTCAAGAGAAACCCCCACCACCACACACTCCAATGTTTTATCTTTTATTCATATGGAGTTAGGGTCGGGGGGAGGCCAAAAACCAGAAAATTAGTCTCTATTTTGTTTCTAAACCATATTAGCCATGATGCACACCATGCACATACTCACATGCCCAAGACTTAACCATGGTCAAGGTAAAACATGACCAAGGGCCTCTAGGCCAAGCGCTTAGAGTGCCACCATGAGCAAGAAACCCTAGTAACTCCACACTCACCAGATTAGGGTTATGATTTTCCTAATTCTAATTAGTTAAACGAATATTTTTATAGATTTCTTGATCATATTATGTTGCTTTGGATTTTGTAATTGGACTCTCAACCTGCCTTAGATAATATTTGTATATTTGTGGTGTAAACTTTGCATTTCTATTGATTATTGTGTATGCTTGTTGTTGAGGATAATCTTCTTGATTGTAATCGGATTTATATGATGAACTTTCCATGCTTATTGTTGATGATGTTTTTGGATTCTCATGGTTTAAGTCTACCAGTTAGGATAGGGTCAGAAATATTTCCTGTGATTACTCTAGCATCGGTTGCCTCATCCATTTCCAAATCTATCTCTCTCGGTGTGATAGCATAAACCTTTGCCTTTACAAGGGTTTTTACTCTGACACCCAGTGTTGCTGGTCCTCCAGAAGTGTTCTGATGACAATCTCAAATCACGTGGCCAATCTGACCACATCTAAAACATACACCAGTGGCTAGTCGGCATTTACAGTTATGCCTTTGCCTACATCTTCAGCATGGTGGTGGTGTGATAGGTACCGCGTAGCTAACCATACCAAGAATTTCTGAAACTGACATCCTTGATTTTCTCCTCTAGGTTGTTCTTGACTAAAATTTTGTCCTTGCTCCATCTGGTTTTGTACCACTTCCATCATTTGGCAGATAGTTTCTGCTATTGCTTGTCCTCCTTCTAGTGGAGGGTTCCTAGCCTCCTGATCTCTTGATCTATGAGAATTGTCCTTACATCGACCATAGGCCATAGGTTCTTTTGCTTCTAAAATGTATAAAACCAATGCTCATTTGCTTCTTCTCATAGCCTATACCACAAACTTCACTTCCGTTCGCACTTCCCCAAAGATCCAAACCTTTAGCTATAAGATTCAAGCCTATAACTATAAGGTTTCCAACCTAGTATAGATATCATGTATCCTTAGGACAACTTGTTGGTTTACCAAGAGACGTAATTGCTAACACAACTCTGTGATGCCCCCAACCCTTGTTTCGAATTGGACAGTGAGTGAAATGTTGGGACATGTAACTCAAGGCTATATACCCCTGTACATGATAGTTAAGATGCAATGCACCTAATGATTTAGCAATATGCAATAATAGCCTAAGGTGAGAGGTGTTATTTGATTTGCCATCAAGGGATAGAATATGTTACATGGGAGAAGCAATTAAGTTAGTTCCATCGGTGGTAACGGCATGACTATTTAAGAAGATTTTGATAAGAGGAGCTACCACTTATCTCGTAGTTATGACTATTTCGACAGAGGAGCCTAAAAGAGTCCAGGGAATTCTGGTAATCGAAGACTTCCCTAATGTTTTTGCCAATGATTTGTGTAGATTACCCCCAGATAGAGAAATAGAGTTCGTGATTGAGCTAGAGCCAGTAATGGCCCTAGCAGAATTGAAGGAGCTAAAGGTCCAAATTAAGGAACTGTTGGAGAAGGGTTTTTATTCACCCTAGTTCATGTCCTTGGGGAGCACCAGTCTTATTCGTGAAGAAGAAGGATGGAACCTTGAGGATGTTCATCGTTTATCGACAATTGAAGAAAGTAACTATAAAAATATATATACCTTATCATGGATTGATAATCTATTGGACCAATTACAAGGAGCTTCAGTGCTTTCTAAGATAGATCTATGATCAGGATACTATCAACTCAAGATCAAGGATCAAGACATACCCAGGACCGCCTTTCAAACTTGTTATGGACATTTCGAGTTCTTAGTAATGCCTTCAAATTGAAAAATGCCCAAGTTGCATTTATGGATTTGATGAATCGGATCTTTAGGCAGTACTTTGATAGTTTTGTGATAGTGTTCATAGATGATATACTTATATATTCATGAAGTGATGAGAAACATAGGGAACATTTAAAGTTAGTATTGGAGACATTGCAAGAGCATCAGCTTTACACCAAACTTAGTAAGTGTGAGTTTTGGCTTCGAGAGTTTTTGGGACACGTCATTTCTATTGAAGGAGTGGTTGTGATGGGCGCCAAGGTGGACCAAGTTTTAAAGATCAATTACAAGATCAAAAGTTAGAAAGATCAAGGAAGCTACTATGCAAGGATGGGTGAAATCCACTTGGGATGAGTCTAACAAGAACCCAATATTCAAGATGGACTTGAGAGAAGAAGATCTAGTTTTCATCCATGTGATACACTATGGAAGACACGACTTGGACCTATTGTTACCAAAGGCTTTGAACTTATTTATTTCATTTAAAGAGCTTATTTTATTATTTTAAAATAATTGGGTTTATTATGAGAAAGACTTAAGGGCATATTGAAAAAATTATTATTTTTGTTGAACTAGGGTTTCAAGGAGTTAATGTAGCGAGGCACTGTTCACGGAATTGTAGCGCCGCACTATTCACTTAGGAGTATTATTGTAAAGGGCTAGTTTTATTTTAGCATAAACTTTCATATCGTTTAAATACATCTTGTTGCCTCATTTTAAAGGAGAGATATGAAAGTTTATGAAATTGATGAATTTTATTCATTTTGAGTTGAGCTTATCTCTCTTGTTCTTGATTGAAAGTTTGAACTTATCAAAGGTAAATCACAACCTTTGTGGCATTCCTCCTTGTAATCCACGTTCTTGAGATGGGTTCTTCAATGGGTCTAGATTTTAATATAATCTAGGCTCTTGAAACGAGTTCTCAACGGGTCTAGATTCTCCATCCATTGACTTGAGTTTGGCTTTCTTGGGTGAGTTTTCAAATTGATTGTAGGTCAAGGGATTCCATTCCCGCATGTTCACATCAGGTTGTAGACCCAGGCAAGATAGAGGCTATAACAGAATGGCAAAGACCAACTAATTCCCACAAAATACATAGTTTCCTTGGTTTGGTAGGATACTACTAGAGATTTGTTGAAGGGTTTTCTAAACTCTCTAGTCCATTAACTGTGTTGACGAAGAAGAATATCAAGTATGTTTGGTGTGAGGAGTGTGAAAAAAAGCTTCTAAGAGCTAAAGAGAAGGTTAACCATAGAACCAATATTAACTTTACCTGAACCTCATAAGCCTTATGTGGTTTATAGTGATGCCTCCAAGATGGGATTAGGATGCGTATTGATGCAAGAAGGGCGTTTCGTCACTTATGCCTTGCAACAACTCAAAGATCATGAGTAGAATTATCCTGCCACGACTTGGAACTAGCTACAGTATCTTTGCATTTAAAATTTAGAGACATTATTTATATGGAGAAAAATGTGAAGTATTTATTGATCATAAGAGCCTCAAGTACTTTTCATTCAGAATAATTTGAATATGAGGCAGAGAAAATGGGTCGAAACGATTAGTGATTATCAATGTGAGATAAAGTATCATCCCGGAAAGGCCAATGTAGTAGCGGATGCCCTTAGCTGTAAGACTAAGGCCGAATTGCCATCTCTATTGGTAGGAATGAGGAATTTGTTGATTGAGAACAAAACCCGCCAAGAGATGCCATGTTAACAATAGTACAGAAGATCATGCTGTTAACTGAGGAAGAGATCATAAAAGGGCAATACAAGGATGATAAGCTGGAAAAGCTTTGACAATGGATTTAAAAATATAAAGGACTGCAACATTTTACTATTGGAAAGGACATAATGCTATATTATAATAGGAGGAAAGTAATTCTTGATGTCCCAGAATTGAAGGAAATGATCTTAAGGGAAGCGCATTGTACCCTTTACACTATTCATCCCAGTAACACTAAGATGTATCGAGATCTAAAAGGTTAGTTTTGGTGAGAATGAATCAAGAATGACATAGCATAATTCATCTTAGTATGCTAATTAGTGAAGGCAAAACATCAAACGCTAGCTAGAGAATTGCAATCGTTTCCTATCCCAGAGTGAAAATGGGAAGATGTATCCATGGATTTGTGATAGATCTGCCAAGGCCGTCATCATGAATGAATTTGATTTGGGTTATAGTCGACAGGCTGATGCAAAGCGCATGTTTTTTACCCATAGCTAATACAGACTGATGGGCCCCAAAGTGGACCAAGTCTTAAAGATCCCTTGCAAGTTCCAGATGGGACAATTACAAGATCGAGAGCTAAGAAGAGCAATAAACCAATGCAAGGATTGGTGCAATCCACTTAAGACGTTTTTAGTAAGAGCCCAACATTCAAGATGGGCTTGAGAGGAGGAGATCCAGATTTCATCCATGTGATATGCTATAGAAGACACAACTTGGGCCTATTGTTATTGAGGGCCTGGACTTATTTATTTCATTAAAAGGGCTTATTTTATTAGTTTAGAATAATTGAATTTATTATGAGAATGACTTAAGGGCATGATGGAAAAGTAATTATTTTGGTGAACTAGGATTTCAAAAGGGTTACTGTAGTCGTGGCACTATCCATTCAGGGGCACTTTTGAAAGATAGGGCTTGATTTTCACCTAGGGTTTTTTTGAGGTTTTAGTTAAAATGCTCTTGTTGCCTCATTTTAAATAAGATATGAAAATTTATGAAAATTGATGAATTTTATTCATTGTGAGTTGAGTTTATCTCATTTTGTTCTTCATTGAACGTTTGAACTTATCAAAAATAAATCACAACCTTTGTGGCGTTCCCTCTTGTAATCCGGGTTCTTGAGATGGGTTTTTCAATGACTCTAGATTATATTATAATCTAGGTTCTTGAAATGAGTTCTCAATGGGTCTAGATTCTCCATCCATTGACTTGAGTTTGGCTTTCTTGGGTTGGTTTTTTCCAATATTGTTGTTGGATCTCAAAGTGAGTCAATTGTGGTTCACATCATTTGGTATTCGGAGCTCGGGTTGTAAAAAAAAAAAAAAAAAAAGGTGTAGAAATTCGTTTTTCCTAGGGTTGCCAAATTACTCTATCATTTTGGTTTTGTGTTCATCATCACAGGCTGGCTAAATTCCTTGTTTGCATCATCTAGGGTTTGAAATTTTTAGGGTTTCTTGCATCTCTAAGTTTGTCCATCGCTTTGAGTACCGTTCCATTGATTCTTTTCTATTCCTATCAATTTCGTGTGTTTGAATTCAATTCTTTGAATTTTACAATTGAATACTACTGTTTGTGATTGAATTGGTGAGAAAAGAAAATAAAATAAAATAAAGGAAAAGAAAAGAAAAAAAAATCTGAATTTTTATTTTATTTCATTGATCCTTATCTTTAAAGGGGATGAATATATCTTCCTAGTTGGTATCTTGTTTCGTAATTACTATTTTCGACGTATCAATTCCTTGAGTCTTGTGTCATTTTATTTGTTTTGTGTTTTCTCTTATTCTTGTTTCCTGGACCTAATTACTAATTGGAATAAAACAAGATTGTATTGTCTTGATTGAGTTCAATTAGTTCTTAAGAAACTTGATTGGGAAAACACTTGAGGTAAAAGGCAAGAGAGTGTGAGATCATTATCGGGAAAAAGCCAATTAGGAGTGAAATACAAGTGGAGTACCATTATTCAAGCGTAAACACATAAAGGAGTGTGTGAGGTTTTTACCACTAACATTCTTTTTGTGCAGCACATTACGATGTGTCATAATAGTGACTTAACACCGAAGGGGGTGGTAGACAATTCATTCTTTGTGTTGCCATGCAACAAAGTTTGAAAGGTTAAATTTAACGTTGGGGGAAGTGAGGGATAGGATGGATCAACGAGGTGCATTGATTACAAATTTACAAAGTATGAGAGATAGGAGGAGATGTGAGCCTAGTATTGAACAAGAGTATAAGAATGAGAAGTATGGTGAGTCTCTTATTGTCAAGCGTGCTCTTAATATACAAGGTAAGATAGATGATACAGAGCAACAGAGAGAGAGCATTTTCCATACTAGATGCCACATCGATAGCAAGGTATGTAGTATAATCATTAATGGAGGAAGTTGTATTAATGTTGCTAGCACTACTTTAGTTGAAAAATTGAATTTACCTACTTTGAAACACCCTAGACCATACAAGTTGCAGTGGTTAAATGATTGTGGAGAGGTTAGGGTAAATAAGCAAGTGTTAGTATCTTTTTCAATTGAAAAGTATCAGGATGAGGTGTTCTGTGATGTTGTGCCTATGCATGCTGGTCATATTTTGTTGGGGAGGCCGTGGTAGTATGTTAGGAGAGTGATCCATGATGGGCTCAAGAACATATACAGCTTTGTAAAGGATAACAAAACAATTAAACTTGCTTCTTTAACCACAAAACAAGTCCATGAGGACCAATTGAAGCTGAAAAATAAGGTTGATAAAAAAAGAAAGAGTTAATGTGAGGTTGATCAACAAAGAAATAGAAAAAGTGAGATTAATAAAAAAAAAAGAGAGTAAAAGTGAGGTTGAGCAAAAAAGAAAGAGTGGGTGTGAGATTGAGGAAGAAAGAAATAGTGAGACCGAAAAAGAGAGAGAAAGAGTAAGATGAAAGAGAAAAAAAAAATGAGGGTGAGGCTAAAACCTCAAGAAAAAAAGAGAGTGAAAAGAAAAGCGAGAGTGAAACAAGTGAGAGAAAAACAAAGAGAGAATTGAGTTTTTATGCTAAGGCAAATTTTACTATTAATAAACTTGACAAACCTTTGCCTAGTGTTGTTGTCTCTTTGTTGCAGGGCTATGAGATCATGATTCCTAGTGGTGTGTTTAGTGGATTGCCACCTATTAGAGAGATAGAGCATTACATTGATTTTGTGCTAGGTGCGACAATCTCTACCTGACCTTTCTTTGAAGAACGTGAGTCCATGACACACTTGAAAGGACAAGATAAGTTGAATAGAATGCATGCCAAGTGGGTGCAATTCATTGAGACATTTCCTTATGTAATCAAGTACATACAAGGTAAGGAAAATTTTGTAGTTAATGCTTTAGCAAGAAAGTATGTTATTATCTTCATTTTGGATGCAAAGTTATTGAGATTTGAATATGATAAGAAATTACATGCTAATGATGATGACTTTGATAGTGTGTATGGATTATGTGAGAAAGCATCATTTGGTAAGTTCTATAGACTAAATTGGTACTTGTTTAGAGATAATAGACTTTTTGTGCCTAATAGTTCTATGTGTGAGTTGCTTGTGCTTGGAGCACATGAATGTGCTTTGATGGGACATTTTAGTGTAAAGAGGACCTTAAAATTATTGCATGACCATTGGTGGGAGTATTGTTTCCCATTCATTGAGTTTGCATATAGTTGGAATGGTCCCTTTGGTGTAAATAAGAATTTAGGCGTATTGCATGAATTCTTTTGGGAGTATGGTCTGTCATTTATTGAGATCACATATAATTGGAGTGGTCATTTTGCTGTAAGGAAAACTTTAGATGTGTTTCATGAACGTTTGTGCGAGTATCATTTTTCATTCATTGAATTGTTACATGAACGTTTGTGAGAGTATCATTTGTCATTATTAGAGTTTGCATATAACAAGACCATGCATACTACCATTTCTCATTCATCTTATAAAGTTGTTTTTTGCTTTAATCCACTTATTCCTTTTGATTTATTGTCTTTACCTATTGATAACAGAAGTAGCTTGGATGGACATTTCCAAATTCTTGATAAAATTAATGATACTTCATATCAGTGGATCTTCCAACTAAGTATCATGTGTCTGCTACTTTCAATGTTTCTGATATTTTAATAAAACCCTAGTTCAATGTTTCAATGAACTAGGGTTTTTGGGAAGGCCTTGTATTTTTAGCCAATGGCTTATTTGGAATTAGCTTAGAATAAGTGGGCTTGCACATATTTAGCCCACATATGTCTTATTTATAATGAACTAGGATTTTTGGGAAGGTCTTGTATTTTTTACCAAATGCTTATTTGGAAAGTTATTATTTTATGTGAATTAGGATTTTAGAAGTTACTGCAGCACTATTCACTTACGATTTTGGGGGGTTGTTTATTTAAACCACTTGTAGCCTCATTTGAGAAGGTTAGACAACAATGAAAACTCCGATTATATGCAACCTCAATGAATGACAAATAATATTCGCACAAACGTTCATACAACACGTTAATGAATGGCAAATAATACTGCAAAAAACATTTGTGCAACATGTCAATGAATGGCAAATGATATACCCCAAAGTGCTCATATAACACGTCTAAAATCTTCAGCACACCCAAGTTACCGAACAAACTACCTCCATGTCTATCACACATAAGCAACTCACGCATAAAACTAGTAGGCACACAAAGTCTTTTCTCTCTAAACAAGTACCAATCTAGTTTATAGAACTTACCAAACGATCATTTCTCACATACTTCATACACACTATCAAAGTCATCATCACTAGTATGCAATTTCTTATCATATTCAAATCTCAATAACTTTGCATCCAAAATGAAGACAAGGACATACCTTCTTGATATTGCAACAACCACAAAATTTTCCTTACCATGAGGAAAAGTCTCATTACATTCCTTCTACTTGACATGCATTCTATTAAACTTACCTTGTCCTATCAAGTGTATCAAGGCTATCAAGTGTATCAAGGACTTATGTTTGGCATGTAGGACAAATTCTTTTGGCCAAAAGTCATGTTGCCAATTCTCCAATGCTATCATACAATCAATTTGATGCTTTATTCCTCTAATAAGTGACAATCCACAAATAACATCGCTAGGCAACACGACTTTATATCCCTGCAACAAAAAGATAACAACACTAGGCAAAGATTCATTAAGTTTGTTAGTATTAAAATTCGCCCTAGCATAAAAACTCACTTCTCTCTGTGTTTTTCCCTCACTTTCTTCACTCTCGCTTTTGTTTTCAATCTCCTTTTTCTTTTCACTCTCTATTCTTCTTTCACTCTCTTTTTCATTTTCACTCTCTTTTTCTCTTTCACTCTCTTTTTTCCTTTTCACTCTCTTTTATTTCACTCCCTTCTTCAACAGTTTTTTTTGAAATCTCAGCCTCACAATTGTTTTTCAACTCTTTCTCACTTTTTCTTGAGGTTTCACAATTTCTTTCTTCCTCAATCTCACTCCCACTCTTTGTTTTTCGCTCAACCTCACTTTTACTCTCTCTTTTGTTATCAATCCAGTTTCTCTCTTCCTTTTTTGATTAACCTCCCTTTCACTCTTTCTTTTTGGATCAACCTTACTTTTCAACTTTAGTTGGTCCTCATGGACCTGTTTTTGGTTAAAGGAGCAAGTTTGATTGTTTTGCTATCATTTTCAAAACTGTATATGTTTTTGACCCCATCATGGATCACCCTCCTATCATACTACCACGGCCTCCCCAACAAAATCTGGCCAGCATGCATAGGTACAACATCACAAAGCACCTCATCCTGATACTTTCCAATTGAAAAAGATACTAGCACTTGCTTATTTACCCTAACCTCCCCATAATCACTCAACCATTGCAACTTGTATGGTCTAGGGTGTTTCAAGGTAGGTAAACTCAATTTTTCAACTAGAGTAGTGCTAGCCACATTAGTACAACTTCCTCCTTCAATGATCATACTACATACCTTGCTAATGATGTGGCATCTAGTATGAAAAATGTTCTCTCTCTGCTGCTCTATATGATCCATCTTACTTTGTATGTTGAGAGCACGCCTGACAACAAGAGAATCACCATACTTCTCATTCTTATACTCATGTTCAATACTAGGCTCACGTCTCCTCCTTGCAGATTTCTAATTAATGCACTTCGTTGATCCATCCTATCCCTCACTTTCGCCAACATCAGATTTAACCTTTCAAACTTTTGTTGCATGGACTGCAACATAAGGAATGAATTGTCTGCCACTCCATTCGGTGTTGAGTCACTATTATGAGATATCGTAATGCTGCACAAAAAGAATGTTAGTGGTAAAAACCTTACACACTCCCTCACGTGTTTAAGCTAGAATAATGGCACTCCACTCCTGTTTTACTCTTAATTGGCTTTTTTTTCAGATAATGATCTCACACTCCCTTGCCTTTTACCTCAAGAGTTTTCCCACTCAAGTTCTTTAAGAACTAATTGAACTCAACAAGACAATACGACCTTGTTTTATTCCAACTAGTAATTAGGTCCAAGAAACAAGAACAAGAGAAAACATGGAAGGAATAAAATGACACGAGACTCAAGGAATTTATACGATGGAAAGAGTAATTACGAAACAAGATACCAACTAGAAAGATGTATTCAGCCCCTTTAAGGATAAGGCTCAATCAATTTTTTTTTCGATTTTTTTTTTAATTTTTCTTTTCTTTTCCTTTCTTTTCTTTTTCTCTTCCTTTTTTTTCCACTAATTCAATCACAAACAATTGATTTAATTATGAAAATCAAACAATTGAATTCAAACACACAAAATTGACAAGGAATGTAAGAGAATCAATGAAACGAGCATTAATGGACAAACTTAGAGATGCAAGAAACTCTAGAAATTTCAAACCCTAGATGGTGCAAATTTTGGTAGCCCTTAAACAAGGAATTTCGTCACCCTATGATGGTGAACACGAAACCCAAATGATAGAATAATTTGGCAGCCCTAGGTAAAACGAATTTCTGCACTTCCTTTTTTTTTTTTTAACCCTAGAACAATGAAGCCCTAGAATTAAATTTAAAGATGCAAGAATTAAAAGATAGAATCATACCTGATTGGAAACCTGGCTCTGAATACCAAATGATGTGAACTCCAATCGACTCGCTTTGAGACACAACAACAATATTGGAAAAACAAACCTGAGAAAGCCAAATCAAGTCAATGGGTGGAGGATCTAGACCCGTTGAGAAATCGTTTCAAGAACTTAGATTATATTAAAATCTAAACCTGTTGAAGAACCCATCTCAAGAACCCAGATTACAAAGGAGGAATGCCACAAAGGTTGTGATTTACCTTTGATAAGTTCAAGCGTTCAATCAAGAACAAGAGGAGATAAACTCAACTCACAATGAATAAAATTCAACAATTTCAAAAACGTTCATATTGTTGTCTAACCTTCTCAAATGAGTTTACAAGTGGTTTAAATAAACAACCCCCAAAACCCTAAGTGAATAGTGCCGCAGGTATTGTAGCCTGAACAGTGCCGCGCTACAGTAACTTCTAAAACCCTAATTCACATAAAATAATAACTTTCCATATAAGCCCTTGGCCAAAACTACAAGGCCTTCCCAAAAACCTAGTTCATTAGAAATAAGACTTATTTGGGCTAAGCATGCTCAAGCCCACTTATTCTAAACTAATAAAATAAGCAATTTTAATGAAATAAATAAGTCCAAGACTTTCAATAATAATAGGCCCAATTCGTGTCTTCCATAGCATATCACATGGATGAAAACTAGATCTCATCCTCTCAAGTCCTTCTTGAATGTTGGGCTCTTGCTAAACACGTCTCAAGTGGATTTCACCCATCCTTGAATAGCTTCCTTGATCATCCTAACTCTTGATCTTGTAATTGTCTCATCTGAAACTTGCAAAGGATCTTTATGACTTGGTCCACCTTGGGGCCCATCATTCCAGATGGGGCAATTACAAGATCGAGAGCTAAGAAGGGAAATAAAGCAATGCAAGGATTTGTGCAATCCACTTGAGACATTTTAAGCACGAGCCCAACATTCCAGATGGACTTGAGAGGAGGAGATCCAGTTTTCATCCGTGTGTTATGCTATGGAAGACACAGCTTGGGCCTATTGTTATTGAAGGCCTTGAACTTATTTATTTCATTAAAATGGCTTATTTAATTAGTTTAGAATAATTGAATTTATTATGAGAAGGACTTAAGGGCATGATAGGAAAGTAATTGTTTTGTTGAACTAGGGTTTCTAGAGGGTTATTGTAGTGCAGTACTGTAGCCGCGATACTATTCACTCAGGGGTACTTTTGGAAGATGGAGGCTTTATGTTCACCTAGGGTTTTGTGAGGTTTTAGTTTAAATACTTTTGTTGCCTCATTTTAAGTAAGATATGAAAGTTTATGAAAGTTGATTAATTTTATTTATTGTGAGTTGAGTTTATCTCCTCTTGTTCTTCATTGAACATTTGAACTTATCAAAGGTAAATCACAACCTTTGTGGTGTTTCCTCGTTTTTCCAATATTGTTGTTGGGTCTCAAAGCGAGTCAATTGGGGTTCACATCATAGACTCTGTGGTTAAAATTTCTTGTATTTACATTAAAGAGATTGTCTGATTGCACAGAGTACCTAAGTCCATAGTGTTAGACAAAGATACGCAATTCACTTCACATTTCTAATAAAGTCTGCAAATGATGCTAGGCACTAATTTCATGTTTAGTAGTGTATATCATCTGCAAACGGACAAACTAAACATACTATTCAAACTTTGGAGGATATGTTTCATGCATGTGTGTTGGAACTAAGTAGCGATTGGGAAAGTCTCTTGCCTTTGATAGAGTTTGCTTACAACAATAGTTTCCAAGCCATGATACAAATGGCGCCTTATGAGGCACTGTACAGGACAAAATGTACTTTCCTGTTTTATTGGGATGAAGTTTGAGAAAAGAAGGTTCTAGTGCTTGAAGATTTGTAAGCGGTATGGAAGCAAGTAGCATTGATCTAAGAAAGGATGAAAGTGGCCCAAAGTCAACAGAAACGTTATGCCGATAAACGATGAAGAAATCTGGAGTTTGTTGTAGGTGATTGGGTACATATTAAGATTTCACCTATGAAGAGAGTCATATAATTTGACAAGAAAGGAAAATTGAGTAACCGATATGTAGGACCATGTGAAGTCATAGAAAGGGTTGGTATTGTGGCTTATCGACTACATTTACCCGTTGAAATGCAAGAAGTGCATAATGTCTTTCATGTATCATCTTTAAAGAAGAGTTTCGGAGAAAGACAACCAATAGTGATGGAACCCAATAGTATTCGACTTCAGCCTAACTTATCCTACTAGGAATGGCTAGTGCAAATTGTGGATAGTAGGGAGCAGGAACTGAGAGGATTTAATGAGGAATACCCTCATTTGTTTGTATCTTAGAACTAGATTTTTATGAGAATTTGCATATGTGACCGGTGCAAAACTGCAAGTGCACAGTATCGTAGTTTTATAGTAAAGTAATAAGTAGAGTATCGTCCTCAGGGATTGGTACCTTACTCTTGCCAAATACCAAAATTTTACTAATCTCAATTTTATCTAGAGGAATCGCTAAGGTTTTTGTAGTTGCAAATAAACTTAGATCAACTCAAAGAGAAATAAGCAAAGAAAATAAAACTGACTTTCAAAGATCAAATTCAATGGGGAAGAAACCTTCTAGGAAATCGATTTCACCATAATTCTTCACTATGCTTTTCTCATCCAGCTAATTTAACTTAAACCTCTTTTGTCTATTAGCAAATCTCTAATTCATCCAAAAGCCTCTTTCGATAGTCAATTGGAAGTGATTCTAGTTTATCAATTCACACAAGAGTATGCAAATTAAATAATCAAGAACGCAATAAGACCAATGATTTAATTACTACACAGGTTCATACAAGTCTTTCGATCTCTATACTTACCTATGCTGAAATGTCCAAGATCTACCCTATGATTCCCTCTTTCGATAGCAAATCACAAGATTAATAATCATCTAATCAATGGCCAGTTAATTAGAAGCATTAAACTCAGAATAAATCAGATAAACAAATAGAGAATAGCATTAAATTAGCATGGACAAACAAGCATAGTTCGGAATTAGGTTACATCGTTTTCCTAGAAAGAAGAAAATTTAGCTCATGCTAGAATTGGAATTCAACATAAACGAATTCACCATAATTGTTCTGAGAAGATGGGAAGAAGAAAATAAACACTGAAAAATCCTCCTTGCAGCCTCAACTGGTCGTCAAAAGCTCAAGGGAACGATTCAACGCCTTTCTCCCGTCCGTGCTCGTGTATGAATCCAACGTACGTGCAATAAATTGGAATTCCGTCTCCAAAACAAATGATTTGAATCCCTCTAGCTATGTTTTTCTCTCCCAAAGAGTGTTCTCCAGTCAAAAACCGCGGCTCTAGAGTGAAGAATGGCCTTTTATATGGTCCCACGGCGGAAAACCTAAAATCTGTCAAAATACGATGTTCGCTCGAGCGGGGTGTCGAGCGCGCGTCGAGCGTTCGACTCTGCCTGATTTCGCTCGAGCGTCCTATCGAGCGCACATCGAGCGTTCGACTCTGCCTGATTTCGCTCGAGCGTCCTATCGAGCGCACATCGAGCGTTCGACTCTGCCTGATTTCGCTCGAGCGGCCAATGTCTCCGCTCGAGCGATCTTCGTTTTTCAGCAACCCGCTCGAGCTCCCTGTCGAGCGGCAGTCGAGCGTTTGAATCTGCCTGAATTCGCTCGAGCGGCCAAAAGCCTCCGCTCGAGCGAACTTGTAAAATCTGCAATATGAAATTTTTGCAAGCCATCAAATACCCCCAAACTTACAACTTTGTTTGTCCTCAAACAAAAAGAAAAACAAATGATAGTTTAGGCAATATCAACTCGACCCCAAAGAGAAGTATCATCATTCACCAAGCTTTTATGAATTTAGATTTCATCTCTAGTATCTTACTCTTTTAACATCAAAGATAGCAAGAAAATCAATCAAAAATTTTGCAATTTGTCAAGCAAGAGTTAGGCGTTTACTTCAACCTAAAGCTAAGACCTTGAGTGTGTGTGTGATATAGTCAATTTAACCTCAAACCACCTGCAAACTCAGATAAAAGTAGAACAACTAAAATCAAAAGAATTCTCTTAAAACTTAACCCCATAAGTCCAATTTTCAGAAATCCTCTCCACTAATGTAGTCAACACCAAAATCAAAGATCAAAAGGTCTTTATTAAGGTTGTAATGATAGGCCACAGGGTGAGGGTTAAGAAAGAACTGGATATGGGAGATTAAACAAACTGGGAAAATACTTAGTGAAAAGAACATTAAAAGAGAAACTCACATGATTCAAATCATAGCTCTTTCTTGGCAATATGCTCATACTTGTGGCATTATAATTGCTGTAATCACTGATGTAATACTAACACTTCCCTTAACAAAATTTGAGGTAATTCACTTTCCGCTTGGCGACTTCTTTTTTTTCTTTTCTTTTCTTTCTTTCTTTTTTTTTTTTTTTTTTTTTTTCTTTTTTTTTTTTTTTTTTTTCAATCACTTCCTTTCTTCTTCTTCTTTTTCTTTGATCAAATAGAGCAAACATAATACGTTTCATCATGAAACCAATTTTCTCTTTTAAATGTAACTCTCCACCAAAGTATTTTCTCAAACTATCAACGGTAGATTCATTGTTTTTCAGGCTTAGAGCGGGCATGGTTTATGTAGTTTAAAGAATCAATAAAGGCTCATGAAGGCTCAAGGGGGTTGACTATGGAAACACACCATGTAATGATGGCATGACATTTAGGACGACTGGGAAAGCTTTTTGGTTATGCCAAAGAAATGCCTAGATCATTTCTCTAATATTTGGTCTCGACTAGGATTTCGCCTCAAGGACCCATCAACGGATTCTAGAGCAAAGTAAAATCGAACCTCCCTCTTTCAATTAATTCAACTTCTTCTCTTCATAAGCAAAATGGAATAAGAGAAAAATGACTATGTGCTCAATTGTGTTCAAGGTCAAAGATTTAAACCAAAGTACCCACAAAACTTCACTTGACATAAAAGAAATTTTTGAAAATTTTTCTCAAAACCATCTTCAATCACAAATTTCAGAGTCATAGAGAATTCAATCTTACTCCAATGCATGCTTGGTAAGAGACTCAAACAACCCATCAACAACCCAAGACTTAGAAAACAAGAGGATCAAATGATTATAGGAGTTTACACCCCCAAACTTAAACTAAGCAATGTCCTCATTGTGATGCAAAAGTAAAAAGGATTGAAGAAATAAAGGAACTTCCCTGGTTTCATGGTGAACCTTCCGAGGTTTAAAAATTTTCCAGCTCTTTATTCTTGCTAAATACCTGCATCAAAAATTAATTTATTAAAACTTAAATAAATAAAGATAATAAAATAAATGAAAGAGTAAAAGATAGATCTATGGGTTGCCTCCCATAAGCGCTTGTTTTAAAGTCTACAGCCAGACTTTTCAATCTTCATCAATCGGGATCTCCAAAAGGAATAAGAGTATAGTTCCTCTCCACTTCATTGCTAAGTGATGTATCCTGCTGCAAGGCTCGTTCTAGGTGATTGGCTGGTGCATCTTCTTTAAAGGGCTTTTCCACACCTTGCTTAATGACATCAACCCGGAAGCAAGTGCTTGGCTCTTCTGGAATTCTCATGGCTTGGTAAATTTTGAACAAAACCTCTTCCTTGTTCACTCTCAATGTTAACTCACCCTTTTGAACATCAATCAAAGCTCTTCCCGTAGCCAAGAATGGTCGGCCAAGAATTAGTGGGACTTCTTCATCTTCTTCCATGTCTAACACCACAAAATCAGCAGGGAAGATAAATTTATCCACTTTTACCAATACGTCTTCTATGATTCCACGTGGATACTTGATGGACCGATCCGCTAGTTGCAAGGAAATTGTTGTATGCTTCATCTCTCCAAGTCCTAATTTCCTGCAAACAGAAAATGGCATAAGATTAATGCTAGCACCAAGATCACATAAGACTCTATCAAAAAATGAATCTCCAATAGTGCAAGGCAAAGTGAAACTCCCTGGATCTTTCAATTTTTGAGGCAATTTCTTTTGAAGAATGGCACTGCATTCTTCAGAAAGCTTCACTGTTTCAAACTCCTCCAACCTTCTCTTCTTGGAAATGATGTCTTTCAGGAATTTGACATAGTTTGGCATTTGTTCCAAGGCATCTGCAAAAGGAATATTAATGTGAATTTTCTTAAAAATATCCAAAAACTTAGAAAATTGCTTATCTAGTTTTTGCTTTTGAAAACGCTGAGGGTAAGGAAGTGGAGGAGCAAGAATAGGAGGATTGTCAGGAAATGAAATTGTGGGAGGCAAGTCGGTCTCCTCTAGTGTATCATTGACAATCTCCTCTTCTTCTACTTGATCTTTGCTTTGGCCATTGTTTGCAGCGGTAGGAGTGGACTTGCTCTCCTTTAATGGTGCCCTCTCAATCTCTTTTCCACTCCTAAGTGTGATGGCCTTGCATTGTTCCTTTGGATTCACTTCAGTGTTGCTAGGAAAAGCTCCTCTTTGTTGGGCATTGATGGTAGTGGCTAGTTGCCCAATTTGCACTTCAATATTCTTTATAGCAGCTCCCATATTGCTACAATGAGTCTCAATGTTGTCCAACCGTGAATCAGTCTTTTTAAACCTTGCATTGGTCTCCTGAACAAAGGAAACCATGGCATCCTCAAGTGACATCTTCCTCTCGCTTGGTTGGCTATCAAATCCTGGAGGATGCTGAGGTTGCAACACATTCTTGGTATTTCCATATGACAAATTCTCATGATTTCTAAGCCCTGGATGATAGTAATTTGGCATAGGATTACCACGATAGTTGTAGTTCCGATTGTTGACATATTGAACTTGTTCTTGACTCGCCTCATTGCTTGGAACTATCATGCTTGTGGATGCAACATATTCTGTACTTTGTGGTATCCTTTGAGTTGTCAAGGCTGAAATCTGATGAGATAGAGTAGCTACTTGAGCGGAAAGAGCTGCTATCGGCTCCAATTCATGAATTCCAGCTACCTTCTTAGCCAAAGTCCTCTCAGTTGGCCATTGATAGTTGTTTGAGGCCATTTCCTCCAAAAGTGCAGTAGCACCTTCAGCTGTCTTCGACATCAAAGTTCCACCAGAAGCAGCATCAACTATAGTTCGAGTTTGCCCATTTAACCCATTATAGAACATCTGAACTTGCAACCAATCTGGCAATCCATGTTGTGGGCAACGTCGAATCAAGTCCTTATACCTTTCCCATGCTTCATAGAGTGACTCAAAATCATTTTGCTTGAATTGGCCAATCTCACTCCTGAGTTGGGCTGTTTTGGCAGGAGGAAAGAATTTAGCAAGAAACCTCTCAGCCATGTCCTGCCAACTAACGATGCTTCCCGGTTGTAGAGATTGTAGCCAACCTCTAGCCTTGTCCCTCAAAGAGAAGGGAAACAATCTCAGTCTAATGGTGTCTTCAGTAACACCATTAATCTTCACAGTATCACAAATCTCCAAGAACATAGCCAGGTGAATATTGGGATCATCAAGTGGTGATCCACTGAATTGAGCCTGCTGCACCATGCTAATCAAAGCTGGTTTGAGCTCAAAGTTGTTGGCATTGATTGGCTGGCGCATTATGCTCGAGTAATTTCCATTCACAACTGGCCGTACATAGTCCTTCAAGGTGCGTGGTAGTACCTCACGATCTTCTTCAGCCATAGCTAGTATCTTATTTCTTCTTAGTGATCTAAGAGTTCTTTCAATCTCCGAATCAACAGGAATAATGTCACGAGATCTAGTACGGCGCATCCAATGTCAGAAACACACCTGTAGAACAAATTAAAACAAAGTTCTAAATTAAAACCAAGATTACTTTGTATCGATATTGACAAAAAAAAAATAAGAATAAACTAATCCCCGGCAACGGCGCCAAAAACTTGACCGGTGCAAAACTGCAAGTGCACAGTATCGTAGTTTTATAGTAAAGTAATAAGTAGAGTATCGTCCTCAGGGATTGGTACCTTACTCTTGCCAAATACCAAAATTTTACTAATCTCAATTTTATCTAGAGGAATCGCTAAGGTTTTTGTAGTTGCAAATAAACTTAGATCAACTCAAAGAGAAATAAGCAAAGAAAATAAAACTGACTTTCAAAGATCAAATTCAATGGGGAAGAAACCTTCTAGGAAATCGATTTCACCATAATTCTTCACTATGCTTTTCTCATCCAGCTAATTTAACTTAAACCTCTTTTGTCTATTAGCAAATCTCTAATTCATCCAAAAGCCTCTTTCGATAGTCAATTGGAAGTGATTCTAGTTTATCAATTCACACAAGAGTATGCAAATTAAATAATCAAGAACGCAATAAGACCAATGATTTAATTACTACACAGGTTCATACAAGTCTTTCGATCTCTATACTTACCTATGCTGAAATGTCCAAGATCTACCCTATGATTCCCTCTTTCGATAGCAAATCACAAGATTAATAATCATCTAATCAATGGCCAGTTAATTAGAAGCATTAAACTCAGAATAAATCAGATAAACAAATAGAGAATAGCATTAAATTAGCATGGACAAACAAGCATAGTTCGGAATTAGGTTACATCGTTTTCCTAGAAAGAAGAAAATTTAGCTCATGCTAGAATTGGAATTCAACATAAACGAATTCACCATAATTGTTCTGAGAAGATGGGAAGAAGAAAATAAACACTGAAAAATCCTCCTTGCAGCCTCAACTGGTCGTCAAAAGCTCAAGGGAACGATTCAACGCCTTTCTCCCGTCCGTGCTCGTGTATGAATCCAACGTACGTGCAATAAATTGGAATTCCGTCTCCAAAACAAATGATTTGAATCCCTCTAGCTATGTTTTTCTCTCCCAAAGAGTGTTCTCCAGTCAAAAACCGCGGCTCTAGAGTGAAGAATGGCCTTTTATATGGTCCCACGGCGGAAAACCTAAAATCTGTCAAAATACGATGTTCGCTCGAGCGGGGTGTCGAGCGCGCGTCGAGCGTTCGACTCTGCCTGATTTCGCTCGAGCGTCCTATCGAGCGCACATCGAGCGTTCGACTCTGCCTGATTTCGCTCGAGCGTCCTATCGAGCGCACATCGAGCGTTCGACTCTGCCTGATTTCGCTCGAGCGGCCAATGTCTCCGCTCGAGCGATCTTCGTTTTTCAGCAACCCGCTCGAGCTCCCTGTCGAGCGGCAGTCGAGCGTTTGAATCTGCCTGAATTCGCTCGAGCGGCCAAAAGCCTCCGCTCGAGCGAACTTGTAAAATCTGCAATATGAAATTTTTGCAAGCCATCAATATGACTGGTTGTATTTTGGTTTGTTTGATATGAATTCTTGTTGATTCTTTTTAATTAATCTCTTAGTAACATTGTATGCTCCTACCATACCCTTGAAACAGGACATGGCACGACCTAGAAAAACCCCATGTATGTCTATGTCATTAATAGCAAAAATTAGAGAAAGAAAAAATGCAACCATAGGAACTAGCGCAAGAGAAGAGACCAAATGATGGCTGGTCATTGGTAGCAAATGCGTATTTTTGAGGAAACATTTTCCTATGATGAGCGTTATAGCATGATGAATGGCAACTCCTGCATGACCCGTTAGTTTGGAAGGATGCCAAGAGAATACATTTGTTCGGACTCAACCAAGAAGCAGAGTCTAGACGCGCTATCGAAGCTCATGAAAATAGGTATACGCCTTTTGAGACCTGGAATACCTCTACGGACCGTATTCTTTTTCATGAGGAAGGTCAACCTATCAAAGACACCAAGCTCCAAATAGAGCATAAGTTGAATGAGATGCAAGCAAATATATACCATTATTATGATCTGGACACGATATTTTATCTATCGCAAGACTCGGTTACAAAGGAAGAAAGTCAACTACCACCCCTATCATGATCTGAAGATTCCACAGTGGCTAGTAAAAGAGGTAATAAATCGAGTTTGTACTTGTTGCAAATTCTTCATAGTTGATGGTTACAATGCCGATTTCGAGGATGAAATCTATTCTTAAGGGGGGAAGGATGTGGTAACCCAGACTTAGCCAAGTCTTCGTTTATTTTTCATCGCCAATTTATCTTTGATTGTTGGGCTAGGCAAGAGGTGTAGGGTATTGTAATACCCGAGTCCTACTAGGTAGGTCCTTATGTTATTTTATTAATTCTTTAAGTTAAATATTTTAAGATAAAGATTTATTATTTTATTATTTTATTTTAAGTTGGGTGTGCTTTTATTTTATTTTTTATATAGGCTATTAAAATAAATTAAGGGCATGATTTTAAGACGTTTTAATATTTTTCTCTTAAGCCCTCTAATTTTCATTATTAAGAAATAGCTCAATTATTCTCCACCCTTGGATGAGTGGGTAAAGGAAAAATCTCCCCACATTGAATCCCCACCATTCATTTTCCCTAGCTTATGAGTCAAGATTTGACCAAAAAGTAAAGCAAATTAAGTCTTTATTCTTTGAACCCGTTGGTCATCCTTCTAGCTTATGAGGTAAGGTTTGACCAAGTGATGTAAGCTCTTATTCCATTTCAATCCGTCGGTCACTTTCCTAGCTTATGAAACAAGATTTGACTAAATGCAACTAAGTCTTTATTTTTGTTGAACGTGTCGGTCATCTTCAAATCAAGAAGGAAAGTCTATTCTCTTCTTCTCCAAGCCGACGCCCTCCCTCAGCTCCATTTCTTTTTCCTCTTCTTCTTCTTCTCATCTTCAAGCTCAAGAGACCAAGAATTTTTCCTTCTCGTCTCCAAGCCATGTGACCCACAAGGAAGAGAGGAACGGTTTCCTTCCTCCCAAAGCTGTGCAATACCCATTCGCCATACCCATTTCGGTTTGCTTCCAAGCTTGAATTTAGATCCTTGTTTTCATCTTCCCAAAGGGAAAACTTTGATGGTAGGTCCCCCTTGATTTACTTTTCACTATGATTTTCTTATTGGTTTCAAATTTCACCATTTTTCTTACATATTGATGTCTCAGTTTTGAGGTTTTAAAAACAGTGTCATCGTGTTCTTCATCTACACGGCTACACTACCATTTGGTCCTCCACTTTACCTCTTGAAATAGGCTAAGAGCTTAAGGTAAAAATCCTAATTTGACTCATTTGTTTTAATGTGATTTTGGAAGCAAACCATGCTGTTTTAGCTTATGTTTTGGTGTAGTTAAATTCTTATGTTGCAAATAAATATGTATGCTCTGTTTTGGCCCAAACCGAATATGTTGAAGTAGTTTTGCTATGTATTTTCCTATATTTCAAAAATGCTATATTTCATTTTTATATATGTTGGTTTAATCATAGGTGATGATTAAAGTGATTTTAGTTTATATATGTTGGTACCATGTGTCTTGTGTTGAGGTTGGTTAGTAATCCGTTTTTAGAATGCTAAAGGTTTGGTTTAGAGCTTTTTCTTGGGTTTTGTAATTTTATATCTTACTTTTAAAAGGTATTACGTGGGTAAAGCATAAGCTTGAGTGTTTAAAGGTTATAAAGTTGCTTAATGGGTAACCTTGCTATACTTTATGCTACTCTAATTTTAATGGGCTATGTTGTCTAAACTATTTAACTATTGCTTGTGTGATTAGATTATAGCATAGTTGGTTTAAGAATAGGAGATTAATTGTGCATAATATATTATGATATGTAAAGCTGTCCCTGTAATCCTAAGCCCATGACATGCCACGCCTCGTCTTCATGTAAAAATTGCCCATGTATATTGTCCCTCATTCGGTTAAATTCTACCTAACCCAAGAGTCCAAAATATTGATAAGCTAACATTTTCCTAGTGAGGGACCACAAGTTGATTTAAAAGGTATGTTTACTAAGCTTGTTTAGCCTACTTGAGACACCTAAATCTATCTTGACGCCCATTGTTGAGAATTTCCAGACTTTATCTCTTCATGTCCATAACCCAAGGTGAGCCTTGAACCAGAGAGACCTTGCTTGAAGCCCTATGAATTCTTAACTACTTTTCATGAAAGCTTTTTAAATAGCCTTCCATGATGATAGCTAGCATGTCTAATATTTAATTTATTGCTCTTGTAAGTTGAGGTGAGAAGTCGTCATAGGTTTTTTTTTTATTATTTCTTTTTCCAAAATAGTCGAAAGTCACATGTCTAAGAGTGACCCCCTCTCAAATTTTATTAAAAGTCCTCACTTATGGTAGAGGAATACCGAATAAAATCAAACTAAGGACACCAAAAAAACCAAAAATCAAAAAATACAATTAGGTCCCAAGTTCATCCCAACTAACAACCCCACATTATTGGCCCCTAATATATAGGAGATCCCATTTATCAGTACGTACAAGCCCAAGAAAATGCCTCTGTCTAAATTTCTCTCCCCAAAATTCACAAGAAAATCAGCAACCATGTTTGCTTCACGATAAATATGACGTACACTAACATTCATCATGCGAAATAAGTGAATTTCCTCTGCCCAAAAATCCCATAAATACCAAAACTTGCATATACCTGACCGAAATCACCCCACAATCACCATCAAATTTGACTCTACCACAAAATCTATCAACCTAAGTTGATTGCACAACTTTAGACTATCAAGGAAAGCACGGTATTCAACAATATTATTAGTAGCATACCCATAGCAATGAGCAAAGCCAAAAATAACCTTCCCATCATGATCTCTAATGACACCACCCCCTCCAGATAAGCCTGGATTTCCACAGGACCCTCCATCAGTGTTCAACTTAACTAGTCTCACCCCCGGCCTAATCCAAGCATTCTTTATCTCTTTTTTAATTACCGGCATCACTAATCAATTCAATTCCTACATAATCAAAACATCCCTTCCATTAAGTTTTTTTAGTTTTCTTAAAGAGATTGAAAGCTCCACAATAAAGCCTTTAACACGTCATACAATTTGTCTCCAATCAAAAATCCCCCCCTCCATATGCACTTTACACCTCGCCCTCTGCAACAGCCCGCTAGAAATTCAATTGTGGAATTTCTATTAGTTTTAGGAACCTCGTGAAGACCCCATAAGTTTTCACGAATCCATTAATTGTATAGGTTTTAGTCTAACAACATAGTTAGTATTATTACTCACTATGGTATTAGAAGTGTGTTTTTTATTATGGGAGATAATTAGAAGTGTCAAAATGTATTATGGTTTGTGCCATTAAACTCGGTGGGTTTTTTAAGGTCTTATGGCGCAAGAACTCTTTTTCATATTTTCGGACGAAAAATCTGTTCAAAACTGTGGACATTATTAGATAAAAATATCTTAAACTGATTTGTGGATATTATTGGATAAAAATATCTTGAGTTGATTTTTGTAGATATTATTGGATAAAAATATCTTGAGTTGATTTTTGTGAATATTATTGGATAAAAATATCTTAAACTAATTTTCGTGGATATTATTGGATAAAAATATCTTGAGCTAATTTTTGTGGATATTATTGGATAAAAATATCTTAAGCTGATTTTGTGGATATTATTAAGTAAAAGGGACCTACACTCAACTCTCACTCCGGGTAAGAGAGACCTACACTCAACTCTCACTCCAGCCTCATCTTCTTCCATATTTTGTCCATAAATACCTCCAGCCACTCCCCACGAAATTATCTTCCTTTACACATTTCATTGAAAGAACACCAAACTCTCTCGGACAGCTTTTAAGTATTCTTTTGCAAGCCCATTTTGAAACTTTTGTAAGTGTTTTATCATAAAGTCTCCTTCATACAAGTTGTTCATTTCTGAGTATAATTTATGTGGATATCTTATTTGTTCCATTTGAAGGTCATTTGGTCAGTCAAATATTATTTGAACTCTAGAAAGGTCATTCTAGGAGATAAACTAGAGAATATGTTATAGTTTGGAGTTTTTAACCAAGCTAATGGATAGATATTGGTCCAAAATTTTTATGGAGTATTGTAAACATGTGTATATGAATATTGGTTAAGGATTGTTTCATGATTAAAGGTTTTGATGAAAGTTTTTCTTAGATCTAGAAACTTAAAAACTGGAAGAGGAAAAACAGTTTCTGTTTTGAGAAAGTTTAAATCTTTGGTGGTTTAAACCTATTCCAATGGTTTTGATAATTCTATTGAAGAATACTAATCCTCTTATATACATTTTACAATATTATTTTGAAGATATTTGATGTTAGTTTCAAAGATATGAAATTTTATGCAATGAGATATTCGGATAGGCCAAAGTGTGGATGGTCTTGGCTAAATTTATATTTTGGTTAATGTTTAACCATGTGATCTTGAATTAGAAGCTTATATATGTTTTAGGACATATTTTTAAATTATGTGACGGTTTGGTTTGAAGATCACATTTTTATAAGTCATAGATCAAAAGGTTGATCAAAACAAGTTAGAAACAAAAATCAATGGAAATAGCATATGGGAATTTCGGCCCTATAGAGTTTTAATAGTTGTGATTAGTTTTAAATTGTTCTAAATTGATATTTGAGTTTAGGATAAAATTTACATGAGACATATAAATTTTGGTGACTTTTGGAGTTAGCAAGCAAAACCCTTAAGTTAGGGGTAAAATTGTCATTTTTTCACATGTAGAAGGTAAAATGGAAATTTTACTCTTAAGTTAGTATTTTTCAATATTTCAAATTATTAATGATTTAGTTCTAACTTTTAGAATCACTAATTACAATTTCTCGTGATCGCGCTTGAGCTTTTATAAGAAACGCGGAGATCGAGGTAAATTAGCTTTTAACTTACTAGCAGTCTACTATGTATGTGTGCTAAGTAAAGGAACTACAATGTATGTATGTGTGTTATCATATATGTCATGTCATGTTCACTATTGCAAGTATGTCATGTTAAGTATGTTTCCATTACATGTGATATCATATATGAAATATTGTGTGTTACGTGTTTAAGTCATGTCACGATATAACCCTATCTCAAGTTGGTCATCTCTTTCAAGTTATGTTCAAGTCACGTTATGTTACGTCAGGGTTTTTGTCCTTTCGTATTCCAGTCACATTTCATCTTGAGTTACATTCAGTTTCGTGGGGTCCACAACAACTATGACGCACAAAGTATGGGGTCACAGCAATTGTGATGCATACACTACGTGAGACACAGCAATTGTGATACGTAGAATACATGGGGCCACAACAACTGTGGAGTATGTATTTAACTGCATTGTGACGCTTAGAATACATAGGGCCACAACAACTGTGGAGTATGTATTTACACGTAGAATACATGAGGCCACAACAACTGTGGAGTATATATTTAAGCAGTTAAAGAATAAGTTTCAGATCACGTTCATGTTAAATCAAGTTTCAGAGCAAATTCATTTTAAGTCAAGTTTCAGATCAAATTCATGTCAAGTCAAGTTCAGTTCACGTTTCAATTTAAGTTATGTCAGTTATGCTATGTTGTACATCAAGTAATGCTTTAATTACTTATGAATTTGATTATGCATTCATGCTTTTAATGTCATCCATGCATCATTAGCATGTGTGGAAGTTTTTTGTTAACTTACTGAGATTTGTAATCAAATCTCACTTTGGTAGTCCCAACTACCATTCCCCCTGAATGGTAGATCTTGTTACAGGACCTGAAGGAGAATCAGGAGCTGACCAACTGAACACAGTTGATTGAGCGATGGTGCGACGTCAATGTTAATATAGTAGTTAACATAAATTACTACTTGTACAATGGAGTTGCATCTGTAGTACTTTTTGGATTATAACCATCTTGGACTAGTGTTGTGATCTTAACTGTTCAATGGGTCTTTATGTATGAAGTATGTTTTAAGCATTTAGGATATTTTCAATTTGGTGCATAGTATTGCTAAAGAAAAAATTTATCCGTTGCGAATATTACATAATGTTAGATGCATGTTAGGAACATTGCATCTTATTGTCATGAACGGGGGCAGATAACCTTGTGTTGCATGTCTCGACGCTTCAAATGTCAGTCCAATCCCAAACGGAATTTGAGGGCGTCACACCCTCCATATAGACCATGTAATAATTATCGGCGTAGCCCCACACATCCATCCCACTTGAGAGTAAGTGGATGCCCGTAACCACCAAATATTCATAACTCCTTGCCACCTTCTCACCTACGTCATTCTAATCCCAAACACCCCATCAAAAAAATCCCAAACCCTCCTAGCTCCTTCCCCATCACATAGAACATGATTTAATATTTCCATTTGAGCAGCTTCACAACAGTTGCACTTCGATGCCATTGGGATACCCAGCTGCCTGATTCTTTCATCTATTGGTAAAGCATTAAGATGAGCTTGCCATGTCATAAAAGACATTTTTTTTTTTGGAATTTCATTCTGTCATAACCACTTCCTCCACAAACAAATCGGGCATCTCTACCTCACTAACTCCCAGGCCAATTTAGATGTTAACTCCCCATCATCCGCCTGCGTCCATACGTAGACACCCCACCCCTCATGTATATTAACAATTTTATCAGCCATTTCCATACTAACAATCTGTTGTATACGAAGCAATCCCAGCTATTTCCTTCCAGTAAATCCCGGACCCTCAAGCTCAAATCATCCACCACCACCTCTGATTTAGCCACTACACCATCCCCCAACCAATTATCAAACCAAAAAATAGAATCCCCCCCCCCCTCGGATGAGACATTTCGAATTACTCAACACAATAGGCAAAACCTTTAAAATTCCTTTCCAAAATCTGGATCCCCTCCCTAACGATATCACCGACATTAGATGTGAGTTGCCAACATATTTTTCCTTAAAAAAATCAGCCCACAAAGAACCCCCCCCCCCCCCAATAACTTCCAAACAAACTTCATGAACAAGGAAGTTTGTACATCCAGAAGATCCCGAATTCCCAAACCCCCTTCCTCCACCAGTAAACAAATACTCTTCCATAAAACCCATTTTCTCTTTTGAAGGGAGGGCTAAAGAATATTGTATGAGTTTTAACACGCTTATGCTATTTATTGGAATAGAACCGATATTGATGTTGGAAGTATCGAGGAGCATAGAGGTAAGTAGCTATGACCATTCTTCTTACATCAAGTTCTCTTTATGAAAGAATCTCTCTCTCTCTCTCTCTCTCTCTCTCTCTCTCTCTCTCTCTCTGTAAATGTTCTTCTAAAGAAAAGAGTAAATGAATACAGTATGTAAAACGTTTCTTGGTAGCACCTTTTTATGCACCCAAAGTATTAAGCGTATGCATGCGAATGGATGGTATATGTAATACGTATTGTATGTATTTTCATGAAATGAAATGTGAGGCTTATGACTTATGCCTTAAGCGATACTTTAAATGATGTGAAGAAAATGTTTTAAATGTCCCTATGAACTAATGTTTTAAATGATGCCATGAACTGATATGACACGAAGAAAGTGTTTTAAAATGTTCCTATGAACTAATGCTTTATGGATGCCATGAAAGATGATGTTTGAGCTCATTCTTTTAAACGACATTTTTCCATGAATGAGCTGTTAAATGAAAAGGACTGAAAAGGAAAGGACTAAATGAAAGAAAGAAAGGACTGAAAGGAAATGAATGTTTTAATGTATGAAACTATGTAATGGCCATGACTGATAACTAAATGATGGTACCAAAGGACTGGGCAGAGTACAATGCCGGGTAAGTAGTACTGGCAGTGCACCCAGTGCTGCCCCCTGAATGAGGGATTTGCAACCAGTGGCCGCAAGCGGAATCAAGTCCAAAGGAAAACCGCTAACACTAACACACGGGGCGTAATAGTGTGTACCGACCAAAGGAAAATGAAACATGAAAGCACAGTTATTTCTTAAAGAAATGTTTATGCATGAAAGTATTGCTTATTCCTTACAATGTTTATGCACAAAAGCATTGTCAAATTCTCAAAATGTTTATGTATGCATGTTTTCAAAAGAAAAGGAATAGATGATTAGTACATTAAGAGCATGGTGTACTACTTACTGAATACTTGAATCATTTTGTGTTTATGTTTTAAACGTCCAGGTAATGAAGAAGTGGCTAGGGAGCAAGGCACTACTGCAGAGGGAGAGGCAGACACTTAGTGTCTTCCCTGTTGGTTTGACCTTACATGGATGATGGGTTATGTTTATGGATGTTGTTTTTATGTTGGGATGGGTCCCTTATCGAGACATTTTGTCAGTTTTGACTTTAAACCATGTATCTTTTGGTATGGTGTAACCGTTATGATGGGGTGATGGTAAACCCTTATACATTGACTTAGTACCTTCTTGTATGTATAGTAGAGATAAAGTCCTTTCCTAACTAGAATAGTTATATTTTTATGAACTTATGATGGACTCTAAGAGTCTCTTATAGATGAATGTTTGAATAGAATGTCTATCAGCTGTTCCCTTTGTTAAATTAGAAATTTAGAGTACATGTGTGTGTCATGCTCAAGCTAATCACATATTACTAGAAAAAGGGAAAAAAAAAAAAAAAGGAAGAGGGAAGGGTATGTACGTAGCCATTCCACCCTTCCTAGGGTGGGGTTGCTACAGTTACATAGAAACCGTGGACCCCATTTAGTTCTAATGCTTTAGGAATCTAAGCCCACAAGGGAGGCCCAACAAGGCCCATAGAAATCGGCCATCACTTTGGATTAGGGTTTGGAACCCTAGCGGACCTTAGGGCACACACCCAACTTAACACATAGTGCCACATTTCACACCTACATATGTCATACACTAGATACAATGAACCTAGATTTGATAATGGCTAAAGGGGGTGAGAGACTTTAGGGTTTCGGTAACTCGAAAGCTCCACAAGCCTCCCACAAGATTTTGGAAATTTCCTAGGTCTTGTGCAATGATTGAGAGGAAAGGTCTTCTAGAGACACTACAAATCAGAGGCACAAAACCCCAAATATCCCTTAGGGGCTCGGCCATGAGGATTGCACGCCTATCATTACAAGCTCACCTACTGCCTTGCCACTTGTCATTCATGCAGAAGACTTTGCTTGGAAAAAACCACTTGACCTAACACTTGTCAGCCATGTAGAAGGCTTCTAGAAGGAGGAAAATGATGAGATGCCTAGGGAAGGCCAAGGATCACTTGGCCAATGCAACCCTCACCAATCCCTCACGTCTTCATGCCACTTGTCAATACAGTGTAAGTTCCAAGGTAATCTCATGGGGAAGTGGCACCTCGCAAAGCTCAAAGGACTAAGGCACAACCACTAAGGAAATTACGATTTCGGTTTCAAGAAGGGTTTCACACCTATCTAAGAGTTTCAATTACTTTTTGCCAACTTCCACTCATGCATGGATTTTCTAGAAGATTGAAATGATTTGAAAGTGGAAGGGATGCATGGGATGGAGAAAAATCCAAGTCCCTAGGTTTTGGCCACCACACACTCGCCCTCACACGTCACTTGTCACTCACTTGGAAATCCTAGAAGGAGAGTCATGGGGAAAAGGAAGAGTCACCTAGGGAACCCTAACACATGCACAACAAGATTCTAGAAGGAAGATCTTTGTGGGATTTGAGGAAGAGAGCGAGGTAGTGGGTGGCTAGGGCTAAGAGCCACTCACACACCACTTGCCACTTGGAAAGCATGCACATGCCAACTCTCCAAGAAGGATCTATCGTTTGGTAAAAAGACCCACATGCCCACGAGTATCATTGAACCTAGTCCACATGTGAGTCACGTCCAAGGGCCTTTTAGGGAATTCCGTGGGAGTCATGAATTTGTCGCATTTTCAGATAAAACACTTGAGGTTCCCAACATGTAGGAAAGGATAGGGAAGAGGGAATGATGGGGCTCAAGGCAGACCAAGTCTTAAGGATCAATTACAAAATCGAGAGCTAAAAAAAGTAAGGAAGCAATGGAAGGATTAATGTAATCCACTTAGGACGTGTCTAGTAAGAGCCCAACATTCAAAATGGGCTTAAAGGAAGAAAATCCAATTTCATTCATGTGATACAACAAGCAATGCAAGACATGACTTGGGCCTATTGTTATTGAAGGCCTTGGACTTGTTTATTTCATTGAAATGGCTTATTTTATTTGTCATAGGAATTAATCTAGAATAATTAGGCTTGGGGGATGTCCAGCCCACACATATGTCTTATTTCTTATGAACTAGGGTTTTTGGGAAGGCCTTGTATTTTGGCCAAGGGCTTACTTGGAAAGTATTATATTATTTGAACTAGGGTTTTTAGAAGCTACAGTACCCGCAACACTATTCCCTTAGGGTTTTTAGGGATTGTTTATTTAAACTCCTTGTTGCCTCATTTTAGACAATATTGAATTTTCATTGTGAGTTGAGTTATCTCCTCTTATTCTTCATTGAACTTTTGAACTTATCAAAAGTAAATCATAACCTTTATGGCGTTACTCCTTCTAATCTAGGTTCTTGAGATGAGGTATTTAATGGGTCTAGATTTTAATATAATCTAGGTTCTTGAAACGAGTTCTCAACGGGTCTAGATTCTCCATCCGTTAACTTGAGTTTGGCTTTCTTGGATTTGTTTTTCCAGCATTGTTGTTGGGTCTTAAAGCGAGTCGATTGGGGTTCACATCATTTGGTATTCAGAACAAGGTTTCCAATCAGGTCTGAATAAAAGATAGAATCGAACCTGATTGGAAAACTTATTCTGAATACCAAATGATGTGAACCCCAATCAACTCGTTTTGAGACCCAACAATAATATTGGAAAAACAAACCCAAGAAAGCCAAACTCAAGTCTATGGATGGAGAATCTAGACTCGTTGAGATCCCGTTTCAAGAACCTAGATTATATTAAAATCTAGACCCGTTGAAGAACCTATCTCAAGAACCCAGAGTAAAAGGTGGAACGCCACAGAAGTTATGATTTACCTTTGATAAGTTCAAAAGTTCAAAAAAAAAACAAGAGGAGATAACTCGACTTACCAATAAAATTCAATAATGTCTAACCTGAAGTGGGCAGTCACAAGATGTTTAAATACTCCCCAACAAAAGTAACCCTAGTACAAAAATAAGACCCCTTTCCAAAAGTATCCTTAAGTGAACAGTCCGGCGCTACAATACTGTAAATAGTGTCATGCTACAGTAACTCCTTGAAACCCTAGTTCAATATTTCCCAGCATGCCCTTATGTCATTCTCATAATAAACCTAATTATTCTAAACTAATAAAATAAGTCATTTAAATGAATTAACTAAGTCGAAAGCCTTCAATTCATGTTGCTTTGTTGCTTTCTTTCATAGCTTGTATAAAATTGATCAAAATTGGTTCTCCTTCATTCAAGTCTATCTGAAGTGTTGGGCTCTTGCTAGCTTCATCCTAATTGGATTGCACCAATCCTTGCATTGCTTCCTTGATCTTCTTGACTCTTGATCTTGTAATTGATCCTTAAAACTTGGTCTGCCTTGGGGCCCATCACTCAAGGGCCTTTCTTTTGGTGCCATTTCAGTTTTCATGTGCTTTCTCTCCATTCTCTCTTTCTCTCACATGACCACCCAAGGAGAAGCCCTTCACTTTGTCTCATCCTTTCACTCTCTCTTCAAACAAACACCATTTCTACCACTCTTCTCTCTAAGTCTCAAGCATCAGAATGAAGATAGGAGCCAAGTTATCAAGGGAGGAGGCACACAGTACAACCCTAACTCCCACCATACACACATACGTACATGTTCAAAACACAAGCAGTGATAGTCTCAAAGGCTCTGATTCAAGAGAAACACCCACCACCACACACACCAAAGTTTGATCTTTTATTCACAAGGAGTTTTTTGAAAAGAAACTAGGGTTTTTCCAAGGGGAGAGGCCGAAAACTAGAAAAATCATCTCATTTCTAAAGAATCTCGTGATGATGCACACCATGCACATACTCACATGTCCAAGAATGTTTGATTTCAAATGTTCTAATATTTTCAAGCTATAACATGAGATGTACAATGTTGGATTTCATGGTTAAATGATTCATGAAATTCATATGTTCATATGGTCCATGAAAAGAAAATTTGTTACTAGTTCATGTCACATGCATTTGGGTCACACAATGTGTTTTCAAAGATAAGAGTCTGTACATGTTTTATCATGACCCCAAATGCTAGAATGAGGAAATGCCCTAATGGAACTCCTTTTTCCACTCTGGAGTGTTCAAAAATGAAGTGGTAGCCTCTAGGTCGATGAAGTACAATCAGCGGACCTCGAATGGGTCCGATAAAGGCGTTACAAACTACCGTATTATATAGTATATCTGGTGAAGGAGAAATATGCGAACTACCAGCAGACCTCAAATGGATCCTTGTGAAAAGGATACCGGAGTGGGGTAGCAGCTAAAGCTAGTGGGTGGAACACATTGAAAATACAGTAAAGGCATTACAAACTGCTGTATCATATAATATATGCAGTGAAGGCGAAATATGTGAACTGCTGCATATGTTAAAGATTATGATGTAGTAATCATGGTCAAATGGGCCATTGGTTGATGCAATAACTAGGAGGGAACACACGGTGCATAGGGGAACACACGGCTCTTGTTACTGGGAAGTGAAGACAAGAGGAAGAGAGAGAAGGTTGGCTAGGGCATGAACCACACACACATGCCATTGGCAAATGGCAATCATGCACATGCCTGGGAACAAGAACTAGGGTTTTGGCCATAAAAAGACCTACACACCAAGGGGCGTTTAGGATTTTGGATTAGGGCAAGGGCACGCCACTTGTTAAGCATGCTAGAGGAGTTTTTGGTTTTCCCAAAGAAAGGCAACGATGAAGGGCAAGGGAGAGGCATTCGGCCATCACACTTGGCAAGCATGCATGGGGCATTCAACATTCTAGAAGATGCAATCATGGGAGTTTTTGGACATACAAAAGCCACATGCCACATGGTATTCATGCAAGCTGCTAGGATCTCAAAATTTGAAGAGAAATGCAAGAAGCCCACTATGATTTCTGTTTTTAGAGGCCACACACCACCCACACTGACATTTGGCAACCATGCACTCCACCTTCTCTAGGTTCATTGTATCTAGACCAAAAGTGGATGAAGGTAAAGCTTAGGGTTCGGCCACCTCAAGGGAAGCACCATTTGTCCTCCATGCAGATAAGTCTGTTAAGTTTCCAAGAAAAACAATGATGAAAGGGAAGAGGAATAGGACTTCATCTAGGCTCCACTTGTGTTAGCTGCAGTAGCAAAGTGCCACTTGTCTCACATGCAGCAGCAAGACGCCACTTGTCCCACATACAGCAGCAAGGTGACACTTGCCCTACATGCATCAGTCAAGCACCACTTGCTGAGCATACCTTAGCTAGGTGCTGCTTGTCCAACGTGCACCAACTAAAGACCTGTCATCCACCATTTGTCCAACATGCAATAGCCAAAATTAAAGGGCATCCACTTGGCAATAAAGCTAAAGCAAAAAGAAAAAGAGTTTGGGCTAGTTTTAGTGATGTGAACCCATGGGAAGAGAATCCCTTGAACCCACAATCAATTTAAAAACTCACCCAAGAAAGCCAAAATCAAGTCAATGGATGGAGAATCTAGACCCGATGAGAACCCGTTTTAAGAACCTAGATTATATTAAAATCTAGACCCGTTGAAGAATCTGTCTCAAGATCCCGAATTAAAAGAGGAACACCACAAAGGTTGTGATTTACCTTTGATAAGTTCAAACGTTCAATGAAGAACAAGAGGATATAAACTCAACTCACAATGAATAAAATTCATCAATTTTATAAACTTTCATATGTTGTCTAAAATAAGGCAACAAGATGTATTTAAACTAAACCCTCACAAAACCCTAGGCAAAAATAAAACCAACCCTTTACAAAAAATACCATTGCGTGAACAGTGTGGTGCTACAGTTCCGTAAACAATGTCGTGCTACAGTAACTCCTTGAAACCCTAGTTCAACAAAAATAATAATTTTCCTAACATGCCCTCAAGTCCTTCACATAAAATATCCAATTATTTCAAACGAATAAAATAAGCTCTTTTAAAGAAATAAATAAGTCCAAGGCCATCAATAACAATAGGTCCAAGTCGTGTCTTCCATAGTGTATCACATGAAGGAAAACTGGATCTTCTTTTCTCAAGCCCATCTTGAATGTTGAGCTCTTGCTAGACTCGACCTGGATCTTCTTCTCTCAAGCCAATCTTGAATGTTGGGCTCTTGCTAGACTTGATCCTAGTAGATTGCACCAATCCTTGCATTGCTTCGTTGCTCTTCTTAGCTCTCAATTTTGTAATTGATCCTTAAGACTTGGTCTGCCTTGGGGCCCATCATTCTCCCTCTCCTCAAAAAGTGAGATTGAGCAAGAGATTGAGCAAAAAATAAAGAGTGAAATAAACAAAGAGAGTGAAAAGGAAAAAGAAAGTGAGAGTTCAAAAAAAGATGAGAGTGAAAGAAAAAAAGAAAGTGAAATGGAAAAAGAGAGTGAGACGAAAAAAGAGAATGAGGCCGAAACATCAAGAGAAAGAGAGAGCAAAAAAGAAAATAGAGAGGTGGTTGAGAGTCAAAAAGAAAGAGTGGAGCCACGGGAGAAAAAAAAAAGAGAGATTGTCGAGAGAAAAGGACAAATAAAAGTGAGTTTTTATGCTAAGGCAAGCTTTTATACTAATGAATTTAACGACTCTTTGCCTAATGTTGTTGTTTCTTTGTTGCAGGGATATAAGGTCATGATTCCTAGCGGTGAGTTTAGTGGATTGCCACCTATTAGAGAGATAGAGCAAAATATTGATTTTGTGCCAGTTGCAACAATCCCTACTTGACCTTTCTTTGAAGAACGTGAGTTCTTGATACACTTGAAAGGACAAGGTAAGTTGACTAGAATGCATGCCAAGTGTGAGGAATGTATTGAGACTTTTCCTCTTTTAATCAGTTACACACATGGTAAGGAAACTTTTGTGGTTGATGCATTAGCAAGAAAGTATGATCGTATCATTATTTTAGATGCAAAGTTATTGAGATTTGAATATGACAAGAAATTGCATGCTAATGATGATGACTTTGCCAATGTGTATAGAGTACGTGAGAAAATATTGTCTGGTCAGTGCTATAGACTAGATTGGTATTTGTTTGGAGAGAATAAACTTTGTGAGCCTACTAGTCTTATGCATAAGTTGTTTGTGCATGGATCTGGTTTGTTGGATCATTTTGGTGTAAAGAGGATTTTAGATGTATTTTATGAAAGTTTGTGGGAGTATTACTTTCCATTCATTGAGTTTGCATATAATTGGAGCAATCAATTTGGTGCAAAGAAGATTTTTGACGTGTTGCATGAACGTTTGTAGGAGTACCATTTACCATTCAATGACTTGTTGCATGTACGTTTGCGGAAGTATCATTTGCCATTTATAGAGTTTGCATATAATAGGACCATGCATACTACTACTTCACATTGTCCTTTTGAAGTTGTTTATGGTTTTAATTCATTTACTTCTTTAGATGGATGCTTTTGCTTATTGATGACATGAGTAACTTGGATAGACTTTTCCAAATTTATAAAAAAATTAATGATAATTCATATCAAGTGGATCTTTCTGGTATGTATCATGTTTCTGCTATTTTTAATGTTACTGATCTTTTTTCCATTGATGCAAGTGGAGATTTGAGGTCAAATCCTTTTGAAGAGAGGAGGAATGATGGGCCCAAGGTGGATCGAGCTTTAGAGATCCTTTACAAATTCTAGATGAGGCAATCACAGGAAGAGCAAGGAAGCAATGCAAATATTGGTATAATCCACTTGAGACGTGTCTTGCAAGAGCCCAACATTTAAGATGGGCTTAAAGAAAACCAGTTTTGATCCACTTGATACAAGCTGTGGAAGACATGACTTAGAGATAAAACCTATTGTTGTTAATGCTTTCAATTTATTATTAGTTTAGAATAAGTGGGCTTGAGGATGCTTAGCCACATATGTTTTATTTCTAATGAACTATGGTTTTTGGGAAGGCCTTATATTTTGGCCAATGGCTTATTTGAAAAATTATTATTTTATGTGAACTAGGGTTTTAGAAGTTACTGTAGTGCGGCATTGTTCACGCTACATTACCCGTGACACTGTTCACCTAAGGTTTTTGGGGATTGTTTATTTAAACCACTTATAACCTCATTTGAAAAGACTAGACATTATTGAATTTTATTTGTGAGTTGAGTTTACTCCTCTTCTTCTTGATTGAACTTTCAAACTTATCAAAGGTAATTCACAACCTTTGTGGCGTTCCCTCCTTGTAATCCAAGTTCTTCAACGAATCTAGATTTTAATATAATCTAGGTTCTTGAAACGAGTTCTCAACGGGTCTAGATTCTCCATCAATAGACTTGAGTTTGGCTTTCTTGGATTTGTTTTTCCAATATTATTGTTGGGTCTCAAAGCGAATCGATTGGGATTCACATCAAACATACTCTTGGAGTTCTGTTCTACAATTAAATCAAGTACTTCATTTTGGTTAATATGATTTCAAGTGTGACCTTAAGCCAAGTGCATGTAGTGAATGAATTAGATCAAAGGTTTCTTCTGATGAGGTATCTTCTATGGTGCAACTTCTAAGGAAACATGTTTTAAGATTTGAAACGTGTCCAAGATGAATACTGCAAGAAGTTTGTTAAGCTTGAAGAAACTTGGGGTCAAATTGCAATGTTGAAAGTTTAGAACTTAATGTTAGATCTTTTAGAGTCAAGGGGTTAAACCTCACTAGATTTTGTAAGTTGAGAGTTTTATAAGTTTATGTTTTAACTGAGGATCTCTTTAATGTTAATACACTTTTATTTCAGCCCATGATGATTATACTCTTTGTAAGTAAGTTTGTAAGTTAGCCTCTAACCTACTCTTAGATAATATATTTATGTCTTTGTGTAAACTTTGTGCTTTGGGTGCTCGCATTTCTAGTTGTGCATTTAAAAGGAAAGAAAGAAAAATAATTTTTGTCATGACCACAAATGCTAGAATGGGGGAATATCTTAATGGAACTCTTCTATCCACTCTGGAGTGCTTAAATTAGAGTGGTAACCCCTGGGTTGATGAATTAAAGTCAAAAAACTTTGAATGAGTTCTTTTTAAAGGATTTTGGAATGAAGTATTACCTAATGCTAGTGGGTGCACCACATGGAAAATACAATGAAGGCGTTACAATTTGCCATATGATATTGTAAATATGGTGAAGGTGTTATGATCTACTGTATCATTTTGTAAATATGGTGAAGCAGTTACGATCTACCATATCATATTGTAAAAGCGGTGAAGACAAATTGCGGTCTACAGTGTTATATGGACTCTGACGTACTCCCACCTGGTCAAGAAGGCAGGTAAAGTGATGCGGTAACTAGCAAGGAGCACACGGTGCTTAGGGGAGCTGTGAGATATCCACCTACATTGTTATATTAAAAAGATTACAAGAGATTAATAAGAAATGGCATTTTGTTATACTGTTTGTTACATTGTTACTTTGATACATGGTTGCAAGATCAGTGTTTTTCAAAAGGAAAGAATATAAATGAGACAAAAAAGTGTTTTCGGTCAAAGTACATATTCTTACATTCATACTCATAGTTTACCTCATACATGCTTATCTTATCTCTATGTATGTTTTTGGTTTACTTGATGAGATTTCTCAAAATCTCACAATGGTAGTTTCCATTACCATTCCCCCAAGGAACGGTACAACCTTTAGCAAAATTGGTTGTAGCTAGTCAAGCTGACGATCAAGGTAGAGGATAAGCTCGACCCATAGAGGAGACTAGAATTAATCATGACTTACTTAGAGATACCAGAGATTAGAAAATTGCTTTAATGATTTCTTTGTTAGAAGAAGGCCATTGAAGACAATACTTGTTGTGTTAAAGTTTAACAAAGAGTTTGATACTCCATTACAATGAAGCGTGGTTTAAAGCTATAAATAAAGTTGGGATATTAGTTTTATTCTGGTACAACATATTATGAAATAACTTATTCCACTGCGATTATTGCATACTGCTAGCATTATGCTAGGTGCATTGCATGTTAATTGTCATGGACGAGTGACTCGTGATCGAATGTGCTTCCAAGTGTAGAAGTGTCAAGTTGTATCAAGGATAAGTCCAGGATCGTATTCCACAAGGACAAAGGGTTATCAAAGCGTATAAGAGATTTGTGAGTAACAAATGAATCGAGTATGAGAGATGAAAATAAAATTAAAATGCAATGCAAAAAGATAATCAAAATTGAAATTAGAGTTTCTAATAAAAGAGGCAAATTATCAAACACTTGGGTTGGGTTTGAGACTCTCTTTATTTTGGATTCTAGATCATTTTCTCGATTAACAACCCAATCAAGGCATTGATAATCGGAAGATAAAAAGGTTAAGCTCAAGTTTTGCAATATTTTCCTAAGGGATTTTCTATTTTACTAGCCGAACACACATTAACAAACAAACGAGAGAAGCCTTCATAGTTTTCAAGCTTTTGTTGTGCCTTACGTCAACAACAAAACAAGAGCAAGAGCTTCAATCTATTTTCAATTTAAATCCAACTAGTAACTTAGTGAAATCAACATTCAACCATAAAATATTGCATTAAACTAGAATCTAAAATAAATTAAATCTCATTCCACAACCCAAGTTTTAGAAATTAGCTACACATGATATTTCTAACAACAAAAATTAATCTAATTGAAGCCATATCAAAAAGTAAGAAAATACTAACTAATAAACCCTAGAATGAAAAGTAAATAGTCTATAAAATATCAGCTCAAAGAAATAAAACAAACGAGACTAAATAAATAAATAAACTAAGAAAACTAAAATGAAACTGCAACCTCAAGACGCCTAACGAAAGAGCTAAGAAGAAAAGAAAAAGAAACCAGCCTCCTCTTGCTACTCAACGTAAAGTAAGAGAATAAAAGCTAAAGACTCTCCTACTTCCTAGCGTCTAAACGAAAAAAAAAAGTCTGAATAAAACCAACTCTGCTGCTTCCGTCTAAAACTACCGAACGAAAGCAAAAAAGAAGAAAAGGAAATAAGAATTATGAAGCCGCTTGCATCTAAACTAAAAGAAAAGAAATAAAACTCCTAAGAACAAAACTAAGAACTACCAGCCTGCTCCAGGTCTGAATGAAAAGAAATAAGTAAAACTGTCTAGAAAGCAAAAAAAATAAAAACAAACAAAACTCCACTGCTGTAGCCGACTGGATACCGAATGAAGTAGGAAAGAAAACCAAATAGACTACCCAGCGTTTGAAACGAAAAAGGAAAGAAAGTAACAACTCTAAGCTAAGCTACTCAGTGCAAGGTTTAAACGAAAAGAAAAGAAGCAAAGAAAACTGCTGCTGCCTAGCCGAATCAAAAAGAAAGAAGAATGAAACAAGTTTAAGCTACTGCTCTGTCTTAAACAAAAAAGAAAGAAAGAAAGAAGGTCTACCCTTCTGTACCCCAATTCCTCACAAAAGAAATGATAAATAAAGACTTTTCCTAGCGTCTTTCACGATCCAGCGCATATCCATGTGCTGAGGGCCTGCTGTTCCAGCTGCTACCAAACCGAAAGCAAGAAGAATGAAAGTAAAAGTCAAGAAAAACAGCTGCTTGCCCCCTGCTGCTGCTTTCGGTCCAGCTATCCTATGTGATTTCTTGTTGTCCTGATTAACGTGATTTGTTCAAGCATGCAGAGTTTGACCTTCCATGTGCAGAAGCAAGAAGAATGAAAGTAAAAGTCAAGAAAAACAGCTGCTTGCCCCCTGCTGCTGCTTTCGATCTGCATGTGTGATTGGTCTTTGCTGCAGCTTGCATTTTCTGCATGTGTGCATGTGTTCCTGCATGCGTGAATGGTGTGGGTGCTGTCATGCGTGAGTTGCTGTCCGAATGAGGCTACATGTGTGCTGTCCATGTGTTCTGCTGCAGATTCTTCTCCTGCTTTCTGTTCTGCATGTGTTCTGCATGTGTGCACATCCGAATGAGTGGTTGCTGTTCTGCATGTGCATGTGTGAGCTGCTTTCCGAATGATTGGTTGCTGTCCATGTGATTTTTCTGTTCTGCATGTGCTGTCTATGTGATCCGAATGGTCTGCTGCTTTTATGGTGTGAGTTTCCTTGCATGGTCCGAATGAGTGGTTGCTGTCCATTTGATTTTTCTGTTCTGCATGTGCTGTCCATGTGATCCGAATGGTCTCTGCACTGCATGTGCATGTGTTTTCCTGTTGTTGGCTGTCCGAGTGAAGTGTTATGCATGTATATTGAATGTGTGTATGTGAGTCCCTTGCATGGTGTCCGAATGTATGCATTTGATCTCTATTAGATGAGATTCCATAAAACCATAGTTAACTTTTCTTTTTTCTTTTTTTTCATAGGTCACATTCATTCTTTCCTTCCATAAATGCCCTACAATATATAAATGAAATTATATTATAGTTTAAGTATTTCAAGGGCAAATATGAGACTTTGATGTGCAAAAATATTGGCATCAATTAATTTGACATTCAATGTTAGAATTTGATGCATAATCAAGTGTTCAATCCTTATTTGATAAAATAAATCGCTCATTTAAACAACTTAATTATGCAATTCTAACCCTTTATCACACCCTCCAACTAGCTTTTTGCTAGACTAGCAAATAAAGTGAATGAATTCATGCAAAGGTGAGATTTCCAACTACAATTTCAAAAGAAGTTCGAGAATCACATGCCATGACATAGACTTGTTGAGTTTAAGAACACTGGAGATAGATTAATTTGAATTTTGTATCAACTAAGAGATTTATACACAATTTAGTTAATCAACCAAGGGAATTACATGTAACAAAGCTTGCTTTCTTTCAAGTGCATGGAAATGGGGTTAGAATTCCAAGATTGACTACCAAGAGACATTAACAATTTCAATCACAACAACCAATCTAAGAAAACCACATGGTTTTACTCTAATTCAAAACCATTGTAGTGGCGGCTTTCACGCTATTACACTTTGAAAAGCGCTTACTTTTTTTGTAAGGACCCCGATAATAGGCAACCTTTTCCACTACACAAATGTAATTTTTATTTTTTATGTTTTTAGATTTCTTAGTGGGGAATCGGACCTATGAATGTGCGCCTATCCACACTTTCACAAGTCAGCCCTTACCACTAGTCTACCTAAAGGATTTTTTTTATTTTTTTATTTTTTTGGATCCCTGGCTTGTCCCTTTTCTCATTTAATTCATTTCAGATCTCTTCCTAAGCCATTAGGATATGGTTCATTAGAGTCTCAAACAATTGAAGTGTAAATCAACCAACAATGACTCAATGTAGTCTTTCTAGGCCTTCCAGGTATGTGTTGTGTGTGTTTTAGCAAAGCTTTTAGCATTTTTCCCTTGGTTTAATAACTAAATAAAGTGGATAAGTCCCTCTTTTGACATATACTCATATTTGCACTACATTCCACATGTTTCATGACCTCAACAAATCTTTTTTTTTTTTTTTAACACATTTTTAACAAAATTTTAACACATTTTTAACAGAAAACCCTCCCCCAACTAAATATGACATTGTCCTCAATGTTCAGCAATTGAATGTAAACACTGCAGAACATATATTGAGACGAAAATGATTAAACAAAGAGGAAAGAATTCACCTGAGATACTCGAGTGCACACAAGGAGTAGATTTCTGTCAAAGTTAAAAACACAAAGGAAAACAAAAGAAGGAAAAACAAAACAAACACATACGGTATATACAATGATGAATCAGAAATTAATTCTGATACGCAGGATCCTCCAGAGTAGTGGACTCAAAACAAAATAAACAAAATGTAAAACAAGCAAGAAAGAAAAAGAAATTTTTTTTTTTTTTATAACTTTTACATAAACTTGAGGTTCTTAGCCTCATGTTTGAGACGCTCATTCTCTTCATACAATATCATGTCATTCCTATCCATGGGAACTGGCAAGCGGAATGAAAAATCTAATAGAGATTTCAACTGTTTATTCTTCTGCCGAATGATTCCTTCCCTTGTGTGAGACTCTTGAACAATTCGTTGAAGTACAAAAATTTGTTCTTTAAGCCTTTCAACCTCATGGTTTTTGGCTTGTATCCGCTGGGAAAAAGCAACAATAGAGGATGAGTAGCGAGTCCCAAGACTCACCAAGTCGTAGATAGCATCGGAGTCTGACTTATTAGCCATACTATTATTCTCTTGTTGCAACATGGCACCAATGGTAGCTGCAGAAAGGACAGGAGGTTGAGATGCAGAATGCCTCATGGATGGATCTAGAGAAATGTTAGAAGAATGAGCCATTGACAAAGGAATAGAAGGCTTAAAACGAGAATGTTGACAGAATGTAGATGAGTTATAGAGATGAGAAGAAAACTTGATGCGGATTGGATGAACTTCAGGACTGATTTTATAGAGATAGCATAAAGAACCAGACGAGCTATCATCCAAGTCAAAGGGTAATGTGATTTTTTTCGGTGAAAATGACATTTCTTAGAAACTCGGAGCCTTCAATCTCGTTTGTCAACAACATCAGACGATTTTTTTCAAATCTCCAGCCACACTTGTCAGGTCATGGACGGATCCAATTATTTTTTTCAACTATCTACAGTGTCTACTAACGCACCGTTTTCTTCAGTCCACACCCCCCAACTAGTGAGAGACATAGTCCTCAATGAATTGAACGAAAGAAAACAAAGTGCACAGAACTCAACAAGCAAAACAAATAATCAACATGAAATATAAAATCAAAGCAAACGAACAAATAAAAAAAACAAAGCAAGTAAAGAAAATTGTAAAGAAGGAAAAACAACTTAAAACACTTCCCTGGGGTCTTGCACAAGCAAGATCTCATCATGTGGATCAAAGACCTTCAGAAATGACTTTAGACGTTGTCCGTTGACAGTGAAGCTATTACCGTTCTTCGGATTGACAATGTCTACTGCGCCATGAGGATGAACGGTCTTTACAATGTACGGCCCACTCCATCGAGACCTTAACTTACCAGGATCAAAAATCTTACTTTGGATGTGTTTGTTGGCTAAACATCTTCGAAACATTTGGTCAGAGCAATATTTAAACAAGTGAAGGTCATCATAAAAAAAATTATTCAACCTCAGATTTGAATTTTTGAGTGTCCTGAGTGCTCCAATGAGATGGTGTCTGTTATCTGAAGATGGTTTTATAGGTGCTGCCCAAGGTGGTGACTCTGCAAACATTGGTTGCCAAGGCACCCCATGCCCGGTTCCTGCGAAAGAAACATTAGAAGTATCATCAAGTATATTTACATCACTTAGCACACTTTCTAATGACAAATGTAAATCGGTAGAAGGAAGATTCAAGTGAAAGTCCTCATCAAGGATATTTTCCAGCAAATTAACTTCCTTAACTTCTTCTAAATCCTGAGGTTGCCTGCAAGTATTAAAGATATTCAGTTCCAATGTCATGTTTCCAAAACTCAATTTCAAAATTCCACTTCTACAATTAATTAATGCATTAGATGTAGCAAGAAATGGTCTACCAAGAATTACAGGAGCTTGGAAAGTAGATGGATTTGACAAGTTCATATCAAGCACCACAAAATCCATAGGATAGTAAAATTTATCAACTTGAACCAAAACATCCTCAACTATACCCGTAGGCATTTTTATAGATCTATCAGCAAGTTGCAAAATGATAGGTGTGGATTTCAGTTCACCTAAACCAAGTTGTTCATACACAGTGTAAGGCAATAAATTGACACTTGAACCAAGATCCAACAAAGCGTGACCAATTTTTGAATTTCCTATCACGCAAGCAATCGTAGGTGCTCCAGGGTCCTTGTATTTAGGTGGTGTATTACTCTGAATGATAGCACTAACCTGCTTAGTAAGAAAAGCTTTCTTTTGCACATTCAATTTTCTTTTTACGGTACATAAATCCTTTAAAAATTTAGCATAGGTAGGAATCTGTTGAATAGCATCTAACAATGGTATATTAATCCTAACTTGCTTAAAAATTTCAAGAATTTCCGCATGATGCTTATCTTTGTGCAAAGGGGCTAACCTTTGAGGAAAAGGTGCAAGTGTAGTGCTTGGGACACTTTCAGATTTCAAAGGATCATGTGCCTCATTTTCAAAAGGAGGTTTAGAAGTGTTACCATTCTTTTCTACCTCTTGAGCTGGAATGCCAATCACCTTACCACTTCTCAAGGTTGTAATAGCCTTGACTTGCTTGACATTTGAATCTCCTGCCACATTTTGAAATTGCTAGTTTTGGCCTTGGGGATTAGGCTAAGATTGTGCAGGGAACTTCCCTTTCTCTTGAGCACTCATGGTTGTAGTCAACCTTGTGACTGACCCTCGAATCTCAGCAATGGCTTGTGAATTTTGACTGTTGATAGCAACTTGGCTTTGCATGAATTGCTAAAAATTGGTGGACAGCTGCTGGAAGTTGGTGGATAATTGCTGGAAATTGTCTTCAAGGTTCTTTTTCTGAGCTGGCACCATGTGGTTGGCATATTGAGATGGTCCTGAACCTCCTGGGGTAGTGTATGGCGCAAATTGTGAAGGACCAGCTATGTTGGGTGCAGGTAAAGCAGCTTGTTCACCCCTCCAACTGAAATTAGGGTGATTTCTCCATCCCGAATTGTAAGTGTTGGAGTAAGGACCTGAAAAAGATTTTGCAACCATATTAATAGCATTAGATTAATCCAAGAGAACTTCTTTAAAGGCAGGAATGGTCGGGCAATCATTAGTTGAATGCCCTTGGTCCTCACAAATATTACAGCTCAAGGTAATCTGAGGTACAGCTTGTACTTCATTCACTTTCTTCAGTTTTATGGTTTCTAATTTCTTAGAAATCATAGCCAACCTAGCATTCAAATCATCTACTTCTCTCAGATTATATTTCCCACCCCCTGAAATTGTCCTTGAACTTTCCGACCTATCATGAACATCAGATGTATCCCATGATTGTGCATTTTCAGCTAGATAATCAAAATATTCAAAAGCTTCCTCAGGTTCTTTGTTAAAAAACGCTCCATTACACATGGTCTCCACAAATTGTCTCATTTTTGGTTGCAACCCCTCATAAAAAAAACTAATGAGCCTCCAATTCTCATATCCATGATGAGGACATGCATTTAAAAGGTCTTTGAATCGTTCCCAACAATGATAAAATGTTTCCACATCCTTTTGGCCAAAATTCATGATCTGTCTTTTCAAGGCATTGGTTCTATGCATGGGAAAAAATTTCTTTAAAAACTCAGTTTGCATTTCTTGCCAAGTCCCAACGGATCTTGGTCTTAAAGAATTTAACCATGTCTTAGCCTTGTCTTTTAAGGAAAATGGAAACAGTTTCAATCTTATGACTTCATCAGTGCATGTTCTATCCACGAATGTGGAACACACTTCTTCAAACTCTTTGATATGCAAATATGGGTTTTCAGATTCCATACCATGAAAGTGTGGTAACAATGGAATCATCCCAGGTTTGAAATTAAAAGCATTTGCATTAATAGGTAAAATGATGCAAGAAGGTGTGCTAGTCCTAACAGGCTGAAAATATTCTCTAAGTGTCCTGTTTGAATTCTCCACTTCCCTATCATGATGCTCATTTTCAGCCATGATGCTATCAGTGTCTGATGATGATTCAACAGAAGATGATGCAGAGCTAAAAGATGTCAATGATTCTGTCCTAAACAGTCGAGATGTATGGTCTCTAGTCCAACCAGTCATACAAACATGAGCAGAAAATCAAAGACTATGAAGAATAAACAGAGAGAAGGGAAAAAGATTAGATGTCACCCAGGCTGTGAAGAGATTTACAGCTCCACAAACGTCCTCTCAGCAGTAGAGGAATGCTCTAATAAACACCAGTTGTCCCCGGCAACGGCGCCAAAAACTTGACTCGTGGTCGAATGTGCTTCCAAGTGTAGAACTGTCAAGTTGTATCAAGGATAAGTCCAAGATCGTATTCCACAGGGACAAAGGGTTATCAAAGCGTATAAGAGATTTGTGAGTAACAAATGAATCGAGTATGAGAGATGAAAATAAAATTAAAATGCAATACAAAAAGATAATCAAAATTGAAATTAGAGTTTCTAATAAAAGAGGCAAATTATCAAACACTTGGGTTGGGTTTGAGACTCTCTTTATTTTGGATTCTAGATAATTTTCTCGATTAACAACCCAATCAAGGCATTGATAATTGGAAGATAAAAAGGTTAAGCTCAAGTTTTGCAATATTTTCCTAAGGGATTTTCTATTTTACTAGCCGAACACACATTAACAAACAAATGAGAGAAGCCTTGATAGTTTTCAAGCTTTTGTTGTGCCTTACGTCCACAACAAAACAAGAGCAAGAGCTTCAATCTATTTTCAATTTAAATCCAACTAGTAACTTAGTGAAATCAACATTCAACCATAAAATATTGCATTAAACTAGAATCTAAAATAAATTAAATCTCATTCCACAACCCAAGTTTTAGAAATTAGCTACACATGATATTTCTAACAACAAAAATTAATCTAATTAAAGCCATATCAAAAACTAAGAAAATACTAACTAATAAACCCTAGAATGAAAAGTAAATAGTCTATAAAATATCAGCTCAAAGAAATAAAACAAACGAGACTAAATAAATAAATAAACTAAGAAAACTAAAATGAAACTGCCACCTCAAGACGCCTAACGAAAGAGCTAAGAAGAAAAGAAAAAGAAACCAGCCTCCTCCTACTACTCAACGTAAAGTAAGAGAATAAAAGCTAAAGACTCTCCTACTTCCTAGCGTCTAAACGAAAAAAAAAGTCTGAATAAAACCAACTCTGCTGCTTCCGTCTAAAACTACCGAACGAAAGCAAAAAAGAAGAAGAAGGAAATAAGAATTATGAAGCCGCTAGCATCTAAACTAAAAGAAAAGAAATAAAACTCCTAAGAACAAAACTAAGAACTACCAGCCTGCTCCAGGTCTGAATGAAAAGAAATAAGTAAAACTGTCTAGAAAGCAAAAAAAAAAATGGAAACAAACAAAACTCCACTGCTGTAGCCGACTGGATACCGAATGAAGTAGGAAAGAAAACCAAATAGACTACCCAGCGTTTGAAACGAAAAAGGAAAGAAAGTAACAACTCTAAGCTAAGCTACTCAGTGCAAGGTTTAAACGAAAAGAAAAGAAGCAAAGAAAACTGCTGCTGCCTAGCCGAATCAAAAAGAAAGAAGAATGAAACAAGTTTAAGCTACTGCTCTGTCTTAAACAAAAAAGAAAGAAAGAAAGAAGGTCTACCCTTCTGTACCCCAATTCCTCACAAAAGAAATGATAAATAAAGACTTTTCCCAGCGTCTTTCACGATCCAGTGCATATCCATCTGCTGAGGGCCTGCTGTTCCAGCTGCTGCCAAACCGAAAGCAAGAAGAATGAAAGTAAAAGTCAAGAAAAACAGCTGCTTGCCCCCTGCTGCTGCTTTCGATCCAGCTATCCTATGTGATTTCTTGCTGTCCTGATTAACGTGATTTGTTCAAGCATGCAAAGTTTGACCTTCCATGTGCAGAAGCAAGAAGAATGAAAGTAAAAGTCAAGAAAAACAGCTGCTTGCCCCCTGTTGCTGCTTTCAGTCTGCATGTGTGATTGGTCTTTGCTGCAGCTTGCATTTTCTGCATGTGTGCATGTGTTCCTGCATGCGTGAATGGTGTGGGTGCTATCATGCGTGAGTTGCTGTCCGAATGAGGCTGCATGTGTGCTGTCCATGTGTTATGCTGCAAATTCTTCTCCTGCTTTCTATTCTGCATGTGTGCACATCCGAATGAGTGGTTGGTGTTCTGCATGTGCATGTGTGAGCTGCTTTCCGAATGATTGGTTGCTGTCTATGTGATTTTTCTGTTCTGCATGTGCTGTCCATGTGATCCGAATGGTCTGCTGCTTTTATGGTGTGAGTTTCCTTGCATGGTCCGAATGAGTGGTTGCTATCCATGTTATTTTTCTGTTCTGCATGTGCTGTCCATGTGATCCGAATGGTCTCTGCACTGCATGTGCATGTGTTTTCCTGTTGTTGGCTGTCCGAGTGAAGTGTTCTGCATGTATATTGCATGTGTGTATGTGAGTCCCTTGCATGGTGTCCGAATGTATGCATTTGATCTCTATTAGATGAGATTCCATAAAACCATAGTTAACTTTTCTTTTTCTTTTTTTCATAGGTCCCATTCATTCTTTCCTTCCATAAATGCCCTACAATATATAAATGAAATGATATTATAGTTTAAGTATTTCAAGGGCAAATATGAGACTTTGATGTGCAAAAATATTGGCATCAATTAATTTGACATTCAATATTAGAATTTGATGCATAATCAAGTGTTCAATCCTTATTTGATAAAATAAATCGCTCATTTAAACAACTTAATTATGCAATTCTTTAAACTTTATCAACGAGGGGTATATAGCATTTTGTTGCATGTCTCATTACTTCAGTCACAACTAAATTCCAAGCAGGGCCTGGGGGCGTCCTAGGGGGCATCCCTGATAATTCCTCAAAAATTTCTAGGAATTCTCTTACTACCACTTCCTTACACATCCCTTTCCTTGAGGTTACATGTACAAGGTAGGCCTTAGCCCCTTTTTTCAACTCTTTCATAGCCAGAAGTGAAGTAATAACTTCTGGTAGGGGCACAATTTACTTCCTTTAAGGATCCTAGCATCCATTCCTAGCACTTGAAAGGTTACCATCCTCATACAACAATCTTTAATCACAAAGTGCCTAAAGAACAAATCCATTTCCAAGATAAAATTGAATCCTAGCATACCGAATATGATTAAATCAACCTTCAAAGGAACTCTTTCTATCTCCAATAGACATCTTTTAACTACCTTGGTACAAAACACCGTTTCTCCATTCGGTAGTGCCACCATGACTCTTTGACTGGTGGGTTGCATCCAAAGGTCAGCCACCCTAACCAACGTGGAAGATGCAAATGACTGGGAAGCTCTTGATTCAAATAAGGTGCTTTCATGGATTTGTGACACTCTAACTCTCCATGTGATAATCATCACTACTTACTATACATAAAGGACTCCTACGAAGGAAGCTAACAAAGGCCAATTATAGCCTCGTACATGTGATGTCGTCAACTTCCTGTGCCTCTATGACATCCTCATCAACCTCTCATAGGGTAAGAATGCACCTAGCATACATCTAATAATATGCAATATTCACAGTAGATAATTTTTCTTTGAGCAAGATAATGTACCATATAACATATATCCCAAACAGCCTAACATATTTCATGATTTTAAGATAACAAACATTCAAAAGTGACAATGTATGTCCAAAAGATTTGTAACATCATGAGTATTAGAGACAGCACTCCTTAAGTACCTCTAAAGACTAATATAACTTGTGACGTCCCCAAATTCTATTTGGGATCGGACGGACATCCGAAGTGTCGAGACATGCAACACAAGGTTACCTGCCCCCGTTCATGACATATAAGATGCAATGTTCCTATCATGCATCTAGCATTATGCAATATTTGCAGCAGATAATTTTTTTTTTTTTTTAGCAATACTATGCACCATACTTATAATATCCCAAATATTTAAATCGTAATCCAAGCATACTTGACAAAAATAAACATCCACGATTTCAATACGAGTCTTAAAAGACTATAATCTCAAAAACATGGGAGGCCAGACTCCATATTTACATTACCAAAATACACTATTGAAGAAGTTCGTCGCGTAACTCATGTAACTCGACTAACAAGGCCAGAATACTGTCCAAAAACTAACTATGGAAGCTATAAGCTCCACGTCGTGTCTGTGGTGTCTAGTCAACCTCATTCAGTCTACCAATGTCCGCTCCCTACTCTGATCCTGACACATCGCCTACCATTCGGGGGGAATGGTAGTTGGGATTACCACGGTGAGATTTGATTACAAATCTCAGTAAGTTAACAGGAAAACTCCCACACAATTTAATGATGTATGCATGGCAGTAAAAGCGTGAATGCATAATTAAAGTCGTAAGTAAGCATAGCATAACTTGACATATAGCATGGCATAACTGACATAACCTAAACTGAAACGTGACTGAACTTGACTTAATATGACATGAACTTGAACTTATAATATAACATGGGCTAGCAACATAACATGAATGTGAACTTGAAACATAACATGGACTTGAATCATAGCATGAACATGAACTTACATAACATAAGCATGAACTTGAATTTAACATAAACCTGAGCATAACATGACATAAACGTGAACTTGAGACATAATGTAAACATGAACATAACATAACATGAATGTGAACTTGATCATAACATGTACGTGAATATAACATGACATGAACATGAACTTGATGGTGTATTCTTATCTCATGGGGTTACCATGATTTCTTATTCTTATCTCAGGGGGTTACCATGATGGTGTATTCTTATCTCATGGGATTACCATGATTGCTTATTCTTATCTCATGGGGTTAATCATGATTGCTTATTCTTATCTCATAGGGTTACCATGATGGTGTATTCTTATCTCATGGATTTACCATGATTGTTTATCCTTATCTCATAGGATTAATCATGATTGCTTATTCTTATCTTAAGGGGTTACCATGATGGCTTATTCTTATCTCATAGGGTTACCATGATTGCTTATTATTATTTTATGGGGTTAACCATGATTGCTTATTCTTAGCTCATGGGGTTACCATGATGGTGTATTCTTATCTCATGGGGTTACCATGTTGCTTATTCTTATCTCATGGGATTAACCATGATTGCTTATTCTTATCTCATGGGATTAACCATGATTGCTTATTCTTATCTCATGGGGTTACCATGATGGTATATTCTTATCTCATGGGATTACCATGATTGCTTATTCTTATCTCATGGGGTTAACCATGATTGCTTATTCTTATTTCATGGGGTTACCATGATGGCTTATTCTTATCTCATAGGATTACCATGATTGCTTATTTTTATCTCATGGGGTTAACCATGATTGCTTATTCTTTTCTCATGGGGTTACCATGATGGTGTATTCTTATCTCATGGGATTACCATGATTGCTTATTCTTATCTCATGGGGTTAACCATGATTGCTTATTCTTAACTTCTTGACATGAACTTTAAATCTTGTTCAATAAACTTAATTAATAACGTGACCATATGGGTGCTACACGAGTCCCCTTGGGCCATGTGTCCTTTCTGATTACAGCATCACAACACAAGTATCTACACCAGCTGAGTATGTTAATACGTACTCCACAGTTGTTGTGGCCCCATGTATTCTACGTGTCACAATTGCTGTGTCTCATGTAATGTATGCTCCACAGTTGTTGTGACCCCATGAATTATTTGTGCCACACTTGCTGTGAACACACGTAAAATAAAATATGGCTCCATTGGTGTTACTGCCTAGCGCGCTCCAATGACCAGCTAGTTAGGCCCCATTCACAACTTGTTGACTGTACTTCGTCAACCCAGGGAATTTGACACCTATTTAGACACTCCAGCGTAAACAAAGGAGTTCCACTAGGATATTACCACATCCTAGTACTTAGGGTCGTAATTGACATGAATAACTTAACACGAACTTGATCTGACTTCTTTACTTAAGATGACATACTTGCAATGGTGAATATTACATGATATGACATACATGTAACATGTGGCATACTTCACATAGCATACTTATAACATATAGCAATGCGTGACAGAATAGATTATGTAACAGATGAATATTCGTGACAGAATAAATCATACATAACAAATAAACATGTAATGACATGGCATGGCATAGCATATATGATAACATATATATAAATTGTAATTCCCTTACCCATTATACATACACAATAAACTAATAGCAAGTTAGAAAATTACCTCGATCGTCGCGTTCTACAAGAATAAAGCCCGAAAAACGAGAAACTGTAACAGGGTATTCTAAAAATTAGAAATTTAATTACTAACAATTAGAAACATGAAAACAAGCTACATGTAGGAAAATGACCATTTTACCCCTAACTTAAAGATTTCACATCCTAACTCCAAAAATTTTCAAAATTTACATTCCTCATGTAAATTTTATCCTAAACTCAAATTTCAACTCAAAAAAATTTAAAACAAATCACAACTATGGAAAACACACTATGGCCGAAACATCCATAGGTCATTTCTCTTTATTTTTGTTCCAATTCCTTCTAACTTCAAAACTCATGCTTAAACCAAAATTTTGCAACAAAGATCTTCCTATTCTAAATTTAAAACCATACTTAAAACATCTATTTAGAAAAAGCTAATAATCAACACCAAACTTTTTGTAAAAGGATCCAAACACTTGAATCACAAGCTTTGACCCAAAATCAAAACATCTCCAAGAATTCGAAAAAAATCAAATCTTACTTCTAACATATTCATAACATCATCCTAAGATCAACCATGCTTTAAATCATCAAACTAATGTCACCAAAATCACAAAATAACACTTGGAGTTTTTGGTTTTACACTTAGTCCAAAAACAGAAACTTTTTCCTCAACTAGTTTTGATAAATCTCTTGATCAATGGCTTAAGGAGGTGAGATCTTCAAAATAAAGCATCACGTGGTTTAAAAATGTGTCTTAAATAATATCCAACCGTCAAACTTAAAATCACATGGCTAAAAATCAATAAAGCATGGATCTAATCCAAAACCATCAAATCTTAGGCCTAACCGAAATCCTCTTGCATAGAGAAATCATATCTTTGAAAATAATACTAAATATCTTCAAAATAATATCCTAACATGAAAATAGGAGACTTATGATCATCATATAAAAATATAAAAACCTTTAGAGTAAGATCAAACCTCGAAATATTCAAACTTTCTCCAAACAAAAACTGTTTTTCCACTTCCAGTTTTCAAGTTTCTAGATCTAAGACAATCTATCATCAAAAGCTTTACTCATGCAACAAAAACTCAATTGAAACTCATAAAAATATGCTAAAAACACTCCATAAAATTTTCTGACCAAGATATGTCCATTAGCTTGGTCAAAAACTCCAAAATATAACATACTCTCCAGTTTCACTTCCAGAATGATCTTTCCATGGTTAAAAATACTTTTGACTGACCAACTGACCATGGAATGATAGGAATAATATATCCATGGAAACTACACTCAAATAAGAAAAACTTTAATGAGTAGTCATTGTGTGAAAATACCTAAAAATGGTGAAAAATCTCCACGTAAAAAGACCCAGAAATCTGCCCGAGAGAGCTCATTTGGGTTTCTCTCTAAGAACGGGTTGAAGAAGTGATGAAAGGGAAGGAAGTGTGTCTTGCACAACTCAAGACTTCTGGAGGAGGAAGATATGGACTTGAATGACCCTTGATTGGAGGTGTCTGTGTGACATAAAGTGGAGAATAGTGAGGGGAAAGGACTACCTGCAGAAGCTGTGAGGTATGGAGGTTGATGAGGTGTGTTTCTCCATCTCATCAAGGCACTATTGGGAGCAGCCAAGGGCAGTGGATGGTCTGCCATGTGGGGGAGGAAAATTCTTCAAGAAACTTTGCCAAGGTGGCCAAATTCGTGGGCCTCAACCAAGTGGGCTTCAATTTGGGGTTTAAAGGGGGTTTGGTTAGGGTTTGAGATGCTATTAAGGCCAAATCTAATTTTTCTTGACCCAATCAAATTTCCAAGGTTTAAAAGGTTGGATAATGATGTCATAACAAGAATTTGAGAAATTAATAACATGTGGAAGTGATTTAATCAAGTGATTAAACACAATGCTAGAAATTGGATCAAAAAGGGTTAGAAGGTCAACTTTAGGGTTTGGGGAAACCATTTAGGCTTTTGGTTTCAACCAAGCTTTTGGGATTTCAATTAGATTCCAACCATTTAGGGTTTCACTAGGATTGAAACCCTCTTTGATCTATCTCAATTTGGTAATCAGATGAAGCAAAGTTTTGCTTAGGTGGCATGATCTCACACCTTGATTTCCTTCACAAATCCATCTAATGGTTCCTCTTTGTGCCAAGTGTCTAATACTATTCACTATGTGTGGCTAAGATCTTGCCAACTGTCCAAATAAAACTTTTCTAACCTAATTTGGACATTCCACACTGTGATTTTGAAAACACTACACTTAGTACGCTTATCGAGGTTACTATTCACTCCAAAAAGTGCATAATAAACTTAGTACTGAAAAATTATAAATATTCATAATAACCTAAAGTGAAAATCGTTTACCAAAACTCAACCCTGAAGTACCCCTAAAAATAATTTTACAGTTTCGAACAGTCGTTTTGTTTGCAATTATGAAAATGAGTTATTGTGCCATAAAATCCTAAATAATCAACTAAATCTAGTGGCATAGACCATAACATATTCTGACACTTCTAACTACCTTAAACAATTAAAATAGCATTTCTGGCACCATAGTGAGTGATAACACTAACTATGTTGACAGACTAAAACCTTTGCGGATTAGTCAATTCGTGAAAACTTATGGAGTTTTCACGAGATTCCTAAAGTCTATAGAAATTCCACCATTGACTTTCTAGCGGACTGTTACATAACTATTAGGCTAGTCCATCGAGTACCACATGCAATTCGACCAGGGAAGCCAAAATCCTCTAGTCGACCCTGTTATCACATTTTATTCTGGCACATGATCTACCATTCTAGGGGGATGATGGCTGGGACTACCAAGTAAGATTAGATTACAAATCTTAGCAAGTTAACAGTTAACATTAATTGGTAGTGTAAGGATGCATGCATGACAATATGTGACGTGACTTGGTAATCAACAAGACATGAATTGACACAAACTATACCTTACGTGAACTACACTGAACTTGAAACTAAACATGAACATGGAATCTTGTTCCCATAATAAACTAATTACTTAAACATGAAATGTGGATGCTACACTGGTGCCCTGAGCCATGTACGCTTGTTGATACTACATCACATCACAAGTATTAGCACCAGCTCTAAGTACGTAATGTACACATCCCATGACAAGTATCTACACCTATGAGAGTGCTTATAACATGAAATTGAACTATGGTTTGGCACCATCGGTGATTGTGCTTGACTTTGCTCTAGTGACTAGTTACTTAGGCCCAATTTGAAGCCTATTGATGGTACTGTCAACTCAGAAAATTTTACAATAGTTTAAACACTCTAGCCTGAACAATGGAGTTCCACTAGGATATTGTTCATCCTAGCAAACACCATTCGTTAACTTCAAATTTCAAGAATAACAAGGAATCCCCCTACACCATTTGGCTAGAGGAAGAACTCAAGGAGGTGAGAACCATTCCACCATTTCTTTTTTCAAAAACACACATGGCCTAGAGGGAGAAACCCATCTTCATTCAATTTTAAAGTTTGTTCACAACCACACTGTGACGCCCCCTAATTCCGTTTGGGATTGAACGGACATTTGAAGCGTCGAGACATACAACACAAGGTTACCTGCCCCCACTCATGACATATAAGATGCAATATTCCTAACATGCATCTAACATTATGCAATATTCGCAACAGATAATATTTTTTTTTCTTTAGCAATTCTATGCACCGAACTGAGATATCTCAAATGCTTAAAACATACCTCATACATAAAGACTCATTGAACAACTAAGATCACAACACTAGTCCAAAATGGCTATGATCCAAAAAAGTACTGGAGATACAACACCATAGTACAAGTAGTAATTTAAGTTAACTACTATATTAACATTGACGTCGCACCGTCGCTCAGTCAATTGTGTCTAGTTGGTCAGCTCCCAATTTTTCTTCAAGTCCTGTAACAAGATCTACCATTCCGGGGGAATGGTAGTTGGGACTACCACAGTGAGATTTGATTACAAATCTCAGTAAGTTAACAAAAAACCTCTACACAAGCTAATGATGCATGCATGATAGTAAAAGCATGAATGCATAATCAAATTCATAAGCAATCAAAGCATAACTTGACGTATAACATAGCATAACTTGACGTAACTTAAATTGAAACGTGAATTGACATGAACTTGATATGAAACTTAACTTAACATAAACTTGCTCTAAAACTTGACTTAACATGGACTCACTCTGAAACTTGACTTAACATGAACGTGATTTGAAACTTATTCTTTAATTGCTTAAATACATACTCCACAGTTGTTGTGGCCCCATGTATTTTACTTGTCACAATTACTGTGTCTCACGTAGTGTATGCGTCACAATTATTGTGACCCCATACTTCGTGTGCCACAGTTGTTGTGGACCCCACGAAACTGAATGTAACTCAACTTCTTGGGTGCTACATGGGTCCCCTAGAGTCATGTGTCCCTGCTGATTACCGCATCACAACACAGGTATCTGAACCAGCTATGAGTGCGTTAATACATACTCCACAGTTGTTGTGGCCCATTGTATTCTACATGTCACAATTGCTGTATCTCACGCAGTGTATGTATGCGTCACAATTGTTGTGACCCCATACTTCGTGTGCCACAGTTACTGTGGACCCCACGAAACTGAAAGTGGCTCATCGGTGTTAGTGCCTGGTGCGCTCCAGTGACTAGCTAGTTAGGTCCCCGCCCGCTACCCGTTGACAGTATTTCGTCAACTCAAGGAATTTCACACCTATTTAAATACTCCAGCATGAACAAAGGAGTTTCACTAGGATATTACTCCATCCTAGCACTTAAGGTCGTGATTGACATGAATAACTTAACTTGACTGTTCTCAAAATACAAACACTGTACTCAAGACGAGACGTGACTGGAATACGAAAGGATATAAGCCCTGACGCAACATAACGTGATTTGAACATAACTTGAAAGACATGACTAACTTGATATAGAACATTTCGTAATATGATATAAATATGTAACTGATGGATTGCAAAATTTCATATTGCAGATTTTACAAGTTCACTCGAGCGGAGGCTTTTGGCCGCTCGAGCGAATTCAGGCAGATTCAAACGCTCGACTGCCGCTCGACAGGGAGCTCGAGCAGGTTGCTGAAAAACGAAGATCGCTCGAGTGGAGACATTGGCCGCTCGAGCGAAATCAGGCAGAGTCGAACGCTCGATGTGCGCTCGATAGGACGCTCGAGCGAAATCAGGCAGAGTCGAACGCTCGACGCGCGCTCGACACCCCGCTCGAGCGAACATCGTATTTTGACAGATTTTAGGTTTTCCGCCGTGGGACCATATAAAAGGCCATTCTTCACTCTAGAGCCGCGGTTTTTGACTGGAGAACACTCTTTGGGAGAGAAAAACATAGCTAGAGGGATTCAAATCATTTGTTTTGGAGACGGAATTCCAATTTATTGCACGTACGTTGGATTCATACACGAGCACGGACGGTAGAAAGGCGTTGGATCGTTCTCTTGAGCTTTTGACGACCAGTTGAGGCTGCAAGGAGGATTTTTCAGTGTTTATTTTCTTCTTCCTATCTTCTCAGAGCAATTATGGTGAATTCGTTTATGTTGAATTCCAATTCTAGTATGAGCTAAATTTTCTTCTTTCTAGGAAAACGATGTAACCTAATTCCGAACTATGCTTGTTTGTCCATGCTAATTTAATGCAATTCTCTCTTTGTTTATCTGATTTATTCTGAGTTTAATGCTTCTAATTAACTGGCCATTGATTAGATGATTATTAATCTTGTGATTTGCTATCGAAAGAGGGAATCATAGGGTAGATCTTGGATATTTCAGCATAGGTAAGTATAGAGATCGAAAGACTTGTATGAACCTGTGTAGTAATTAAATCATTGGTCTTATTGCGTTCTTGATTATTTAATTTGCATACTCTTGTGTGAATTGATAAACTAGAATCAATTCCAATTGACTATCGAAAGAGGCTTTTGGATGAATTAGAGAATTGCTAATAGACAAAAGAGGTTTAAGTTAAATTAGCTGGATGAGAAAAGCATAGTGAAGAATTATGGTGAAATCGATTTCCTAGAAGTTTTCTTCCCTATTGAATTTGATCTTCAAACATCAGTTTTACTTTCTTTGCTTATTTCTCTTGAGTTGATCTAGTTTTATTTGCTACTACAAAAACCTTAGTGATTCCTCTAGATAAAATTGAGATTAGCATAATTTTGGTATTTGGCAAGAGTAAGGTACCAATCCCTGAGGACGATACTCTTCTTATTACTTTACTATAAAACTACGATACTGTGCACTTGCAGTTTTGCACCGGTCAAGTTTTTGGCGCCGTTGCCGGGGATTAGTTTATTCTTATTTTTTTTTGTCAATATCGATACAAAGTAATCTTGGTTTTAATTTAGAACTTTGTTTTAATTTGTTCTACAGGTGTGTTTCTGACATTGGATGCGCCGTACTAGATCTCGTGACATTATTCCTGTTGATCCGGAGATTGAAAGAACTCTTAGATCACTAAGAAGAAATAAGATACTAGCTATGGCTGAAGAAGATCGTGAGGTACTACCACGCACCTTGAAGGACTATGTACGGCCAGTTGTGAATGGAA